>NC_074678.1:20499500-21107625 GCF_029448725.1 Salvelinus fontinalis | reverse complement strand
TTGAAGCCGAAAAAGAAAGGACATTCACATGAGCACCACAATGCCTATTCCACCATGCTCTACCAAGGTTTTCCAACACACAGCTTCAAACTATGTGTAGGCTGGTTTCTTAGGATTCGAACCTTCTCAAACAACCTAATACATACTAGAGTAGGTGCTTCCACAATAATGTGATTTGAATTGAATACAAGGTAAAGTATTGGATTCTTCACATACCACAGTAAGACATTATCCCATTACGCTACATTTTCATGTAAAAAAGAAAAAACGAAAGCTTTTATAATTACAAGACCATTAGGCTTGATTGAGCTGTTTTGTCTTGTAATAATGTGGTGTATGCATGTATTTCCTTAAACCTTTATTTTAGCAATACGTGTCATAAAAATATCATAATGACATAATTTTTTGGTCAGTAGGTGCCCAACAAACAGTAGCTCAGATAGATAGAGCCTGTCTACATTCCGAGAGCCTGTCTACACACAGTAGCTCAGATAGATAGAGCCTGTCTACATTCCGTATTTCTGTAACTGTTAGATTACCTGTGTAATACTGACATAAGCTCAGAACCCATTGTGTGTCATAAATTGTCCTGTTTTATCAATTGCTGTGCTGATCAATTGACAATTCATTACCCCTGTCAAAATAATATGTTGCTTAAAGTTATGTTTGTACTTTAATTTATTTTTGCAATAAAGATTGTGATGCAACGTTAATACACATTTACAATAGGCCTATATCTAAAAATACATACAGCCAAATGATATACAGTGCTTTCAGAAAGTATTCAGACCCCTTGACTCTTTCCACATTTTGTTATGTTACAGACTTATACTAAAATGCAAAAAAAGGGTTTTATACATTTTTGCGAATGTATTACAAATAAAAAACTTAACTATCACATTTACATAAGTATTCAGACCCTTTACTCAGTATTTTGTTGAAGCACCATTGGCAGCGATTACAGCCTCGTGTCCCGAAGCCACTCCTGTGTTGGCTGTGGCTGTGTGCTCACTGTAGGGTTGTTGTCCTGTTGGAAGGTGAACCTTCGCCCCAGTCTGAGGTCCTGAGCGCTCGAGCAGGTTTTCATCAGGAATCTCTCTGTACTTTGCTCTGTTCATCTTTCCCTCGAACCTGACTAGTCCCCCAGTCCCTGCCGCTGAAAAACATCCCCACATCATGATGCTGCCACCACCATGCTTCACCATATGGATGGTGCCAGGTTACCTCCAGATGTGACTCATGACATACAGGCCAAAGAGTTCAATCTTGGTTTCATCAGACCAGAGAATCTTGTTTCTAATGGCTTGAGAGTCCTTTAGGTACCTTTTGGCAAACTCCAAGCGGGCTGTCATGTGCCTTTTACTTAGGAGTGGCTTCCATATGGGCACTTCTATAAAGGCCTCATTGGCGGTGTGCTGCATAGATGTGAGAGCGATAAATTATAAATGTAATCAAAAATGTTGCCCCTACAAACTTATTCAGTCCGAAAGGTGTCAAGTCTAATGGTCACTTTATAGACTCTGTAGTCTTGTTCTTATCCAATGGCAAGATATTGAGCTAGTTCCTGGCAAAAGATTTTGCTAACGAACCTGTAAAAGATTTGGTGTGTGGTTTTTGGTAACGGACATACGGCTCATGACGAATGGCGGGGAGTGTGTCATCGAGATTGGTGTCATAGTGCCCTATATATGATTGTAGCGACATTATAGTAAATTATAGTAAACAAAATTGAAACTAAAATAATAACTACAAGTGGAAAAACTACACTGCTCAAAAAAATAAAGGGAACACTTAAACAACACAATGTAACTCCAAGTCAATCACACTTCTGTGAAATCAAACTGTCCACTTAGGAAGCAACACTGATTCACAATAAATGTCACATGCTGTTGTGCAAATGGATTTTTTTTATATTTTTATTTTATTTATTTCACCTTTATTTAACCAGGTAGGCAAATTGAGAACACGTTCTCATTTACAATTGCGACCTGGCCAAGATAAAGCAAAGCAGTTCGACACATACAACAACACATAGTTACACATGGAGTAAAACAAACATACAGTCAATAATACAGTGAAAATAAGTCTATATACAATATGAGCAAGTGAGGTGAGATAAGGGAGGTGAAGGCAAACAAAATATATATATAAATAAATAAAAAAATATATAAAAAGGCCATGGTGGCGAAGTAAATACAATATAGCAAGTAAAAACAATAACACTGGAATGGTTGGTTTGCAGTGGAAGAAGGTGCAAAGTAGAGATAGAAATAATGGGGTGCAAAGGAGCAAAATAAATAAATACAGTAGGTAAAGAGGTAGTTGTTTGGGCTAAATTATAGACAAAAGGTGGAAATTATAGGCAATTAGCAAGACACCCCCAATAAAGGAGTGATTCTGCAGGTGGTGACCACAGACCACTTCTCAGTTCCTATGCTTCCTGGCTGATGTTTTGGTCACTTTTGAATGCTGGCGGTGCTTTCACTCTAGGGGTAGCATGAGACGGAGTGTACAACCAACACAAGTGGCTCAGGTAGTGCAGCTCATCCAGGATGGCACATCACTGCGAGCTGTGGCAAGAAGGTTTGTCTGTCAGCGTAGTGTCCAGAGCATGGAGGCGCTACCAGGAGACAGGCCAGTACATCAGGAGATGTGGAGGAGGCCGTAGGAGGGCAACAACCCAGCAGCAGGACCGCTACCTCCGCCTTTGTGCAAGGAGAATTAGGAGGAGCACTGCCAGAGCCCTGCAAAATGACCTCCAGCAGGCCACAAATGTGCATGTGTCTGCTCAAACGGTCAGAAACAGACTCCATGAGGGTGGTATGAGGGCCCGACGTCCACAGGTGGGGGTTGTGCTTACAGCCCAACACCATGCAGGACGTTTGGCATTTGCCAGAGAACACCAACATTGGCAAATTCGCCACTGACGCCCTGTGCTCTTCACAGATGAAAGCAGGTTCACACGCACATGTGACAGACGTGACAGAGTCTGGAGACGCCGTGGAGAACGTTCTGCTGCCTGCAACATCCTCCAGCATGACCGGTTTGGCGGTGGGTCAGTCATGGTGTGGGGTGGCATTTCTTTGGGGGGCCGCACAGCCCTCCATGTGCTCGCCAGAGGTAGCCTGACTGCCATTAGGTACCGAGATGAGATCCTCAGACCCCTTGTGAGACCATACGCCGGTGCGGTTGGCCCTGGGTTCTTTCTAATGCAAGACAATGCTAGACCTCATATGGCTGGAGTGTGTCAGCAGTTCCTGCAAGAGGAAGGTATTGATGCTATGGACTGGCCCGCCCGTTCCCCAGACCTGAATCCAATTGAGCACATCTGGGACAACATGTCTCGCTCCATCCACCAACGCCACGTTGCACCACAGACTGTCCAGGAGTTGGCGGATGCTTTAGTCCAGGTCTGGGAGAAGATCCCTCAGGAGACCATCCGCCACCTCATCAGGAGCATGCCCAGGCGTTGTAGGGAGGTCATACAGGCACGTGGAGGCCACACACACTACTGAGCCTCATTTTGACTTGTTTTAAGGACATTACATCAAAGTTGGATCAGCCTGAAGTGTGGTTTTCCACTTTAATATTGAGTGTGACTCCAAATCCAGACCTCCATGGGTTGATAAATTTGATTTCTATTGATAATTTTTGTGTGATTTTGTAGTCAGGACATTCAACTATGTAATGAAAAAGTATTTAATAAGAATGTTTCATTCATTCAGATCTAGGATGTGTTATTTTAGTGTTCCCTTTATTTTTTTGAGCAGTGTAGGCTGAAATAAAATTGAAAATTAAAACATTTGAAAAAATAAAACTATACTGAAACTATAATCTTTGACTGCAAAACGAACTAAATCCAAATCAAAACCATCATAAATTATGTTTAGTTTAAATTTTTTTCCCTTCTTTTTTTCTAATGGGGTTTTCAAGGTTTTGAATCTGGTGATTAAATTGCTGGAAAGTACAAAAGCAAATGCATTGTAGTGTCTGAAGATGGCAGCTTTAGTAGAACAGAGATAAAAGGGAAAAACCCAATCAACCTCAACTTTAATCTGAACAATACCTACAAAGAATTTCAAGATAAAGACCTAGGTAAAACAGCTATTATTTTATTTTTGGAATTTGGTAAGGATATAAACACACATAAGACACACATTTTTGTGGAATTGCAGGGGAAAAAATGGTTAAATGTTTTGTTTGCTTGATGGCATAATAAGCTTTAAACTGCTAATTTGTCTCTCTACCAACAAGAAGGGTGTGAACAGTTTGAACAGTTTGGGGTCCTATGGTTTGCGAGGTGGGGGTTTGTTACTACGCCAATAAATCAAAATATCTTTCCGGGTCTTTGCCACCTAGGACATTTGTGTGACTGGACCATCTCAAATATTACTTGAGTACACCTGCTACAGGCCTACAGCACATAAATGGCTCCTACCCTCCCAAGCACTAAAACTAAAACCGAAACTAAATCATATAAAAACAAAATAGAAATGTTTTTACCAAACTGAAACTGAACAAAAACCAGTAAATCACACCTGAAAAGTAATCTGAATTTCAAATACACACTACTTACTGATCAAAAGTTTGGGGTCACTTAGAAATGTCCTTGTTTTTGAAAGAAAAGCAAATGTTTTGTCCATTTAAATAACATCAAATTGATCAGAAATACAGTGTAGACATTGTTAATGTTGTAAATGATTATTGCAGCTAGAAACAGCAGATTTTTAATGGATTATCTACATAGGCATGCAGAGGCCCATTATCAGCAACCATCACTCCTGTGTTTCAATGGCACATTGTGTTAGCTAATCCTAGTTATTCATTTTTAAAGGCTAATTGATCATTAGAACACCCTTTTGCAATTATGTTAGCACAGCTGAAAACTGTTGTCCTGATTAAAGAAGCAATACAACTGGCCTTCTTTAGACTAGTTGAGTATCTGGAGCATCCCCCAAAATCATTCCAGCTGCAATAGTCATTTCCAACATTCACAATGTCTACACTGTATTTCTAATCAATTTGATGTTCTTTTAATGGACAAAGAATGTGCTTTTCTTTCTAAAACAAGGTCATTTCTAAGTGATCCCAAACTTTTGAATGGTAGTGTAAATCTAAAAACAAATAGAAATAAAAATTAATAGAAAATCACAAAACTATAATAACCTTGCTCAGAACCCACCAATGTTTAAGTGAATGTGCACACAACATAGACGGATGCACTTGTACACAAACACTACACACACATAACTCAGTCATACAGTGCTGCGATGCGACATGGGGAACAGGGGCACTCATCCACAGCAGGAAACAACAGGGGGGCGGCTGTAGAGTGAGGTCTCATGGTCAGGGTGTTGGGAGACAGCAGGGGGGCTGTAGTGGAGTGAAATCTTAGGGTCAGGGTGTTGGGAGACAGCAGGGGGGCTGTAGTGGAGTGAAATCTTAGGGTCAGGGTGTTGGGAGACAGCAGGGGGGCTGTAGTGGAGTGAAATCTTAGGGTCAGGGTGTTGGGAGACAGCAGGGGGGCTGTAGTGGAGTGAAATCTTAGGGTCAGGGTGTTGGGAGACAGCAGGGGGGCTGTAGTGGAGTGAAATCTTAGGGTCCGGGTGTTGGGAGACAGCAGGGTGACTGTAGTGGAGTGGAATCTTAGGGTCAGGGTGTTGGGAGACAGCAGGGGGGCTGTAGTGGAGTGAAATCTTAGGGTCAGGGTGTTGGGAGACATCAGGGGGGCTGTAGTGGAGTGAAATCTTAGGGTCAGGGTGTTGGGAGACAGCAGGGGGGCTGTGGTGGAGTGAAATCTTAGGGTCAGGGTGTTGGGAGGCAAACACAGCAGCAGCTCAGATACATGTTAGCAGTGTTCTTCTTAGACAGTAGAGAACAAAGAAAAAACCTTTCTAAGCATGGGAAATGTTTGGATGTGTTTGTTTTTATTTCACATGGTGGAGCAGAAATACTTCCCATTTTCCAGCAACAGCACAACCGAAGTGCAGAGAGCCAGGGTTCGTTCGTTCTCTCTCTCTCTCTCTCTCTCTCTCTCTCTCTCTCTCTCTCTCTCTCTCTCTCTCTCTCTCTCTCTCTCTCTCTCTCTCTCTCTCTCTCTCTCTCTCTCTCTCTCTCTCATATAATTGGCACGTGCACTTCACTACTGAACAACCCTTTCTAGTCTCCTGTCAAATCATTGGGGAGTGGGAAGAACGTAGCTGCCAATTACTGAACAACAATGAACATGCCATCCCTTGATATCACCAATGACAATTGTGACAGAATGCACAAAGAGATAAACCAGTGCTTTTCATGGCATATTCAATCAGAATATGCCATAGCTGTCAGAATGCTCACCCTGAAAAGCCCTGAGCCAAAGTCTTTTTCCTTTAACTTCCCTCCACATCAGGCAACGTCAGACGGAAGCAAAGTTTGTTTGTCACAAGGAGAGAATCACCCGCAAGCAAATCAAATGGAGCCCTTTTCAATACTAGGAAGAACCGTACAAAAGGAAAGGGATGTGAGATGTCCGCCCACTTGGTACCAAGGACACACACCTTTCATATGGCTACTACAGTCAGAGCTAACTATTGCTGCGGACATCGCTGATGTCATTCAAATCCCACAGACACTTCTTTCTCTCTCAATCGTTCTTTCTCTTTACCTCTGCTGTAGATGACTAATCGACATGGAGAACCTCCCCGGCAATTGTGTGAGAGTGTGTGTCATGTGTGTGCACATGTCACCCCCCTTTCTCTTTCTTTAAACATTTAACTAAAGTGAATCCCTGTTATTATTGCTTCCTAACCATTGACCTTTCATCTCTCTGCCGTCTCTTTGTCTGTCTCACGTGTCCGCTGTCTGCTGGACCTGCACATGTTCCGTCCCTCACATGCTGAGAAGCCTACATTCAGTATTGTAGCTCTGCTCTATCAGGCACACTCCTCCTCACAGTCTCACAGCAAGCAGATACTTCTACAGATGTCTGACTTCTGTACCCCTGACCAGCTATGTTCTCTCACATAAAGCACACACATTCACTTCACTTCGTGTCACGTTCTGACCTTAGTTTCTTTTTTATGTCTTTATTTTAGTTTGGTCAGGGCGTGAGTTGGGGTGGGCATTCTATGTTGTTTTTTCTATGTTTTGTTCTGTTGTTCTATTTCTATGTGTTTGGCCTAGTATGGTTCTCAATCAGAGGCAGGTGTCAGTCGTTGTCTCTGATTGGGAGCCATATTTAGGTAGCCTGTTGTCTTTTGTGTTTTGTGGTTAGTTGTTTCCTGTGTCTGTACCATACGGGACTGTTTCGATTTTCGTTTGTTCATTCAGTTTGTTATTTTGTATTTTTGTAGTGTTCAGTTTTTATATATTAAAACGGACACTTACCACGCTGCACATTGGTCTGATTTCTCTTACTCCTCGTCAGAAGAAGAGGAAAGTCGTTACACTTCCAGATTACTTTATTGGGGAAAGTTAGAAGGCATCATTGGACCGAAATAGCACAATTAAAGTATTTACTTATCATGCACATATTATACAAGTAGGTCAGCTTATAGTATTGTATATCTAGGATTCAGATGTGGGATCCATTACAAAAAAATGTCAAATTTGCAGTTGAAAATAACTGTTTTCACATGTTGATCTTAAATTTCAAATCAAATTATCACGTGTATTCAATCTAGAGTTTACATGTTAAAACTTCTTGCCACTATAGGGGGTGCTGTTTCGCATGAGCATAATTTGCTCTACAGATTAAACTGCCTAGTACTCAATTCTTGCTCGTACAATATGCATATTATTATTATTATTGGATAGAAAACACTCTCTAGTTTCTATAGCCGTTGGAATTTTGTCTCTGAGTGAAACAGAACTCCTTCTACAGCACTTTTCCTGACAGGGAGTCAGATTTCAGAAATCTTGGCCCCTGATCTGGGGTCGGTTTTAAGGTCCCTGTAAATGCTATGAGGATACAAACACTGCTTACGTCTTCCCCTGGATGTCAGTACGAGGTGACGCTTTGAATGGAGTCGATTGCGCAATCAGGGCCTGTATAAAACACCAAATACCGGAAGTAGCTTTCTTTTGCTGCCTGCGACTGACGCACGAAGGACGTCGGACTCGCCTCTTTCCAACCTGTTGTTTAGCCAGTAACATGTTTTTACTCGTTATAGGTGTTAAAAACATCATAAGGTAGTTAATTTGAACCGTTTTATAGCAATTTATATCCGTTTAGGGCGATTTTAATGGTATTTCTGTGTAATGCACTTTGAAGCGCTGGGTACTTTTCGAGTGCATGGTGAACGTTAGTGACCATTTCGACCGGACAAGAGGAGATCTTTCGACCAAAAGACGATTAGACCGGAGAAAGGATTCATTGCCCAAGATTCTGATGGAAGAACAGCTCATAGTAAGAACAATTTATGATGATAAATCGTGTTTCTGTCGAAAAATGTTAAACGCTTAGCTTCGCTTGACGCAACCTGTATTGAAAAGTAAGGATAATTTAAAAAATGTAATTCAGCGATTGTATTAAGAATTAAATTGTCTATCAATCGCTGTCCACCCTGTATTTTTTTGTCAAGTTTATGAGTATTTATGTATAAGACTAGATCACTGTCTAATATGGCGCACGACATTTTCTGACCAGCTGGGCTACTTTTCTCATTGTCTAACCATGATTTTGGTGGCTAAATATGCACATTTTCGAACAAACTCTATATGTATGTTGTAATATGATGTTACAGGAGTGTCATCTGAAGAATTCTGAGAAGGTTAGTGAAAAAATTAATACATTTTGGTGGTGATAATGCTATCGCTCTTTTTGCCGTGAATCAATGCTGGGGTAATGTTTGCACATGTGCTATGGTAATATAACGATTTCTTGTGTTTTCGCTGTAAGACACTTAGAAAATCTGAAATATTGTCTGGATTCACAGGATCTGTGTCCTTGAATTACTGTATGCTGTGTATTTTTAAGAAATGTTTTATGGTTAGTAATTAGGTAATACACGTTGCTCTCTGTATTTTTTCTAGTCGAGTTGTGATGGTGGGTGCAATTGTAAACTATGATTTATACCTGAAATATGCACATTTTTCTAACAAAACCTATCCTATACCATAAATATGTTATCAGACTGTCATCTGATGAGGTTTTTTCTTGGTTAGTGGCTATCAATATCTTTATTTGGCCGAATTGGTGATAGCTACTGGTGTTGAGAAAAAATGGTGGACAAAGAAAAATGGTGTCTTTTGCTAACGTGGTTAGCTAATAGATTTACATATTTTGTCTTCCCTGTAAAACATTTAAAAAATCTGAAATGTTGGCTTTATTCACAAGATCTGTATCTTTCATTAGGTGTCTTGGACTTGTGATATAATGATATTTAGAAGCTACAATTTACTTGTGACGCTATGCTAGCTATGCTAGTCAGTGGGGGGGGTGGTGGGGGTTGCCCCCGGATCCGGGTTTCTGAGGCAGTAAAAGTTAACACCACCTATTCACTTGAGGAGAACAACATGTTTTTACCTCACATGTGAATTGCAGTTCCCTTTCAGACAGACAACTTCGGTACAACATACTATGGGGGAGTCCCACTCTCGCGACTTCGGTTGAAGATCTACAATCCCGCCTGACAAGGCCAAAAAAATCCTTGCCTCGGTGGACACCCCGCCTGCCAAAGGTGATATGCGTGAGGCTCGGATTTATTCCTTAAATTATTCCGCTCTTCACCTCGGTGTGAAGAGGAACGATTCATACTCCAACTAATCTGCCCCATAGCAGTAGAGCTTGCTCACCCCCTGGACATTGTGTGCTGAAGTTTGTACTTGTTCTCATAAGTTTCCTAATCACAAACAATAAGTTATTCTTCATTTTGCTAGCGAAATTAGTAAGATTGCTAAGAAAGCAACAGAGACGATGATGGCTAAGTCTGGTTTGGGGTCGAGATCATGCCCCCAGTCATGCGGTTATAGAATTTCTCTGAAAGATACTCACGATTTATGTGTAGTTTGTGGAGATGAGGTGAGAGACATTCCTGCCACAGCACAGGGAAGGAGACAGCCCTAGCTCGGGGATGGGAGGTGGCACAGGATCGGGTTCTCCCTTGCCAGCCTCCCCAAACACCCATGGTGACAACAGTACCCCCAAGTGGTCTGGTTCACCACCATCGACCTAAAGGATGCATACTTTCACGTGCCCATGTACCCCAGTCACAGAAAGGTCCATTATGAATCGATAGTCTTTGGTCTTGTGCGTAAATCACTTTTTTCTGCCTAATTTTGATTGGGGCGCACAGTACGTTTTCGCCAGTTCCTGTGTTTTCTGGGGATAATGGCTTCTATGATAGTGGTCATTCCCCTGGGACTATTTCTAATGCTGGCATTCCAGGCTTTGATGCTTCTCGCCACCTAAACCATTCGATCAAGCTGTCCCTGATATGCCTTCGGGGACTGGCCCAGTGTAGGGATACCCTGCTGCTGTTACAAGGGGTTCTCATGGGTCAGGTGTTGTCCCGCAAGGTGGTCACAACAGACACATCTCTACAAGGGTGGGGCGTGTTGTGCGAGGGTTAATCAATTCTCGGAGTATGGACGGTGTCACAGGGTGCTGTGAATATCAATTACCTGGAACTTCTGAAGGTGTACTTAGCACTCAGGTGCCTCCTCTCCCATTTTCCGGGCCTGCATGTGCTGGTCATAACCGACAACATGACGACGGTGGCATATATCAACAGACGGGGGGAGTCGGTGCCTCCCACTCCTTGGCTTGCTCCCTGTTGCTGTGGAGCAGTTCACATTTGCCTCAACTCGAGTGCGGATCTGCTATTCGGGGGGGGGGGGGGGGGGGGGGGGGGGGGGGGGCTCGTCCTCAGGAGTGGGAGGTTGTCCAGATATGGGAGAGGTTCTGCAGGGCCAACATAGATCTTTACTCATTGCTGGAAAACACGCAGTGTCGTCTTTTTTCTTGATAAGGGATCCGAATGCCCCATTGGGAACGGACGTTCTGTCACACCAGTGGTCTCAGATCCTCCTTTACGCGTTTCCACCAGTGGTTCTGATTCAGCCCACATTGGAGAGAGTGTACCGGGAGGGCTTATAATTCATTATTTTGGCTCCCCATTGGCCCAGGCAGCCTTGGTTTGCGAAGATCATTTGCCTCAACTCCCGTTGAGCAGGGACCTGTTGTCCCACGTGAAAGGACAGGTTTGGCACAAGATTCTAGAGATTTGGTTCCTATGGGCCTGGCCCCTGAGAAGGCCAATCTGCTGGTTAGGGGTTTACCTCTGAATGTTATTTCTACCATGCAGTTTGCAAGAGCGCCCTCCACGAAAGGTCTGTATTTGTATAAGTGTCAAGTGCTTGAGCTCTGGTGCCAAAATAAAGACCTGTTCCTTTTCAGTGCTCTGTGAGGGACATCCTTGTGTTCCTAGAGGAGCTTTTTGAGCAAAAAGTGAACATGGCTGCTATCTCAGCCTGTCATGTGGGAATTGACAGAGCCTCATCTGGCGGTGCGGTTCCTTTAAGGTGTACATTGTCTCAGACCAGTATCTTAACCTATTGCGCCCACATGGGACTTGACGCTGGATTTGGAGGCATTGCGTGAAATCCCCTTTGAGCCTCTGGAGTCAGTGGACATGAAGATACTCTCTTACAAAATCTCTCTGCTCATGGCTTTGGCCTTGGTTAAATGTGTTGGGGACCTCCACCCGTTGTCTGTACACCTTTCCGGTACTCAGTTCGCCCCAGGCAACTCTAAGGTGAGTCACCTTAGTATGCATTGGGGTTGGCTTGGGGCGGGATTATATTTCCCCTTACTATGCACCTAAACTGACTGACTGAAAAGGAACGTAACGTTATGATTATAACTACTGTTCCCTGATGGAAGAAAACGAGGTACAACACATGTTTGCCCCGCACTGATAATTCCTGGGCTCTGAAAAGAGAGGTGTTAAATTGAAGGAATGAATCCGAGCCAAACACTTATCACCTGTGGAATGCGGGGCTCCCAGCGACGCGCAGATTTCATTGGCCTTGTCAAACGTGATTGTAGATCCTTCAATCTAAGTCACCAGATTGCGACTCCCCCATAATATGTTGCACCTCATTTCCCTTCATTAGGGAACAGTACTTAAAGTCATAACATTACGCTTCACATGTGAAATCTGCAGTTTCCGGTGGATCAAGTCTGACACCAAAAGGCTCCTGAACATTCTCCAAAAGTATGTGAACACCCCTTCAAATTTGTGGACTCGGCTAGTTCAGCCACACCCATTGCTGACAGATGTATAGAATCGAGCACACAGCCATGCAATCTCTATAGACAAACATTGTCAGTAGAATGGCCCATACTGAAGAATTCAGTGACTTTCAATGTTGCACCGTCAAATGATTCCACCTTTCTAACATGTCAGTTAGTCAAATTTCTGCCTGCTAGAGCTGCCCCTGTCAACTGTAAGTGCTGTTATTGTGAAGTGGAAACGTCTAGGAGCAACAACGGCTCAGCCTCAAAGTGGTAGGCCACACAAACTCACATAATGGGACCACCGAGTGCTGAAGTGGGTAGTGTGTAAAAATCGTCTGTCCTCGGTTGCAACACCTACTACTGAGTTCCAAACTGCCTCTGGAAGCAAAATTAGTACAATAACTGTTTGTCTGGAGCTTCATGAAATGGGTTTCCAAGGCCAAACAGCCACACACAAACATAAGATCACCATGCACAATGCCAAGCTTCGGCCTGTGTGGTGTAAAGCTTGCTGCCATTGGACTCTGGAGCAGTGGAAACGCGTTCTCTGGATTATGAATCATGCTTCTCCATCTGGCAGTCCGAAGGACGAATCTGGTTTTGGCAAATGCCAGGACAACGCTACCTGCCCCAATGCATAGTACCAACTGTAGAGGAGGAGGAATAATGGTCTGGGGCTATTTTTCATGGTTCGGGCCAGGCCCCTTAGTTCCAGCGAAAGGAAATCTTAACGCTACAGCATATAATGACATTCTAGACAATTCTGTATTTCCAACTTTGTGGCAACAGTTTGGGGAAGGCCATTTCCTGTTTCAGCATGACAATTCGCCCATGCACAAAACAAGGTCTATACAGAAATGGTTTGTCAAGATCGGTGTGGAAGAACTTGATAAGCCTGCACAGAGCCCTGACCTCAACCCCATTGAACACCGTTGGGATGAATTGAAATGCCGACTGCGTGCCAGGCCTGATTGCTGAACATCAATGCACAACCTCATTAATTAATGCTCTAGTGGCTGAATGGAAAGCCTTCCCAGAAGAGCAAGTGTGCACATACTTTTGTAGTGTAGTTTTGCTATATGAAGGTCACTGCCTGTTAAAACCTTTTCTCAATAGGGGGTGCTGTTTTCACTTTGTAAAAATTTCGTTCCCAAATTAAACTGCCTCATACTCAATTCTTGCTCGTACAATATGCATATTATTATTACCATTGGATAGAAAACACTCTAGTTTCTAAAACCATTTGAATTATATCTGTGAGTAAAACAGAACTCAAGTTGGAGCAATATTCCTGTGAGGAAGTGAGAAATCTGAAATCAGCCAGGCTGTTCTGAGGTCAGTTTATTAATTTGCATGTCTTCTATTGGTCGAGCTGGACTGCATACGCCTTCCCCTAGATGTCAGCAAATAGTGAGAATTGGAATGGAGTTGCTAGGCAGATCTGAGGCCATATAAATGGTCTGGGAACGTGGGGTCCAGTCTTTTCTTCATTCGCCATGACGCAAGACAGACCTCAGGATTGCGTTCTGGAAAGCTCCCGTTATAGGCCTTAGATATATCCGTCTCTGATTTTATTCGATATAGGTGTTAAAGACATCATAATGTTGTTATTTTAAACCGAGTTATATAAAAAGCTGACTAGCATAGCCTAGCATAGCGTCACAAGTAAATACTAGCATCTAAATATCATTAAATCACAAGTCCAAAACACCAGATGAAAGATACACATCTTGTGAATCCAGCCATCATTTCTGATTTTTAAAATGTTTTACAGAGAAGACACAATATGTATTTCTATTAGCTAACCACGATAGCAAAAGACAACTTATTTTTCACACCATTTTTGTCCTGCATAGGTAGCTATCACAATTACGACCAAATAAAGATATAAATTGTCACTAACCAAGAAACAACTTTATCAGATGACAGTCTGATAACATATTTATTGTATAGCATATGTTTTGTTAGAAAAATGTGCATATTTCAGGTATAAATCAGAGTTTACCATTGCAGCCACAATCACAACTCTCACCAAAGCGACTAGAATAACTACAGAGACCATCATGTATTAGCTAATTACTCATCATAAAACATTTCTTAAAAATACACAGCGTACAGCAGATGAAAGACACAGATCGTGTGAATCCAGCCAATATTTCAGATTTTCTAAGTGTTTTACAGCGAAAACACAATATAGCGTTATATTAGCTTACCACAATAGCAAACATCACACCAGCATTGATTCAAGGCAAAAATAGCGATAACGTATAAACCACCAAAATGTATTAATTTTTTCACTAACCTTCTCGGAATTCTTCAGATGACAGTCCTGTAACATCATATTACACAATGCATATAGAGTTTGTTCGAAATGTGCATATTTAGCGGCACAAATCGTGCATATACAATGAGAATAGTGTCCAAATCCTCAAGCAATCTGTCCGGCGCCATCTTGGAAAGGCACCTATTCTTATCGAAAACTATAAAAAAAATACAGGTTGGACAGCAATTTAAAGACAAATTAGTTCTTAATGCAATCGCTGAATTACATTTAAAAAATTAACGTTACTGCGCAATACAGCGTGCGATAAAGCAAGGCTACACTGCAAGTAATGACGTCTTATGCATTTGACTTTTTTCAACAGAACAATGAATTATCAGCATAAATAGTTCTTACTTTTTGATGACCTCATCAGAATCTTGGGATAGGTGTCCTTTGTCCAAAAGAATCGTTGCTGGGTTGGAGAAAGTCATCTTCCACGTTGCAATTAGCAGTAAACAATAGCATGCGAGAGAGAGATACCCAACTTCCTACAACGCCAGAAAATGAAATACCCGAAAATCGCAATATACTGACATAAACTGACATAACTCGGTTTAAAATAACAAGATTATGATGTCTTTAAAGCCTATATCGAATAAAAACAGAGCCGGATATATCTAGGAGCTAAAACAGGAGCTTCTAAAACGACATGCCAAGATCCTCCCTGCGTCAGAGCGAAGAATCAAAAGAGGGGACACTTTGATTCCAATCAATTTATAGACTTTCGGATCTGCCTAGAGACTCCATTTCAAGGCCCTCTATTCGCTGACACCCAAGGGAAGGCGTATGCAGTGCATCTCAACCAATAGAAGACAGGCAGAGTTATACACAGGTCTGAGAACAGGTTGGAAAATTCTGCATTCTCAACTCCACATAGGGAAATTGCTATAAGTCCAGTTCTGTTTCACGCACAGACATAATTCAAACGGTTTTAGAAACTAGAGTGTTTTCTATCCAATTGTAATAATAATATGCATATTGTACGAGCAAGAATTGAGTACGAGGCAGTTTAATTTGGGAACGTCAAGAAAACATAGTGCTCACAGCTCCCCCTATTGACAAGAAGTTTATTAATATTTCTTAGTGGTTAATACTCTGTTTAATTTAAAAGTGTGTGGTCTTTTTATTTGGTTTTCGTGGGTTTTTCACGGGTAAGAAAGGATGCTGTACATAAATTATTGTTTTTATTGTCAGAGTTGTAGTTGCACACATGTAAATTCTCTTGATTAGAAGAAATTAACTGGAAAACCCAACGTAAACCTGATGCTCAAAATGTTTGAAATGTTCTTTAAATATATTTAAATAATGTTTGAGGTGCAGACAAAAAACACTCACTTAATAGGGCTGACTGACCTCTGACCTCTCTTCTGATTTCCTGGTGAGGCCTAATCAAACTCGCTAGAAAGACAGGAGACCTAGTTTTTTTAATGGGCTATGCAATTTTTTTCATCAATAGTCCTATGTGTGATTGGGACCACGAGAAGGACAGAGAGAGAGAGCGCATACGGGATACAATTATTTTTGAGATTTATTGTAATCTGATTATTTTTGATCAGTGTTGTTGGTTTTTCTGGACGCATGAATCACAATGTGAGTCATGTGTCCAAAGGGGGAATTACCGGTCCCCTGGGCCCCTTTGGTAAATAAGCAAACATTTTTTTCAAATCTGCCTGTAAAAGGAAATAAAAAGATGTTGGTAATGGATGACAGTTCCCCACCTCTAGTTTTATATGAAGAAGTGTATTGCTGTTGTTGTTTTCTTTAGTTTTTTTGTTTTTGTCTTGCTTCAATAACAAATCTCACCAGATTGGGTCTGCTGGATGTTTGGGATTTCTCCCTAAAGAATAACCCTCTGATTCCCCGACCTGTAACTCTGCAGTGAGATTGTCAAGATGCAAGATGATAGGGGAGTAAAATCCAATGGGGGGGCGGGGGGGGGTTACAACTATGTGTTGTTTTAGAAGTCTGGATTTCCTGAATCAGGTAGTAATAATAATACAACTTTTTCTCTCATGAGTATGACATGGGTCCATGTGGAGTGAGCATGGAGAGTGATCCCATCCACATTTCTCTCATGCTGTTGGTGTACTGGTAGGAGAAATGGACAAAGACATACTGGATGGTAAAGGACATTGGTGGCTCAGGTGAGAGACATTATCAAGGGCCATCCAATTTGAACATGTGCCATTAAAAAGGACAAACTGAAACACTATCTGAAGAAGAACATTAAGAAATGCCGGGGATGGAGGGGGGTGGTCAGCCATGCCCGTAATTTATTTAGGCTTATCCAAAATTGTTTATTTAGGGTATCAGATTGATTGTGGAGGTCTGCACACTGCAAAATGTACTGTAATTTAGACAAGTATCTATTGATACAATCTGTCAATACCACAAATGGGGGCCATGATGAGAAAAGATAATGCTAGAAAAATACGTTAAATGTAAATGTACATTCTGCCAGTATCAATGTGAAGCACTAAAGACTGTCATTCTAAATTTGGGTTGGATAATTTATCAATAGTTATAATTATGATTTGGAAAGGCTAGGCTTCTAGAGACAGAGCTGTGCCCTAAAAGGTGAGGAGAGACACTAGATTGTAGCTTGGGCTAACCTTGCCCCAATCTCATTCTTAGCAAGGTTGGTGTGAAACTGTTATAACATGTGTTGTCTCTCTCTCGTCCCTGTGAAATATTATTACCATGCTGTAAGGAGATCTGTGCCCCTCTGACTGATAAGATTTCAGCAGCAATCATGTTTTCTGCTGTTTTCTGGTGAAATTAATGAGCTGCCAACTCTGAATGAGTCCCCATTTCCCCCTGTAGATACGGATGATGAATAATGATTTAAGGTTGTTTTCTCTTAACAAGTTGTGGGAAAGGTCATCTAAACCCGTAACCTGTTTCTATTATGTGGAACACTGAGCTGATGAGCAAGCACCAACCTTTGGGGGTTTTATATTTTGACTAAGTTGATGTCCCAGGGACGAAACCCCCGATTGTTGTAAGAGATATGGAAACAATGGTTAACATTGAGAGATTTATTCAACTCTGAATCTACAGATCCCTTGTATATGTGTGTGTATTTTTGATACTCACTCCTATTAAAATAAATATAACCTTTATTATGATTATAGTATTACCATACTAATTGGAAGGGTTTGAAATGATCCAGTGTCTATTTTTTTCTGTGAGGATTAACCTCTAACGAGCCTCTACCCCGGATCCGGGAGCACCCCCCCCCCCCCCCCCCCCCCCCACACTGATTAGCATCGCTAGCATAGCGTCACAATTAAATAGTAGCATCTAAATATCATTAAATCACAAGTCCAAGACACCTAATGAAAGATACAGATCTTGTGAATAAAGCCACCATTTCAGATTTTTTAAATGTTTTACAGGGAAGACACAATATGTAAATCTATTAGCTAAACACGTTAGCAAAAATCACCATTTTTCTTTGTCCACCATTTTCTCTCAACACCAGTAGCTATCACCAATTCGGCTAAACTAAGATATTGATAGCCACTAACCAAGAAAAAACCTCATCAGATGACAGTCTGATAACATATTTATGGTATAGGATAGGTTTTGTTAGAAAAATGTGCATATTTCAGGTATAAATCATAGTTTGCCATTGCAGCCAGCATCACAAATCTCACCAAAGCTCCTAGAATTACTACAGACAGCAACGTGCATTACCAATTTACTCATCATAAAACATTTCTTAAAAATACACAGCACATAGCAATGGACAGACACAGATCTTCTGAATTCAGACAACATTTCAGATTTTCTAAGTGTTTTACGGCGAAAACACAATAAATCGTTATATTAGCATACCACATACGCAAACGTTACCCGAGCACTGATTCTAGCCAAAGAGAGCGATATCATATCATCGCCAAAATATATTAATTTTTTCACTAACCTTCTCAGAATTCTTCAGATGACACTCCTGTAACATCACATTACAACATACATATACAGTTTGTTCGAAAATGTGCATAATTAGCCATACAAAAACGTGGTTATACAATGAAAATAGTAGCAAAACAAGCCTGGAAATGTCAGTCGCCATCTTTGAGTGATCTAGTTTAGTCAATAGCTAATCATATACTTGACTAAAAAATACAGGGTTGACAGGAATCGAAAGACAAATTAGTTCTTAATGCAATCGCTGATTTACATTTTTTAAATTATCCTTACTTTTCAATACAGGTTGCGCCAAGCGAAGCAATACAAAACAAAATGGCGGCGTAAGCTTTAACAATTTTCGACAGAAACACGATTTATCATCATAAATTGTTCTTACTGTGAGCTGTTCTTCCATCAGAATCTTGGGCAAAGAATCCTTTCTTGGGTCTAATCTTCTTTTGGTCGAAAGATGTCCACTTGTCCGTCGAAATGCCCACTAACGTACGACCGGGACCCCGAAATGTGCCCAGCGCGTCAAAGTGCACAACAAGCAATGCCTCAAAATCGCACTAAAAGGATATAAATTGCTATACAACGGTTCAAATTAACTACCTTATGATGCTGTTAACACCTATAACGGGTAAAAACATGACCGGAGAAATATTACTGGCTACACTAATGCTTGGAAAAAGAGCAGGGCGGTGTCCACCGCGCGTCCGGCGCAGCTGGAAAAGAGTTCCTACCTACACGTTTTTTTATTTTATAGTGGCTGTGATTGCGCAATCGATACCATTCAAAGCGTCATCACGTAAAGGCATCCAGGGGAAGACGTAAGCAGTGTCCGTATCCTCATAGCATTCACAGTGGCCTTTAAACTGACTCCAGATCAGGGGCCAATAATATAATAATAATAATATGCATATTGTACGAGCAAGAATTGAGTAGGAAGCCGTTTCATCTGTAATGCAAATTATGCTAATGAAAAAACAGCACGCCCTATAGTCGCAAGATGTTAAGGGCTTGCGAGTGGCGGAGCAGTTTAAGGCAATGCATCTCAGTCCTAGAAGCATCGCTACAGACCCTGGTTTGATTCTAAGCTGTATCACAACCGACCATGATTGGGAGTCCCATAGGGCGTTGCACACTTGGCTCAGTGTGGACAGGGTTTGACCGGGGTAGGCATTCATTGTAAATAAGAATTTGTTCTTAACTAACTTGCCTAGTTAAAACCTCTTGAGGCTAGGGGTCATATATTTTACATTTTTTAAAGAACGTTCCCAAGCTAAACTGACTATTTCTCAGGTCCAGATCGTAGAATATGCATATAATTTACAGATTAGGATAGAAAACACTCCAAAGTTTCCAAAACTGTAAAAATATTGTCTGTGAGTATAACAAAACTGATTCTGCAGGCAAAAACCTGAGAAAATATAACCCGGAAGTGATTTTTTTATTTTTTATTCTGTGTTTCCGGGCCAGTCTTTCTTCCATTTAAAAGGGTATCAACCAGATTCCTTTTCCAATGGCTTCCACAGGCTGTGACCAGGCTTTAGACATAGTTTCAGGCTTTTATTTTGAAAAATGAACGAGATCTTTCAAAAGTAGTCAGGTGTCCTCTGAATAGTGCCTTCTCTCTTATTGAATAGCTTATGGTCCGGTTGAAATATTATCAATTATGTTTGTTAAAAACAACCTGAGGATTGATTATAAAAAACATTTTACATGTTTCTACGACCATACTTTTTGGAATTTGTCGAACGGAACAAGGCTTTGGTTTTCTGAACATAACGCGCAACCCAAATGGCGTTTTTTTGTGATAAAAGTAATATTTATCGAACAAAAATAAAATTTGTTGTGTAACTGGGAGTCTCGTGAGTGCAAACTTCCAATGATTATCTAAGGTAAGCGATTAATTTTATTGCTTTTCTGACTTTCGTGACCATGCTAATTTGGGGCTAGCTTTTGTGGCATTGATTGCTACACTCACAAAAGCTTGGATTTCTTTCGCTGTAAAGTATATTTTCAAAATCTGACACGATAGGTGGATTAACAACAAGCTAAGCTGTGTTTTGGTATATTTCACTTGTGATTGCATTGATTCTAAATATTTTTTGTAATATTTTTGCATTTAGCGTGTAACGCTCGTCGTTAGGAGAAAGAGAGGAGGACCAAACTGCAGCGTGGTGAGTATTCATATTCCTTTTAATGAAAACCGAAATACTCGAACAAAACAACAAAATAACGATAAACGAGAATAAACCGAAACGAAACAGTCCTGTCTGGTGACATACACAAAGAAACAGGAAACAACCACCCACAAAACCCAACACAAAACAGGCTACCAACAATGACTAACACCTGCCTCTGATTGAGAACCATATCAGGCTAAACACAGAAATAGAAAAACATAGATAAACAAACATAGACTGCCCACCCCAACTCACGCCCTGACCATACTAAATAAAGACAAAAACAAAGGAAATAAAGGTCAGAACATGACATGGCGCCCTACAATTCTAACGGTTGTTTAGGAAAATGATCCTGTAAAAGGGATCCGTAGCGCAGAGAAGTTAAATAAAGGTTAAAATAAATGAATACAATTTCCCTTACTTTAATAGGAGTATAGAATATTTTGAAATAGAAGCTAAAATCTAAATGCTTACATTAAAAAATGTAATGAATATTATCACACAAGTGATACGAGGATGTGATGTAATGGACATGTTCATGTTTGTGCTTTTCTTATAACTTATTTCTGTGTTCTATTCATGTGCTGTTCTATAAACCATTTTCTGTGTTCATGCAAGTGACTGATTTAACAAATCCTCACTATAATGTGTACTATGGTGCATTGAGTTGGTTGGAACCTCTGCAGCGTGCTGACAATAAACAATGATTCATATTAAGATTAACTTAGAGTGTCCCTGTGTAAGAATTTCCTCAACAACTCCTTCATACCTCTCTTTGTGAACAACAACTAAAATGGAGAAGTCTCTCATCAAGGTGTTTTATTAGTAATAATAACTGACAACCGGTGGGGGAGAGAAACGACAAAACAGATGACATGTACACACACACACAGACAGAGACAGAGACAGAGACAGAGACAGAGACAGAGACAGAGAGAGAGAGAGAGAGAGAGAGAGAGAGAGGAGAGAGAGAGAGAGAGAGAGAGAGAGAGAGAGAGAGAGAGAGAGAGAGAGAGAGAAAGAGAGAGAGAGAGAGAGAAAGAGAAAGAGAGAGAGAGAGAGAGAGAGAGAGAGAGAGAGAGAGAGAGAGAGAGAGAGACTGACTGACTGACTTTTGGTCTTTCTTTATTGAAACATTTTAATTTCATTTCAAACTCGCCAACCCCCCCCTCCCTAAAATAAAAAAAACTAAATATAGCCTGTACTGCATACATGTACCATACTCACCTTTCTATCTACCACATGATACAAATCACCATACACAAAAACAATACCCTCTCCTACAACCGTATATCCAAAACATCTTCCCCAGCTGTACAGACAGCCCCCCCAACACACCATATCTCCTCAAACATCCCCACACATTTTATCATTTTATAGAACTCAAACTCAACCCTAAGGCGCGCAGAGACCATCCCATTAAACAGTAGTAAAGAGTCTGTTATCCCCCCACCTTTGACCCTGTTTCTCCTTGTTAGCCAAATAGCTAACTTTGCCTGAGCAAACAGAAAATTCAACAACACACATTTCGCTTTCTCCTTACTCGAATACCTGTATCCCATTATAAACATCCCAACAGCAAAAACCACCCCCAATCTCTCACACAGACATTCCAACTGAGACATTAATGGCATTAACCTGGTGCACACAGAAAACACATGAATCACAGTTTCTTTCATTTGACAGAAAGGACACCCCTGCCCAATTCCCGGATCAACCCGTGCCAACCAGCTGTTAGTGGCCAGGGCTCCATGAAGAACCCTCCACTGTAGGTCCCCTGACCTCTTTGGTACTGGGGGTTTGTAGAGCGCCCTCCATCTAAAACCCACCATACTCTCCACCCCACATACCCCCTGCCACTGATGTGCCTTCACTCCTGTTAGGCTTCTAATGTTCCTAACCTTAACGCAGAGGTTGTAGAGGGCTTTACCTCCCACCCCCTCAAACTCCCCCAGGCTCGGAGTGTTAAAATCTAACAAGTCCTCCAGACCCCCTTGCCAGTCCCCAGTCTCTGCCGTCACCTGCAGTGGCGGAAACGTTGGTGGCCCCTCTCCCTTTGGCCTCTCAAACACCCCCCTTACCTGCTCAGACAGTGCCTCCTGGACCTCCTCCAGGAATCTCTCCAGCAGCCTAAGAGACGTTATTCCTGTTTGTTGAGCCAAGACCTCCGGGGTTTTCCACCCCTCCTCTCCCAGCATTCTCAGGTCACCTAGCCTTTGTACACCCCCTGCCATCAGTTGCCTCTGCAGGGTGGCAGACTGAACCGATCTCAAAGGGATGGCTGGGTTGTGGAAAATAGGCTCCTCCCACACCCACTGCCCAGGCTCCACACCCCCTTCTCGTGTGGGCCTTAATAGCTGCCAGGTCCTCAGCACCGCAGAGTAAAACTCTGAGAGACCTGCTGTACTCAGCCTCTCCAGCTTCATGAGGAACAGCTGCCGGTCCAACCCTAATCCGCCAGCTCTCCTCAGCAGTGCGCATGCTGGTTCCCTCCAGCCAACATCAGTATGGTACAGCAGTCTCTGCGCCGCCTTTAGCCGGAAAGCAGCCATCCTGCTCTCCAGTTCCACCAGGCCCTGTCCTCCTTCGTGGACGGTCATGTACAACACTGCTGCCTTCAGCCAGTGATGGCCCGACCAAAAGAAGTCCACCAGCTTGCGTTGCAGGTCTGCAAGCAGACCGGCGGGGGGGTTGAGGACAGCCAGTTTATGCCACAAGGAAGATGCCACCAGGTTGTTAATTATCAGCACCCTCCCTCTATATGACACTTGGGATAGGAGCCACCTCCACCTGGCCAGTCTTGACACCACTGCCTGTGACAGCCCCTCCCAGTTCTTCCTGACCCACCTCTCCGAGCCCAGGTACACCCCCAACACTTTAAGCCCTTCACAACCCCACTGCAAACCCCCTGGAAGCAGAGGAGGAGCCCTATCCCCCCATTCCCCACATAACAGAGCTTTGCTCTTTCCCCAGTTTACCTTAGCTGATGAAGCTCCCTCGTACACCTTCAGACTGGTCTCTAGTTCCTGCATATCTTGCCCATCCCTGACCATCACAGAAACATCGTCTGCATATGCTGAGACTGCTATTCCTGTCACCACACCCATGCCTGTCCAGCACACTCCCTGCAATCTCCTGCGTAGCAGTCCTAAAAAAGGCTCAATGGCTAGTGTGTATAGCTGCCCAGATAGAGGGCATCCTTGTCTAATGCCCCGTCTCACCCAGACTGGCCTACTGAGCCCCCCTCCCACCTTAACCATACATGACGCCCCAGCATACAACAGCTTCACACAGGTCACAAAACTCTTCCCAAACCCAAACACAGACATCACATTAAACAGATACTCATGATCCACTCTATCAAAGGCCTTCTCTTGATCTAAAGAGACCAGTCCAAAATTCACATTAGAACCTCTCGACAAGTCCAACATGTCCCTAATCAAGAACAAGTTGTCCGTGATTGAGCGTCCCGGTACACAATATGTCTGGTCCTTGTGTATTATAGAGTCCAGATGGGACTTCAGTCTGTTAGAGAGGACCTTGGCAAAAATCTTGTAGTCTGCACAGAGTAATGCCACAGGCCTCCAGTTCTTAAGTTCACACAAGTCCCCTTTTTTGGGCAGGAGAGTCAGAGCCGCCCGACGGCAGCTCATCGGCAACTCTCCTACCCCGATGCACTCACGCAAGACGCAAAAGAAGTCCTGTCCAATTATTCCCCAGAATTTTTTGTAAAACTCCACTGGAAGTCCATCGACCCCCGGTGCACGACCGGGGGACATCTGGGTTACGGCCTCTGCCAGTTCATGTGACAACAGAGGAATGTCCATTTCATCCCTCTGTGCCCGAGAGAGCTTAGGGAGTCCTGCGAACAAGACCTGAGCACACATAGGATCACACATTTCTGCCCTATACAATTCAGTATAAAACTCCACAGTCCGCTCCCGCATCTCCCCCACCACAGAGGTCACCCGCCCATCAGAGAGCCGTAAACAATGCATACCCTTGGCTTCACTGCTCTGTCTTTCCAAACCAAAGAAGAAGGAGCTGGGAGCATCCATCTCCTTGAGCTGGGAGCATCCATCTCCTTGAGCACGGAGAACCTAGCTCTTACAAGTGCTCCCTTTGCTTTAACCTGGAAAAAACTGCCCAGGTCCCTACGTAATTCGGCTAAATTAGCCTGGAGGCCTACATTGCCTTGCCCCACCATCTCTACCTCCATCTCACTAATACACCGCTCTAGTTCCCCCAATACTCTCCTAGCCTCTGAGGATGAGAGAGCTGTGTACTGTTGACAGAAAAGCCGAATTTGCACTTTCCCCACATCCCACCATTGACCCAGAGACTCATACTCCTCTCTTCGCTGCCCCCACCTTTCCCAAAAAGTCTGGAAACCTGAGCAAAAAGTGGCATCTTGTAAGAGCTTTACATTGAACTTCCAGTAAGATGCCTGCCGGGGCCCTGGTGAAATAGACAGCCGAGCCATGGTTATGTGATGATCCGAAAACCCCACCGGGAGAATGGTAGCGCCCAGCAGCCTATTGCTCTGATTCCTGGACATGTAAAACCTATCAAGTCGGGCTGCACTCACCCTAGCCCCAAAAACCTTCACCCATGTATACTGTCTTGTGTTTGGATGTTTAGTTCTCCAAACATCCACTAGGTCAAACTGATTAATGATGTCCCTTAACACCCCCACTGACACTGAATGAGGCTCTTCCCCATTTCTATCTGTTGTAAAATCCATTGTACAGTTCCAGTCACCTCCGATCACCAGCATCTCCTCAGGCGCTACTTGTGAGAGTTCCTGTCTAAGACTTCCAAATAGAACCCCTCTTTCTCTCCCTGTGTTAGGCGCATACACATTTATAAAAACAAAACCCATGCTGTTAATTTCTGCTTTAACAACAAGCAACCTGCCCTTACACACCTCCTTTGAGGAGCAAATTTTTACAGACAGACCCGGTGCAAAAAGGACTGCCACCCCTGTACTAAGATTTGTCCCATGGCTCAACACACTTGCCCCTTTCCACCAGAGCCCCCAATCAACTTCATTCACCACATCACTATGCGTCTCTTGCAGAAACAACACCTGTACTTTATTTGTTTTACATATTCACCCAACACACTCCTCTTTCCCACATCTCTGGTGCCATTTATATTAAGCGAGCCTACCCGAAGAGTCTCCATAAGAAGTGGGAGAAAAGCCAGCAGAGAAATAGACCAATAGCAAAGCTCAAAAAGCCCCAGTGTCAGAAAGAAATGAACCATTTAAACAGGGTCTGAAGGTAACCCTTTACGCACTGTTGTGACCCACTTCCTCAACCTAAACCGTTTCCTGGGTGAGAGGACACCATGCCCCTCATTTCTCATAGCATGTTGTACTGATCTTACAAACTTTTTAGGATCAGGAAAAAAAGCCTCAAGATTAACTTTTTTCCCCTTAGTCTCATTCAGGAATCTTGTCAGTTCAATCAACGTGTACTTAGACCCCTCTGGTTGACTGGCTGTCAGCTCCGGGCCAATTGAAGAGGAGTCTGAAAAAAATAACTCCTCATCCTCTTCCTCAGACTCACTTTCCTCCTCTTCTCTATCTCCCACCCTGACCACCTGCTCTTTCTCTCTGGTTAGGGCCTCACCCACAGCAACAGGCAACATTTCCATGGTGCCTTTGTCCACACCCTTTTTCCTTTTCCGCTTGACACCCTCCTCCTCCCCCCCTAATCTCTTACACTTCCCCACTATACTCTCCTCATCCACGAGAATAACCTGCCTAGACCCAGTATCATCTACATCACCCTCCATAGCATGACTAGGCCCAGCATCATCTACACCACCCTCCATAGCCTGACTAGACTCAGCCTCTGCTATACCACCATCCATATCCTGCCTAGACCCAGCACCCTTTACACCACCCTCCATAGCATAACTAGGCCCAGCCTCAGCTACCCCACCATCTCTAGCCTGACTAGACCCTGCCTCTGCTTCCCCACCATCTCTAGCCTGACTAGACCCAGCCTCCACTATCCCACCATCTCTAGCCTGACTAGGCCCAGCCTCTGCTGTCTGCATCTCCTTACCCCCTGCACTTTGACCTCGATTTCCCCCACTGGCGCTTGTACCCTCACCTTGTTTATGGCCTTTGTGTGGGCACGCAAAACTCTTGTGCCCCAAATCCCCACATTCAAAACACCGTAGACTATCTGTGCTGGCAAAACCTGCATAGAGCCCCTCCCCATGCCTCACTTTAAAATGCACATTTAGCTGTTGCTCGTTGTTGTTCAGAAACATAAACACTTGCCTCCGGAACGAAACAACGTGTTTAACGGCATCTGCCTGAAATCCTGCTGACAGTACACGGAAACCGCTAGCAAACTTACCAAAACGACTCAGCTCTTTCCTAATTTGATCATCCGTAATAAACGGAGGCAAATTTGCCACTACAACTCTTGTTGAAGGAGTAGAGAGAGGTGAAATTGACACCAACACATCCCTTA
Organism: Salvelinus fontinalis; assembly: GCF_029448725.1. NCBI lineage: Eukaryota > Metazoa > Chordata > Actinopteri > Salmoniformes > Salmonidae > Salvelinus > Salvelinus fontinalis. Next base: position 21,080,481 of record NC_074678.1, on the reverse strand, counting down.
CAAATATTCCGCTAGCAATTAGCCTACCAACCAAATTAGCCCTTTTCATGAACACAACCACAGCTTTGTTCATTCTAGAAGCAGAATGTATAAACTCAGCTCCTACCTGTTCACCGACCGCGAGCAGAACCTCCTCCACCTTAACTCCATTCTCAGGAACACACCTGAATCCATGCTGTATAGACAGCGTCTCCTCCGCGCTAGGCTGAGAAGCCATCGCGCACACCACAACTTCCAAACCCCAGGAAAGTTACTCTGTCCTCTTCCACCCTAACTTTGAAAAAAAACTTTGGATACCGCTAAAACAAAACTTGCATTAACCCTCCACCATAGAAAATAACATTTAAGAAAATAATCAAGAAAGTTAGTTAGGATAGAGCCCTCCACACAAAACACTCAAACTCCAAAAACACCCAGCATGCACTGCGATAGAGAGAGAGAGAGAGAGAGAGAGAGAGAGAGAGAGAGAGAGAGAGAGAGAGAGAGAGAGAGAGAGAGAGAGAGAGAGAGAGAGAGAGAGAGAGAGAGAGAGAGAGAGAGAGAGAGAGAGAATTAAAAAACACACACATTTCTTTCCACATGGCCGTTGGGTGAGACAAGGATGCAGCTTGAGCCCCACCCTCTTCAACATATATATCAAAGAATTGGTGACGGCTGCTTCTGTCCTCAACTAAGGATGGCCCACTCTTTAAAATAATGTAAAAAATTTTTAAAAATTAAATACACAAAACATACAATATACTTGCATTGAAGCCGCTCAAAAACTACACCACACCAGTAATTCAACAGAATTCCATTCAGAGCGACACACAGAAGCATCCAGGGACCAACGCCCTGCTCATGGGCACGTTGACAGATCTGCCACAAGGCCAAATAAACGGGGACGCGAACCATCCAAGATCCACCCACAGTTCCCCATAACTGTCCCTCAACCCTCTGAGACCCGTCCCACAATCACCCCCCAAGAAAAGAAAGAAAATAATACAAAATAAAATTATTTCCATTCCCCACCCACAAGAATCCCCCCAATGCACTAACAACCAAGAAAATGAACTAATAAGAAAAAAGAAAAAAACTATATATAAAAAAACTAAGTCTATCAAGAACAACTAAAGTCATAACAACAAGGCCAACTGTATATGTTTGAGTCTATGTCTGGCACTATTTACATATGTGTGTCTATGTGTTTATTTGAAGGAGAGTGTGTGTATATACATGTGTAAAAACACCTACACGGCATCATTCTCAGGCAAACCGGCATTAGCTGTAAAAACACTGCCTCTCTGTCTATCACGCCCTGACCTTAGAGAGCCTTTTTATGTCTCTATTTGGTTTGGTCAGGGTGTGATTTGGGTGGGCAGTCTATGTTCTCTATTTCTAGGTTTTGTGTTTCTATGTTTTGGCCCGGTATGGTTCTCAATCAGGGACAGCTGTCTATCATTGTCTCTGATTGGGAATCATACTTAGGCAGCCTGTTTTGCCACCTTAGGTTGTGGGATGTTGTTTTTTGTTAGCTCTATGTAGCCTTCAGAACGTGACGTACGTTGTTCTTTTCTTGTTTTGTTTGGTGTTCGGATTAAATAAAGAATCATGAACATGTACCACGCTGCACCTTGGTCCACTTCTTCCGACGAGCGTTACACTCTCAGTGTCATTCAAACTTACTTTTTGTTATGTTTAATTTTGACTTTATTTTTTAAACTTTATCTTTGACCATCATTCTATCTCCCGCCCATCAACTCCACTCCCACTTGTCTCCAATTCCACATCCCAACCCTCAGCTTCCCTCAGCCCATCCCACCTATCTCTGCTGTCCACCCTCTTCGGATTTCTACGCAACATATATCTTTCAACTATGCTGTGACGTTTAACATACAATTTCAATCTATCTAATCGAATCCACAGATTGCGAGTTGAAGATAAATACTTTTACAAAGAGTATTAGTATATTAGTAATTGACTGACCCGGTCTCTCCAGATCTCCTAACAGTACTATTTCTAGTATTTCTACATTTAGATCTATGTTATGCATTTTCAGCCATTCCTGAACCTGAACCTGAGACCAGAAACAGGCTACCTGAGGGCAATACCAACATAAATTGTCTATTGATTATGTATCCTCAGCACGAAGTATTGAATCTTGCGTCATTTAAATATCAAATCAAACCATGGAATCGGTACATCAAAAATCTCTTCCAAACTCTTTTGCAATCTGTATGGCACAGTTCTCAACATACTGGTCCTCAAATGAAACTGGTATACTTTCCTATTTATGCTATTTTTATTCTTCTGACAGTTTTGATCCTGTAAAGGCTTTCTTCCAGGGGTGAAGGAGAAGACCAAAGTGCAGCGCGGCTAGTGTTCAACATGTTTAATTAAAGAACAAGTGAAACACTACAAACAACATACAAAATAACAAATGTGAAAAAACCGAGACAGACCTATCTGGTGCAGACAAAACACAGAGACAGGAAAGAACCACCGACAATCCCCAACACAAAACAAGCCACCTATATATGATTCTCAATCAGTGACAACGATTGACATCTGCCTCTGATTGAGAACCATATTAGGCTGGACACAGAAACAGACAAACTAGACACACAACATAGAATTCCCACCCAGCTCACGTCCTGACCAACACTAAACAAGCAAAACACATAAGAACTCTGGTCAGGACGTTACAGTACCCCCCTCCTGAGGTGCGGACTCCGAACGCACCCCTAAAACTCAAGAGGAGGGTCTGGGTGGGCATCTGTCCGCGGTGGCGGCTCCGGCGGTGGACGAAGACACCACTCCACCACTGTCTTTGTCCCCCTCCTTAGCGTCCTTTGAGTGGCGACCCTCACCCCCGACCTTGGCCTAGGAATCCTCCCCAAGGCCCCCACATGATTTAGGAGACAGCTCAGGACAGAGAGGTAGCTCAGGACAGAGAGGTAGCTCAGGACAGAGTGGCAGCTCAGGACAGAGGGGCAACTCCGGACTGAAGGGCAGCTCCGGACAGAGAGGCAGCTCTGGACTGAGGGGCAGCTCCGGACTAATGGCAGCTCCGGACTGAGGGGCAGCTCCGGACTGAGGGGCAGCTCCGGGCTGAGGGGCAGCTCCGGGCTGAGGTGCAGCTCATGACTGGAGGGCAGCTCATGACTGGAAGGCAGCTCATGACTGGAAGGCAGCTCATGACTGGAGGGCAGCTCATGACTGGAGGGCAGTTCATGACTGGCGGGCAGCTCATGACTGGAGGGCAGCTCATGACTGGAAGGCAGCTCATGACTGGAGGGCAGCTCATGACTGGAGGGCAGCTCATGACTGGAGGGCAGCTCATGACTGGAGGGCAGCTCATGACTGGAAGGCAGCTCATGACTGGAGGGCAGCTCATGACTGGAGGACAGCTCATGACTGGAGGGCAGCTCATGACTGGAGGGCGGCTCATGACTGGATGGCGGCTCCTGACTGGCTGGCGGCTCTGGCAGCTCCTGACTGGCTGGCGGCTCAGGCAGCTCCTGACTGGCTAGCGGCTCTGGCAGCTCCTGACTGGCTGGCGGCTCTGGCAGCTCCTGACTGGCTGGCGGCTCTGGCAGCTCCTGACTGGCTGGCGGCTCTGGCGGCTCCTCACTGGCTGGCGGCTCTGGCGGCTCCTGACTGGCTGGCGGCTCTGGCGGCTCCTGAGTGACGGACGGCTCTAATGGCTAGGGACAGACGGGCGGCTCTAATGGCTCGGGGCAGACGGATGGCTCAGATGGCGCTGGGTAGACGGATGGCTCAGATGGCGCTGGGCAGACGGATGGCTCAGACGGCGCTGGGCAGACGGATGGCTCAGACGGCGCTGGGCAGACGGATGGCTCAGACGGCGCTGGGCAGACGGATGGCTCAGACGGCGCTGGGCAGACGGATGACTCAGACGGCGTTAGGCAGACGGATGACTCAGACGGCGCTGGGCAGGCAGATGGCTGAGACTGCGCTGGGCAGGCAGATGGCTCAGACGACGCTGGGCAGGCAGATGGCTCAGACGGCGCTGGGCAGGCAAGCAGCTCAGACGGCGTTGGGCAGGCAGGCAGTACAGACGGTGCTGGGCAGACGAGCAGTGCAGGCGGCGTTGGGCAGACGGCCAACTCTGACCTGCTGAGGCGCACATTAGGCCTGGTGCGTGGTGCCGGAACTGATGGTACCGGACTGGAGACACGCACCTCAAGGCTAGTGCGGGGAGCAGGAACAGGGCACACTGAATTCTCAAAGCGCACTATAGGCCTGGTGCGTGGTACCGGCACTGGTGGTACTGGGCTGGGGCGGGAAGGTGGCGACGGATATACCGGACCGTGCAGGCGTACTGGCTCCCTTGAGCACTGAGCCTGCCCAACCTTACCTGGTTGGATGCTCCCCGTAGCCCGCACAGTGCGGGGAGGTAGAATAACCCGCACTGGGCTGTGTTGGCGAATCGGGGACACCATGCGTAAGGCTGGTGCCATGTATGCCGGCCCGAGGAGACGTACTGGAGGCCAGATACGTTGAGCCGGCTTCATGACACCTGGCTCAATGCCCAATCTAGCCCGTCCAGTGCGGGGAGGTGGAATAACCCGCACCGGGCTAAGCACACGTACAGGATACACCGTGCGCTCTTCCGCATAACACGGTGTCTGCCCGTACTCCCGCTCTCCACGGTAATCACACACCTCAGGGCGAGTACCGTGTATACTACGTCAAACCAACATCTCTCTCTCTTCGCTCTCCCCCAATATCACCAACAACTCGTCAAATGTCTCATAATCTCCCATCCTTTCACTTTCCTCCAATCTGTCCAATAATTCCTCCACATTCTCCGACTCGTACCTCAATTTAGCCCACTGCTCCTTCTGGTAAGCACGGGGAACTGGCTCAAATCTCCCACTTGACCCAGCCCTACTCCCCGTGTGCCACCCCCCAATAAATTTTGGGGGGAGCCTCTCGGGCTTCCAGCCACTCTGTCTTGCTAGCTCCCGCTGCTGCCGCTGCTGCCGCTGTTGCCTGTTGCCACGCTGCTTGGTCCGAGTTTAGTGGGTGGTTCTGTAACGGCTTTCTTCCAGGGGTGAAGGAGAGGACCAAAGTGCAGCGCGGCTAGTGTTCAACATGTTTAATTAAAGAACAAGTGAAACACTACAAACAACATACAAAATAACAAATGTGAGAAATCCGAGACAGACCTATCTGGTGCAGACAAAACACAGAGACAGGAAACAACCACCCACAATCCCCAACACAAAACAAGCCACCTATATATGATTCTCAATCATGGACAACGATTGACATCTGCCTCTGATTGAGAACCATATTAGGCTGGACACAGAAACAGACAAACTAGACACACAACATAGAATTCCCACCCAGCTCACGTCCTGACCAACACTAAACAAGCAAAACACATAAGAACTCTGGTCAGGACGTTACAGATCCTTTATATTGGGCAGACAGATCAGTTCCCTACCTCTTCCCGCTGCCACCTGCCTCCTCTATTTGGGTAATGCTGTAATCAATTGTTTCTACTCTTGGATTGAGCAAACCTTCCTGTACAATTCTGATAACTCCATGAAATACATAACTCTACCATCCCAATTTACAATATAATTTAAGAACAAAATACCCTTTTCAAACATCTTTCCCATAAATACAGGTATTTTATCAACCAGCACATTTGAGTTCAGCCATAACATTTGTTGTAATATTTGTTCTACCTTTTCAGGGGGATGAAATTGAAATTGTAGCCAGCTCTGCAATGCTCGGAGGGCCCACACCTGGAACTTTTGCACAGATTCTGTCAGACCTGGTGTTCCAAAAAAGGTCCAGTTGCCAGGACCACAAACACAAATTCCATCTAGATACCGTTGCCATAGAGCACACAAAAAACTGTACATAACTTGGCCTAAACATCAGCACCATAGGTACACTACCGTTCAAAAGTTTGGGGTCCTTGTTTTTGAAAGAAAAGCACATTTGCTGTCCATTAAAATGACATCCAATCGATCAGAAATACAGTGTAGACATTGTTAATGTTGTAAATGACTAATGTAGCTGGAAACGGCAGATTCTTTTTATGGAATATGTACATAGGTGTACAGAGGCCCATTATCAGCAACCATCACTCCTGTGTTCCTATTGCACGTTGTGTTAGCTAATCCAAGTTTAATATTTAAAAGGCCAATTGATCATTAGAAAACCCTTTTGCAATTATGTTAGCACAGCTGAAAACTGTTGTGCTGATTAAAGAAGCAATAAAACTGGCCTTCTTTAGACTAGTTGAGTATCTGGAGCATCAGCATTTGTGGGATCGATTCGAGGCTCAAAATGGCCAGAAACAAAGCACTTTCTAATGAAACTCATCAGTTTATTCTTGTTCTGAGAAATGAAGGCTATTCCATGCGTAAAATTGCCAAGAAACTGAAGATCTCGTACAACGCTGTGTACTACTCCCTTCACAGAACAGCGCAAACTGGCTCTAACCAGAATAGAAAGAGGAGTGTGTGGCCTTGGTGCACAACTGAGCAAGAGGACAAGTACATTAGAGTGTCTAGTTTTAGAAGCAGACGCCTCACAAGTCCTCTACTGGCAGCTTTATTAACTAGTACCCGCAAAACACCAGTCTCAACGTCAACAGTGAAAAGGCGACTCTGGGATGCTGGCCTTCTAGGTAGAGTTGCAAAGAAACAGCCATATCTCAGACTGGCCAATAAAAAGAAAATATTAAGATGGGCAAAAGAACACAGACACTGGACAGAGGATCTATTTCTATAAGGCCAGCATCCCGGAGTCGCCTCTTCACTGTTGACGTTGAGACTAGTGTTTTAACTAGTTGCACATCGTTACAACACTGTACATAGCCATAATAGCACATTTGAAATGCCTCTATTCCGTTGAAACTTTTGTGACTGTAATGTTTGTTGTTCATTTTTGTTTATTTCACTTTTGTTTATTGTATATTTCACTTGCTTTGGAAATGTAAGCATATGTTTCCCATTCCAAAAAATCTCTTTGAACTAAATTTTAGTGAGTGAGCAAGAGAGAAAGTGAGCAAGTGAGCAAGAGAGAAGGAGAGCGAGATGAAGAGAGGTTGCATCTGCACTGTAGTAGGACAAACAAAAGCATAGGGAACACTAGTCTCTACACTGTTTGGGTTTTTCCAATGAGACTTACCCCCACACCATTGGGTCGCCAGTGTTTTAGCTCTAGTCTAGTCTTGTTTCCATCAGGAGTGTGACACAAAGAACTTGGGCCGAGTAGAATCAACAACTTCTGCATCATGAAAGACAGTTGCTTTGTGAGGTGTTCAAGTTCAAAGTTAGCCATTGTTATGTCAATACAAGCTGAAGGGGTCCCAGGGCCTGGGCTGTGCCCCAAGTCAGGGCACATCAAACGTAGCCATGGCCCAGTGAGACATGGGTGCCGATCTGCGTAGATGGAAAAATAAAGGTATTTTGGGTTAAACACCAGGGTAAATTGTCAGTGGAATATCGCCATGTAGCTACTTTAGTTGAATTCTGTGTGACAGATCTTGTTCTTTACCTCCTGTCACGACTCTCCTCCCTCTGGTATTAATCTGATCACAGGCTGTGACTGATATACACTGCTTCCTCTTTCTTCCCAATTATGTGCCCAGTGACATTTCAGACTGCTCCCTGGCATTAAATGGTAGCACTTATGGGAACAATATATCTTGGGGTGAAGCGAGGCATGGGTGTAATATCTCTGGTGGTTGGATCGATGCTAGTCAGTGGCAGGCTGTGGCTTCCTCTGGGAGTAATGTCACATATTTATGCGGAGAGGCAAAGGAAGACCCTGTATGCGTCAGAGTGATGTACTGGGGCTGGGCAAGTGGTGGGTGGGGGGAAAAGACCAGTCTGAATTAATGCTCCCCCACACACACATAAAATCTTCCATGACAACACAGGGATTGACTAATATTTTATTTTTATTTATTTTATTTCACCTTTATTTAACCAGGTAGGCAAGTTGAGAACAAGTTCTCATTTACAATTGCAACCTGGCCAAGATAAAGCAAACCAGTTCAACACATACAACAACACAGAGTTACACATGGAGTAAAACAAACATACAGTCAATAACATTTACATTTAAGTCATTTAGCAGACGCTCTTATCCAGAGCGACTTACAAATTGGTGCATTCACCTTATGACATCCAGTGGAACAGCCACTTTACAATAGTGCATCTAAATCTTTTAAGGGGGGGGGGGGGGGTGTCAGAAGGATTGCTTTATCCTATCCTAGGTATTCCTTAAAGAGGTGGGGTTTCAGGTGTCTCCGGAAGGTGGTGATTGACTCCGCTGTCCTGGCGTCGTGAGGGAGTTTGTTCCACCATTGGGGTGCCAGAGCAGCGAACAGTTTTGACTGGGCTGAGCGGGAACTGTACTTCCTCAGTGGTAGGGAGGCGAGCAGGCCAGAGGTGGATGAACGCAGTGCCCTTGTTTGGGTGTAGGGCCTGATCAGAGCCTGAAGGTACTGAGGTGCCGTTCCCCTCACAGCTCCGTAGGCAAGCACCATGGTCTTGTAGCGGATGCGAGTTTCAACTGGAAGCCAGTGGAGAGAGCGGAGGAGCGGGGTGACGTGAGAGAACTTGGGAAGGTTGAACACCAGACGGGCTGCGGCGTTCTGGATGAGTTGTAGGGGTTTAATGGCACAGGCAGGGAGCCCAGCCAACAGCGAGTTGCAGTAATCCAGACGGGAGATGACAAGTGCCTGGATTAGGACCTGCGCCGCTTCCTGTGTGAGGCAGGGTCGTACTCTGCGGATGTTGTAGAGCATGAACCTACAGGAACGGGCCACCGCCTTGATGTTAGTTGAGAACGACAGGGTGTTGTCCAGGATCACGCCAAGGTTCTTAGCGCTCTGGGAGGAGGACACAATGGAGTTGTCAACCGTGATGGCGAGATCATGGAACGGGCAGTCCTTCCCCGGGAGGAAGAGCAGCTCCGTCTTGCCGAGGTTCAGCATGAGGTGGTGATCGGTCATCCACACTGATATGTCTGCCAGACATGCAGAGATGCGATTCGCCACCTGGTCATCAGAAGGGGGAAAGGAGAAGATTAATTGTGTGTCGTCTGCATAGCAATGATAGGAGAGACCATGTGAGGTTATGACAGAGCCAAGTGACTTGGTGTATAGCGAGAATAGGAGAGGGCCTAGAACAGAGCCCTGGGGGACACCAGTGGTGAGAGCGCGTGGTGAGGAGACAGATTCTCGCCACGCCACCTGGTAGGAGCGACCTGTCAGGTAGGACGCAATCCAAGCGTGGGCCGCGCCGGAGATGCCCAACTCGGAGAGGGTGGAGAGGAGGATCTGATGGTTCACAGTATCGAAGGCAGCCGATAGGTCTAGAAGGATGAGAGCAGAGGAGAGAGAGTTAGCTTTAGCAGTGCGGAGCGCCTCCGTGATACAGAGAAGAGCAGTCTCAGTTGAATGACTAGTCTTGAAACCTGACTGATTTGGATCAAGAAGGTCATTCTGAGAGAGATAGCAGGAGAGCTGGCCAAGGACGGCACGTTCAAGAGTTTTGGAGAGAAAAGAAAGAAGGGATACTGGTCTGTAGTTGTTGACATCGGAAGGATCGAGTGTAGGTTTTTTCAGAAGGGGTGCAACTCTCGCTCTCTTGAAGACGGAAGGGACGTAGCCAGCGGTCAAGGATGAGTTGATGAGCGAGGTGAGGTAAGGGAGAAGGTCTCCGGAAATGGTCTGGAGAAGAGAGGAGGGGATAGGATCAAGCGGGCAGGTTGTTGGGCGGCCGGCCGTCACAAGACGCGAGATTTCATCTGGAGAGAGAGGGGAGAAAGAGGTCAGAGCACAGGGTAGGGCAGTGTGAGCAGAACCAGCGGTGTCGTTTGACTTAGCAAACGAGGATCGGATGTCGTCGACCTTCTTTTCGAAATGGTTGACGAAGTCGTCTGCAGAGAGGGAGGGGGGGGGGAGGAGGAGGAGGATTCAGGAGGGAGGAGAAGGTGGCAAAGAGCTTCCTAGGGTTAGAGGCAGATGCTTGGAATTTAGAGTGGTAGAAAGTGGCTTTAGCAGCAGAGACAGAAGAGGAAAATGTAGAGAGGAGGGAGTGAAAGGATGCCAGGTCCGCAGGAAGGCGAGTTTTCCTCCATTTCCGCTCGGCTGCACGGAGCCCTGTTCTGTGAGCTCGCAATGAGTCGTCGAGCCACGGAGCGGGAGGGGAGGACCGGGCCGGCCTGGAGGATAGGGGACATAGAGAGTCAAAGGATGCAGAAAGGGAGGAGAGGAGGGTTGAGGAGGCAGAATCAGGAGATAGGTTGGAGAAGGTTTGAGCAGAGGGAAGAGATGATAGGATGGAAGAGGAGAGAGTAGCGGGGGAGAGAGAGCGAAGGTTGGGACGGCGCTATACCATCCGAGTAGGGGCAGTGTGGGAAGTGTTGGATGAGAGCGAGAGGGAAAAGGATACAAGGTAGTGGTCGGAGACTTGGAGGGGAGTTGCAATGAGGTTAGTGGAAGAACAGCATCTAGTAAAGATGACGTCAAGCGTATTGCCTGCCTTGTGAGTAGGGGGGGAAGGTGAGAGGGTGAGGTCAAAAGAGGAGAGGAGTGGAAAGAAGGAGGCAGAGAGGAATGAGTCAAAGGTAGACGTGGGGAGGTTAAAGTCACCCAGAACTGTGAGAGGTGAGCCGTCCTCAGAATAATTCAGTAGAAAAAAAATAAGTCTATACAATGTGAGCAAATGAGGTGCGATAAGGGAGGTAAAGGCAAAAAAAGGCCATGGAAAAGTAAATACAATATAAGTAAATACAATATAAGTAAAACACTGGAATGGTAGATTTGCAGTGGAAGAATGTGCAAAGTAAAGATAGAAATAATGGGGTGCAAAGGAGCAAAATAAATAAATAAATACAGTAGGGGGAGAGGTAGTTGTTTGGGCTAAATTATAGATGGGCTATGTACAGGTGCAGTAATCTGTGAGCTGCTCTGACAGCTGGTGCTTAAAGCTAGTGAGGGAGATAAGTTTTTCCAGTTACAGAGATTTTTGTAGTTCATTCCAGTCATTGGCAGCAGAGAACTGGAAAGAGAGGCGGCCAAAGGAAGAATTGGTTTTGGGGGTGACCAGAGAGATATACCTGCTGGTGTGCGTGCTACAGGTGGGTGCTGCTATGGTGACCAGCGAGCTGAGATAAGGGGGGACTTTACCTTGCAGGGTCTTGTAGATGACCTGGAGCCAGTGGGTTTAGTGACGAGTATGAAGCGAGGGCCAGCCAACGAGAGCTTACAGGTCGCAGTGGTGGGTAGTATATGGGGCTTTGGTGACAAAACGGATGGCACTGTGATAGACTGCATCCAATTTATTGAGTAGTGTATTGGAGGCTATTTTGTAAATGACATCGCCAAAGTCGAGGATCGGTAGGATGGTCAGTTTTACAAGGGTATGTTTGGCAGCATGAGTGAAGGATGCTTTGTTGCGAAATAGGAAGCCAATTCTAGATTTAACTTTGGATTGGAGATGTTTGATGTGAGTCTGGAAGGAGAGTTTACAGTCTAACCAGACACCTATGTATTTGTAGTTGTCCACATATTCTAAGTCAGAACCGTCCAGAGTAGTGATGTTGGACAGGCGGGCAGGTGCAGGCAGCGATCGGTTGAAGAGCATGCATTTAGTTTTACTTGTATTTAAGAGCAATTGGAGGCCACGGAAGGAGAGTTGTATGGCATTGAAGCTCGTCTGGAGGGTAGTTAACACAGTGTCCAAAGAAGGGCCAGAAGTATACAGAATGGTGTTGTCTACGTAGAGGTGGATCAGAGACTCACCAGCAGCAAGAGCGACATCATTGATGTGAAGAGAGTCGGTCCAATAATTGAACCCTGTGGCACCCCCATAGAGACTGCCAGAGGCCCGGACAACAGGCCCTCCGATTTGACACACTGAACTCTATCAGAGAAGTAGTTGGTGAACCAGGCGAGGCAATCATTTGAGAAACCAAGGCTATCGAGTCTGCCGATGAGGATGTGGTGATTGACAGAGTCGAAAGCCTTGGCCAGGTCTACGAATACGGCTGCACAGTGTTGTTTCTTATCGATGGAGGTTAGGATATCGTTTAGGACCTTGAGCGTGGCTGAGGTGCACCCATGACCAGCTCTGAAACCAGATTGCATAGCGGAGAAGGTATGGTGGGATTCGAAATGGTCGGTAATCTGTTTGTTGACTTGGCTTTCGAAGACCTTAGAAAGGCAGGGTAGGATAGATACAGGTCTGTAGCAGTTTGGGTCAAGAGTGTGTCCCCCTTTGAAGAGGGGGATGACCACAGCTGCTTTCCAATCTTTGGGAATCTCAGACGACACGAAAGAGAGGTTGAACAGGCTAGTAATAGGGGTTGCAACAATTTCGGCAGATCATTTTAGAAAGAAAGGGTCCAGATTGTCTAGCCCGGCTGATTTGTAGGGGTCCAGATTATGCAGCTCTTTCAGAACATCAGCTGACTGGATTTGGGAGAAGGAGAAATGGGGAAGGCTTGGGAGAGTTGCTGTGTGGGGTGTAGTGCTGTTGACCGGGGTAGGGGTAGCCAGGTGGAAAGCATGGCCAGCCGTAGAAAAATGCTTATTGAAATTCTCAATTATAGTGGATTTATCGGTGGTGACAGTGTTTCCTTTCCTCAGTGCAGTGGGCAGCTGGGAGGAGGTGTTCTTATTCTCCATGGACTTTACAGTGTCCCAGAACTTTTTTGAGTTTGTGTTGCAGGATTCAAATGTCTGCTTGAAAAAGCTAGCCTTGGCTTTTCTAACTGCCTGTGTATATTGGTTTCTAGCTTCCCTGAAAAGTTGCATATCACGGGGGCTGTTCGATGCTAATGCAGAACGCCATAGGATGTTTTTGTGTTGGTTAAGGGCAGTCAGGTCTGGAGAGAACGAAGGGCTACATCTGTTCCTGGTTCTAAATTTCTTGGATGGGGCATGCTTATTTAAGATGGTGAGGAAGGCAATCAAATAAAAAAAACAGGCATCCTCTTCTGACGGGATGAGATCAATATCTTTCCAGGATACCCCGGCCAGGTCGATTAGAAAGGCCTACTCGCTGAAGTGTTTCAGGGAGCGTTTGACAGCGATGAGTGCAGGTCGTTTGACCGCTGACCCATTACGGATGCAGGCAATGAGGCAGGGATCACTGAGATATTGGTTGAAAACAGCAGAGGTGTATTTAGAGGGCAAGTTGGTTAGGATGATATCTATGAGGGTGCCCGTGTTTACGGCTTTGGGGTGGTACCTGGTGGGTTCATTGATCATTTGTTTGAGATTGAGGGCATCAAGCTTAGATTGTAGGATGGCTGGGGAGTTAAGCACGTTCCAGTTTAGGTCACCTAGCAGCACGCGCTCTGAAGATAGATTGGGGGCAATCAGTTCACATATGGTGTCCAGAGCACAGCTGGGGGCAGAGGGTGGTCTATATCAGGCGGCAACGGTGAGAGACCGTTTTTTTAAAGTAGTAGTGGATTTTTAAAAGTAGAAGTTCAAATTGCTTGGGTACAGACCTGGATAGTAGGACAGAACTCTGCATGCTATCTTTGCAGTACATTGCAACACCGCCCCCTTTGGCCATTCTATCTTGTCTGAAAATGTTGTAGTTAGGAATGGAGATTTCAGAATTTTTGGTGGTCTTCCTAAGCCAGGATTCAGACACGGCTAGAACATCCGGGTTGGCAGAGTGTGCTAAAGCAGTGAATAAAACAAACTTAGGGAGGCGGCTTCTAATGTTAACATGCATGAAACCAAGGCTATTACGGTTACAGAAGTCATCAAATGAGAGCGCCTGGGAAATAGGAGTGGAGCTAGGCACTGCAAGATCTGGATTCACCTCTACATCACCAGAGGAACAGAGGAGGAGTAGGATAAGGGTACGGCTAAAAGCTATGAGAATTGGTCGTCTAGAACGTTCGGAACAGAGAGTAAAAGGAGGTTTCTGGGGGCGATAAAATACCTTCAAGTTATAATGTACAGACAAAGGTATGGTAGGATGTGAATACAGTGGAGGTAAACCTAGGTATTGAGTGATGATGAGAGAGATATTGTCTCTAGAAACATCATTGAAACCAGGTGATGTCATCGCATGTGTGGGTGGTGGAACTGAAAGGTTGGATAAGGTATAATGAGCAGGGCTAGAGGCTCTACAGTGAAATAAGCCAATAAACACTAACCAGAACAGCAATGGACAAGGCATATTGACATTGAGAGGCATGGTTAGTCGAGTGATCATAAGAGTCCAGTGAGTAGTGAGGTTGGTTGGGGTAGCCACCTCGTGCGTTTCTGACGGTAGATTAGTGGGGTTCCGTGTGGTAGAGGGGACAAATCCAATTGGCAATATAGATATAGTTATAGTGACCCAAGAAAAATTGTCTGATAGATAGACCTATTCAGATAGCAGCCGATAAGACAGCTAACGATTAGCGGGCCACAGATGGGCGTTCAGGTAACGTCGCGACGGAGGGGCCAGTTGGATAACTCCCTCGGGCAGATAACGTCGGTAGTCCACTCGTGAAGGCCCGGTGGGGCTCCGCATCGGCAGTAAAACGGGTCCGCATAGGTGATTGTAGCCCAGGAGTGGCTGATGGAACTCTTCAGCTGGCGAGCTCTGGAATAATTGATGTTTGCTCCGGGATCGACGTAAGCCAATAGTCACACGGATAGCAGCTAGCTAGCTGCGAGATCCAGGTGTAAATATGGGTTATCTACTTACTATATAGCTATTGATTATATAATGACAGTGTGTCTGTGTGTGTGTACAGATGTAGGATCTTAATCTAATCACCCTGTTGCAGGAGAACTTTCCTGCAATGCAGTTTAAAAAAACTTCTGAAATTAGTAAATTAGTTTCCATTACGAAAAATGTATCAACCACTATAAAATTGTGCATTAATCATTATCCAGATAATATCTAAAATGTCCTGTTGCTGCAGGATAATTTTTCTGCTGTAGCAAACTGGCTCAAATTAAGATCCTACATCTGTGTGTGAGGGGTGGCGGGGTCTCGTGTTTTCAGAGAAGAAACAGATAATAAATAATTGTTTTGTTCTGTTTCATGCAATGTTGTACATAAACGCCTATATGACATTCTTTGTTTGTGACAGTTGAGACATGGGAACACACTAAACTATACTATGTCCTGACTTATTTTTTTACTGTTATCAGGTTTTTTAAATAAGTGACAGAGCAAAAGACAAAGAAAGAGGGAGTAGAGAAGGAAATCAGACACTCAGATACATCATCTTTGTGACATGATCATTTAAGGTTGTCATTTCCTGTCCAGAGGAAGCAGTATGGTATGATGAGGATAGAGAGACTATGCAGTAGAATGGGATGTGTACATAGTCTGTTTGCACAGTACCCCACCCCGCCCTCTAGTCTCTGTGAACACCTGTTGCAGACGAATGGGAACATAATGGTCGACTTAGCAATATGTCAACATAATACAACAGGGTAAATTCCTTGAAATTGACATCAACAAGTACAAATATCATATTTATTATATATTATCTGCAAAACAGACATTCAAATGTAACCGGACACTAGAATAACATCTCCCAAATATGGACATACCAATCACCCACCAATCATCTCATCCTATCATAAACAACCTGAATCAATTTGATTGATTGATCAGAACAGGTAAACAAGACTATTCATCTAAAATATTAGCTCCAGGATATCCTAGGATGTTATTTATAATGAACAGAGAATCAGAGAATGGACAGAGAACCAGAGAATGTACAGAAAATTGAGGAAATGGACAGAGAATTCAAAACATTTTTTTTGTTATAAGTGAAAAAATCATTGATCAGATAATGACCAATAAAAGTTAAATAAAGGTAAACAATAATATCAAATGACAACAGAAATAATGTAGTTGTTAGTATTTATTTAATATTGACATATGATCTTCCAGAGGGAAGCGGAAAAAAATGAAACTCATTTAAGCCAATATTGAGTAAACTTTTTGTTGATCTCTCAAGACACACAATCAAGCTCCTGGAGAATACACAAATAATAAACATGTAACCATTAACTATTTACATGAAAATGTACCTTGTAGTTTACTGGAGAAAAGCCTATAATGACATTACCTGTAAACAAAAGTGAGTTATCACTAAATATAACATTTACATCCAAATGTACATTCATCAGATATACTCAACTTTGTAAATACAATTCATGGATGGCCACAATTGATTTTGACAAGCTACAGGTTTATACAGGCTTTTTTGTTCAAGCCCAGTTATCACACCTAATTCTACTATTCATGGCCTTGATGAACAGCTGAGGTCTTGATTAACAGCTGAGTAGTAGAATCAGGCGTGGTAGCACTGGGCTTGAACAGAAAAGCCTGCACAACGCTATGGATCGTCAAGAGCAAATTTGATAACTCTTGATATAAATAGTGCAACAAATGACAAACTGCTGAGAAACAAGTTCAAAACACTGAAGAAAAATATTGTCATATTTACAAATATGAAAATGGAATAGGTGCTCTGAAAACTTCAGCTACAAATGTCCTAAGTAATGATGTACTGTACACACCTGTCCATCTCCAGTAAAAGAGCACACATGTCCTCATTTGTAAATGGCAGTATAAATAAGAAAACAGGTGAGAGTACTCACAGACTTGGATTAGAACATACATTTGAAGTATTTATAGTGTGCGATGTATCGTGTGTACTGCATGCTTTTGAATTGGCAAAAGTTGTTTGTCATTTCCACATGGGCCAGCTTGCAGGAGCATGCCCACAATCTGCCATAAGTGTCCCTGGGCAGTACAGTATGGCGTGCATCTCATGGATGAGGGCAACAACCTCTTTCTTCCTTGATAATCTGAGAGCTGGTCTCTCCTCCGTTCTAGCAATATGCAAGCAGTAGTACACACCATCACGCTCACTTGCCTGCAACTCCACAAACCCAAAGGCTCTTTTCAGAGCCACCTAATAAATGCAATTAACCTGTTGGGGATGGGGGCGCTGTTTAGACTATTTATGCTAATGTGGCTAATTTTTTAAACGGCTTCCCACAAAATCCTTGATCGTACAATATGCATATTATTATTATTATTGGATAGAAAACAGTCTATAGTTTCTATAGGAGTTGAAATTTTGTCTCTAAGTGGAACAGAGCCCATTCTACAGCAATTTCCCTGACATGGAGTCAGATTTGAGAAACGTTGGCCACTTTTCTGAAGTCATTTAAACGGGCACTGTCGTTGCTATGACTATACGGACACTTCTTACGTCTTCCCCTGGATGCCTTTACGTGATGACGATTCCAACGGGCTCGATTGCTCGTTCACAGGCACTACAAATGAAAAAAACCTTTAGCTAGCAAGTCTTTTCTTGCTGCGTAACGCGCGTGGAAGACACCGACCCTCTCCTGTTCCAAGCATTAGTTTAGCCTGTTATATTTCTCCGGTCATCTTTTCACTCGTTATAGGAGTTACAAACATCACAAAGTAGTTAATTTAAAGCGTTTTATAGCAATTTATATCCGTTTAGTGCGATTTTGGGACATTTATTTTTGCAACGATGTGAAAAGTTGGGAACGCTTTTCAGTTCATCCCGAACGTAGTTGACATTTCCACATGGCAAGAGGACAGCTTTCCACCAAAAGACGATTTCTCCCAAGAAAGGATCCTTTGCCCAAGATACTGATGGAAGAACAGCTCAAGGTAGGACATTTTTATTATGATAAATCGTGTTTCTGTCGAAACATTTTAGTGGCTTAGGACGCCATGTTTTTTGACGTAGCTTCGCTTGGCGCAAACTGTATTGAAAAGTAAGGATAAATTAAAAAATGTAATAACGCAATTGTATTAAGAATTAAATTGTCTATCAATCCCTGTCCACCCTATATTTTTTAGTCACGTTTATGAGTATTTATGTATAAGAGTAGATCACTGTCTAAGTGGCGCAAGGACGTTTTCTTTACCAGCTTGTCTACATTTCACATTGTCTAACCATGATTTTGGTGGCTAAATATAAACATTTTCGATCAAACTGTATATGCATGTTGTAATGTGATGTTACAGGAGTGTCATCGGAAGAATTCTGAGAAGGTTAGTGAAAAAATTAATATCTTTTGGCGATGTTGACTTTTATCGCTCACTTTGGCTAGAATCAATGCTGGGCTGCTATGTGCTATGTGCTACGCTAATATAACGATTTATTGTGTTTTCGCTGTAAGACACTTAGAAAATCTGAAATATTGTCTGTATTCACAGGATCTGTGTCTTTCGATTCGTGTATGCTGTGTATTTTTACGAAATGTTTGATGATTAGTAGTTAGGTAAACACGTTGCTCATTGTAATTATTCTAGTCCATTTGTGATGGTGGGTGCAATTGTAAACTATGCCATATACCTGAAATATGCACTTTTTTCTAACAAAACCTATCCCATACCATAAATATGTTATCAGACTGTCATCTAATGAGTTTTTTTGTTGGTTAGGGGCTATAAATATCTTAGTTTAGCCGAATTGGTGATGGCTACTGGTGTTGGTGGACAAATAAAAGATGGTGGAATATGCTAATGTGTTTTTAGGTAATAGATGTACATCTTTACATATTGTGTCTTCCCTGTAAAACATTTTAAAAATCGGAAATGTTGACTGGATTCATAAGATCTGTGTCTTTCATTAGCTGTATTGGACTTTAATGTGTGAAAGTTAAATATTTTAAAAAAATATTTTTTTTGAATTTCGCGGCACTGGTTTTTCAGTGGGGGGGGGGGGGGTGTGCCGCTAGCGCCACGCTGATCCTAGACAGGTTAAGCATTCTGTGTCAAAAATATACCCTAAAGAGAATGGCCAAAATGTATCCTCTGAGAGGCAAACCCAGGACCTTCAGATTCAAAGGCGGTGACTGTAACCGTTAGACTGCAAACCTTATTATAAACATGTCAACTTGATTATGAACATGTTAACTCTATTTAACTGGACAGTCTGTTGATGACAGGACACCTTCGGTGCACAATGTTTTGGTTGTTCATTCTTCATTTTATTTGTATTTACCTAGACAAGATCAGTTAAGAACAAATTTACAATTTTACAATTTACAATATTTACAATGACAACCTACCCCCCCAAACCCTAACGGCACTGGTCCAATTGTGCACCACCCTATGGGACTCCCATCACGGCCGTTTGTGATACAGCCTGGAATCAAAACAGGGTCTGTAGTGATGCCTCTAGCACTGAGCTGCAGTAACTTAGACTGCTGCGCCACTCGGGAGCCCAATTAACATTTATTTGTCTTGCTTGGTTAAAAATACATTTTCTAAAAACAGTTGATGTGTTGAAAACAGTCTCATTTATACAGTTAGGTTATTTATAGTGTTAGCTCTAATCAACCTCTTAGGGATCCCTTACGGCTAGAGTCCCGTTACCGGGATTGATTTAAAAAATACTAAATTCGTAATATGAAACATTCATGAAGATACAAGTGTCTTACATCATTTAAAAGCTTAACTTCTTGTTAATCCAGCGGCTTTGTCAGATTTCAAAAAGGCTTTACGGCGAAAGCATACCATGCGATTATCTGAGGACAGCGCCCCGCATACAAAAGCATTAAAAACATTTTCCAACCAAGCAGATGCATCACGAAAGTCAGAAATTGCGATAAAATAAATTGCTTAGCTTTAAAGATCTTCATCTTTTTGCAATCCCAAAGGTCCCAGTTACACAATGAATGGTCGTTCTGTTCGATAAAGTCCTTCTTTATATCCCAGAAATGTCAGTTTATTTGGCGCGTTTGATTCAGAAATACACGTTCCAACTCGCCCAACATGCCTACAAAGGATCTAATAAGTTACCTGTAAACTTAGTCCAAACATTTCAAACAATGTTTCTAATCCAACCTCAGGTACACTAATATGTAAATAATCAATCAAATTTAAGATGGAATAAACTGTTTTCAATACCGGACAAAAACAACGAGGAGCGCGCTCTCATTCACGTGCACCAAAACACTAGAGTCCTCCTGAGTGACACTTAGAAAGAATACGAAAACTTCTTCATTTTTCAAAAAAAAACATAGAACAATTTCTAAAGACTGTTGACATTTAGTGGAAGCCATAGGAACTGCAATCTGGGTCCTAATAATTAGGCTTTCCATTCAAAAGTATTGGAAAGTCCAATGACCTCAAAAAATACATTTCCTGGATGAATCGTCCTCAGGGTTTCACCTGCCAAATCAGTTTTGTTATACTCACATACATTATTTTAACAGTTTTAGAAACTTTAGAGTGTTATACAATGGGGCAAAGAAGTATTTAGTCAGCCACCAATTGTGCAAGTTCTCCCACTTAAAAAGATGAGAGAGGCCTGTAATTTTCATCATAGGTACACTTCAACTATGACAGGCAAAATCATATTGTAGGATTTTTAATGAATTTATTTGCAAATTATGGTGGAAAATAAGTATTTGGTCAATAACAAAAGTTTATCTCAATACTTTGTTATATACCCTTTGTTGGCAATGACAGAGGTTAAACGTTTTCTGTAAGTCTTCACAAGGTTTTCACACTGTTGCTGGTATTTTGGCCCATTCCTCCATGCAGATCTCCTCTAGAGCAGTGATGTTTTGGGGCTGTTGCTGGGCAACACGGACTTTCAACTCCCTCCAAAGATTTTCTATGGGGTTGAGATCTGGAGACTGGCTAGGCTACTCCAGGACCTTGAAATGCTTCTTACGAAGCCACTCCTTCATTGCCCGGGCGGTGTGTTTGGGATCATTGTCATGCTGAAAGACCCAGCCACGTTTCATCTTCAACGCCCTTGCTGATGGAATGAGGTTTCCACTCAAAAACTCACGATACATGGCCCCATTCATTCTTTCCTTTACACGGATCAGTCGTCCTGGTCCCTTTGCAGAAAAACAGCCCCAAAGCATGATGTTTCCACCCCCATGCTTCACAGTAGGTATGTTGTTCTTTGGATGCAACTCAGCATTCTTTGTCCTCCAAACACGACAAGTTGAGTTTTTACCAAAAAGTTATATTTTGGTTTCATCTGACCATATGACATTCTCCCAATCTTCTTCTGGATCATCCAAATGCTCTCTAGCAAACTTCAGACGGGCCTGGACATGTACTGGCTTAAGCAGGGGGACACGTCTGGCACTGCAGGATTTGAGTCCCTGGCGGCGTAGTGTGTTACTGATGGTAGGCTTTGTTACTTTGGTCCCAGCTCTCTGCAGGTCATTCACTAGGTCCCCCCGTGTGGTTCTGGGATTTTTGCTCACCGTTCTTGTGATAATTTTGACCCCACGGGGTGAGATCTTGCGTGGAGCCCCAGATCGAGGGAGATTATCAGTGGTCTTGTATGTCTTCCATTTCCCAATAATTGCTCCCACAGTTGATTTCTTCAAACCAAGCTGCTTACCTATTGCATATTCAGTCTTCCCAGCCTGGTGAAGGTCTACAATTTTGTTTCTGGTGTCCTTTGACAGCTCTTTGGTCTTGGCCATAGTGGAGTTTGGAGTGTGACTGTTTGAGGTTGTGGACAGGTGTCTTTTATACTGATAACAAGTTCAAACAGGTGCCATTAATACAGGTAACGAGTGGAGGACAGAGGAGCCTCTTAAAGAAGAAGTTACAGGTCTGTGAGAGCCAGAAATCTTGCTTGTTTGTAGGTGACCAAATACTTATTTTCCACCATAATTTGTAAATAAATTCATAAAAAATTCTACAATGTGATTTTCTGGATTTTTTTTCTCATTTTGTCTGTCATAGTTGAAGTGTACCTATGATGAAAATTACAGGCCTCTCTCATCTTTTTAAGTGGGAGAACTTGCACAATTGGTGGCTGACTAAATACTTTTTTGCCCCACTGTATATCCAATACTACCATTTCTATGCATCTATGCATGGGCCTGAGTAACAGGCAGTTTACTTTGGGCACCTCAGTCTTCCAAACTTCCGAATACTGCCCCCTAGCCTTAAGAAGTTTTAACAAGCATGGCGTTTTCTTTTGAATTGCGCACAGGTTCAGTTGTGCTAGCAAGCAATGATATTGTTGTTTTAACTGGGTGCACCTGTGCACTATCACAAAGTGCTATTTATGCGGATGTCAATTTGTTCTTTTTAGGAACACATTGAAAAGTAACTTGACACTGTATTGATGGGTTCTGACTTATAAACGTGAACACATGAAATATACTTATTCATGTCACTAAAGGAGAAGGGGAATGTATAAAGTTTACATTCTGTCAGGATATGTTATTGCCAGTTGAGGACTTGTGAGGCGTCTGTTTCTGAAACTAGACACTCTAATGTACTTGTCCTCTTGCTCAGTTGTGCACCAGGGCCTCCCACTCCTCTTTCTATTCTGGTTAGAGCCAGTTTGCACTGTTTTGTGAAGGGAGTAGTTCCCAGCATTGTACGAGATCTTTGGTTTATTGGCAATTTCTCGCAATTTCTTCATTTTTCAGAACTAGAATAGACTGACGAGTTTCAGAAGGTATTTGTTTCTAGCCATTGTGAGCCTGTAATCAACCCACAAATGCTATTGCTCCAGATATTCAAACTTGGATTAGCTAACACAATGTGCCATTGGAATACAGGAATGTTGGTTACTGATAATGGGCCTCTGTATGCCTATGTAGATATTCCATAAAAAAATCTGCCGTTTATAGCTAGCATAGTCATTTACAACATTAACAATGTCTACACTCTATTTCTGATCAATTTGATGTTATTTAATGGACATAAAAAATTTGCTTTTCTTTCATAAACAAGGACATTTCTAAGTGACCCCAAACTTTTGAATGGTAGTGTATTTCTATATATAGATTCATAAGCTCAGTGTGACCACAAGAGACAGGTTGGAATGTCTGACAGAAATACGGGGACAAATCTACATTTTTTTCAAAATTAGTGGTGTGTGAAATTGCTGAACATGATTATTTGGTTGCGGGAGTAGGGACAAAGGGCCACAATGCATTACTGTCCTCGAAAATCTGGAACATGTGGTCAATTTAATCAACATGATTGTAGACAAATATAATGGCAAATATGGTTTGGCACATACATTTCAGGGGTACTGTAGACATATTCAAAATACTATTTTCCAGTGATGTTATAAAAAGTTAGCCTGGTCCCAGATCTGATTTTACTTGTGCCTACCCCATTGTCATTGTAATTGAACTTGACATTAAATTACAATTCCAGAAGGAGTTGGCAGGAAAGCAGAAACCATGTAATTAAGAATTAGAACACTAGAATGGACATGAACCTTCTTATGATGGTATAAAGGTCAGTCATTTTGGTCGACCACTGCCAGTGCTGTGATAAGATATTCTGTAAAAAAAAATATTTGAAGAATTTATCTTCACTGTATCTTTGTTAACTAACTAGCCATACAGTTTCAGAGGAATGATTTAAAAAAATTATTAACTGCCAATATGCCAACATTCAATTCAAACAATGCAGTCCATCTACAGCCAAACACTGGCTGAAATCAGTTGATGATAGGACTTAGACAAGTTGTAAATGCAACTTGTATCTTACAATAGCACTCGCATTCCAAGAAATACATGTAAAAACTGTATTTATAATTATATGACAATATCTTATGTTTACAATAATTCTGTTACACAATTTCTGATAAATCACATGCATTACTTTTATTTTTGCTGCATAAGTAAACTCAGGATTATGCTTCTGCTGACATTAATTGTAATTCGACTGGTTTGGATTTTTCGCTGAACAATATGGCTGACATTTTCACTTCATTCTGGAACATTAATGGTTTATGACATAGTCCCTCTAGTAATTGAATAGAATCTCTATGGCAGTAACAGACTTGCACTCAGGCTAGTAAAGAGTCAGCTAGAAACTTGAAACAATAATGTCCATGTTCATAAGGTTACAGTGCTGTCTTGTGGCTAAATACAGATATTGCACTCCTTGGACATAAATAATTGTAATACAGGTGGTTGTGTATCCTTTGCATCGGTTTGTTCTCCATTTAGGCTAGGTGTGGTGGCAGTGCTGTATGTTCTTTCCCTTTGTTTGAGTGTCATGCCAGAGGTGAGACTTGTGGCACGTCAGTTCTTCTCTCTGATAGGCCCTCAGCGGGGGCAGAGCTCCATCAATCGGCGCTGGAGAAGAGTATACACTCCTCTGATAAGGAACAACACGACCATGGCAGCAAAGTAACTGGCATAGACCAAGAACTGCCGTGGGAAGGAGATCAGAGGAGCACTCTTATTAGGCTACATTACAAAATGATTATAACACAGTAACGACCAGTGTAACTAACAACATGTTGTTGTTATTACTATGTTATAAGCTAAAAAGTACAAGTAGTTACACAATACCTACCACTTTTTCTGATGTTTCGGTATGTTCTTGCAAACTGTAACTGTCAGTAATTGCTTGTAAGATTATTTCATTTCAGTGAGGTGAGTATATGTGTGTGTGGTAGTCAGTGTACTTCTCTCTGCTGTACCTGTGAGGTGATGGTGAGTTGCAGGATCTTGGTGTTGACTACAATGGCTGTGAGAAGACTCTGCAGGGCTATGCCCACAAAGCTGTTTACACCAAACACCAGGGCATAGCGCTCCCTGCTCAAGCCTTGGGCTATCTGGAACCTGACAGAGACACACAAAGGGAATCATTAGACATAGTCACCTCTGTCAGGATTCTACTTTGTACAGTAAAATAATGATTGATTGACTGCCCAGTCCATAAACTTGATATTTCCTATGGTTGAAATATATCTTACGTGCAGATGGTGATGAGCTCCATGTAGATGGGTTTGAAGAGTCCGTAGCAGCCGTAGCAGATCCAGATGCTGTTGGTCAGGTCCATCAGGTAAAGAACTCCAGCAGTCAGAGCAGTAAACACACCCAGGACCAGCTCCCCCACACTGACCAGTCCAGAGCCACATGGCCCACAGCTATGGAGGCTGCCGACCCTGGAACACAGGTAGATACAATCTCACTAATCTGGTAGAACTGAGGTGAATGCGGTAAAAAATTCCTTAACCAAATACACCACTGATCATGTTTCTTTTGGGCTATAGAGTAGTCCATACATAAACTGTAAGTCAGAATTGTAACAATGAAAGAGACAACACCAAGTAAGGAAAGGACCCTGTATAATCTCCATATCACTGTGATGCTAACGCAATATAGGCTACTATAGCTTGCTTGGGCTTGTTTTAATCCACTTAACGCCTATATTCTTTGGCCCATCCCGCCTTGGCAGATCAATAATAGCTGGTTTATAAGCACTGCTGACCGCTCTCTGTATTAGAGATGTATTTAATCAATTTCTGGGCCTGAGGAGAGTACAGTTTCACCTGATGGAATTAATCTCATTCTGAAGAAGGAGGGGAGGGGAGGAAGAGAGAAAAAGGAGAGGAGGATAAAGAGGGGGAGGAGAAGGAGAAGGAGAGGCCTTCCATCTGAAGAGGGCTATGAGATAGACCTGCTAATAGCTTAGCGTTGTCTTTAATCCCTCCATGAGAGTCAGATAATTACATACATTGAAATGAAATAAGCAGGGACACATTCCTGGTAATTTGTATTACAGAGCGTGCCTTTGATCCTGGCAGGAGATTTTAGAGACAAGATGGATGGAGAGGACAGAACCCTCTGACCTTTCTATGAACTGTGTGTTGTTTGGAGTGGATGAGTTTATGCTGATGGTTATAACTCCAACGTTTGTAGAACTCATATGTGAAGAGGATAAGGGTTTTTGATATCAGGAATATATTACATGTTCATGCAAAACATTCTTGGTTCATGCTTTTCACCAATCTGTTTCCAATAACATTCCTATTGCCAAGTTCATTGTCATATAGCTGTAATTGACGGAAAAGTTTGGAACTCTCTTTCTTATTGGAGTATCAACTAATTTACTGCATGGTGATGTCACCATGGAAGGCCAAAACCATGGAAGGCCAAAGCTTTAACACTAAAAGGGCATTATCACCATTTTCACAATTTAACAGTATTATTCCAACCGCATAGTGTGGAAATATAAAAAAACACAGGAAAATCACATTTTTGAATGCACTGGGCCTCAAACATCGACAAATGTAAATTTACTTAGTCAAACACATAGAAACTGTGATAAAAATGTCAACCGGAAGAATGTATAGAGTGGAGACATGAAGCAGGACGTAATTTAAACACAGTAATTGCCTGTGGTTTCCAGGGATATAAGGGTACGTTTCAGAGCTCAAAAGCCAAAGGAAAGCCTGTCTGTGACGAGTTCCAGCTGGTCTGAGCCATCTGGAGACAATAGACCGTACAGGTAATTAGCCAGTGTAATTAATGCTGTGCATTGGGTAAAATCTGCCTAAAAGGCCATCATCCCGGAGTCGCCTCTTTACTGTTGACGTTGAGACTGGTGTTTTGCGTGTACTATTTATTGAAGCTGCCAGTTGAGGACTTACAAGGCGTCTGTTTCTCAAACTAGACACTCTAATGTGCTCGTCCTCTTGATCAGTTGTGCACCGAGGCCTCCCACTCCTCTTTCTATTCTGGTTAGAGGCAGTTTGCGCTGTTCTGTGAAGGGAGTAGTACACAGCGTTGTACGAGTTCTTCAGTTTTTTGGCAATTCCTCGCATGGGATAGCCTTAATTTCTCAGAACAAGAATAGACTAACGAGTTTCAGAGGAAAGTTCTTTGTTTCTGGCCATTTTGAGCCATTTTGAACCCACAAATGCTGATGCTCCAGATACTCAACTAGTCTAAAGAAGGCCAGATGTATTGCTTCTTTAATCAGGACAACAGTTTGCAGCTGTGCTAACATAATTGCAAAAGGGTTTTCTAATGATCAATTAGTCTTTTCAAATGATAAACTTGGATTAGCTAACACAACGTGCCATTGGAACACAGAAGTGATGGTTGCTGATAATGGAATATGTAGATATTCCATAAAAAATCAGCCGTTTCCAGCTACAATAGTCGTTTACAGTATTAACACAGTCTATGCTGTATTTCTGATTAATTTTATGTTATTTTAATACACCAAACATTTGCTTTTCTTTCAAAAACAAGGACATTTCTAAGTGACCCCAAAATTTTGAACGGTAGTGCATGTGTAGTCCTGGATGTCCTTAAAAGGGGTATAAAGTGTAATAGTTGATGATACAGAGTCCTCTTGAAGTTCAATGTTAAACAACATTTGTTAGGAGAGTGAAAGTGGAGATAATATGTAGTTTAACTCCAGCGCGTTACCAAGAGTCATGTGACGAGTGTGTTAAAGTGAATCGTTATGTTACCTGAGAGTGTGGCGACAGCCTCTACCCCTCCATTGTATTCTGTGAAGTTGTATTGGGGCTGTTTGGATGCCCAGAGGAGCTGCACGTAGCCTGTGATCTGGTGATAACCGCACTTCCCCATGACTGACCACACACAGAAGAACAGCACGGCCACAGAGGAGTAACACTCTTTACAATCCACCGCCAACCTCTTCAGAGCTCTCATTTCCCCCTCCCGGTCCTCCTCTCCTTCCTCAGCCACCACACAACCCAGGATCCACATGAACTGGACACAACCTCCTCGAATGGGCCGTTATCATTCTGAGTCCCACCCAGGACCAAGGCTTCTCTGGGGCATGGGCAGGAGGAGGGCAGCCAACAGCGCCACACAGAGGGATCCCAGGATAATGACATTGAGCCAGTAGATGGAAACCCCTCCCAGGGACACCAAGAGTAGACCAAACATGGCTCCAGCTGCGTATCCCAGTAGCACAGCCCCTCTGGCATAGCTAGTCACTCTCTGGTAATACTGGGGATGGACAACACTGAAGATATAGGGATAGTAAGCCACATCTGCTGCAGTGCCCATACTGTAAATGAAGAGGGCGCACTGAGTCAACACCACACCAGAGCTGAAAATGAACAGCAGAAATGCCAAGATGTAGTTCAGTGCCTGGAGGACGATGACAGGCTTGTACCTCAGGATATCTGTCACCAAGAAGACTGGGTTGAGTAGGATGAGGTTGGAATATGCACATACTGGGAGCACTTGCCTTGTAACCTGTGGAAAGATAAGGAAAATGGCAGGATATGTCATACAACAATAAATTAACATAAAAGCATTTGCCATTATTATAAAATATAATTTGTGATATGAATTCTCTAGCTAAATCAATAAATGAATAAACGGTTAATGTGCCATACCTGTTTGGTGGTGAGGTTCTTGTATGGCCCGGTGAGGTAGTCCGTGAGGAAAGGCTCAGAGGGCCTCATCATTGAGCAGAAGCCATAGATACAGAGCAGCACTGTGAGGTCCACCCAGCCTCTGCCGTGAGGCCCACACTCCCTGCTCCAGTCCCAGCAGAACCCCATCGTCTCTTTGTTGTTCCACAGGGATGTCTCTCCAGGGCTGGACTGACCTCAGTCTAATTCAGCCTGTTTAATTTGCAGTGATATGGCGGTGGAGATAAGCCCAAGGTGAGATTGACCGTAAAGTCACCTGGCTGCTCCCATTGTTGTTGTTACCCCTGAGGTTTGAAGAGGGAGAGCTACCCGGACAGGGAACATTAAGATGAAAAATACAGGGGTGAAGTCCAAGTGTTGGTGTTGTCATAAATATATCACCCTCCACCTCCTTCATACTTCATAGCTCAGAATTGAATATGGAAATATAGCTGCAAGCAGCATTGGCAGGGTTCAAACCCTATTGCCCCCAGCAGGAGAAATTGGTTTCAGTGCGCTTGGATGAGATACTTTTCTACTACTTCACAGGTCAACAGGGGTACTAAGGAAGGTACAGTAATAAAGAAGTCAGCTAATCAAACGTTATGCTTAGAATGACAACTCTCCTTTGTGTGTGCATGTCTGTCTTTCAGTCGGTCCGTCCAGCCTGGTCTCATAGACTAGACGTAACAAAGTAAACGTACATCCGGGACACCCAAATTAGTATGATACAGCAGCAGCCCGCCCATCATACTAAATGGAGGGAGACAGAATTACTTTTACTACAGTGGTTGCTCAACTAAAAGTTTTGTGATTATGCTGCGTGATTTAGAGGTAATTTTTGGTTTTGTACGGTACCCTACGTCACGACTTCATTGCTCCAGACCAGCGCAAGGGGGAGTTAGAGCACTGATTATGCTTTTGAGTCTCAAGGCGCTACTGTGTCTCTAACTGACAATGAATGGTTGACATTAACCAAATAGAAACTGATAATTGTGCCCGACTTCAAAATTTAATTTCAATGAACTGAATAATGATGATGAAGAAGGTGATTGAATTTAGAACAATAGTGTAAGAATTGGTATTCCTCTGTCCTGCACGCACACACCTGGAAAAATACGCTTATTTTTTTGTTACTACTCATCAGTATCACTTACTAAAACTGTTGTTACTCTAAGGTTTTTATTCTATGAGAAACTTAGACTACAATTAGGGTGTGGAAATGTTCGGATTATTTTGCTCTTACTGTAGTACTGTAGCCTACTCCCAACAACTGACATTTTCCAGTGTCTGTGCAGCGCAGCTGTCTAACACACTGCATCAAAGCGCAAACTGCTTTGCTACAGATGTCAGTTCAATACCCATGCCAGCCATGACTGGGAGATCTATGAAGTGGTGGTAGGCTTTTGGTTTCTCTCCCTCTAAAACCAGAAATAAATCACTCTAAATAACAAACTGGCTTTATTTACAAATTAGTAACAATGTCTCACCCCATGTTTAGGAAGGGCCTTTTTCTCGCTCACTTTAGATTATCTGAAAACTAAATAGTCTCCAAAATATTGTTATTTTTTAAACAAGTCATAGAAAGTTGGTTGCAATTGTCATGGACCCGTCCGGAACTTTCATTACACACACCTGTCTGCTGTTCCCACTGATTAGTACTTGTATAAGTGTGCTCTTTGGTTTCCAATGGGCTGTCCATTATTGTTACATTGTCCGTTGGTGCTTGTGAGTTCCTGTGCTGTGTGGTTTGGGCTTTCGTGCCCTTGTGGATTGCGCAGATGATTACGGGTCTCATCCCGTGTGTTAATAATCATCATCGTGTGTTATTTATTCGAGGTACTCCTCGCTCTTTTGTTTGGGTTTCAACCCTATGTTTTTGTTAAGTGTTTGTTCTGTCTTCGTCCCCGTCCCTTTACTCAGCACGCCGTAATTTGGGCTCAATAAAAAAAAACTATTACGCATTCCTGCGCCTGCTACCCGAATCTCTTCATACCAACGTGAAAGCAATTTCAGTTTATTCCATCAGAAAAGACAACAAATATTGTGGTTGAACTCAAATATACTAATTGATTAAAACTTCACTAGGGTATGGGGCACTATTTTCACCTCCGGATGAAAAGCGTGCCAAAAGTAAACTGCCTGTTACTCAGGCCCAGAAGCTAGGATATGCATATAATTGGTAGATTTGGATAGAAAACACTCTAAAGTTTCCAAAACTGTTAAAATTATGTCTGTGAGTATAACAGAACTGATATAGCAGGCGAAAACCTGAAAAAAATCCATCCTCGAGGTGGGTTCATA
Organism: Salvelinus fontinalis; assembly: GCF_029448725.1. Classification (NCBI taxonomy): domain Eukaryota; kingdom Metazoa; phylum Chordata; class Actinopteri; order Salmoniformes; family Salmonidae; genus Salvelinus; species Salvelinus fontinalis. Next base: position 21,050,010 of record NC_074678.1, on the reverse strand, counting down.
TTCCATTGACTTAGGACTCAAATTGCACTTGCTATGGCTTCCACTAGATGTCAACAGTCTTTAGAAATTGTTTCAGGCTTGTATTCTGAAAAATGAGGGAGTAAGAGCACTCTGAATGAGTGGACACTGCAGTGTCCCAGAGGTTTTTCATGTGCACGACCGAGAGCGCGCCTTTCTTGTTTTCCTTTTATATTGACAACGCTTTTGTCCGGTTGAAATATTATTGATTATTATGACTAAAAACAACCTGACGATTGATTATAAACATTGTTTGACATATTTCTACTAACTTTACTGATACTTTTTGGATTTTTCATCTGCCTGTTGTGACTGCTTTTGAGCCTGTGGATTACTGAACACAATGCGCGAACAAAACAGAGGTTTTTGGATATAAAGAGGGACTTTTTCGAACAAAACAAACATTTATTGACTAAATGGGAGTCTTGTGAGTGCAACCATATGAAGATGATCAAAGGTAAGTGATACATTTTATCGCTATTTCTGACTTGTGTAACTCCTCTACTTGGCTGGTAACTGTTTGTAATGATTTGTTTGCTGGGTGCTGTTCTCAGATAATCGCATGGTATGCTTTCGCCGTAAAGCCTTTTTGAAATCTGACACCGTGGTTGGATTAACAAGAAGTTCATCTTTAGACCGATGTATAACACTTGTTTGTTTTATGAATTTTTATAACGAGTATTTCTGTTTTTGAATTTGGTGCTCTGCAATTTCATTGGATATTGGCCAGGTGGGACGCTACCGTCCCACACCCCCTAGAGAGGTTAAAAAAACGTAATAAATTGGAACCTTTAACTTCTTGCTGCACGGATCCCTTTAGCGGGATCATTTTCGTAAACAACCGCTGAATTGCAGAGCGCCATTTTTTTTTTTTTAAAAGACAAAAAATATTTATAATCATGAAATCACAAGTGAAATATACCAAAACACAGCTTAGCTTGTTGTTAATCCACCTATCGTGTCAGATTTTGAAAATATGCTTTACAGCGAAAGCAATCCAAGCGTTTGTGAGTTTATCAATCACTAGACAAAACAGTAAGAACAGCTAGCCTCAAATTAGCTTGGTCACGAAAGTCAGAAAAGCAATAAAATTAATCGCTTACCTTTGATAATCTTCGGATGTTTGCACTCACGAGACTCCCAGTTACACAACAAATGTTCTTTTTGTTCGATAAATATTAGTTTTATAACCAAAAACCGCCATTTGGTTTGCGCGTCATGTTCAGAAAAACACAGGCTCGTTCCGGTCCTGAAAGGCAGAAGAAAATTCCCAAAAGCATCCGTAATGTTTGTAGAAACATGTCAAACGTTTTTTATAATCAGTCCTCAGGTTGTTTTTAACATACATAATCGATAATATTTCAACCGGAATGTAACCTATTCAATACTACAGAGAAAGAAAATGTCGAGCTACATCTCTCGCGCGCAGGAACTAATCAAAGGACACCTGACGCGTTTTGAAAAATCTCGCTCATTTTTCAAAATAAAAGCTTGAAACTATGTCTAAAGCCTGGTCACAGCCTGAGGAAGCCATTGGGAAAGGAATCTGGTTGATACCCCTTTAACTTCTTTCAGCTAGGGGGCAGAATTTTTATGTTTGGAAAAATAACGTTCCCAAGGTAAACGGACTATTTCTCAGGTCCAGATGCTAGAATATGCATATAATTGACAGATTAGGATAGATAACACTCTAAAGTTTCCAAAACTGTCAAAATATTGTCTGTGAGTATAACAAAACTGATTCTGCAGGCGAAAACCTGAGAAAATCTAACCCAGAAGTGACTTTTTTTTTAATCTGTGTTTCCTGGCCCGTTTTTCTTCCATTTAACCTGTTGAGGCTAGGGGGTGCTGTTGTCACTATTTATGTAAATCGTGTAATTTTTGAAACGGCTTCCTACTAAATTCTTGATCGTACAATATGCATATTATTATTATTATTGGATAGAAAACAGTCTATAGTTTCTATAGCCGTTGAAATTTTGTCTCTGAGTGGAACAGAACTCATTCTACAGCAATTTCCCTGACATGGAGTCAGATTTCACACATTTTGGCCCCTGATCTGGAGTCAGTTTAAAGGCCACTGTTATTGCTATGAGCATACAGATACTGCTTACGTCTTCCCCTGGATGCCTTTACGTGATGACGATTTGAATGGTATCGATTGCGCAATCACAGCCCCTATAAAACAAAAACATGTGTAGGTAGGAATTCCTTTCCTGCTGCGTCAGGCGCGCGGAGGACACCGACCTGCACTTTTTCCAAGCACTAGTGAAGCCAGTTATATTTCTCCGGGCATGTTTCTACTCGTTATAGGAGTTAAAAACATCATAAGGTAGTTAATCTAAACCGTTTTATAGCAATTTATTTCCGTTTAGTGCGATTTTGGGACATTTATTTCTGAGACACTGTGAATCTCTGGGCACGGTTCCAGTTCATGCCGAACGCAATGGGCATTTCTACATGGCAAGAGGACAGCTTTCGACCAAAAGACGATTAGACCCAAGAAAGGATTCTTTGCCCAAGATTCTGTTGGAAGAACAGCTCAAAGTAGGAACAATTTATTATGATAAATCGTGTTTCTGTCGAGAAATGTTAATCGCTTAGGACGCCATCTTGTTTGACGTAGCTTCGCTTGGCGCAAACTGTATTGAAAAGTAAGGATAATTTAAAAAATGTAAATCAGCGATTGTATTAAGAATTAAATTGTCTATCAATCGCTGTCCACCCTATATTTTTTAGTCACGTTTATGAGTATTTATGTATACGGCTAGATCACTGTCTAAATCTGGTTGATACCCCTTTAACCTGTCTAGGACTGGGGTGCCGCTAGCGGCACACCCCCCCCCACATTCCACTGAAAAGGCAGAGCGCGAAATTCAAAAAAAATATTTTTTTTAAATATTTAACTTTCACACATTAAAGTCCAATACAGCTAATGAAAGACACAGATCGTGTGAATCCAGCCAAAATGTCCGATTTTTAAAATGTTTTACAGGGAAGACACAATATGTAAAGATATAAATCTATTAGCTAAACTCATTAGCATAAGACACCATCTTTTATTTGTCCACCAACACCAGTAGCTATCACCAATTCGGCTAAACTAAGATATTGATAGCCACTAACCAAGAAAAAAACTCAGATGACAGTCTGATAACATATTTATGGTATAGGATAGGTTTTGTTAGAAAAATGTGCATATTTCAGGTAGATGTCATAGTTTACAATTGCACCCACCGTCACAAATGGACTAGAATGAATATATAGAGCAACGTGTTTACCTACTTACTAATCATCAAACATTTCGTAAAAATACACAGCATACACTAATCGAAAGACACAGATCCTGTGAATACAGACAATATTTCAGATTTTCTAAGTGTCTTACAGCGAAAACACAATAAATCGTTATTTTAGCATACCACATATGCAAACGTTACCAGAGCATTGATTCTAGCCAAAGAGAGCGATAACGTAAACATCGCCAAAATATATTAATTTTTTCACTAACCTTCTCAGAATTCTTCAGATGACACTCCTGTAACATCATATTACACAATCCATATACAGTTTGTTCGAAAATGTGCATATTTAGCCACCAAAATCATGGTTAGACAATGACAAAAGTTGCCCAGCTGGTCAGACAATGTCGTGCGCTATATTAGACAGTAGCCGTATACATAAATACTCATAAACGTGACAAAAAAATATAGGGTGGACAGCGATTGATAGACAATTTAATTCTTAATACAATCGCTGATTTACATTTTTTAAATTATCCTTACTTTTCAATACAGTTTGCGCCAAGTGAAGCTACGTCAAACAAGATGGCGTCCTAAGCGATTAACATTTCTCGACAGAAACACGATTTATCATAATAAATTGTTCCTACTTTGAGCTGTTCTTCCATCAGAATCTTGGGCAAAGAATCCTTTCTTGGGTCTAATCGTCTTTTGGTCGAAAGCTGTCCTCTTGCCATGTAGAAATGCCCATTGCGTTCGGCATGAACTGGAACCGTGCCCAGAGATTCACAGTGTCTCAGAAATAAATGTCCCAAAATCGCACTAAACGGAAATAAATTGCTATAAAACGGTTTAAATTAACTACCTTATTATGTTTTTAACTCCTATAACGAGTAGAAACATGACCGGAGAAATATACCTGGCTACACTAATGCTAGGAAAAAGAGCAGGTCGGTGTCCACCGCGCGCCTGACGCATCTGGAAAAGAGTTCCTACCTACACGTGTTTTTGTTTTATAGGATCTGTGATTGCGCAATCGATACCATTCAAATCGTCATCACGTAAAGGCATCCAGGGGAAGACGTAAGCAGTGTCCGTATCCTGATAGCGTTCACAGTGGCCTTTAAACTGACTCCAGATCAGGGGCCAAAATGTGTGAAATCTGACTCCATGTCAGGGAAATTGCTGTAGAATGAGTTCTGTTCCACTCAGAGACAAAATTCCAACGCCTATAGAAACTAGAGAGTGTTTTCTATCCAATAATAGTAATACTATGCATATTGTACGAGCAAGAATTTAGTAGGAAGCCGTTTAATCTGTAATGCAATTATGCTAATGAGAAAACAGCACCCCCTGTAGTCGCAAGAATTTAATCTAACTGCACTGTCCGATTTACAGTAGCTAATACAGCGAAAACATGCCATGCGATTGTTTGAGGACGACGCCCCACGTCAAAATATTTTTCCACCGGCATAGGTTTCATAAATTCACAAATAGCGATTAAATATTCACTTACTTTTTGAAAATCTTCCTCTGATTTGTCATCCAAAGGGTCCCAGCTATAACATGTAGGGTCGGTTTGTAATCAAACTATAATATTCCTTACGGAAAGAACTATGTTCAATAGGAAAACAATTTTAGCAGGTGTGTTCTGTCTTCATAGCGCGCCCGAACACGAATTTCCAAGACTGTGTCCCTGTACTAAAACTAATATTTCTTATTTGTTTTTAAAGTTACAAGTCTGAAATCTTGAACATAGACTGCTAACACCCTGTGGGAGCCATAGGAATTGCATCCAGGGTGCTAATTTTCAGTATGACCTTATACTTGCCATTCTAAGAGGGTGGCCTCTCTCTCAAAAAAATTCTGGTTGGTTTTTCTTTGGATTTTCTCCTACCATATCTATTATGTTATATTCTCCTACATTATTTTAACTTTTCTACAAACTTAAAAGTTTTCTTTCCAATGGTACCAATTATATGCATATCCTGGCTTCAGGGCCTGAGCAACAGGCAGTTTACTTTGGGCATGTCATTCAGGCGGAAATTGAGAAAAAAGGGGGCTAGCCCTAAGGAAATTCTTCAGGATAGGTGGGTCCCCTGCGGGACGGTTGAGCTAACATAGACTAATGCAATAAGCATGAAGTTGTAAGTAACAAGAACATTTCCCAGGACATAGACATATCTGATCTTGGCAGAAAGCTTACATTCTTGTTAATCTAACTGCACTGTCCAATTTACAGTAGCTATTACAGTGAAATAATACCATACTCTTGTTTGAGGAGAGTGCACAGTTTTGAACATGAAAAGTTATTAAAAAACAAATTAGGCACATTTGGGCAGGCTTGCCACAAAATTTTGAACAGAAATGCAATGGTTCATTGGATCAGTCTAAATCTTTGCACATACACTGCTGCCATCTAGTGGGCAGAATCTAAATTGCACCTGGGCTGGAATAATAAATTATGTCCTTTGTCTTGCATTTCAAAGATGATGGTACAAAAAAAGTACCAAAAAATAGCTTTTTTCTATCTATTTTCTTTTAGCAGATCTAATGTATTGTATTCTACTACATTCCTTTCACATTTCCATAAACAGCAAAGTGTTTCCTTTCAAATGGTACCAATAATATGCATATCCTTGCTTCAGGGCCTCAGCTACAGGCAGTTAGATTTGAGCATATAATTTGAGGTGAAAATAGAAAAAAAGGGGCGGATCCTTAAGAGGTTTTTAATATGATATGTATTAACGTTTCATATGATATGAATTCATTTTTGTATGTCCATCATCGAATTCGTATGATATGTTGTGAAATGCAATTAGTACAATATTTCACGAATTTGCAATACATACAGTGTGTTATGTTACGAATTCTAATTTGTTGTGGTTAATGTTAGCTATGTGGCTAGGGGGGTTCTAGTAAGCTATATGAAATTGTATCAATAAAGTCATACAAAGTATCATTTACCTTTTTGATTTTGATTTTTAAGACCCCTTGAAGTATAAAAAAATATTGAAAAAAATATTTAATGGAAAATAATATTTGGCCTTACTGCTATTCGCCCATACAAGCGCATTGAATATCAGATTCACAACATGGAGCAACAGATAGTCCCAAATAAACAAAAAAAGGAAGTTTATTCTGAAGTGTCTGTTCAATATTTGAGAGATATGAGAAAGATCAGGAAACATTTGTGTATTTAACTCCGTATTTTTGGCACTAAACTGTCTCCGTATCTGGAACCGGGGTACATTTAGACGAGTCCTGTGAGGCCTCTGAACATCCTAGAGCAAAACAACCGACATGTACATGTTCGTGAGTCTCACCTTTCCATCAAGGTGTCATATTAGTGTGTAGTCTAAAACCGACGGCTGTACCGACTTCAGACGAGTCCCTAGATGCTTGTGGAGGTCATAGTGCAAAATGGAGAATACCATAGTGTTCGTGAGAGTCTCATCTTTCCATAATAGTTTGTAGGCAAAACCGTTCTGATGCTACAGACAATTTTGTGAGAGGACCAATTTTCAGGATGTCTCATGGTCTTACAAACACCGCTCTAGCTCTGTCACTGTTCATCGCAGATATGCAAGTGTGAAATCGGTGGATGCGGTGGATTGAGACGCATCCAATGCAAAATCTCTAGCGATCCAATGGATAATGTATTTATACATTTTATATTCTTATCGATTGTGAATTTAGCATTATATGAATTATATTTTTTTACCATACAAATGGAGAAAATTGCATTTGTTAATCTGACCCCTCAGTTTCATTGGGTTACGGTTATGACCTGGCAGCCAGTTCCATTTCCAAGGCCTGAGTGCTGGTCTTGCAAACAAGCACAACAAACATTTGGGGAGGAAAACTATAGACATTTTGTTATTTGTAGAGATGGCAACATATCTATGATTTAAATTAAAACTGAAATTTATAAAATGCATAATATTTTACTAGCAACTGACAGATTTTTATTAGGATTTTTTAGTATTATGCTAGTTAGATTTCCGTGGTGCATCGACTCTTGGGTTTTTGAATGGTTTAAGGTTAGGATTAGTGGAAGGGTTAGCTTACATGCTAAGTAGTTGCAAAGCAGCTAAAAGTACTAAGTAGTTGCTAATTAGCTAAAATTCTAATCTTGTCCGCAATGAAACTCAAACATGCAGCCTTTGGGTTGCTAGACGTTTGCGTTATACGGTCACCCATCCACCCCGACCAACAACCCTTCTTTAGTTTTTGCCTTTTAAGTTTAGGTTGGTCTCTCTGTCTGTGTCTGTGTCTGTGTCTGTGTCTGTGTGTGTGTGTGTGTGTCCTCTTTATTTAATTCACAGCCAGTTTTATGGAGGAGCACAATAGCCAACTGCAGATGGGGCTGAGCCTGTGAAAAAGGAGGTGAGAATCAAACCCCCACAGTGGGAGCAGGACCCAGACCATAGGAGGCAGATAGAGGTAAACACTATGGTCTGGTCGATCTGATTCACATACTGCATGATACATGACAGAGATAGCATAGAACTGTTCAGCCCTTCCTACCTGCCCCCCCTGATATCTCTATTCCTCTTTTCATAGGGCCCTGCTGCCAGAGCATATGAGGCTGACTTTGAATCAAGCGGCGGGTGACATAGTTGTGTTTGTGAAGTCCAGATAAGTATGTGTGGATTTGCGCGCGTGTGTGTGTGTGTGTAAAGGAATGTTTGAACAGTAGATGCCTGGCTTCGCTGCATAACAGCACTTTGACTGAGGCTCACTGATAAGACGTGTAAACTAAAAGCTCTGATGAAGGCCTTGAGAACGATAGGTACAGCTTATCAAAGAGCAGTGATACTAGCAAGAGCAGTGTGCGGGTTTCTTATTTTTTCTCATGTTATTCAACTGTTACCATGCACCTGCAAAAAAGATAGCTCAGATTGAATTTTATAAGACGTGTAAACTAAAATATGTTTTCTTTACTTTTACAACCCTTGCTTTTGAATCTATAATGCTACAGTTGGACTACTCCTAATAGCTACAGTATGTGTCTGTTATCATTATAAATACCAGCAGTGGTTGGAAGATAATCATACTAGTATGATATCTTGTATCATTAGTTAAGAGCTTGTGCTCTATTCAATCCGTATCGCAGAAGTTCAGTGTTACAGCGTGATTGAAATTTAAAGGCAATGGAAATGATCATTTCTATCACACAATCTGTAACACTTTAGATGATTGAATTGAGCCCCTTGTTTACTAGCTGCCAATTCCATTCTTATTCTGATCCCTCTCCTAATTCTGGTCAACCAGGGCCAGCTAAACATTATCAGTTGTGAAGCATCAGTTCAGGCCGTCAGTAACACAGCCCATACAGATGTTATCGGGTGCTTAGCATTGGGAAGATTGAGACTTCACTGTAGAAAAAACATAACTATCCATGTTGACGAGAGCTTTATTGATCCCCTGACAGAGAACGCTGGATCTCAGAGGCTTAGCGAGACTGGCCAGCAGTCTCTCTCTCTCTCTCTCCTGCTCTCTCCCTCTCGCTCTCTGTCAGTCTCTCTCTCTCTTTCTTTAATGTCGTGAGAGAAGAAATCCACAAGGTGGCAGTGGCAGCTAATAGTAGCACATCAGAAGGTGTAGAACCATCTCCACGGCTGTGCATCGGTCTGTGATGTGAGATTGACTTGACAGATTTGTTATGGCTATGAGAATCTAAGCCCCCAGCTTGTAAAAGCTGATAAAAAAGAAGAGAATAAAAAGATAGGAGACAGCGACAGACAGCATCCGGTCCACGCCAGCTGTCCACACTCTGAAGCCATCTGCCTCAGCTAATTAATTGTACAATGACCATTGCAATTAAGCCTTCTTTTCTTAGATGTAACTGTTTTACCACACACTTTTATTTATTCTGGCCCATATGTTTTTGATTCATATATTTATCAGTTTAGCCCATTTGTTTGATATTATTACATTCTCGTTGATTCAGTTTCTCATTAGCTTGAGATTAACTGAGTGATATTTCATATCAGGGTGGAAAAACTAAAATGAATCAACCTCTTTAGACGATCAGAGGCATGTTGTATCAACTGGTCTGCAGAGCTTTATGTGACAATAACAACCATGATAAGCTCTTTTGACATTTTGTTTGATGTACCACAGGGTCATTCAACATTGGCAGTGAAGGACATGTATGGCAGAGCTCCTGGATTTCACTTGCTCTGTTGTAATCAAGGTATTTATCTGACTGGCAAGTTGTGGAATCTAGCAGCTCTGACGAGGCTGTGGAGGAAGGAGGTTGCTGTTCTGAAAACACACATGCACGCACGCACACACACAGTTGAAGTCGGAAGTTTTCATACACTTAGGTTGGAATCATTAAAACTAGTTTTTCAACAACTCCACAAATGTCTTGTTAACAAACTATTGTTTTGGCAAGTCGGTTAGGAAATCTACTTTGATCATGACACAAATAATTTTTCCAACAATTGTTTACAGACATATTATTTCACTAATAATTCAATATATCACAATTCCAGTGGGTCAGAAGTTTACATACACGAAGTTGACTGTGCCTTTAAACAGCTTGAAAAATTCCAGAAAATGATTCAATTGGAGTCAATTGGAGGTGTACCTTTGGATGTATTTCAATCCCTACCTTCAAACTCTGTGCCTCTTTGCTTGACATCATGGGAAAATCAAAAGAAATCAGCCAAGACCTCAGAATTTTTTTTATAGACCTCCGCAAGTCTGGTTCATCCTTGGGAGCAATTTCCAAACGCCTGAAGGTACCACGTTCATCTGTACAAACAATAGTACTGTCATGTCTTTGGCTATGCCGGATTAACCTGTTGGGGATGGGGGCGCTGTTTAGACTATTTATGCTAATGTGGCTAATTTTTTAAACGGCTTCCCACAAAATCCTTGATCGTACAATATGCATATTATTATTATTATTGGATAGAAAACAGTCTATAGTTTCTATAGGAGTTGAAATTTTGTCTCTAAGTGGAACAGAGCCCATTCTACAGCAATTTCCCTGACATGGAGTCAGATTTGAGAAACGTTGGCCACTTTTCTGAAGTCATTTAAACGGGCACTGTCGTTGCTATGACTATACGGACACTTCTTACGTCTTCCCCTGGATGCCTTTACGTGATGACGATTCCAACGGGCTCGATTGCTCGTTCACAGGCCCTACAAATGAAAAAAACCTTTAGCTAGCAAGTCTTTTCTTGCTGCGTAACGCGCGTGGAAGACACCGACCCTCTCCTGTTCCAAGCATTAGTTTAGCCTGTTATATTTCTCCGGTCATCTTTTCACTCGTTATAGGAGTTACAAACATCACAAAGTAGTTAATTTAAAGCGTTTTATAGCAATTTATATCCGTTTAGTGCGATTTTGTGACATTTATTTTTGCAACGATGTGAAAAGTTGGACACGCTTTTCAGTTCATCCCGAACGTAGTTGACATTTCCACATGGCAAGAGGACAGCTTTCCACCAAAAGACGATTTCTCCCAAGAAAGGATCCTTTGCCCAAGATACTGATGCAAGAACAGCTCAAGGTAGGACATTTTTATTATGATAAATCGTGTTTCTGTCGAAACATTTTAGTGGCTTAGGACGCCATGTTTTTTGACGTAGCTTCGCTTGGCGCAAACTGTATTGAAAAGTAAGGATAAATTAAAAAATGTAATAACGCAATTGTATTAAGAATTAAATTGTCTATCAATCCCTGTCCACCCTATATTTTTTAGTCACGTTTATGAGTATTTATGTATAAGAGTAGATCACTGTCTAAGTGGCGCAAGGACAAATTCTGACCAGCCGAGTTACATTTCACATTGTCTAACCATGATTTTGGTGGCTAAATATAAACATTTTCGATCAAACTGTATATGCATGTTGTAATGTGATGTTACAGGAGTGTCATCGGAAGAATTCTGAGAAGGTTAGTGAAAAAATTAATATCTTTTGGCGATGTTGACTTTTATCGCTCACTTTGGCTAGAATCAATGCTGGGCTGCTAATTGCTATGTGCTAAGCTAATATAACGATTTATTGTGTTTTCGCTGTAAGACACTTAGAAAATCTGAAATATTGTCTGTATTCACAGGATCTGTGTCTTTCGATTCGTGTATGCTGTGTATTTTTACGAAATGTTTGATGATTAGTAGTTAGGTAAACACGTTGCTCATTGTAATTATTCTAGTCCATTTGTGATGGTGGGTGCAATTGTAAACTATGCCATATACCTGAAATATGCACTTTTTTCTAACAAAACCTATCCCATACCATAAATATGTTATCAGACTGTCATCTAATGAGTTTTTTTGTTGGTTAGGGGCTATAAATATCTTAGTTTAGCCGAATTGGTGATGGCTACTGGTGTTGGTGGACAAATAAAAGATGGTGGAATATGCTAATGTGTTTTTAGGTAATAGATGTACATCTTTACATATTGTGTCTTCCCTGTAAAACATTTTAAAAATCGGAAATGTTGACTGGATTCATAAGATCTGTGTCTTTCATTAGCTGTATTGGACTTTAATGTGTGAAAGTTAAATATTTAAAAAAAATATTTTTTTTGAATTTCGCGGCACTGGTTTTTCAGTGGGGGGGGGGGGGGTGTGCCGCTAGCGCCACGCTGATCCTAGACAGGTTAAGTGTTATGACATGCTATTCTATAAAATACTTTCTCCGTAATTAATATTACCTGATTGAGCTAATCATGTAAATGTAATTAACTAGAGAGGAGGGGCACCACAAAATAATATTTATAGAGCTGTATCTTCTGAATAAACTCTTAAAGACCTAGTAATATTTTACATCAATAGCAGTCAATATTAATCGTCCCCTTATTTCAGTCTCATCTGAAAGTTGTAAATTCTTGGTTATCTTCACAAACCCTGGCTAACAAGTTGAATCAGCAATACAAAATTGGGTTTAATTATTTATTTACTAAATACCTAACTAAATCACACAGAATTACATATACACAGAATAAATCATACCTTGATTACAAATTACGTCATAAAGGAAAACGTCCCTAGCGGGCGGAACAGATATGACAGCTTGTTACACAAACGAAAAAGGGCTGGGTTTGAGTGAAAGAGCGGGAAGACTGAGGAACAAAGGGTGAAGCTGTGCTATTGTAAATACAATATCTTATGCATTCTAAATTACCGCCCATTTGGAAAAGGAAAATGCAATAAATATTTACTCTGAGCTGTGCTCCGGTAGGTTGGTGGTAGATGGAAGGCCGTGTTGCCCAACCGGGTCCTTTGTCCTTTGAAGAATGTCTCTGCTGCTGCTGCTGAGTGATAGACTGGATACTCTGTCTGTCCTAATTTAAGTTTGCAGCTGCTGTTGCTAACAACGTCTAGGAGGTATCACTTCTATAGTGAATAAGAGTTCAAAGTTCATACCATTCGCAACCAAAGCTCATGCTGAGGTTGGCCTAGTTCGGTAGTTGACATGTTATCTGAACCATTCTGACATTGGACCGTCATCCTCACATCCTCGGAACAGATGTTTACATTTTCGTCAATGGCTTATATAGTGGAGGGAGAGGGGTGTGTCTGAAAAGTTTATAACCCATGTCTCTTCACAGGGGCGGGCCACTGGTTGAGCAGAGCCCTAAACTTATGAAAACCCAAATCTCTCATTTGGAAACTAAAATTACATTTCATCTCTTCACAAATAATTTCATATTCAAACATTTGAATTAACCTGTTGGGGATGGGGGCGCTGTTTAGACTATTTATGCTAATTTGGGTAATTTTTGAAACGGCTTCCCACAAAATCCTTGATCGTACAATATGCATATTATTATTATTATTGGATAGAAAACAGTCTATAGTTTCTATAGGAGTTGAAATTTTGTCTCTAAGTGGAACAGAGCCCATTCTACAGCAATTTCCCTGACATGGATTCAGATTTCAGAAATGTTGGCCACTGTTCTGAAGTCAGTTAAAACGGCACTGATATTGCTATGACTATACGGACACTTCTTACGTCTTCCCCTGGATGCCTTTACGTGATGACGATTCCAATGGGGTCGATTGCGCGTTCACAGGCCCTATAAATCAAAAAACCCTGTAGCTAGCAAGTCTTTTCTTGGTGCGTCACGCGCGTGGAGGACACCGACCCTCTCCTGTTCCAAGCGTTAGTTTAGCCTGTTATATTTCTCCGGTCATCTTTTCACTCGTTATAGGAGTTAAAAACATCATAAGGTAGTTAATTTAAAGCGTTTTATAGCAATTTATATCCGTTTAGTGCGATTTTGGGACATTTATTTTTGCAACGATGTGAATAGTTGGGCACGCTTTTCAATTCATCCCGAACGCAGTAGGCATTTCCACATGGCAAGAGGACAGCTTTCCACCAAAAGACGATTCCTCCCAAGAAAGGATCCTTTGCCCAAGATACTGATGGAAGAACAGCTCAAGGTAGGACATTTTTATTATGATAAATCGTGTTTCTGTCGAAACATTTTAGTGGCTTAGGACGCCATGTTTTTTGACGTAGCTTCGCTTGGCGCAAACTGTATTGAAAAGTAAGGATAAATTAAAAAATGTAATAACGCAATTGTATTAAGAATTAAATTGTCTATCAATCCCTGTCCACCCTATATTTTCTAGTCACGTTTATGAGTATTTATGTATAAGAGTAGATCACTGTCTAAGTGGCGCAAGGAAATTTTCTGACCAACTGAGCTACATTTCACATTGTCTAACCATGATTTTGGTGGCTAAATATAAACATTTTCGATCAAACTGTATATGCATGTTGTAATGTGATGTTACAGGAGTGTCATCGGAAGAATTCTGAGAAGGTTAGTGAAAAAATTAATATCTTTTGGCGATGTTGACTTTTATCGCTCACTTTGGCTAGAATCAATGCTGGGCTGCTAATTGCTATGTGCTAAGCTAATATAACGATTTATTGTGTTTTCGCTGTAAGACACAGAAAATCTGAAATATTGTCTGTATTCACAGGATCTGTGTCTTTCGATTCGTGTATGCTGTGTATTTTTACGAAATGTTTGATGATTAGTAAGTAGGTAAACACGTTGCTCTAAGTAGTTTTTCTATTCCATTTGTGATGGTGGGTGCAATTGTAACCTATGCCATCTACCTGAAATATGCACTTTTTTCTAACAAAACCTATCCCATACCATAAATATGTTATCAGACTGTCATCTAATGAGTTTTTTTGTTGGTTAGGGGCTATAAATATCTTAGTTTAGCCGAATTGGTGATGGCTACTGGTGTTGGTGGACAAATAAAAGATGGTGGATTATGCTAATGTATTTTTAGGTAATAGATGTACATCTTTACATATTGTGTCTTCCCTGTAAAACATTTTAAAAATCGGAAATGTTGACTGGATTCACAAGATCTGTGTCTTTCATTAGCTGTATTGGACTTTAATGTGTGAAAGTTAAATATTTTAAAAAAATATTTTTTTTGAATTTCGCGGCACTGGTTTTTCAGTGGGGGGGGGGGGGGGGGGGGGGGTGTGCCGCTAGCGCCACGCTGATCCTAGACAGGTTAAACAACAATTCCATGTGAATCCGATACCTCTGATGTGCAGACTTTCCACAGTAGAGTTTGTCATTCTATCATTGATGAGAATGTGCCAGATGACAACCGAACTGACATAATATACCTTAAGTACCACCGCATATGTTCACTTGGTCGGATTACCAGAATATAGTTCATTTCCCCCCAACTTCTGATGTTCCCAGAATCTCTATGTTAACCAAAGGGTATTCTAATGTCACATCAGTAGAGTAGGGAGAGGAAAGGGCGGGGGAAGAGGTATTTATCACTGTCATAAACCGACCCCCAGGCCAACGTCATGACAGTCCCCCCATGTTTGGTTCAATCTTGCGATTAACCTGCATGTTGCAAACCAACATAAAAATGACCATCGTTGTGGTCCCCATCTGGTGGTCGACCCGGGTAGGGTGTCTGCAAATGAAGAAGTCTGCTCCATGGCTGGGCAGCGGATGTCCGGATTGGGATCGCCGTTCCGGAACCGTCGTCTGGTCGTCCAGACTGGAGGATCTGGGCAGTAACTTAGGCAGATGTTAACAACGCACACACACTCATGAAATATATCATTACATTTCCTCCCAAATGAGCGGCGTTGTGGCACTAACTGATGGTTGCATGGGGAAGTTGTTTATGGCTCTATCACTTTCTACGTGAGGAAGAAAATGAAACAAAATGAATGAAAGCATAAACAAAACAAAATATAGTTATGCCACCTTAACCATCTAATTGGACTGTATTCTATCTATGTCCATGGTCTTGGCAAAATGACCCTATCATGGCATTGTCTAATGTCATATCTAGGGCTCTCCTAATTTGCGGGGTGTTGGTTAGGGTACTATCCTAAGTTGATAACTATATGATACGTCTACAGCTGTAAGGCACTAGTTTTGGGCAGCCTACAGGGATGACCTATGGACTTCTGAGAAGAAAACTGGTGAGTGCTGTAGCTGTAGAGTTAAATGCCTCAAAATAAATGTTCAACTTTACTAAGGCTGGTATTTTGCTCGGACCCTTAAGTGATCCTAGCATAAATCCTAATTGGATGTTCCGTTGTGCATGTGCGTTTATGCTTACGCAAGCACACATGTCAAGGGAAGGAAACCAAGTATCCTGGCAGATTACAATTTGTTCATAATGAGTCTGACGTAGTCAGGTAATTTCAGGTCAATGCCTGGAGGTCAGTCAGAATTGGTGTCGAGGGGGTCTGTAGTGGTTTTACTACCAGTCACTGTCTTCCACTATTGTAGTGGCGGTAGGTATGAAGAAGTATACTTCATAGCTACGTTATCCACGGAGGGGCTAACCTCATGACGGAAGTACTCTACGTATTAGACCAGTCATACGTGGTGTGATCGTGGGTCATGACTTCTAATAACTTTTCTCCTGAACGGAGGGTTCTATTTATTAGTGGCGTGTATAACCATTGGAAGAGTGCAATGGAGATTCCCTTCCCCGTGTTGCACTCCGAGTGACTCCTATGTTGCTATTATCAATAGCAATTTAACTTATGAGGTTACTAATCCTCTTACTGAGTGTTGCTGGACTGACTGTGGTATTGGTACTGGTACTCAAGGGGTCCAGTTATCCTACCGATTTATTCTGAAATGTTATCCTACAGGAATACATGATTAGAGCATTTTACTAGTTGTCTTGTAGTGACTACTACACATGGCAAGGAATGATTATTGTTGCCATTTGCTTTGGAGGTGGACAAGTCCACTGGATTTCCTTTACGACCAGTGTGGTACACCTCAGTACTATCTTAGATGTGTTCTAAGATAATCCCCGTCTAGGGGCCTGTCTGCTCCAGAACTGGTTCATCCTCTGAGGCCGGTACCCTCTGAGGCCGGCCCCCAATTACCGTGACGTGAATTTGGGGCCACGGTCAGAAGACCTGCTGGAACAGTGCCTCAGCGACCTGGAGAGAGGTAGGGAGACCAGAGAGAGGAATAAACCGGCATGATTTAAGGTAGAAAATCTGTCCACAACCACCTGAATGGTGGTGAAACTGTCATAGGGGAGATGAGACCAGGGACACTGAGGCACGGGAAGGGGAAGGAGTTTTCCTGCTGGAGCGTGGTGGGGAGATTTAGTTTGGGCACACACAGAACAAGAGTTTCGAGTAACGTAGCGAGTAACGTCCTGCGCCAAGGTTGGCCACCAGTCATTTTCTGAGAGTGATTGCATAGTACGGGTTATCCCAGGATGTCCAGCAACGACAGCTGTGTATGCCCAGGTCAACAGTCACTCCCTTATCCCAGTGGGAATGTAGATGCACTCAGGAGGACAGGTAGTGGGAGCGGGTTCCCTCTCCAGAGCTTGGCGAATGTCCACATCTACTTCCCAGACCACAGGGGCTACGACACGAGAGGGAACAGGAAAACGGGTCCTCTGGCATTCAGGTGACCAGTCTGTGATTCTCATCCTCGACCATGAGATGGTGGGGTTATGGCGTTGGAGCCATGGGAGGCAGAGGATGATCTTGTGAGCTGGTGCGGTAGTGATGAAGAAGGGGATGCTTTTCTGATTTATGGACTCCACGGTGAGGGTGAGTGGCAAACATATAGCAAACATTTCTATGTATAATTATTTTTATGTTTCTACTTTACAGATAAACATTTTCATTATGTAGTTCTCAAAATATGTACACTCCAGTTTACATGTAAAATCTATAGGTTTCCCAAATATTTAAGTGATCATCAATTAAGAGCAGTTGGATTAAGTACTAATAACATGTATTTTAACAAAAGAGAAGAGAATCATATCAAAAGTAATGTGAGCATTGCATTGTGAAAGGCATCTACTTTATATGTACATGTATTGCAATGTGAAACATGTACAGTGCCTTCGGAAAGTATTCAGACCTCTTCCTAGAGCTGGCTGCCTGGCCAAACTGAGGAATCGGGGTAGAAGAGCCAAGACCAAGAACCCGAGGGTCACTCTGACATAGCTCTAGAGTTTCTTCTGTGGAAATGGGAGAACTTTCCAGAAGGACAAACATCTCTGCAGCAATTCACCAATCAGGCTTTTATGGTAGAGTGGCTAGACGGAAGCCACTCCCCAGGATAAGGCACAAGACAGCCCACCTGGAGTTTGCCAAAAGGCACCTAAAGACTCTCAGACCACGAGAAACAAGATTCTCTGGTCTGATGAAACCTAGATTGAAATCTTTGGCCTGAATGCCAAGCGTCACGCCTGGAGGAAACCTGGCACCATCCCTACGGTGAAGCATGGTGGTGGCAGCATCATGCTGTGGGGATGTTTTTCAGCAGCAGGGGCTGGGAGAATAGTCAGTATCGAGGGAAAGATGAACGGAGCACAGAGAGAGCCTTGATGGAAACCTGCTCCAGAGTGCTCAGGACCTCAGACTGGGGGCGAAGGTTCACCTTCCAACAGGACAACCACCCTAAGCACACAGCCAAGACAACGCAGGAGTGGCTTTGAGACACGTCTCTGAATGTACTTGAGTGGCCCAACCAGAGCCCAGAATTGAACCCGATCGAACATCTCTGGAGACCTGAAAATAGCTGTGCAGCAACGCTCCCCATCCAAACTGACAGAGCTTCAGAGGATCTTCAGAGAAGAATGGGAGAAACTCCCCAAATACAGGTGTGTTAATTAAGCTAACCCAAGAAGACTCGATGCTGTAATTGCTGCCAAATGTGCTTCAACAAAGTACTGAGTAAAGGGTCTGAATACTGATATTTCAGTTTTCTATTTTTTATATACTAGCAAACATTTCTAAAAACCTGTTTTTGCTTTGTCATTATGGGGTATTTTGGATAGATTGATGAAGGGAAAAAACTATTGAATTAATTTTAGAATATGGCTGTAACGTAACAAAATGTGGAAAAAGTTATGGCTGCAAGCCCGAAGCCGGGCACAATATGACAACAGCCACTTCAAGTGCAGGGCGCGAAATTCAAAATATATTTTTTTAGAAATATTTAATTTTCACACATTAACTTCTTGTCAATAGTGGGAGCTGTTAGCACTATGTAATCTTGACGTTCCCAAATTAAACTGCCTCGTACTCAATTCTTGCTCGTACAATATGCATATTATTATTACTATTGGATAGAAAACACTCTCTAGTTTCTTAACCTTTTACGGGGGCAGCCCGACACTGGTACACTTATGACAACGTCCAAGTGCAGGGCGCGAAATTCAAAATCTATTTTTTTTTAATATTTAACTTTCACACATTAACAAGTCCTAGACACCAGATGAAAGGTGCACATCTTGTGAATCAAGCCAACATGTCCGATTTTTTAAATGTTTTACAGGGAAGACAAAATATGTAAATCTATTAGCTAACCACGTTAGCAAAAGACACCACTTTTCTAACTCCATCAGTTTCTTACTCCATCAGGTGCTATCACAAATTCGACCAAATAAAGATATAAATAGCCACTAACCAAGAAACAAATTCATCAGATGACAGTCTGATAACATATTTATTGTATAGCATATGTTTTGTTCGAAAAATTTGCATATTTCATGTATAAACCATAGTTTACATTTCAGCTACAATCCGAAATTGCACCGAAAGCAGCCATAATATTTACAGACACCAATGTCAAATAGCTAATTACTCATCATAAAACATTTCTGAAAAATACATAGTCTGCAGCAATTGAAAGACAGGCATCTTGTGATTCCAAACAATATTTACGATTTATTAAATGTTTTACAGCGAAAACAAAATGTATCGCTATATTAGCGTAGCTACAATAGACGGACACAATTGGGCGCCCACGGCCAGTTCACATGCACGACAGTTATAAAATGGGTCTTACTTTTGCTGATCTTTCATCAGAATGTTGAAGAAGGTGTCCTCTGTCCAGATGAGTCGTTGTTTCGATTCAGAATGGCAAATTTCCCTCTTCAATTAGCATTGGCACTAGCCGAGTGGCATAAATTTCTCCATCGTCATCAAACTCAGAGAACGGAACACGGCAAAACTCCCAAAACAATTTCAATAATCTGATTAAACTATATTGAAAAAACATACTTTACGATGATATTGTCACATGTATCAAATAAAATCAAAGCCGGAGATATTAGTCGTCCATAACGACAGCTTATTAGAAGGCAAATCCATGTCCCTTCACGCGCTCTCCAGAAAACAGGAAACTGGTGACACGTCATACAAAGAGCATTTATTCGAGCCCAGATCATGTTACACACCTCATTTCTTCTCTCACTGCCTGTCGACATCTAGTGGAAGACGTATGAAGTGCATCTAAACAAATAAATATCAAGGACTTTAATAGGCAGGCCCTAGAACAGAGCATCGATTTCAGATTTTCCACTTCCTGTCAGGAAGTTTGCTGCAAAAGGAGTTCTGTTTTACTCACAGATATAATTCAAACGGTTTTAGAAACTAGAGAGTGTTTTCTATCCAATAGTAATAATAATATGCATATTGTACAAGCAAGAATTGAGTACGAGGCCGTTTGAAATGGGCACCTTTTATCCGGCTACTCAATACTGCCCCTGCAGCCCAAACAGGTTAAGGGGTCTGTCACTTTCCTAAGGCACTGTATTTCTAGATGAAACGCTGATTAAGTTTGGTGGAAAAGTGACTATGATTTTGTGTGTCCTACTTAGTCAACTGAAAATGTGCTTAGAGTTTTGAAACAACTGCCTTTTTGATGATACGTTTTGAGTTTGTTTTTACTAAGAGTGTACAACAAACTTGTAAAAATTGTACCAAAGCTATTACATAAAACGGTAATGACCCACTAACTGCTCTGAGGAAATCACTGAGATCCATTCTCTCTCTCAACCAGTCATTCAGCTGAAGCAGGAAGTCAACAAAACACAACTAGAACATTTTGTCTCCTCACCCAGACAGAGAGGTGTTAAAACACTTGTCTTGACAGTCTAAAGACCCAGGGAACATCTTGTGTGGAACAGAGCGATCTTACATCAGATAGCACAGAGACAGACAGAGTAATGACAGTGGTTGACTTAATTCATTCCTGTGCAATTGTAGTTCTATCACCTGCTAGAAAAAGGGCAGAAGTGACCAAGAGCGGGAAGGAATAGTTGCACTGAAATCCAAATGTCATCAAACATTGACATTTTCAAGCCATTATATAGTTACCCTGTACCACAACAATGCACTAATATTTGACACTCAACATAATGCTAGCCTGAGACAGGTATTCTAATGCTGCACACACAGCAGACTGGACAGTTGTTAACATTGTTCGCAGTCCCTTAGCGTTTAGATTCTTATTCATAGCTAAATTAATCGGAAAACAGATTTGATATGGCGATGTTCATACCAACTAGGACATATCTATTAGATCTATCAGAAGTCATGCGTTAAAACTCATTAGAGCTTGTTAGGGTGGCACGGAACGCCTCTGCTCCAATCAGATGGCATAGAACGTCTCTGCTCCAATCCATCAAGGTCACTGACATGCTGTTATGATGTCATAGCTGAAGGGCTCTTTGGAGTAATGGGTGTTGTCGGGCGGTTGCCACGGCGCCCTGTGCAGATGGCTAATGTCCTGCTGTAGCCCGTCTTCCATAAGAGATGAGTTATCAGAATGAGCAATGAGGAGTGATAGAGGGGTGGAGTGGAAAGGTTTCAGCAGCACACACTTCACATGCTGTAGGTAGGAGAGTCATTCTGCTCTGATATACTCTGCTCCACTCCGGTTCAATATCCTGGTCTGTGTGAAAGCATTGAGCATGGTTGTTGGATTCTCTTTCATTCTCTCTCTTTAAACCAGTGACAGTTGTTTCAGGTTCTTTCAATCACATTCATCTTTCTACTCTGCATGTCTGCCTCTCTCTGTCTTTCCTCAGCTTTCTTTCGCAAACATTACAACATTGTATAGACTGGTTCCAGCCTGCTAGCGAACTTGTAACATGCTCAACTGGGACGTCCCAGTTTCCAGTGCCCATCTTTCAGCCCCTTTTCTTTTGTCAGCAAGAAGCATCAGTTAATTCAGGTAGAGTGTAGGCCTAATGACAATCGTCGAATGTCATTCCCCTATTTGGATGATTTGTAACAATGTCTCTTTTCATCAAATGGGAGGTGCTGTTTGGATGCTGGAATTATTTTGAAGTGGATGAACATGTGCAGGTAAACTACAAGGGAATTGATTTGTTTGACAGTCAGATGAAAAAATGATATGATGTGTTCACACACGTACGTGCACAAATAGGAAGTCCCGTGACACCCCGGATGTCACAGTATAATTCACACCCTGACGATGTGGCATCAATTAAGTTTTTCAATTCACAACTTGTATGTACAGTACAAAGTAGTTTGGATGTGTGGGAGACTTTTATTCTAATTTTGATGGAAATGCTGAAAAAAAGTAATTTCTTGATTTGCACTGTGTGCCAACTGGTGTCATTGTAATTCTGTACCAATAAATGCATGAGCAGGATTCTTTCTCTCTCTCTCTCTCTCTCTCTCTGTCTCTCTCTCTGTCTCTCTCTCTGTCTGTCTCTCTCTCTCTCTCTGTCTCTGTCTCTGTCTCTGTCTCTGTCTCTGTCTCTGTCTCTGTCTCTGTCTCTGTCTCTCTGTCTCTGTCTCTGTCTCTGTCTCTGTCTCTGTCTCTGTCTCTGTCTCTGTCTCTCTCTCTCTCTCTCTCTCTCTCTCTCTCTCTGTCTCTGTCTCTGTCTCTGTCTCTCTCTCTCTCTCTCTCTGTCTCTCTCTCTCTCTCTCTCTCTCTCTCTCTCTCTCTCTCTCTCATCATTTCTACATACTTTTTATCTAGTTTCGATATTCAAGAGAAGCCTGGAGTGTTATTTTTTAACCCAAATGTCATGTGGGTCGTAGTTTGCCCACCCCTGTGTTAATACATGTTAATTAGGAAGCATTTAATAAAAGATCGGCAGAGATAATCAATAGTGCATTAGCAGGCAACAAAAAGAGACACTCTGGTGTCTGATTTTGGCATTCATTATTTTAATTAAAGTGAAATGTGCAGTGAATCACTTAAGCTACAGGCGAATAAATTCTGAATTAAAAAGTCTTATGCTGGACTGAGAGAGGCTAGTTTCTGATGACCTTGCTAGCCTCGTTAATGGTTTTTACACCTCACTATTAGAATGTGTTTTAGCAATCTGTTATGGGAGCTTAGTCACTTCCAATGGTCCACTAAATGCTTTAAGTGACCCGATGTTTCCCAGCAAAATCAGCATTAGTGCAACCAGCTGACACACATTAAACATTTATACTGTGAATATAAAAGAGGCAAATATCGAATCCGTTTGGTTTTGAAAGTGCATCATAGTTTGATTTAAACCTTACTCAAAAAGTTATTATTTTCCCCATCTCATTTAAAACTGGTAAATTCAAAACACTCATGTTCTATCGATCTAATCATGATACACAGATGGACAGATGGGATGCAGTAGAATGGTTATGTGGCAAGGAGGGGGTGAAAATAGAGAGAAAGAAAAAGAAAAACCAAGACCAACTGCTGAATCTGTCAGAGGACAGTTGGCTGATCCTGGTAGATCAGTGTGAAACATAAAGGTACCTAGCTAAATATCTAAAAAGAACTGCTCTCTTCACCTTTATCCCCTCACCTGCTCTGAGCTTTCCTCCACACCTTTCTTTCTTTCTCTGTCTGTCTGTCTTTCTTTCTTTTTTTCTTTCTTTCTGTATTACTTTGTTAGTTACAGCGAGCAAGGACAACTAGCACCATCAGTCACAGTTAACGAGTTTTAATGTTATTCCTCCATTGACACACATATACCACAGGTGTCGTAAAAGAGTGCCGTAAACCATCACTCAGAACCCCATTAATACACATTCTTTCTCTCTCTCTCTCTCTCTCTCTCTCTCTCTCTCTCTCTCTCTCTTTGTGTGTCTGTGTAGCTCTGAACAGCATCTCCACTGGCTAAGCTCTGTTGTCATGGTGGATGCAGTGTGGCAGCTCTGCCTTGTAATTGCTTTACCAGGCTGGTCACTGAGCGCAGCCCTATTAGGAGTGCACCGGAGTGGAACATAACATTTTCAGTTTCAATTAAGTCTATGAGAGCATACAGTACATAATGGATTTGAGATGTTTGGCATCCCTTCGGAGGGAAGCGTTGGAGTCATGTGGGGGTTGTTGGTGGGGATACAGTGGTAGGGTTGAGCATGATTTTTTTTCAGAACATTTACAGAAAATAAATCCTAATTGCTAAATTGCCCCGCATATATTCAGTCAATGAAAAAGCAAGAGCCATTTAAGATTTTTTTTATTGAAACCATAATATCAGCTGGTTATATTATATTGTGGAAGCCAATCTTCGAAAAAGAGTGTTTAGCAGACAAGTGTTTAGCAGACAAGACACTCTTATTTTCCAAGCCATTATTACTGTCAAGACAACTATTTTACAGTAAAAAAACATGATGTAATAACAGAATAGTTTTCCAAAGGAAAAAGTTGCCAGTGTGAAGTGATGCACATCTCGTGCATGGAACAGTTATTCTCAAAATCATCATTTGAAACGGGGCTTAATTGGCAAGTTGAAAGACAATTTTTACAGGGTTACAATCCAAAATCTGTCTTTTCAAAATACAGATGTTCGATTTAGATTATCATACCTGTTCTTTGGAATTTTCTAAATGGATGAACAATTCCGCATTGAACACTGCAAGGTTGATGAATTACTGCCAGGACATCTGTTTGGGGAGTAAGCATATGCTTAATGATTCAGATGATAATATGTTCTTTGTTTTTATCAAACTAATGTTTTTGCATATTTTCAGTATGGAACCTGTCTATGTTTAGCAGGGTTATAGCCTAGGCTAACCAATACTAAATTACACTAGCAGTTCGCAAAGGAGCTTAAGCAGATAATAGACAGGACACAATTATTCCAAAACTGGAGCTCGTTGTTGGAACACATAATTTCCTACTTCAATTTGTGATAAAACTGGCATCAGTTGGCAAGGAATGTAGCTTGTGCATCAGTTAGATACGTTTTAATAGGCATTTATTTCTGTAGGCCTAACAGGAGCTTGTGTGCACACTCAGCACACGTGTGTGGAGGGAATGGTCAGAATTAAGTGAATGAGACATCGATGGGAAAGCTAATTTATTGAGAAGAACGGTGTGATGCTTGGTTTGGTTTCTTTTTTGTTGTGCCTCGGAAATGCACATGTACAACCAGAACACTAGAGTCAAAGCAAATTAATGTTGTCTTCAAGACAAAATGTCACCTGCCCAATCGGGTAGCCACAATGAATATTCCAACAAATAGTTTTACAGTATTTGAAAAAAGAATATCTCTGTTTAAAGATTGATCTTTGACGTCCGTTCCAGTCCTCATGTCCATCCCAGTACAAAGATTCCTGTGACGGTGCTTGTTAAAGCCGTCATTCTCAAGTCTTGTCAATAATTCTTAGTGTTCATTTACACACACACACACACACACACACACACACACACACACACACACACACACACACACACACACACACACACACACACACACACACACACACACACACACACACACACACACACACACACACACACACACACACACACACCCTACTCTGAGAACAATTGGTTTCAGGTGATGAGCTTAAACTGTGGATGCAACAGGCAAACACTGCAATATTGCCATTCAGAGCTACTGCATACCATTTTAAATATGACTAGTTCATGACTGAGTTTATTATGGGACTGAAAATGTTGCATGCAAAGAATTACATCTGTGACTCTTATACTGTATTGTTGCAGTGTGTGTGTGTTGTAGAATGAAGTGGCATTCACAGTACTTCACACAATGAGTCAACATACCATTGCCACGGGACCAAACTAGAAAGTGTGAAACTGAATGTTTTCCAAGTGAAGTAATTGGTTGTGTGACGTGAATATGAATATGACTGTTGATATGGACAACGTGAACAAAAACCTGAAGGCCAAACTGTTGCCACTATCAACAGCTCAGTGATGCTTCATTACCCACTTGGAAACATAATTTTAACAAGAATGGTTTTGTTGACTCGGGGGTGCAACTACTCACCCCAGTAGAGAAGCACCCTATAGAAGTATTGGCGTCAACTAAAGATATTGGCGTCAGGTTAGAAAGAGAAAGTTCTCAGGAACAAAGTAATATGTTTTTCTTCTTAATGATCCTATTATCTGCTATTTAACTTAAAATACAATGACCAAAAAGGATGCGCCATCGTGAAATAAGGACATTTCTTCCTCTTCTAAGAAGGAATGCTCAGTGGATATTGACTGCCCTGCTTGACAATTATCCGTTTGTGAATTACTTCAGCTTAATCGTTGGTAGATAAAAAGAGGAACAATTTAGACATAATTATTTGCAATTATGTTAATCAGTCCTCCCTTGGTGGAAACCTATACTTTTTGTGTTGGTCATTTTAATTGACCAGAGTAATGCACAAAAATGTAAAACACTGTTCAGGTGTTATAAAAGTGAGAGGGCTACATAACATTTTATGGACTTGTGTTATGGCTGGACTGATTAAATCCCAGGCTTTAACTGCTTCATGCTGTGCCCTGCGAGCCTCCGCTTTCTCCCTGTTGGCAGCCTGTACCACCAAGCTGCCAACCTCCATATCTCTGCCATCCCTTCAGTTCTCCAGTTATTAACTTTCTATCACTCTCTCGGTCTCTCTCTCTCTCTCACACAAACACACTCTCTCTCTCTACATCTATATTCCTGCCATTCCTTCAGTTTGCAAGTGAACTAACTTCCAGGCTTTCTGAATTCCATGGCTGCCCTCCTCCCCTCTCATATCTGTTCCTTAAGCCAGAACCCTAGTCTGCTTTCCCTCAACGCTTCTGTCAGAGGCCGCACTGCAAAGTCAGAGTTCTCTTGCTTCAACTCTCTTATTCAGCAGTTCATCCCGTTGTCCTCTTTTTACCTCTGTTTATTACTTTTCTTCCCCCTATCTGTCTGGTCTGGTCTGGTCTGTCTGTCTGTCTGTTCACTGGAATTGCTGATCCCCTCATTCTGCTACAATGGAACATGTGTTGAGCCTCAGACATGGTAAAAACAACTGTCTGTCTATTTATTGTAAACACAACTGTCTGTCTGATGGAATCTCATGGTTGTGCTCTGCATGTTGTCTGTCTCTGTTAGCTTAAGACGTCAAGTACAAACATCGGCAGACTTTGTGTATGGATGTTGTTTGGTCCGTGCGGTCAGATCTTGACTTAGAGCTGAAAGTGACTAAAGGCCCTTAGCCTTTAGCTCAGTGGGCCTAACATAAACATTTTGGATACATCAGTGTAGTTCTGATAACTCATGTTTATAACTGGTCAATCATACATACAGTTGAAGTTTACATACACCTTAGCCAAATGCATTTAAACTCAGTTTTTCACAATTCCTGACATTTAATCCAAGGAAAAATTCTCTGTCAGGTCAGTTAGGATCACCACTTTATTTTAGGAATGTGAAATGTCAGAATAAATAGTAGAGAGAATGATTTATTTCAGCTTTTATCTATTTCATCACATTCCCAGTGGGTCAGAAGTTTACATACACTCAATTACTATTTGGTAACATTGCCTTTAAATGTTTCAACTTGGGTCAAACGTTTTGGGTAGCCTTCCACAAACTTCCCACAATAAGTTGGGTGAATTTTGTCCCATTCCTCCTGACAGAGCTGGTGTAACTGAGTCAGGTTTGTAGTTCTCCTTGCTCACACACACTTTTTCAGTTCTGCCCACAGATTTTCTATAGGATTGAGGTCAGGGCTTTGTGATGGCCACTCCAATAATTTGACTTTGTTGTCCTTAAGCCATTTTGCCACAACTTTGGAAGCATGCTTGGGGTCATTGAACATTTGGAAGACCCATTTGCGACCAAGCTTTAACTTCCTGACTGATGTCTTGAGATGTTGCTTCAATATATCCACATACTTTTCCATCCTCATGATGTCGTCTCTTTTGTGAAGTGCACCACTCCCTCCTGCAGGAAAGCACCCCCAGAACATGATGCTGCCACCCCCGTGCTTCACGGTTGGGATGGTGTTCTTCGGCTTGCAAGCGTCCCCCTTTTTCCTCCAAACATAGCGATGGTCATTATGGCCAAAAAGTTATATTTTTGTTTCATCAGACCAGAGGACATTTCTCCAAAAGGTACGATCTTTGTCCCCATGTGCAGTTGCAACCTGTAGTCTGGCTTTTTTATGGCTGTTTTGGAGCAGTGGCATCTTCCTTGCTGAGCGTCCTTTAGGTTGTGTTGATAAGGGACTCCTTTCACTGTGGATATAGATACTTTTTACCTGTTTCCTCCAGCATCTTCACAAGGTCCTTTGCTGTTGTTCTGGGATTGATTTGTACTTTTCACACCAAAGTACGTTCATCTTTTGAAGACAGAACACGTCTCCCTCCTGAGCGGTATGACGGCTGCGTGGTTCCATGTTGTTTATACTTGCGTACTATTCTTTGTACAGATGAACGTGGTACCTTCAAGTGTTTGGAAATTGCTCCCAAGGATGAACCAGACTTGAGGAGGTCTACAATTTTTTTTCTGAGGTCTTGGCTGATTTCTTTTGATTTTCCCATGATATCAAGCAAGAGGCACTGAGTTTGAAGGTAGGCCTTGACATACATGTAACGCCTGTCGTCGGAAAGAGTGGACCAAAGCGCAGTGTGAAAAGTGTTCATGATTATTTTATTATCAAAAAACACTCGAACAAAGTAAAAAAAACGAAAGCGAACAGTTCTGTCATGTAACAGAGACAAAACAGAAAATAACACCCCACAAAACCCAAACGGAAAATGACAACTATTATATGATCTCCAATCAGAGACAACGATAGACAGCTGCCTCTGATTGGGAACCACACTAGGCAAAAACAACAAAGACATAGAAAACATAGATTCTCCCACCCGAGTCACACCCTGACCTAACCAAACATAGAGAATAAATAAGGATCTCTAAGGTCAGGGCGTGACAATACATCCCAAGTTACACCTCCAATTGACTCAAATGATGTAAATTAGCCTATCAGAAGCTTCTGAAGCCATGATATCATGTTTTGGAACTTTCCAAGCCGTTTAAAGGCACAGTCAAGTTAGTGCATGTAAACTTCTGACCCACAGGAATTGTGATACAGTGAATTATCAGTGAAATAATCCGTCTGGAAACAATTGTTGGAAAAATTACTTGTGTCATGCACAAAGTAGATGTCCTGACCAACTTGCCAGAACTATAATTCTTTAACAAGAAATTTGTGGAGTTGTTGAAAAACGAGTTTTAATGACTCCAACCTAAGTGTATGTAAACGTCCAACTTCAACTATACATGTTGGCAGGGATACCAATCAATAATAGCTGTTCAATCAAACCCCAATATGCTCTCCAGCTTGCTACTGCATGAAAATTGTCCTCCAGCAACAGGAAATGTGAACTATTATATGGATTATCATTCATAGAAATCTTTGTAGGGGTTGATATATTTCTAGCAAGGGAAAATCAAGTCTGCTTTTCAGGTAAGTTATCTTGCAACATTGTGATCAAATGAAGATCCTACATCTGTATATATCTCATAACCTATCAACTACTGCTCATCATATATGGGCTGCTTTTGACTGTCTGTCACATTAAATGTCAGAGGAGGATCAGATATTTCCTCTTATCTTGGTGTCTTATTTGTCTGACTCACAAGCTGTGTAACTCTACTTTCAATGAAGGAAGCATGGAACATTCAATGCGTCAGTTTTATTTATAATTGTCTTTTTTAATTTGACAAATTACCATGAAGGTTGACTAAATAGAACACATTCTCATGCCGGAACAAAACTGTTGAAACATTGCATGGGAAAACACAGTCGAATGAGCCAAGAATGACAGAGTCCCATCAGAAACAGCCAGTGACTGTGCTCATCTAACTGCCAAGTCATCTTTACAGTGGTCCTGTAATTGACTAGTTGATACATTGCCTTTATCTGCCCCCGCCAGTCCAGAAGGCTGACTTAAAGACACACCTGGGAGTTTCTGACTGACTTTGTAAATTAATAATCACTCCTCACGTGATTAAGGATTACCGTGGCCATTTTGCGCTGTGTCCTGAGTGAAAGTTTACTGATTGTGTTTGTAGAAGCATGATCCTACAGATGGTTAAGAGCTCTCTGAGGAACCAGACAATTACTTTTTGCTTGTTTAACCCGTTTCATTAATTGATTTTGGTGTTAGGCTGGTGTGGAAAGGGATACACTATAAACTTATAGTCCCCTGCAGCCCTGCAAAACGCTGTTTGGATCAACACTGTCATTGATTTTACTGTTTGTAACCTTCACACACGCACGCACGCACGCACACACACACACACACACACACACACACAAAAAAAGGCATACAAACACACAAATGCTAATGTGTATTTAGTAACATTTACTGCCTAATAAAGCAGCACTGAACAATATGGAATGCACATTCTAACTGCATGATAAAGTGAGACAGACCCCAAGGTTTGAATTGCCATTCCCTTATGCATTTCCATGGCAACCAAACAAATGCTGTTTTTGCACGTCTATGTAAAGCGGGAAGCGGGACTATGCATTAACCCCATGCAATTAATAATTGATTCCTCGCTTAGTAGTAGAGGGAACCTGTTTCTAGGGCAACGCGAGAAAACACTAGTCTTCTCTGCTTTGTGCACCACATGCACAGTTTTCCCACTCTATTGTGATAAGGTAGGTTAATTCATGCCAACCTCTTTGTGTTCAGGGCCGTCTCTACATGCTCCCTCCTCTCTACATGCTCCCTCCTTTACTTTCTCTCACACAGCCTATTGGTCTCAGCCTGGCCTCTCCTCTCACCTGCAGAGTCACAACACCTCCCCTATCTCCCATCCCATCCCACAGGTGGATATGAAGAGTAAATAAACCCTGCGGACCAGAGGTGCTGTGTCCTGGGTTAAGCCCTAATGGATCCATAATTAAAGGCTATAGGTCTTCATTATGTGTGAGAGGTTGGGAGGTCCCTTCTGCCTGGGGATGTGTTCTTTAACTCTTAACCTGACAAAGATGCTCTGTGTTAAAAGCCTAGTTTATTAAAATACTGGTGCATATTGGTGTTTTATTCTTTCGGGCATGAATAATACCTCAGTCATATATTGTACCTCTCTAAGCAGCAGAAATCAGTATAGATCTCTCATCCATTGTCTGATAAAAAGGTCTCAGACAGTAAACATCGAAGTTCATTGTGCTATTTAGGTAACTCTTTGTGTTGTGGAATGATGTTCCTGTTTACTTGTTGTGTCTGATATAAAAAGAAGGGAAGAAAAACAGACCAATTCAGAGAACAGGAAGATGAGGACCTTTCTGATATCAATCTCCTGATCGCTGCTCTGTTAGCGGATCTCTCACCATTACGCATGAATCTGCCTTTTGTAAAACAAAACATGCCTTGAACGCTGCCTAAAAGGAGCATAGATAATCTAGACAGGAAGACCGACTGTTTACGCAGCTCTGCTCGCCCTCCCCAAACAGTACATTTGAAAGTGTTAAATCAACACTTTAAGTATTAAGTGTAACTCTGTCAGCGAGTACATATGGTCCCACTCTACACAGAGTAAAAAGTACACTGATCAAAGTGTTACATTTCTAGTTTTGATTTAACACCGAGGAGTGCAAAAAGTTAACACTGCACTACACTGACCGGTGTTGATCAAATTTAACATTAAGAGGTAATCAATACTGAGTGTTATAGTGACACTCACTAGTGGATATCTAGGGTGACTCCTGTTAGAGTAAAAATGTGTTTACTCTTTTCAGTGTTCATTTATTTACTCTTTCCCCATGTAAATGGACATTATATTCTGGTTAGGGCCAGTTTGTGCTATTCTGTGAAGGGAGTAGTACACGGCGTTGTATGAGATCTTCAGTCCTTGGCAATTTATTTCTCACAAAACATTCCACTTTAACCTCCAAAACAGAGTTTGAGTAAAATCACCAGCCTACACATTACTGGCCAACCTGAATTGGCATCTAGAGATTAAACGCAATTTATACAACATAAAACAGTTTTAAAAAAAGTCTTACCAAGCCCTTCACATCCAGAAAGTGTGGAAATTCCTTTAGGATAGTGGAGTATTTACTTGGGTCGTGGGCCATCTTCTTCCTGCACTCAAAGGTCAATTTCATCTTCTGTTTGACTGTTTCTTCATTAGAAGAAAGCTTCATAAGAGAAATGGCCTCTCTTCACTGGTCTTCACTCAGGTTAACCAAAGTGGATGGACTGGACTCCCTCTCAGCAGTTGGCCCTTCAGAGTATAGTTGAGTGGGCCGTTTCTCAGATGAAGCCAAATTCCTCTGAACGGTTTTGATTCTATACGAGAGGTACCCTTCTCCACTATTAGGGTCGTAATAATGTTCCTTAAGAAAATGAACATGGTTACTAATCTTGAAAAAAAAATCTAATTACCAAGTCCCATTTGCTCAGATACCATATCAGACGACTTAAACGCAGATGCCCTTTACCAGTTGTAATGTATACTTACATATCCATTTGCGGTGTAGGGATCCTTCAGGTATGGGAACAAGGAGACGATGCCTTCTGCAAACATTTCTCTCACTCTGCGAGGTGGTGATGTCCTGACAAGACTAGAAATACCAAGGTGGCTTAGCAGTTCAGACGTATTTTTCCGTGTTGTCGTGTCGTGTCCTGTATATATATATATTTACACCTTTTCTTCACATATCTTTTATTTATTTTATTATCCAAGAACTCAACTACAAAAGCTTTCCTGCAAAAGCTTTCCTGCAACCCGCTTCACCAATTACAATAAGTACTATTTACCTCAATCTGAAAATCCATCGTGGAAGATAGCCAGGGGCTAATTCAGAAGCTAGCCTGAAAGCTAATCCAGAAGCTACTCCGATAGCTAGCCAGAAGCTAATCTGTAGCTGCCCCGAAATTAGCCGGTTTGCTGGCTAGCGTTGGTGTTTCAGCTGCCCACGTTTTGCGGTCATCAGCTATTCCTCTAGCTCGATAATCTACCGGCACTTTTGTGCAACGCGACTCGGACCGGAGCATTCCGGGACTTTTTTTTCTCTCAGTTTCCCCGGATTCCAACCGCAGCCTCTGGACACTTGCACCTTGATTTCGCAGCTAGCTAGCTGCATACCGTGTGACTATTGGCTTACGTCGACCCCGGAGCTAACTCAAATCATGCTGGAGCTAGCCAGCTGAGGAGTTCCATCACCATCCGGACCCGCTTCTTTGTTGCTGCTGCAGATACGGAACCCCATCGGGCCTTCACGACTGACTGCCGACGTTATCTGCCCGAGGGATTTATCCAACCGGCACCTCCGTCCCGGCGTTACCTGAACGCTCATCTGAGGCCCGCTAATCGTTAGCTGTCTTATCGGCTGCTATCTGAACAAAACCCCACTACACGGAACCTACCGACGGAAACGCACGAGGTATCTACAAACAGACCTCCATCCTATGCTGCTACCGATAGCCATATACCCGGCCAGCTGTCTGGATCGCCACGACCCCAACCAACCTCTACTCACTGGACCCTTATTTATCACTCGATTAAGCTTGCCTCTCCTTAATGTAAATATGCCTTGTCCATTGCTGTTCTGGTTAGTGTTTATTGGCTTATTTCACTGTAGAGATTCTAGCCCTGCTCTCTATACCATATCCAACCCTGCAGTTCCACCACCCACATATGCGATGACATCACCTGGTTTCAATGATGTTTCTAGAGACAAGATCTCTCTCATCATCACTCAATACCTAGGTTTACCTCCACTGTATTCACATCCTACCATACCTTTGTCTGTACATTATTCCTTTAAACTATTTTATCGCCCCCAGAAACTTCCTTTTACTCTCTGCTCTGGTAGCTCTAGGCGACCAATTCTCATAGCTTTTAGCCGTACCATTATCCTACTTCTCCTCTGTTCCTCTGGTGATGTAGAGGTGAATCCAGGCCCTGCAGTACCTGGCTCCACTCCTATTCCCCAGGCGCTCTCTTTTGATGACTTCTGTAACCGTAATAGCCTTGGCTTCATGCATGTTAACATTAGGAGCCTCCTCCCTAAGTTTGTTTTGTTCACTGCTTTAGCACACTCTACCAACCCGGATGTTTTAGCCGTGTCTGAATCCTGGCTTAGAAAGACCACCAAAAATTCAGACATTTTTATCCCCAATTACAATATTTTCAGACAAGATAGAACGGCCAAAGGGGTCGGTGTTGCAATCTACTGCAAAGACTGCCTGCAGAGTTCTGTTATACTATCCAGGTCTGTTCCCAAACAATTTGAACTTCTACTTTTAAAAATCCACCTCTCTAAAAACAAGTCTCTCACCGTTGCCGCCTGCTATAGACCACCCTCTGCCCCCAGCTGTGCTATGGACACTATATGTGAACTGATTGCCCCCCATCTATCTTCAGAGCTCGTGCTGCTAGGCGACCTAAATTTGAACATGCTCAACACCCCAGCCACCCTACAATCTAAGCTTGATGCCCTCAATCTCACACAAATTATTAATGAACCTACCAGGTACCACCCCAATTCCGTAAACACGGGTACCCTCATAGATATCATCCTAACAAACTTGCCCTCCAAATACACCTCTGCTGTTTTTAACCAAGATCTCAGCGATCACTGCCTCATTGCCTGCATCCGTAATGGGTCAGCGGTCAAACGACCTCCACTCATCACTGTCAAACGCTCCCTGAAACACTTCAGCGAGCAGGCCTTCCTAATTGACCTGGCCGGGGTATCCTGGAAGGATATTGATCTCATCCCGTCAGTAGAGGATGCCTGGTCATTTTTAAAAATGCCTTCCTCACCATCTTGAATAAGCATGCCCCATTCAAGAAATTTAGAACCAGGAACAGATATAGCCCTTGGTTCTCTCCTGACCTGACTGCCCTTAACCAACAGAAAAACATCCTATGGCGTTCTGCATTAGCATCGAACAGCCCCCGTGATATGCAACTTTTCAGGGAAGCCAGAAACCAATATACACAGGCAGTTAGAACAGCCAAGGCTAGCTTTTTCAAGCAGAAATTTGCTTCCTGCAACACAAATTCAAAAAAGTTCTGGGACACCGTAAAGTCCATGGAGAATAAGAACACCTCCTCCCAGCTTCCAACCGCCCTGAAGATAGGAAACACTGTCACCACCGACAAATCCACTATAATTGAGAATTTCAATAAGCATTTTTCTACGGCTGGCCATGCTTTCCACCTGGCTACCCCTACCCGGGACAACAGCACTGCCCTCCCCTCTGCTACTCGCCCAAGCCTTCCCCATTTCTCTTTCTCCCAAATACAGTCAGCTGATGTTCTTAATGAGCTGCAAAATCTGGACCCTTACAAATCAGCCGGGCTAGATAATCTGGACCCTTTCTTTCTAAAACTATCTGCTGAAATTGTTGCCACCCCTATTACTAGCCTCTTCAACCTCTCTTTCGTGTCGTCTGAGATCCCCAAAGATTGGAAAGCAGCTGCGGTTATCCCCCTCTTCAAAGGGGGGGACACCCTTGACCCTAACTGCTACAGACCTATATCTATCCTACCCTGCCTTTCTAAGGTCTTCGAAAGCCAAGTCAACAAACAGATTACCGACCATTTCGAATCACACCACACCTTCTCCGCTATGCAATCTGGTTTCAGAGCTGGTCATGGGTGCACCTCAGCCACGCTCAAGGTCATAAACGATATCGTAACCGCCATCGATAGGAAACAATACTGTGCAGCCGTATTCATTGACCTGGCCAAGGCTTTTGACTCTGTCAATCACCACATCCTCATTGGCAGACTCGACAGCCTTGGTTTCTCTAATGATTGCCTCGCCTGGTTCACCAACTACTTCTCTGATAGAGTTCAGTGTGTCAAATCGGAGGGTCTGTTGTCCGGGCCTCTGGCAGTCTCTATGGGGGTGCCACAGGGTTCAATTCTTGGACCGACTCTCTTCTCTGTTTACATCAATGATGTCGCTCTTGCTGCTGGTGATTCTCTGATCCACCTCTACGCAGACGACACTATTCTGTATACTTCTGGCCCTTCTTTTGACACTGTGTTAACAACCCTCCAGGCGAGCTTCAATGCCATACAACTCTCCTTCCGTGGCCTCCAACTGCTCTTAAATACAAGTAAAACCAAATGCATGCTCTTCAACCGATCGCTGCCTGCTCCTGCCCGCCTGTCCAACATCACTACTTTGGACGGCTCTGACTTAGAATATGTGGACAACTACAAATACCTAGGTGTCTGGTTAGACTGTAAACTCTCCTTCCAGACCCACATCAAACATCTCCAATCCAAAGTCAAATCTAGAATTGGCTTCCTATTCCGCAACAAAGCATCCTTTACTCATGCTGCCAAACATACCCTTGTAAAACTGACCATCCTACCAATCCTCGACTTCGGTGATGTCATTTACAAAATAGCCTCCAAAACCCTACTCAATAAATTGGATGCAGTCTATCACAGTGCCATCCGTTTTGTCACCAAAGCCCCATATACTACCCACCACTGCGACCTGTACACTCTCGTTGGCTGGCCCTCGCTTCATACTCGTCGCCAAACCCATTGGTTCCAGGTCATCTACAAGACCCTGCTAGGTAAAGTCCCCCCTTATCTCAGCTCGCTGGTCACCATAGCAGCACCTACCCGTAGCACGCGCTCCAGCAGGTATATCTCTCTAGTCACCCCCAAAACCAATTCTTCCTTTGGACGCCTCTCCTTCCAGTTCTCTGCTGCCAATGACTGGAACGAACTACAAAAATTTCTGAAACTGGAAACACCTATCTCCCTCACTAGCTTTAAGCACCAGCTGTCAGAGCAGCTCATAGATTACTGCACCTGTACATAACCCATCTACAATTTAGCCCAAACAACTACCTCTTTACCTACTGTATTTATTTATTAATTTATTTTGCTCCTTTGCACCCCATTATTTCTGTCTCTACTTTGCACTTTCTTCCAATGCAAACCAACCATTCCAGTGTTTTTTTTTTTTAGTTTTTATTTTACTTGCTGTGTTGTACTCACTTCGCCTCCATGGCCTTTTTATATTTTTATTTATTTATACATATATCTGTTTGCCTTCACCTCCCTTATCTCACCTCACTTGCTCACATTGTATATAGACTTATTTTTTATCTTTTTCACTGTATTATTGACTATATGTTTGTTTTTACTCCATGTGTAACTATGTGTTGTTGTATGTGTCGAACTGCTTTGCTTTATCTTGGCCAGGTCGCAATTGTAAATGAGAACGTGTTCTCAATTTGCCTACCTGGTTAAATAAAGGTTAAATAAATAAAATAAAATAAAAATGTTTTGTTTAGGCGTCAATCAGAAACTTCACAAGCAGCATTGGTC
Source organism: Salvelinus fontinalis (assembly GCF_029448725.1). Classification (NCBI taxonomy): domain Eukaryota; kingdom Metazoa; phylum Chordata; class Actinopteri; order Salmoniformes; family Salmonidae; genus Salvelinus; species Salvelinus fontinalis. The sequence goes on along the minus strand of NC_074678.1, from coordinate 21,012,903 downwards.
CCCAGTCAGCTAAATATCAGGAGTGATTTTTGAATCAGTATCATGCCAATTGAGTTTGATACATGATACATCTTTTACCAATAGCAGTGGATGGTCAGCAGTAGCCTAACCAATTATGTGACTGAGATATTGATACAGAAATAATTTGTAACATTCAGCAGATATGGGAGCAAGTAATGCTCAACAATTTTCATTATGAATCTTTCCTTTAAACTTACCAGTCAGTCTCTGTCATCGCCGAAACAAGAATGTTGATAATTTTTAGTTTGTGTGTGGTCAGTCAGGCTTTTAGTTTTGGAGTATTCCTTGATGACAACCTCTCCACCAGGCTTTTTCTTCAGTATGCTTTTTCTTCATTTGCTGTAAAAAAATACTGCAGTGAAAATTCCATTTGATGGCAAGTGAATTGAAGAATGAATTACGAACGTACGTTTTTTGCTTCGTCATCAGATCTTTGACACTTTCGTGAGGGGCTTCCATCCTCGCTCAAAATTATTGTATCATCTGACTCATGGTCTGAACCACCCATCACAGAACTGGCAGAGACAGGACTCATCAAGGAAGATTCTGAAATACACAAAGATGACAATACAGGCATGTCAAATGTAGTTATATTGAAAGTAATGGCTCAAGTAACCAAGACTTGAAAACCAGCACATACCTTTAGCACCATTGTTTAGTATGAGCTTGACAACACCAAGATCTGGCCGTTTCACCACCTCCTCAAACCCAACCCCATCAACTTCAGTTCCAGACCAATCATACAGCTTTGCCTCTGATAAACTAGTAAGTGGGATCTCAAATTTCAGGAAAGCTGTGACAAACATTATAAACAACAACCTACAATTAGAATTGCAATCGTAATGGTAAGAGTAATCAGACTAACTTGTAAATGTATGATAACAATACATTTATTTCCAATCACAAATGAAAGGTTTACCTCCAATCAAAAGGTTTTCGAGTGCCAGGTCAATGATCTTGACATATTTTTGTTCACCATTGAATTTCACCCTGTTCAGAATGACTATGTCTGAAAGCAGTTAATGGTACAAGATAAGGCCAAAATGGATGAAAAAGCATTACATTTGTATTTCAATCATGACACATTATATAATCAAATCAAATTTTATTGGTCACATACACATGGTTAGCAGATGTCAATGCGAGTGTAGCGAAATGCTTGTGCTTCTTGTTCCGACCGTGCAGCAATATCAAACAAGTAATCTAACAATTTCACAACAACTACCTTATACACAAAAGTATAAAGGAATGAATAAGAATGTGTACATAAAAATTTATGAACGAGTGATGGCCGAACGGCATAGGCAAGATGCAGTAGATGGTATAGAGTACAATATTTACATATGAGATGTAGTAATGTAGGGTTTGTAAACATGATATAAAGTGGTATTGTTTAATGTGACTAGTGATACATTTAGTACATCGAATTTCTAATTATTAAAGTGGCGAGAGAATGAGTCAGTATGTTGGCAGCAGCCACTCAATGTTAGTGATGGCTGTTTAACAGTCGGATGGCCTTGAGATAGAATCTGTTTTTCAGTCTCTCGGTCCCAGCTTTGATGTACCTGTACTGACCTTGCCTTCTGGATGATAGCGGGGTGAACAGGCAGTGGCTCGGGTGGTTGTTGTCCTTGATGATATTTTTGGCCTTCCTGTGACATCGGGTGGTGTAGGTGTCCTGGAGGGTAGGGAAGTTTGCCCCCGGTGATGCGTTGTGCAGACCTCACTACCCTCTGGAGAGCCTTACGGTTGTGCTGTTGCGCCTTCTTCACCACGCTGTCTGTGTGGGTGGACCCTTTCAGTTTGTCCATGATGTGTACGCCGAGGAACTTAAAACTTTCCACCTTCTCCACTATTGCCCCGTCGATGTGGATAGGGGGGTGCTCCCTCTGCTGTTTCCTGAAGTCCACGATCATCTCCTTTGTTTTGTTGATCTTGACTGTGAGGTAGTTTTCCTAACACCGCACTCCAAGGGCCCTCACCTACTCCCTGTAGGCCATCTCACCGTTGTTGGTAATCAAGCCTACCACTGTAGTGTCATCTGCAAACTTGATGATTGAGTTGGAGGCATGCATGGCCACGCAGTCATGGGTGAACAGGGAGTACAGGAGAGGGCTGAGCATGCACTCTTGTGGAGCCCCAGTGTTGAGGACCAGCGGGGTGGAGATGTTGTCTCCTACCCTCACCACCTGGGGGTGGCCTGTCAGAAAGTCCAGGAACCAGTTGCACAGGGCGGGGTCGAGACCCAGGGTCATGAGCTTAATGACGAGTTTGGAGGGTACTATGGTGTTAAATGCTGAGCTGTAATCAATGAACAGCATTCTTACATAGATATTCCTCTTGTCCAGATGGGTTAGGGCAGTGTGCAGTGTGCATGCTCTGAGGACGCAGCTAGGGATGCTGTCTGGGCCGGCAGCCTTGCGAGGGTTAACACATTCAATTGTTTTATTCGCGTTGGCCTTGGTGAAGGAGAGCCCGCAGGTTTTGGTAGCGGGCCGTGTCAGTGCCCTGTATTGTCCTCAATGCGAGCAAAGAAGTTGTTTGGGAGTAAGACGTCGGTGTCTGCGGCTGGGCTGGTTTTCTTTTTGTAATCCGTGATTGACTGTAGACCCTGCAACATACCTCTCGTGTCTGAGCCGTTGAATTGCGACTCTACTTTGTCTCTATACTGACTCTTGATTACCTTGCGGAGAGAATATCTACACTGTTTGTATTCGGTCATGTTTCCGGTCGCCTTGCCATGATTAAAAAAAGGGGTTCGTGCTTTCAGTTTTGTGTGAATGCTGCCATCAAGCCACAGTTTCTGGTTGGGGAAGGTTTTACTAGTCACCGTGGGTACAACATCACGATGCACTTGCTAATAAACTCGTTCACCGAATCAGCGTATACATCAATGTTGTTATCTGAGGCTATCCGGAACATATCCCAGTCCACGTGATCGAAGCAACCTTGAAGCGTGGAATCCGATTGGTCGGACCAGCGTTGAACATACCTGAGCACGGGCGTTTCCTGTTTTAGTTTCTGTCTATAGGCTGGGAACAACAAAAGTGAGTTGTGGTCAGATTTGCTGAATGGAGGGCGAGGGAGGGCTTTGTATGCGTTGCATAAGTTAGAGTAGCAATGATCCAGAAGGCTGCCAGTCCGGGTCGTGCATTCGATATGCTGATAAAATTTAGGGAGCCTTGGTTTCAGATTAGCTTTGTTAACCTGTTGAGGATGGGGGCGCTGTTGTGACTATTTATGCTAATCGTGTAATTTTTGAAACGGCTTCCCACAAAATTCTTGATCGTACAATATGCATATTATTATTATTATTGGATAGAAAACAGTCTATAGTTTCTATAGGAGTTGAAATTTTGTCTCTAAGTGGAACAGAGCCCATTCTACAGCAATTTCCCTGACATGGAGTCAGATTTCAGAAATTTTGGCCACTGTTCTGGAGTCAGTTAAAAGGGCACTGTTATTGCTATGAGTATACGGACACTGCTTACGTCTTCCCCTGGATGCCTTTACGTGATGACGATTTGAATGGGGTCGATTGCGCGTTCACAGGCACTATAAATTTAAAAAACCTGTAGCTAGCAAGTCTTTTCTTGCTGCGTAATGCGCCTGGAGGACATCGACCCGCACTTGTTCCAAGCATTAGTGGAGGGAGTAATATTACTCTGGTCATGTTTCTACTCGTTATGGGAGTTAAAAACATCATAAGGTAGTTAATTTAAAGCGTTTTATAGCAATTTATATCAGTTTAGTGCGATTTTGGGACATTTATTTCTGAAACGCTGTGAATCGCTGGGCACGCTTCCAGTTCATCCCGAACGCAGTTGGCATTTCCACATGGCAAGAGGACAGCTTTCCACCAAAAGACGATTGGACCCAAGAAAGGATCCTTTGCCCAAGATACTGATGGAAGAACAGCTCAAAGTAGGACATTTTTATTATGAGAAATCGTGTTTCTGTCGAAAAATGTTAGTGGCTTAGGACGCCATGTTTTTTGACGTAGCTTCGCTTGGCGCAAACTGTATTGAAAAGTAAGGATAATTAAAAAAATGTAATTCCGCGATTGTATTAAGAATTAAATTGTCTATCAATCCCTGTCCACCCTATATTTTTTAGTCACGTTTATGAGTATTTATGTATAAGAGTAGATCACTGTCTAATATGGCGCACGGACATTTTCTCACCAGCTGGGCTACATTTCACATTGTCTAACCATGATTTTGGTGGCTAAATATAAACATTTTCGATCAAACTCTATATGGATTGTGTAATATGATGTTACAGGAGTGTCATCTGAAGAATTCTGAGAAGGTTAGTGAAAAAATTTATATATTTTGACGATGTTGACTTTTATCGCTCACTTTGGCTAGAATCAATGCTGGGCTGCTATGTGCTATGTGCTATGCTAATATAACGATTTATTGTGTTTTCGCTGTAAGACACTTAGAAAATCTGAAATATTGTCTGTATTCACAGGATCTGTGTCTTTCGATTCGTGTATGCTGTGTATTTTTACGAAATGTTTGATGATTAGTAGTTAGGTAAACACGTTGCTCTATGTAGTTTTTCTAGTCCATTTGTGACGGTGGGTGCAATTGTAACCTATGCCATCTACCTGAAATATGCACTTTTTTCTAACAAAACCTATCCCATACCATAAATATGTTATCAGACTGTCATCTGATGAGTTTTTTTCTTGGTTAGGGGCTATAAATATCTTAGTTTAGCCGAATTGGTGATGGCTACTGGTGTTGGTGGACAAATAAAAGTTGGTGGATTATGCTAATGTGTTTTTAGGTAATAGATTTACATCTTTACATATTGTGTCTTCCCTGTAAAACATTTAAAAAATCGGACATGTTGGCTGGATTCACAAGATCTGTGTCTTTCATTAGCTGTATTGGACTTTAATGTGTGAAAGTTAAATATTTTAAAAAAATATTTTTTTTGAATTTCGCGGCACTGGTTTTTCAGTGGGGGTGGGGGGGGAGTGCCGCTAGCGGCACCCTCATCCTAGACAGGTTAAAATCCACACCTACAATAAATGCAGCCTCAGTTTATATGGTTTCCAGTTTACATAGAGTCCAATGAAGTTCTTTCACGGCCGTCGACGTGTCTGCTAGGTGGGGATATACACGGCTGTGATTATAATCGAAGAGAATTCTCTTGGTAGAGAATGCGGTCTGCATTTGATTGTAAGGAATTCTAGGTCAGGTGAACAAAAGGACTTGAGTTCCTGTATGTTTTGTTATGATCACACCACGACTCGTTAATCATAAAGCATACACCCCCGCCCTTTTTCTTACCTGAGAGATGTTTGTTTCTGTCAGTGCGATGCGTGAAGAAACCGGGTTGCTGTACTGACTGATAACAAATTCCGAGTGAGCCTTGTTTCCGTGAAACAGAGAATGTTACAATCTCTGATGTCTCTCTGGAAGGCAACCCTTGCTCGAATTCCGTCTACCTTGTTGTCAAGAGACTGGACATTAGGAGCGTTGAGCGATGTTCCCGTCTGCGGAGCCTGACCAGAAAACCGCTCCGTCTGCCCCTTCTGCGGCGCTGTTGTTGATTTGGGTCACCTACTGGGTTCTGGTCCATTGTCCTGGGTGGTCGTCCAAACAGAGGATCGCTTCGGGAAAGTCGTATTCCTGGTCGTAATGTTGGTAAGTTGACATTGCTCTTAAATCCAATAGTTCTTCCCAGCTGTATGTAATAAGACTTAAGATTTCCTCGGGTAACAATGTAAGAAATAATACATAAAAAAACAAAATACTGCATAGTTTCCTAAGATTGCGAAGCGAGGCGACCATCTCTGTCGGCCCCATCATACATCTAACCTAAAGATGACTACAAACGTTTTCACCAATACTCCTTTACTTAGCCATGCTAATTTCAAAGTATTTTATGAAAATATTGGGTCCTGACCACAACTTGTCTGATATTACTTGAAGCAGGTCCCAAACTACAGCAAACAGACTATTCAACTCACATTCACTGTTCTGAAATACAGTATGGACCCGGTCTAATTAGTCCAGTAAAATACACTCATAATTCCAACTAGTCACTATATTATGTTGTTATGTTCTAGGAGCAGTCTTACAAGACCGCCAAAATGAACTGGTGATGAAGCGAGTGGGAAACGCAGTTAGCTAGACTAGCTAGCTGCCAATGCTTATAGATTAATATTGTGGCCATTGCATCACCTACAAGTCAAAAATGCAGTTATAATTTGGCTAAATAAACAACTCACCTTAATTCTTATGGCTGCAATCCCGGTAACGGGATCGATATGACAACAGCCAGTGAAAGTGCAGGGCGCCAAATTCAAAAAGCAGAAATCTCATTATTAAAATTCCTCAGACATACATGTGTCTTATACCATTTTAAAGGTGATCTTGTTGTTAATCCCACCAAAGTGTCCGATTTCAAATATGCTTTTCACCGAAAGCACTACAAACGATTGTGTTAGGTCACACCAAACCACAATAAGCACAGCCATTTTTCCAGCCAAAGATAGGAGTCACAAAAAGCACAAATAAAGATAAAATAAATCACTAACCTTTGATGATCTTCATCAGATGACACTCATAAGACTTCATGTTACACAATACATGTATGTTTTGTTTGATAAAGTTCATATTTATATAAAAAAATCTGAGTTTACATTGACGCGTTACATTCACTAGTTCCAAAAACATTCAGTGATTTTGCATAGCCTCATCGTTTCAACAGAAATACTCATCATAAATGTAGATGATAATACATATATACACATGGAATTATAGATATACCTCTCCTTAATGCAACCGCTGTGTCAGATTTCAAAAAAACTTCTGAGATAATAAATAATCTGAGACGGCGCTCAGAACAATAGTCAAATTAGCCGCCATGTTGGAGTCAACAGAAACCAGAAATTACATGATAAATATTCCCTTTGATGATCTTCATCAGAATGCACTCCCAGGAATCCCAGGTCCACAATAAATGCTTGATTTCTTCAATAATGTCCATAATTTATGTCCGATTAGCTACTTTGGTTAGCGCGTTTGGTAAACAAATCCAAAGTCACGAAGCGCGTTCACTAAAACCTGACAAAATGTCCAAAAGTTCCATAACAGTCAGTAGAAACATGTCAAACGATGTATTGAATCAATCTAAAGAATGTTGTTAACATAAATCTCGAATAACGTTCCAACCGGAGAATTACATTGACTTCAGATGGGCGATGGAACGGAGCTCCCTCTCATGTGAACGCGCATGGTCAAAGAATGGTCACCTCATGGCAGTGGTGACTAATTCTCCTCTCATCCGGCCCCCCTTCACAGTAGAATCATCAGACAGTTCTACAGACTGTTGACATCTAGTGGAAGCCGTAGGGAGTGAATACTCATTCATATCTCACTGTGATTTCAATGGGATCTTGGTTGAAACTCGACCAGCCTCAGAATTTCCACTTCCTGTTTGGATTTCTTCTCAGGTTTTTGCCTGCCATATGAGTTCTGTTATACTCACAGACATAATTCAAACAGTAGAAACTCGGAGTGTTTTCTATCCAGTAATAATAATAATATGCATATATTAATAACTATGACTGAGGAGCAGGCCGTTTACTCTGGGCACCTCTGGTCACCTTTCATCCAAGCTACTCAATACTGCCCCTGCAGCCATAAGAAGTTAATAAGATTACTCCTAATATGTTGTAAGCAGCTGAAATAAAGAGAACAAACTAGCATGAGACTAGGGGTTGTGATGATGTTCACAATTACTGAGTAAATGTCTACAGTAATAGAGTCAAATGTTATACCTTAGCAATTAAAACCAGTTATCAGCACTGACGATAGGGGTCATTTGGCACTGCCAGTTGCTAAAACAACTCTATGAGAGTTGATCACTTTTTGGCACAGTGAATTTAACACTGGTAATTTTACTGTCTTCCATCCACCTTTCACACAGCCATACTGGGAAAAGCTTCTGCAATATAAAAGAGCTGATTGAAAATATCCGCAGTGAAAGATTATATATATAAGGGTCTAATGGTTTTTGCCTGTTATTATTGAGCTTGTGAAAGCCGCCAAGGAGACACTGGTGCCCCTGGCAAGAGCATACAGAAATAGGGAGGTTAACATTGAGCAATGCCCAGGCAAATTATAGTTTGGAGTTTATTAAAAATAACAAAAACTGTTTGGATTTGACATTCATAGAATAGTGGGCAATTTGGGAAGATAGTTTACTGGGTTGTGTTGTGTTGATAGTTTACTGGGCTGTGTTGGGTTGATAGTTTACTGAGCTGTGTTGGGTTGATAGTTTACTGAGCTGTGTTGGGTTGATAGTTTACTGAGCTGTGTTGGGTTGATAGTTTACTGAGCTGTGTTGGGTTGATAGTTTACTGGGCTGTGTTGGCTTGATAGTTTACTGAGCTGTGTTGGGTTGATAGTTTACTGGGTTGTGTTGGGTTGATAGTTTACTGAGCTGTGTTGGGTTGATAGTTTACTGGGCTGTGTTGGGTTGATAGTTTACTGGGTTGTGTTGGGTTGATAGTTTACTGAGCTGTGTTGGGTTGATAGTTTACTGGGCTGTGTTGGCTTGATAGTTTACTGGGCTGTGTTGGCTTGATAGTTTACTGGGCTGTGTTGGCTTGATAGTTTACTGGGCTGTGTTGGCTTGATAGTTTACTGAGTTGTGTTGTAAGAGAGAGGAGACAGTTGGTTTAAGGAATCACAGACGACCAGGTACTGTAACAATGAGTGTGTGGCAGAAAACAGCCTTTAATAGGTACCCTTACTCTGGGGAACACACACACACACACACACACACACACACACACACACACACACACACACACACACACACACACACACACACACACACACACACACACACACACACACACACACACACACAACCACACAAAAATGGCCTTATTTGGCCATCCATTCACAAGCCAGTGCTGCTTTCTCCCCCCTGCCAATCAGCCAATTACAGCCTTATAATAGACGGCCGGTTCACTCTGAGTGCTCTTCACAAGCTGGCATCCCACGCAGAGAGAGCCGACCCTGTCACACAATCAGAACAATGATGAATCTCACTGCACGTAACCGGTAATGGGAGGTGGGCGTGAAACGGTCATAGAGGTATACTGACCTGACAACCCCTCTCTCTCATGGCTGAGGAAAAATGATTGAAAATAGCATAACGAGCAGGGACGAGAGCAGAGTTAATATCCCAGAGGTGAACATTTATCGGAGTTAGAAGAGACCAGCGCTTAATTGAGCTTCTCTCTGGTCCTAACGAACCTTTATTGGATCTGACCAGAGGGGCCAAGGGGGAAAGAAAAGGAGGTAGCTCAGCTCTGTTTTCATACACTTCCCTGCACACTGCAGTGGACACTCTAAACTTTATTGAGTAGCATAAGTCCATTATACCCCGCAATTATAAATCTGCCCACTTCAACAGGATAAAAATCATATCAGGTCCCGTTCTGCATTAGTTGCCTGGCTAGCGTCCACTTGTCTTTGATCGCTGCTAAGCACCGATGATTCTCTACAGCACATGATCTACTCCTCCACTGATGTTGATAATTTAGTGCACTGTGCACTTTAATTTGAGCACCGGGCCTGACGCCTGACCCAGCCAGGCAACACTATGTTTAGCTGTTGACTCACTATTGCTTTAATGACAGTTCTGCATTTAACGACTGCACTTTTAATGACAACCCTGTGTGGGCTCCATACAGACCAAGCCAGGGGCATGTGTTTGATACATGTTGTATGGTACATTCTCAAGCATGTGGGTCCCTCATCACATGTCCGTAATTACAACTCGGTGTAAACACACGTCAATGCTCCTATGTTAAACTTCAGTTCGTTAGTTGAGCATCTCGTTAGCAGAGGAGCCGAGAACTCTAGGGGGTCTGTTCATACAAGAGCCTGGTGAAACATGCACTCAACACACATTCACTTTCATGCACACACACATTCATGCACACCCACACACACTGTACCATTCTCCCAAAGCTGTTCTTAGTGTCTATTCTCATTGACGAGAATAAAGGAGAATTTCAAGAAATTCTCGAGAGGCATTGATTCTCGAGAGACATTACTGAAACGTACATTTTCAGTAACAGCCTGCTACATTCTGAAATTGTTGCTGTATCTTTAAGAAAGGGCCACTGAAAGGAACATGCAGCAAGAAGCTGATCAACTCACCTGGGCAATTATCAACATTTTCATTCGCAACTTTGCCTTTACCTCATATAATGACTTCCATGATATTGATCAAATGAAGCCGGGTTTGATCTAAGGTAACTTTAACTTCTTTGAGGTGCAAGCCCGAAGCCGGGCACAATATCACAACAGCCACTTCAAGTGCTATAAAAAAAAATATATTTTTTAGAAATATTTAACTTTCACACATTAACAAGTCGAATACAGCATATGAAAGATAAACATCTTGTGAATCCAGCAAACATGTCCGATTTTTTGAAATGTTTTACAGCGAAAACACCACATATATTTATGTTAGCTCACCACCAAATACAAAAAAGGACAGACATTTTTCACAGCACAGGTAGCATGCACAAAGCCAACCTAACTAACCAAGAACCAACCAAACTAACCAAGAAACAACATCATCAGGCATCAGATGACAGTCTTCCAACATGTTATACAATAAATCTATGTTTTGTTCGAAAAATGTGCATATTTGAGGTATAAATAAGTTTTACATTGCAGCTACCAACACAGCTACCGTCAGAAATAGCACCGAAGCAGCCAGAGTAATTACAGACACCAACGTCAAATAACTAAATACTCATCATAAAACCTTTCTGAAAAATCGATGGTGTATAGCAAATTAAAGACAAACATCTTGTGAATAAAGCCACCATTTCAGATTTTTTAAATGTTTTACAGGGAAGACAAAATATGTAAATCTATTAGCTAACCACGTTAGCAAAAGACACCACTTTTCTAACTCCATCAGTTTCTTACTCCATCAGGTGCTATCACCAATTCGGCTAAACTAAGATATTGATAGCCACTAACCAAGAAAAAACCTCATCAGATGACAGTCTGATAACATATTTATGGTATAGGATAGGTTTTGTTAGAAAAATGTGCATATTTCAGGTAGATATCATAGTTTACAATTGCACCCACCGTCACAAATGGACTAGAATAAATACATAGAGCAACGTGTTTACCTAATTACTAATCATCAAACATTTCGTAAAAATACACAGCATACACTAATCGAAAGACACAGATCCTGTGAATACAGACAATATTTCAGATTTTCTAAGTGTCTTACAGCGAAAACACAATAAATCGTTATATTAGCATAGCACATGTGCAAACATTACCCCAGCATTGATTCTAGCCAAAGAGAGCGATAACGTAAACATCGCCAAAATATATTATTTTTTTCACTAACCTTCCCAGAATTCTTACATATACAGTTTGTTCGAAAATGTGCATATTTAGCCACCAAAATCATGGTTAGACAATGACAAAAGTTGCCCAGCTGGTCAGACAATGTCGTGCGCCATATTAGACAGTGATCTAGTCATATACATAAATACTCATAAACGTGACTAAAACATATAGGGTGGACAGCGATTGATAGACAATTTAATTCTTAATACAATCGCTGATTTACATTTTTTAAATTATCCTTACTTTTCAATACAGTTTGCGCCAAGCGAAGCTACGTCTAACAAGATGGCGTCATAAGCGATTAACATTTTTCGACAGAAACACGATTTATCATAATAAATTGTTCCTACTTTGAGCTGTTCTTCCATCAGAATCTTGGGCAAAGAATCCTTTCTTGGGTCTAATCGTCTTTTGGTCGAAAGCTGTCCTCTTGCCATGTGGAAATGCCAACTGCGTTCGGCATGAACTGGAAACCTGCCCGGCGCTTCAAAGTGTCTCAGAAATAAATGTCCCAAAATGCGCACTAAACGGATATAAATTGCTATAAAACGGTTTAAATTAACTACCTTATGATGTTTTTAACTCCTATAACGAGTAAAAACATGACCTGAGAAATATTACTGGCTACACTAATGCTTGGAAAAAGAGCAGGTCGGTGTCCACCGCACGCCCGACGCATCTGGAAAAGAGTTCCTACCTACAGGTTTTTTTCATTTATAGTGGCTGTGATTGCGCAATCGATACCATTCAAAGCGTCATCACGTAAAGGCATCCAGGGGAAGACGTAAGCAGTGTCCGTATCCTGATAGCGTTCACAGTGGCCTTTAAACTGACTCCAGATCAGGGGCCAAAATGTGTGAAATCTGACTCCATGTCAGGGAAATTGCTGTAGAATGAGTTCTGTTCCACTCAGAGACAAAATTCCAACACCTATAGAAACTAGAGACTGTTTTCTATCCAATAATAGTAATAATATGCATATTGTACGATAAAGAATTGAGTAGGAAGCCGTTTAATCTGTAATGCAATTATGCTAATGAGAAAACAGCACCCCCTGTAGTCGCAAGTGTTAGAATTCTTCATTACGACATCCAGCTTAGGTATAGCAAGAGAGTACACAAAATCTGGGCGCAAACGACTATTTCACATGTTCGACAGATATATGAAATAGCATCATAAAATGGGTCCTACTTTTGATGATCTTCCATCAGAATGTTGTACAAGGGGTCCTTTGTCCAGAATAATCGTTGTTTGGATTTAGAATGTCCTCTTCTCCAGTCAATTAGCACGGAAAGCTAGCAAAGTGGCGCAAAGCTCTCCTTCTTGAACAAAGGCACACAACGCAACACGCCTAACGTCCCGAAAAAAGTTCAATAATCTAATAAAGCTATATTGAAAAAACATACTTTACGATGATATTGTCACATGTATCAAATAAAATCAAAGCCGGAGATATTAGTCGTCTATAACGACAGCTTATCAGAAGGCAAAACCAGGTCCCTTCACGCGCTCTCCAGAAAACAGGAAACTGGTGACACTTCATGCCGAGAGCTTTTATTCGACCCCAGAACAAGTTACACACTCCATTTCTTCTCTCACTGCCTGTCGACATCTAATGGAAGACGTAAGAAGTGCATGTATTCTAATAAATATCAAGGACATTTATAGGCAGAACAGAACAGAGCATAGAACAGAGCATCGATTTCAGATTTTCCACTTCCTGTCAGGAAGTTTGCTGCAAAATGAGTTCTGTTCTACTCACAGATATAATTCAAACGGTTTTAGAAACTAGAGAGTGTTTTCTATCCAATAGTAATAATAATATGCATATTGTACGAGCAAGAATTGAGTACGAGGCCGTTTGAAATGGGCACCTTTTATCCGGCTACTCAATACTGCCCCTGAAGCCAAAACAGGTTAATACGCTGAAAATGCACTTTTATATTTGTATCAGAGTGGTAAGTGTTCATGTTTGACATGCTAATGTTACTGGCTAGCTGTGTTATTTTGTTGCAAGGTACATTTAGCTAATGCATAATACAAATAATGAAATAAATCCTTTAATTGTCTGCATATGCTTGTGAATTGTTGCATTATTCAAGAGTGTAATATGGTTTGGTTGCATTATTCAAGAATGTAGCTGATATGTTTTTTTTAAATACTTGCATTGTTGAATAGTTTGCAAGCTTACTGGCTAGTCAGCTACCTACCCCAAAAGGTAAGGCAAGGATGTAATGTAAATGTAAGTTTATGTACATATTATGTCAATTAAAATCTTGTCGCTCTGCCTCTCCTTAAATGTTTGTTAATGAGAATAGCTTCTTTGCTTTTGTTGTAATTCTTCTGGTTGTGTCTCCAAGGACTTCAAATTCCCTTTACATCACGCTACAGTTGGCCAGAACCCTTTCTTTATACTGTTCAGTATTGAACAACATGGGGAATACAGTCATTGGAGATTTGGCCTGGCCTGTGTATGAAACAGGCTCCTGTGCTTTCCCACACTGAGTGTAATGATGCAATGTTTTCCTGGCTGTATCCGCCTGCTGACATGTTTCTGCTCCATTGATATTCCATTCTGGTTATTTTTATGCAGGTTCTTGTCTGTCTGGCACAGTGCGACCGAGGGGAGATGGGGCTGGAGATAGGACTGGAGCTGCGTGCTCTGCCGTCCACTGTGAATTGAACAGGCAGCAGATAGAGAAACCCTCTGTGAGTCCTTATCAGTCTGGGCTGGAGGGGGCAAAAGATAAGTATGCATGCGGCAGTATTATTTCTAAGGGTGCAGACTTTACAATGACAGCATCTACAAAAAATATATATCCTGAGTATTTGGTGGTGTGCAAAGTAGTAGTTTGATTGTTTGATCAGTGAACCGCCTGGCATCAACGAAACAATAAACAATTTACAAAACTTGTATGTACAGTGTGGGAGACTTTTTTTTTCAATTTTGATGGAAAGACAAAAAAAAAAAAAATATTTGATTTGCACTGTGTGCCATCTGGTGTCATTGTAGTTATGTACCTATAAATGCATGAGCTGGAGACGATGGAGCCTCATACTCTCTCTCTCTCTCACTGCCTTCCACTCTCTCACCCTGCCTCTTACCCAGCCCTCTCTTGGCATCAGAGGAGATCGCACTCTGCCCTGCCTCTTTCCTGAGAGCGATATGATCATGCATCCTACCAACTCACCCTAACATCCACCCTCACCCCACATCACCCCAACCTCCACCATAAGCACACACATACCAAACAAAACCACTCAACCCAACCGTACCCAATCGCAGCCGCTAGCTTTTGAAGTGTCACCATACCTCGCCTTGTTTCGCCTCTCCCATCACAGAAATACAATCTCAATTTTCTGATAAGATGGAACCTGAATTTGTCAAAGGACATTTATTTAATTTAGATCTGAGAAGATACAAATGCACTAACTCTTTATAACAACTGCTTAATGCTGTCACCGCCTTTGTGTGGAAGAAAGGAGACGTAAAGCTGGATAAAGGCAATACCAATGTAACAGATTTAGAATGGAGCTCTATGCTTTATTTGCCATTGAATCAGAACTGAACAAAATATTGTGAGGTTATTTGAGCACTTAGAGCTGACCTTTTAAGTGCTAATTCTGAATGACTTACTTTCTGACTCGTAGGTGCTGCTGGTTCATTGCAACTCAATCAATGTGCACTATTAGTATTCACCTGACAAAGAAGTACCAAACTTTATACACCAAGAACATGTCATGGATATAACCTTTCAATTCATCAGCCTTTAACTGAAAGTAAAGAACGGAAGATAGTTTGAAATCCATTGACACCATGGTGTATATATACAAACACACCGTTTTACACTTAACATATGTGACCCATTTCAGGAAACTAGACGTATGTCGCAAGTCACGACTTCACAGGAGAGCCATTTGAATGTATTTTTTTATTTTCATCAAAATGCGTTTTTTTTTGGCAGAAATGCCTTCTGGAAAATGTGAACTTTCATGTGCCTCATTAACAAACTTGTATGCCATCTGTAAATACTAATACAATTGTTAAATGATGAGCCTTGTTGGTTAAGCCACAGAAAAAGTCAGCAACCTTCCCACTAGCCTGAGATAATGAGTGGGCTAGACATGCCGAGAGAGGAGAGAGGATTGGTCTGCCATATAGAGGGCTTCTGTCTATTTGAGCTGGTCAGCCTGTATTGGTAATCTTGTCGAACGCAGCTTTAAAAAAAACATATATCATGTTGTGGAGTTGCATAAGTGTTACTCTCCACTTTCTGGAGGATCGAGTTTTGAAATCAGTGGAATTAGAGAATGAGAGCTAAAGAGATGGAGAAAACACCTGTCTCTGGATTACATCTTCAAACTAAGGGCAACCATGGCATGGCATCTGTGACAGGGAGACGCGTCCATCATGTATGAAGATGTATACGAGTAAGATAGTCTAGCTAGCTGCATTTTAAGATATTACACGTTAAACCACAAGTTTAATTTCAAGCTAAAGTGTACTGTTAGCTGGCTAGCTAATGTTACCTGGCTGTCTCCCTAGATAACATTACGTGAATGACGTTATTATTCGTATCCCAGAACCGTTGCTTTGCTAGTCAGAGCCTAATGTTAGCTCGCTAACATTGAACCCGGGTTGGTTAGCTCCCAGCAGATTCATGCAGAGTAGTAATGACATGATTTGGCACTATGTTCATTGTTGTTTAACTAGCTAACATTAGCTGGCTGGCTCATTAGCTAAATGATGTGATGTGTGTGTGATCTTACACGTTGTTTACCTAGCTAGGTTAATTGTTTACCTAGCTAGCTACCTACATACATTAAGTTAGAGTGTACAACACCTGTTGAATATCCCCGGTGTCAATAAATGTTGGCAAAAAAGAGTAATGAAATTGTTGCCAGCAAAGCTGGTTAGGTTGTTTTAATGTTATCCAGATGTAAACAAATTATCGGCCAGAGCATCAAGTGTGCGCTCTGAATGCTCCAAGAGCAAAAGAGATGGGTAGGGCTAAAGCTTAACTTATCTAGGATAGGGGGAAGCATTTTCACGTTTGGATAAAAAGCATACCCAAATTCAACTGCCTGCTACTCATCCCCAGAAGATAAGATATGCATATTATTAGTAGATTTGCATAGAAAACACTCTGAGGTTTCTAAAACTGTTTGAATCATGTCTGTGAGTATAACAGAACTTATTTTGCAGGCGAAACCCCAAGGACAAACCATTCAGATTTCTTTTTTTTGAGGTCACTCTTTTCAATGATTTTTCATTGGGAATACAGATTTCTAATTGACCTTCTTGCAGTTCCTACCGCTTCCACTGGATGCCTACAGTCTCTAGAAATTAGTTGAGGGTTTTTCCTTTGTGTAATGAAGAAGTACGGCCATTTTGAATCATGGTCACTTGAAGTGTCCTGTTAGATAGAGTCGCGTGACCAGAAAGCATGCTACAGATTGTTTTAATCCTGTATTGAACACAGATCATCCCGTCTTCAATTTTGTCCATTATTTACGTAAAAAAATACATAAGGTTGTATTACAAAAGTAGTTTGAAATGTTTTGGCAAAGTTTACAAGGTAACTTTTGAGGTATTTTGTAGTCATGTTTCACCAGTTGGAACCGGTGTTTTTCTGGATCAAACGTGCCAAATAAATGGACATTTTGGATATATATCGATGGAATTAATCGAACAAAAGGACCATTTGTGATGTTTATGGGACATATTGGAGTGCCAACAACAGAAGCTCGTCAAAGGTAAGGCATGAATTATATATTTTTTTCTGCATTTTGTGTCGTGACGGGAGGGTTCAAATATGATGGTCTATGATTGTTAGCTGGGGTGCTATCCTAAGATAATAGAATTGTTTGCATTCGCCGTAAAGCATTTTTGAAATCTGACACGTTGCCTGTATACACAACAAGTGTAGCTTTAATTTGGTATATTGACTGTGTGATTTTATGAAAGTTTTATTTTTATAGTAATTTATTTGAATTTGGCGCTCTGCATTTTCACTGGATGTTGGCCTCACTAGGGTATGAGAGGTTGACCTCACTAGGGTATGTGGGACAGTAGCGTCCCTCGTCACCTCGTCAACAGCCAGTGAAACTGCAGGGCGCCAAATTCAAAACAACAGAAATCCCATTATTTAAATTCCTCAAACATACAAGTATTTTAGACCCGCTGTAGCCGCTGTGTCAGATTTCAAAAAAGCTTTACGAAAAAAGCAAAAACCATGCAATAATCTGTGGTCGGCGCTCAGAGCCCAAGCAAGACACAAATATAGCCGCCATATTATGCAGTCAACAAACGTCATAAAAGCATTATAAATCTTCACTTACCTTTGCTGATCTTTGTCGGAATGCACTCCCAGGACTCCCATTTCCACAAGAAATGTTTGTTTTGTTCGGTAATGTCCATCATTTATGTCCAAATAGTTACTTTTGTTTAGCGCGTTTGGTAAACAAATCCAAAGTCACGAAGCACGTTCACTAAAAGCAGACGAAATGTCAAAAAGTTCCGTAACAGTCAGTAGAAACATGTCAAACGATGTATTGAATCAATCTTTAGGATGTTTTTAACATAATTCTTCAATAATGTTCCAACCGGAGAATTCCTTTGTCTTCAGAAAAGCAAATGGAATGGGAGCAAACTCTCATGTGAATGCGCATGGTCAGCTCGTGGCTGCTGGCAGACCTCTGACTCATTCCTCTCTCCTTCGGCCCCACTAAACAGTAGAGGCATCAGACAAGGTTTTAAAGACTGTTGATATCTAGTGGAAGCCTTAGGAAGTGCAACATTACCAATATCCCACTGTATCTTCAATAGGAGCTGAGTTGAAAATCGACCAACCTCTGATTTCCCACTTCCTGGTTGGATTTCTTCTCAGGTTTTTGCCTGCCATATGAGTTCTGTTATACTCACAGACATCATTCAAACAGTTTTAGAAACGTCAGAGTGTTTTCTATCCAAATCCACTAATAAGATGCATATTCTAGCTTTTATGGCTGAGTAGCAGGCCGTTTACTCTGGGCATGCTTTTCATCCGGACGTGAAAATACTGCCCCCTACCCCAAAGAAGTTAAGAAGCGCGGTTTGGCGGGTCATGTTTTGGAGAACGCATGACATACAAACATACAAGTATTTTACACCATTTTAAAGATACACTTGTTGTAAATCCAGCCAAAGTGTCCGATTTTAAAAAGGTTTTACTACTAAAGCACACCAAACGATTATGTTAGGTTAGAGCCAAGTCACAGAAAAAGACAGCCATTTTTCAAAGAGAGGAGTAACAAAAAGCAGAAATAGAGATAAAACGAATCACTAACCTTTGATGATCTTCATCAGATGACACTCATAGGACTTCATGTTACACAATACATGTATGTTTTGTTCGGTAAAGTTCATATTTATATCCAAAAAATCTGAGTTTAGGCGGGACGCTACTGTCTCACTTGGCAAAAAACAGAGAAAATGCAGATCGCCAAATTCAAATGAATTTCTATAAAAATCAAACTTTCATTAAATCACACATGAAAGATACCAAATTAAAGCTACACTGGTTGTGAATCCAGCCAACATGTCAGAATTCAAATAGGCTTTTCGGCGAAAGCAAACGATGCTATTATCTGAGTTAGCACCATTGTAAACAAAGAGAAATAAGGATATTTCAACCCTGCAGGCTCGACACAAAATGCAAAAAAAAAAATTGAATTCATGCCTTACCTTTGACGAGCTTCTGTTGTTGGCACTCCAATATGTCCCATAAACATCACAAATGGTCCTTTTGTTCGATTAATTCCGTCGATATATTTCCAGAATGTCCATTTATTTGGCGCGTTTGATCCAGAAAAACACCGGTTCCAACTTGCTCAAACGTGACTACAAAATATCTCAAAGGTTACCTGTAAACTTTGCCCAAAAATTTCAAACTACTTTTGTAATACAACTTTAGGGATTTTTTTACGTAAATAATCGATCAAATTGAAGACGGGATGATCTGTGTTCAATACAGGATTAAAACCAACTGTAGCTAGCTTTCTGGTCATGCGTTTCTAACTAACAGGACACTTCGAGTGACCCTCCTTCAAGATGGCCGTAATTCTTCATTACACAAAGGAATAACCTCAACCAATTTCTAAAGACTGTTGACATCCAGTGAAAGCGGTAGGAACTGCAAGAAGGTCCCTTCGAAATCTGGTTTCCCAATGAAAAATCATTGAAAAGAGAGTGACCTCAAAAAAGAAATCTAAATGGTTTGTCCTCGGGGTTTCACCTGCTAAATAAGTTCTGTTATACTCACAGACATGATTCAAACAGTTTTAGAAACTTCAGAGTGTTTTCTGTGCAAATCTACTAATAATATGCATATCTTATCTTCTGGGGATGAGTAGCTGGCAGTTTAAATTGGGCATGTTTTTCATCCAAAATTCCAAATGCTGCCCCCTACCCAAGAGAAGTTAATGCAACCGCCGTGTCATATTTAAAAAAAAAAAAGCTTTACGGAAAAAGCAAACTATGCAATAATCTGAGTACGGCGCTCAGAGCCCAATCAAGACAAAAAGATATCCGCCATATTGTGCAGTCAACAGAAGTCAGAAATAGCATTATAAACATTCACTTACCTTTGATGATCTTCATCAGAATGCACTTCCAGGAATCCCAGTTCCACAATAAATGTTTCTTTTGTTCGATAATGTCCATCATTTAGGTCCAAATAGCTTCTTTTGTTAGCGCGTTTTCTAAACAAATCCAAAGTCACGAAGCGCGTTCACTAGGAGCAGACGAAATGTCAAAAAGTTCCGATACAGTCCGTAGAAACATGTCAAACGATGTACAGAATCCATCTTTTGGATTTTTTTAACATAAATCTTCAATAATGTTCCAACCGGAGAATTCCTTTTTTCTTCAGAAAAGCAAATGGAATAGAGCTCGCTCTCACATGAACGAGCTTCACGAGCTCAAAGCATTCTGCCAGACCTCTGACTCATTCCCCTCTCATTCGGCCCCACTTCACAGTCGAAGCATCAGACAAGGTTCTGTAGACTGTTGACATCTAGTGGAAGCGTTAGGAAGTGCAACATGACCCATATCCCACTGTATCTTCAAAAATGACCAACCTCAGATTTCCCACTTCCAGGTTTTTACCTGCCATATGCGTTCTGTTATACTCACAGAAATCATTCAAACAGTTTTAGAAACTTCAGAGTGTTTTCTTTCCAAATATACTAATAATATGCATATATTAGCAGCTGGGACTGAGTAGCAGGCCATTTACTCTGGGCACCTCTGGGTACCTTGTTCATCCAAGCTACTCAATACTGCCCTCAGCCATAAGAAGATAACAGACATGAAACAAAACACGGACAGCGTGTGGACAAGGGAAACAAAACGACATAAATGCTGACACAGGGATGAAACTGGGGAATAGACAGATATAGGGGAAGCAATCAATAAAGTGATGGAGTCCAATGAAGCACTCATGCGCGCAAAGATGGTGACAGGTGTGCGCAATGGTGGGCAGCCCGGCGCCCTTGACTGCCAGAGAGGGGGAGTGGGAGCAGGTGTGACAGTTCTAAACATTTTACTCAACATAAGGCTTGATTTCAACTTCAATGTTTCCGAAATCATGAGGACTCTCAGGACTACTCAAAAGAAACACAAGGGTTGGCTCTGGGTCAAAAAGTAACATAAACCCTGTAAGTGTAAGATTATTTTATTTAGTAACATCCTTCTAATCTGCTGTGGCCAGGGAGCTTCTGTGCTTTATGATTATGCTGGCCCTCAGCAGCACTGTCTATGATTTAACATCTTAACATTTCTACCGTCTTAAAACGTTTGGCTGGCTCAGCGCTCTAGAGCACCGGTCTCTCACTGCCTGTTTCTATCACTTTTCTCTTTTTTTCTCTCTCTCTCACTACTCATCTTTTACTGTACATTCTCTTTCAAATTTGTATCCCTGCATTTCCCTCTTTCTCTTTCTTCCCTTGTCTCTATCCCCTCAGCTGTTCATGTGTTGCTCTCTCTGACATTGTTGCTGCCTCTGAGGGTTTTCTTGTAAGGTTGACTGGGATTGTGACACAAGGTAGCCTGTGGCTAGAAGGGATACAGCTTTAAGAGATGAAATCTAGCTTCACTTCACTATTTCTAAAGGGAATATGGACGGAGAGGTGCCATGGATATGTGCATGTGTGTCTGTGTGTCTGTGTGTAGGTCTGTGTCATTGCATGTGCTGCATCATCCAGGGCAAACCTCAAACCTTAATTTCGATCATGGAACTCATTATGCCTTTATTATGCAATTAATATACCATTATGTATACAGAAATAGTCCCTCCCCATGTATCCATTTTCAGCTGAAGCATAAAAAACATCCAAATCTGACCCAGAAATGTCAAATGGCTTTTCCATAGTACACAAGTCTGAGATGGAGAAATTATGCAGAGAACAGACTAGGTGGCGTGAGTGATCAGCCGCAAATTATTCCATTTGAATTCACAACGCAGCAGCTAATTTGAGAAACTGACTCCAATTTCCTAGAGGCCACGGTGCACTGCCTGACGAATCTAGTTCCAACACGCTCTTATTTACTTTCAAATTCCATGGAGACATGGGTCTACAGGACCTGAACTAAAGAATAGGAGAAATGGTAATGAGGGTGTGTGGGGTATCTGAGCTGTGTGTGTGTGCATGCGTGTGTGTACGTGTCTCTTGTGACTTGACAGTTTGGAGTGTGCCGCTGCGTACATATCCTTGACATACTCTCTCGACTATACTCAGAGTCTGTGACAGCACTCCAGGGAATGGTTTACAGCTTCTAAAATAAGTTAGATGGGAGATTGTATGAAAAATGGGGTGAAACTGTGTGTTTGGCATCTGCATCCTATCTAAAGTAGAATATCACTAGGAGGAGATTCAAAGGAATGTTTAAAAAAAGGTGGTTATACCTTAAAAGTTAAACTTCTCATCAATGTAAACTGTGAGTAGGCCGGTGATTTATTTTACAGGTAATAACAGAAATAACTAAGTAATATATTGGTGGTACAATGTAAGGACATCAATGATGAGATACATGGTCAGTGAGCAGTAAAGGCCATTTGAAAACAGATAAGATGCACAGTATCACTGCCTGCATGGTTGTCACAGCGTTATGGTCCTGGAACATGCTGCCGAACTGTTTCACAAGATGAGACATAGAACGTTATGGTGAGACCGCATTAAAACCAAAACCAAATGTATAGCTAATAAAACTATGTCTCAACTATAAGGCTCAAGGGTACTAGAAGACATGGTATTTGCAGTTAACTTACCGTCCTCACAATGTGGCATGGAGAGATTCCATTTGTGGGGGAAGGATTTCAGTGGTGGACCAGCTTAGCAGGTTACTAGGCAAGTTGGAGAGGAGCCCAGCTGCGGGCTTGTTTTAAATGAGTTCAGGCACTGCTGAGCCGACATGGTCCCTGCAATGTTGTGATTCGATTGTGGAGTTTTATTGAGGCTCTCTTTGCTCATAATGGCCCTCATTTATCCTCTCTAATATTATTCAGATGAGAGGCGAATGACATGCTCCTCTCCTCACTAGCCTGTATGCAGCGATCCACTGGGGTTTGGGTAATTTTGAGCGTCCCACAAGGAATAGGGGATGGACAAATATAAAGCCGGCGAGTTCTTAGCTTTATGCTGCTGTCACGAGATAATGTATTTTAACTGTAATTTGAATATCTTCTGTATTTTGAAAAAAATTTAATTAATTATAACGTCAAATAAGTGCTTAGTGGCATAAGAAAGACCCAAGTCCAGGCACTGATGTGGATTTGCAAGTTAAAAAGCCTTTAACGTGTGGGGTAGTTCATAAATAAAATACATGGAGTCTCAGACAGCCAAAACACGTTGGTGTAATTTAATAATGAACTAGTCCACACATTCAAAGTTTTTTTCTTTCTTTGTATTTTACCCCCTTTTTCCCCAATTTGGTGATATCTAATTGCGATTTTGTCTCATCGCTGCAACTCCCTAATCGGTTCGGGAGATGCGAAGGTTGAGTCATGCGTCCTCCAAAACATGACCCGCCAAACCGCGCTTCTTAACTTCTTTGGGGTAGGGGGAAGTATTTTCACGTCCTGATGAAAAGCATGCCCAGAGTAAACGGCCTGTTACTCAGCCATAAAAGCTAGAATATGCATCTTATTAGTATATTTGGATAGAAAACACTCCGAAGTTTCTAAAACTGTTTGAATGATGTCTGTGAGTATAACAGAAGTCATATAGCAGGCAAAAACCTGAGAAGGAATCCAACCAGGAAGTGGGAAATCTGAGGTTGGTCGATTTTCAACTCAGCTCCTATTGAAGATACAGTGGGATATTGGTAATGTTGCACTTCCTAAGGCTTGAGGAATGAGTCAGAGGTCTGCCAGCAGCCACGAGCTGACCATGCGCATTCACATGAGAGTTTGCTCCCGTTCCATTTGCTTTTCTGAAGACAAAGGAATTATGAATTATGTTAAAAACATCCTAAAGATTGATTCAATACATCGTTTGACATGTTTCTACTGACTGTTACGGAACTTTTTGACATTTCGTCTGCTTTCAGTGAACGCGCTTCGTGACTTTGGATTTGTTAACCAAACGCGCTAACAAAAGTAACTATTTGGACATAAATGATGGACATTACCGAACAAAACAAACATTTCTTGTGGAAATGGGAGTCCTGGGAGTGCATTCCGACAAAGATCAGCAAAGGTAAGTGAAGATTTATAATGCTTTTATGACTTTTGTTGACTGCATAATATGGTGGCTATATTTGTGTCTTGCTTGGGCTCTGAGCGCCGACCACAGATTATTGCATGGTTTTTGCTTTTTCCGTAAAGCTTTTTTGAAATCTGACACAGCGGTTGCATTAACCTGGAAGCCAGCCGCACCAATGTGTCAGAGGAAACACCTTTCAACTGATGACCGAACTCAGCTTGCAGGCGCCTGGCCTGCCACAAGAAGTCGCTAGACCACGATGAGCCAAGTAAAGCCCCCCCGGCCAAACCCTTTCCCTAAAACAGATGACGCTGTGCCAATTGTAAGCCACCCTATGGGACTCCCGGTTACGGCCGGTTGTGACACAGCCTGGGATCGAACCCGGGTCTGTAGTGTTGTGACGCCTCAAGCACTGTGATGCGGTGGCACTAATTTGTGGTTATACGTTTTCCTTTTGATTTTCCAGTACTATTCCCCTCCAAGAGCACCTGTGGTTGTTTTGGAATACCTGAAGTGCTGCTGCTACTTCTTTTTATTCAATCGTTTGCATTTGGTGAATATTTAAAGATATTACAGGCAATGTGAAAAGACATGGGCTATTTTAAGTAACAGTCTTATTTCTTGTGGCCAGCTCTGTGATTTCAGAGGACTAGGCACATATGGTCTAATCAATAGAGAGGGAAGTATTTATTTCAGGTTCAGCTATTTCACCACAGCTGTCTGTCACTAGTACAGACTAATTGTGTTTAATTGTAGGTTGAACCAGAACACTCACACATCAAACACACATACACATACTTGCACATGCGCAAAAATACTTATGCACACACATGAACATACACATGAACACAGACACTTCCTGGAAAAAGGGTGCAGACACACTGGGATTTTATGTCTGAGAATTATGAATGGAGCCAATGCTTTTTCAGTAGGAGGCATAGGACAACGGACATTGTCTGACATTGTCTGACAAAAAACACACCTTCTTATGTATGCTTCTCATCCGACAATAGTTGACTTGAGATCTACATTTGACAGAAAAAAATGAACAATGTTGTAGGTGTTCATGCGTCTAAATGTGGCCGTAGCCTAATAGTAACAGAAACGGAACAGAAATGGATATAATTTGGGCAGTACCTCCCCTGCTCTATTACAGGCCATTACCAATAGGTGGCACTGTACCCTTATTGGACAGTATGCCTGAAGTCTGCTATGTTTTCCTGACTGTAACAAGTATCATTTGGTGAGTTGAAAACAATATCTTGCCATTTGTGAAAGTCTCTTTTGGTTCATGGTGTGTGTGTGTGTGTGTGTTTGTGTGTGTGTGTGATAGAGGGAGGGTTCTGGTCAGGAAGGATACAGTGAGAACCTGCTGTACCTGCTGTCCGAGCGGGACTCAGTCCCTTTGCCGTTTGACACCACTCAAGTCTGTGTGTGTGTGTGTCAGAGTGTGCGTCAGTGTGTGTGTGTGTGTGTGTGTGTGTGTGTGTCAGTGTGTGTGTCCAGTGTCCTCTACTAGGTATCCCCCTTTCTCTTTCCCTCTCCTTTACCCCAGCAGATAATCTATTCTGCATAAAGGTTAAAAGCACACACACACACACACGCGCACACACACACAGTGAATGCTCTGGGGGAGCCACAGCCATGGCTGTTGATTGCTTATTTTACCGAGGCCACAGTCGGGCAGCGAGCCTGGCAGGCGCACCACCGCATACTTCATCAAAGCCAGGCCCTGGAAACCGTAGAAACCGTGCCAATCACCCAGGTGCCTTTGATGCCTTGCTCCACACAGGGGTATACATGGGGTGCATCTCAATACTCGAAAATGGCCTCCTCTCATCTCTTAATTTCCTCTCTTTCATCTGCGCTGACCTGAAAACATATTACAGGTAAATGCATAATTAGTCGATGTCTGCTAGCTGGGAAATAGCTTTCAGGAAGCTGGTTCTTTCTCATCAGAGCAAATGGGGGAAAAGAGATGAGGAATCCACTCTGCACTATTAAGATGCAGCCATGCACGGAGTCAACAAAGAAAAAACATTTCTTCGTGGGTGTGTGGGATCGTTCTGAAATTGCGTTAGAAAATATTTCCCGGGAGTACGGTAAGAAAAGTGAGAGAAAAATAGGCAATTGCTTTTTCTTTTACAGGCAGGAGTCAGTGAAGTCTGTGACGGCAGACATGTCTTAGGCGTGGAGCGGAGAGTGTATGTCACAGGTGCAAAACTACATGGTAAATATCTGGGCTCGTATTTAGAGGTGGAAACCATCTGTGTGGTAGTTCTAAACATTTTTGTTGTTTGTTTTAGAGAGCATTGAATGGATATGCTGTTGGGGCCAGAGAGTGTTATCCTTTTATACAGGCAAGGGTGATACTACATGTAAATAAAGCTGAGTTGTTGTCACCAGGACAGGTAAGTTCCTGTCTTCATCTTGTCCTTGATGTGGCTCCATTGACAACAAAAAGGGGAAAATGCCACCTAGGACTAGCTGGTCTCCTGGATGAATAATTCAAGGTTAAATTAAATTGTTAAACTAAACAATACATTTAAGGACAGACATCCCACTGTGCACAGACGTCAATTCAACATATAATCCACGTTGGTTCTACGTCATTTCATTTAAATGACGTGAAAACAACTTTGATTCAACCAGCGTGTGCCCAGTAGGATGTTTCTTTATTCATCTTGCTCTTTAATCAACAGACAACTCAATCAATTGAAAGTGACAAGGACTTAAATATTATTTTGTACATCAAAGTTATTATGATAAAATAAACATAGTTCTCAATGTCTTACGTTCAGCTATGTAACGGTTAGATAACATTTCAGGTGAGCCTCTCCATTGTGTCTAAACCTGGATCCATCATGGCCGACTAGTTACAGGTCTCAGGACTGCCCCATAAACTACAGAAGCAAAAGACATAAATAGTTACAATGATGAACGGAAGATTAAAAAGTGTACTTTCAAGCAGTTTACTTTGTACCAGGATTACGTAGATGAATGGGAGTTATAGAGTATACGTTCTAAACAATGACCAGCATAATTCAAAACAATGGATGAGTAGGCAGGTAGTCTAGTGGTTAGAGTGTTGGACTAGTAACCGAAAGGTTGCAAGATTGAGTCCCCAAGCTGACAAGTTAAACATCTGTTGTTCTGCCCCTGAGCAAGGCAGTTAACCCACTGTTCCTAGGCTGTCATTGAAAATAAGAAATAGTTCTTAACTGACTTGCCTAGTTAAATGAAGGTAAAAAAACATCCATTTTACTATGGCCAGCCACTCATTCTTTTCCAACACTGTCGTACAGGCCCTCATATGGAGGTGACTGGACAGCTAAAGGGAACAGTATGGACCAGAGAGGACTTCACTTGCAGGCTCATGCCTTTGCTGTGACCTCTACTGCTGTGACCTGGGGACTGTCAATGTGAGGTGTCAGAAATGGAGAACAACAGTCACCTAGACCATTCATTAATTAATTAATTAATTCATTCATTCATTCATTCATTCATTCATTCCCGCCCGTCCGTCCGTCCGTCCGTCCGTCTGTCCGTCCGTCCGTCCGTCCGTCTGTCTGTCTGTCTGTCTGTCTGTCTGTCGTGACACCCAGAACAGTGGCGGAACAGTAGTCATAACCCTCTCCATCTCACTGACAGACCGTCCTTTGGAAAAGAGTGAGAGGTGGGGTAGCGTAACCTCCCCACACACAAACAAACCACCGGGATTTATGTTACATGCTACTGTGATTGCTTCCTGGTGTTTGAAAGATTGGGTTTAGGTAGAAATGTCACATGTCATGGGGGAAGGAGAAATCATCAACACATTGGAATTGGAGGGACATCAATGGTAGCAACACTAACACTTTAGGCCGGATTCAATCAAGTTTTTCTTGGAGTGTCTAGAGCCCACAGACATAATCTGTTTCATTCTGAAAACGGCAAGTCTCACCGTGTCAATCTTATGTTTTCACAGTACCATTAAATCTTGGGCTTTTACAGTATTGTCGTGTCTTTGACTATGCCAGATTAATTGCTATGACATGCTATTCTATAAAATAATTTCTCCGTAATTAATATTACCTGATTGAACTAATCAGGTAAATATAATTAACTAGAGAGGGACACCACAAAATAATATTTATAGAACTGTTATCTTCCGAATAAACTCTTAAAGATTTAGTAATATTTTACATCCATAGCAGTCACATTAATCATCATTTTATTCAGTCTCATCTGAAAGTGGTAAATCCTTGGTTATCTGCAAGAATCCTGGCTAACAAGTTGAATCAGCAATACAAAATGCGGTTTAATTATTTATTTACTAAATACCTAACTAATCACACAGAAACACACATACACAATTAAATTATAACTTGATTACAAAGTGCCGTCATAAAGAAAACGTCCCTAGCGGGCGGAATAGACATGACAGCTTGTTACACAAAGGAAAGGGGGGGGGCTGGGTTTTAGTGAAAGAGCGGGAGACTGGAACATAGGCGAAGCTGTGTTATCGTAAATACAGTATCTTATGCATTCTAAATTACCGCCCATTTGAAAAAGTAAAATGCAATAAATATTTACTCTGAGCTGCGCTTCAGTAGGTTGGTGGTAGATGGAAGACCGTATCGCCAACCCGAGTCCTCTGTCCTTTGAAAAATGTCTCTGGTGATCACTGGATACTTTGGAGTAACGTCGTGTATAGTAGACAGGATACTCTGACTGTCCTTCCTAACCTGCGTTTGTAGCAGCTGTTGCTAACTCAACGGCTAGGAGATATCACTTCGGTAGTGAATACGAGTTCGAAGTTCATACCATTCACAATCAAAGTCCATGCTGATGTTGGCTTAGTTCTGTAGTTATTATCTGAACCATTCTGACATCGGATCGTCATCCTAAATGTACCCGGAACAGGAAGTTATATTTTTGTCAATGGCTTTTATAGTGGAGGGAGAGGCGTGTGTCTGAAAAGTTTATAACCCATGTCTCTTCACAGGGGCGGGCCCCTAGTTGAGCAGAAGCCAAAATTTAGGAAAATCCAAATCTCTCAATTTGGAAGCTAAAATTACAGTTATAGTAGGGAGAGGGAAAAGGGGGGAAAGAGGTATTTATGACTGTCATAAACCTACCCCTAGGCCAATGTCATGACAGTATACAACGACTATGTGAATCCTGCAGGGAAGGTTTGTTTGAATTAAACCTTGTCTCATATTCAGAGCAGAGCTCTAATAACATAACTTTTTAATCATGTAAATGGTGTCATTCCAAGTTCCTGTCTGAATGGGCATTAAAATTATTTGGGGATTCTCTATTTGATAATTAACCTATGGAGGGAGAGTTTTATTTTCGCTCTGAGATCCTCTCGACATCCTCAATAGGCACTTGACCACCTGCAAAGTCAGAATCCCAGTGGGATAAATGTAAAACACTCAGTAAGGGAGATGGTTTGAGAGGAGGGGGAAGGACGGAGGGGAGAGGAGGGGTATGAATGCAAATGCATTGATAATTGCTGGTTCTTCAAATTGGCTGACACGAGCACCCATCTGCTGCAAGAGTGTAGTGTGCAAAGTGCTCACTAATTAAAACGTTTGAAAGTCATTTTAGGAAATTTAAATTATTAAATGTTAATTTATGTAATTCCCTCACATTGGGAACAGGGTGTGGATTTGCTGTACCCTATTATCAAATGGTGTGTGTGTGTGTGTGTTTGTGTGTGTGTGTGTGTGTGTTGGGGAGGGTGGGGGGAGAGTAAGTAACACACTAACACACATGTATTATGAAGCACTGTCAGGTTAATGCTATGCAACAGTTATTTAGCCAGTAATGTTTAATTTTGCGTACAATCCAGTGATAAGCCATTAGCTAATGTGGTTTGATTCAGAGTTTTATGTTGCTGTAATAACAAACAGGTGCCCTTGAATATTCTACTACAACTACTGCACATCCATAGTGTTAATAGATGAGACACTGGGATCGTCTTTCATGACACAATCACAGACACACACACTGTCCGCATGTCATATCTGTGTCAAACTGTCTGCATGTCTGTCTCAATATCCTAGCTGTCGTTTTTTCTGCAGGTTAGCTGCTTTAATAGATCTGTCAAGATGCCAAACTGAAGCAATGTTATAAGTGCATCATAAGGTGATGGCGGTGAGCCTTTTAAAATGACTCAGCACTCAGATTAAAACAAAACACTCCGAACTACAAGACGACCTTCACCCTGAAAACATAGATTAATAGAAGTCAAATGAGCTAGATTAGATTTGAGTGGCATCACCAAGTTCAAGTGTGATTTATTATCCTAATTTATTTAGCTAGGACAGTCATTGCGAACAAATTCTCCTTTACAATAACAACCTTGGCTGAGAGGTGAACAATTAAGGATGCAGGAGACATACAAACACTCACCTCTAACATCCCTCTCGTCACTTCTTAGTAGTAACATTAATACAGTAAAATAGGAACCGTTCTGTTGACTGGGTTTGACCTTACTGCATCAACCCCTGAAGTGCTGCCTCCTAGTCCGTCTGTGACTTTGTCCAAGTGACCGGCCGTTCTCTTCTCTTCTGTACTGATTAATGTTTGCTGCTGGCACATTTTATGGATTATGCATGTTTGGGATGGATTGGGATGATAAGGCGTTTCTTCTGTCACCCTGAACAGGGTACTGTTGGGCTGATAGATTTACATGCGAATCAGAAACACATTATCATATAGGAAACACAAATAGATCAATGAAACACCTCTAGGTAAGACACTCTCTCTTTCCGTGTTGGTGTAAGTAATGAAAACAGCCTCTGTTCTCTGAAAACAGCCTCATTGTTCTGTTCTAGACATCATAGGACCGTTATATACATACAGTATGTGTGAGCTGCATAAACTAATCTATTCACTCTCTTATCATTTCACAGGGTACGCGGTGCTTCCAGCTGCACGGTGCAGTCACTGAGCTATTTCTGGGTCTTTAGTAAGACTTAGGGATTGTTTTGGATCATAACTCCCCAAGGTTGACAACACGGCAGGTCCATCCCTGCATAAGCCCAGGAATTTAGAGCGTCACATTGTGTTGTCATTGATGTCATGAGACAATGACACAACAGTGAATGGCTTGAGACAAAGACCTAAGCTACCCATTACAACCTGAGGGAGTGTTGAGTATTGTGTACAGCTGATGCACTCTCTTTATCTCTATCTGTCTCTTTGTCTCTCTCTCCCTCTTTATTTATCATTGCTGTTCTGAATCCTCCCTGTGTCCTTGTTTTTGTTTCTAACAAGCATCTTGAGTGACTAGGTACGGTGCCCCCCCCCCCCCCAATATGGTGCTGAGATAATGTTGCAGATTTATCATTATAATGAATCATTATACATCTGCCACAATGTAATGACAGGAAGATAAAAACTGCTGCATGATTTACCTCGCTGCCATACTCCATTGGATTTTTGTTTCTGTGAATTAGCATACAGCACGCCCGCCAAGACTGCAGAGGAGGAGGCAGGAGGGAAGGGATTGCTGTGAACCGCCCCGTCATAAAAACGGAATCTGAGGACATCACATCAACAACAGCTTCCGCCAGAGGTTTACGACCAGAGAGTGAAACCACTGAGGCTGGATGAAACCAGGGGCGGTCGGGCAGTTGTCAAACAGAGTCCTCTCTTCTTCCTTAGGGCCTGTTGGGTCCAATGTTCTTTTCCGACACAAAATACCTCTGTCCATCAGTCTTAAGGGGGAATGAAATATGGATAGAAGGATGAATGAATGGAGATATGAGTGTAAGGAAGAATGGAGGCATGGGGGAATGAGTGTAATGAGGGAAGGAGAGATGAGTTTAATAAAAGAAGGATGAATGACTGTAGTAGACAGACACACACAACCTCCCTCATGAAAAAAAGTGAACAGTGAATGTTAATGAGATAACATCTCGATCCAGACTGGCTCATCATATCTGTATGTAACATTCATGATGACCTGCAGTGACATGGAACCTCGATCTCTTCTGACAGGAAGCAGCGTTGCAGTGGCCTAACCCAGGGACAGACACTGCCCCCGGTGGTGGCCCTTGGCACTGATACAGCTTGGCAGACACACTTCACAAGGTCACCAGTGCATCAGAGCAACAGTAAAGGTTACAGCTGAAGTAACTGACTGCCCAGTCTCACACAACCCCGGGGCTGCTTTCAACAACTCTGTCCTGTCACATTCCTTCTAGCTCGTTAATTTTCTCGAAGCAATGTTTGACATTTGTTATTTTCTCTGGGAGTTTAGCTAATACTAATTCCTGTGAAGGCGCGGAGGGCTCGTGTTGATTTTGTAAAAGAGTACAGGCTACACAACTCAAAAAGCTTCTGTAGTCCAGAATGGGAACGCAAATCCCCCATCACCATCAAAGCATTGTGGAGTCACTTTGAGTGACTTTAATACTGATTAAGCTGACAATGGTGTGATGGCTTGAGCCTTCTGGAGATGGACCTTATATTAGGAAATAGGCCAGGCACTGTGCAGTGGTAGTGGTCAGGACTGAGCCATATATATATCCTCTTCTACAGCCCCTCCTGACCTTGTGAAGGGTTTATGGCTGAACATGGTAAAGGTTTTTGTCAGCATAAACTGTTATTGTGCTCCTCTGCCACGGCGGGAGACATCCTGACTCGGCACAGTCCGAAATACAGTATATCCCTCCCCCTGGTATGTTTCATCTGTTTATCCTTTCAAGGGTGACTGTGAGTGCCGTGGTCGGGAATTCACACTCTGTCTCACTCTGTCTCTCTATACTTTCTTTTTCTCCCTCTCTCTTTTACTCCATCTTCTGACTCTCTCTCTCTAGGCCATCCAACTACATTGGCAAAATATTAGGGAGTTTCACACTTTCAAGTTTATGGGGATAGCATAAGAAAACCAAAGTCACAATTTCTAGACAAGGCCTATAGCCTTTAATCATACTGTGTCGGTCTGAGGAGAATGAAGCATTTGTGTTTTGATTGATTGATGGATTCCAACGTAACCAAGTACTTCATAAGCATATGTACCAAACAAGAACAACGCATCAATCAAGACAGCAAGAGGATCCAGCTGTCTCCAGCATCAATCAGTCTGGAGCATCTGACTACTCTGCTCTTAAATCATCCTGAAGAGAAACAAATTGTTCTGTCTTTGCGGCAGAGTTTCTGACACGTCAACAGAAACTGAATGAACTTCCAAGCATTTCAAATCTCAGGTACTGAAAAAAGTACATTGAAACAGATTTTTATTGTAAACATGTCTCAATGTTCTTGTTCTGTCTGTATGATTGATTTGTGCTTTTCTTAAAGATGGAACACAGGAAGAATTGTTGTTGCTATAAAGTAACAGACAATGAATAAAGAAATCACCTGTAAATAAGTGAACGTTGTCACCTCAGTCGCTCTCCTATGTCCATGGTAACCCCTGAGCGCTGACGTCTTAAACACATGCCAACACGACATATCGATGTGCATGCCACCTCTCACATTCCCTTTCCTCTCATCTCCCCTCACTCGTTCCATCATTCATCCCCCACTCCTCCCATCTCTGCTTTTCGTGTCATCTCCCCTCTCTCCTTCTTTACATGCCTAACCACGTGTATAATCTAAATGCCTAACCACTTCGAACAGACATACAGTGCATTCGGAAAGTATTCAGACCCCTTGACTTTTTCCACATTTTGTTACGTTATAGCCTTATCCTAAAATGTATTTAAAAAAAAAAATCCTCATCAATCAACACACAATACCCCATATTGACAAAGCCAAAATAATTTTATTTTTTATTTTTGCACATTTATAAAAATAAAAAACGGAAATATCTCCTTTACATAAGTATTCAGACCCTTCTCGTGGAAAATAACAAAATTAGACATACCATGCTGTTTTTACTTGTCCAGTGTTATATGCTGTGTTTCTTTTGTTGATGTAGGCTTGTCTTGTGTGACTTAGTTATAAGTCTGGGCGTACAGATAAGAGCCAGGTGCAACCTTAGTATGTGGCACCCATTTGTACTATCTGCAGGAACTCCTGTGTGGAAACTTGCAGGAAGGAACAGACAATGGTGGCAACGTCAGCTATCTTAATCTGCACAGTCAAGCTAAATGTCTTTTATACACTATGTTCCCCACCCCTGTTTGCACACATCTGCTAACTGCCACATAGACAAAGAGGTTGGAGTTTTCTATAATAGCTGAGCGCCAATTCTGTTCTTGAAGCTTCAACTGACTATTCTTAGTGATGGTTGTTTGCTTCATTTTTGCAAATCTTAGAATAAAATTGTTGTTCGAAAGAATCTGCAGTCTCTCTTCCTATAGAATTCCTCTGACAATTTACTCAGTACTTTGTTGAAGCACCTATGTTTGCCATTAAAGCCTCAAGTTTCCTTGGGTATGACCCTACAAGCTTGGCACACCTGAATTTGGGGAGATTCTCCCATTCTTCTCTGCAGATATTCTCAAGCTCTGGTACCAGACGGCAGGCTGGCTCAGGGTCAGGATAGGCAGAG
This sequence comes from Salvelinus fontinalis, assembly GCF_029448725.1. NCBI lineage: Eukaryota > Metazoa > Chordata > Actinopteri > Salmoniformes > Salmonidae > Salvelinus > Salvelinus fontinalis. Next base: position 20,978,208 of record NC_074678.1, on the reverse strand, counting down.
GTCAATTATCCAGAGGTGGGGCAGACAGGCTCAGGGTCAGGGGCAGGCAGAGTGGTCAGGCAGGCGCGTTCAGAGTCAGGACAGGCAAGGGTCAAAACCAGGAGGGCGAGAAAAAGAGAGACTGGGAAAAGCAGGAGCTGAGAACAAAATTGCTGGATGACTTGACAAACAAGACTAACTGGCAACAGACAAACAGAGAACACAGGTATAAATACACAGGGAATAATGGAGAAGATGGGCGACACCTGTAGGGGGCTGGAAACAATCACAAAACAGGTGAAACAGATCAGGGTTTGACACTAAGAATACTCTACGCTGTAATTGCTGCCAACGGTGCTTCAACAAAGTACCTAGTAAAGGGTCTGAATATTTATGTAACTGTTTTTTCAGTTGTTTATTTTTAATACATTTGCAAACATTTCTAAAAACCTGTGTTTGCTCTGTCATTATGGGGAATAGTGTATCATGTTTGAAGGACAGATCCAGGTGCAGACAGTGTCAAAGTAACAAAAGTGTATTATATCGAACACGGGCAGGCAAAGGTTCAGGATGCAGGCAGGCTCAGGGTCAGGCAGAAATTCAGAAAAACAGGAAAACTAGAAAACAGGAACTATAGACAAGACAGGAGCAAGGGGAAAACTGCTGGTAGATTTGAAGAACAAAACGAACTGGTAACAGAGAAAGAGAGAACACAGGTATACATACACAGGGGATAATGGGCGACACCTGGAGGGGGGTGGAGAGAAGCACAAAGACAGGTGAAACAGATCAGGGCGTGACAATTGTGTGTAGATTGATGAGGGAAAAAAACTATTTAATACATTTTAGAATAACGCTGCAAGCTAACAAAATGTGAAAAGGTTAAGGGGTCTGAATACTGAATCTGAAGGCACTTTATATGAATAGAGTGTAAATAGCATTTTTGTTGTCTATTGGAGTCTTTTCTATATACAGTACAACGTATAACTCATCTTTTTATTTGTATGTAATATATTATGTGTTATTGTCTATTACTCTTCTGTCATGTATTTGTAGGTTTATGTGGACCACAGGAAGAGTAGCTGCTGCTTGTGCAGTAGCTAATAGGGATCCTAACCATCTCATCGAACTCCCTATGCTCATCTCACTCCTCCCTATGCTCTCCTCTCTCTCTTCCGCATTGTCAACCCCAGTAAATGTAACCGTGGCCCTGTGGCTGTCCAAAGCCTCTTTGGGTGGCATGCAAGGCCAACATGGCCATGCAAGGTTGGCGCGGTGGTGGTGGGGGATGTCTTCCCTGAAAGAGCATCGAGGTCAGGGATGTAGTGATGCCTTTACACACCAATCGCGTTGATAGTGTCAGTGTTTATTATGACGAGCCACCGATGAATTTACACCTATTTTTTAGCATGACATCCCTGGTTGTCTACCCTAGAGAAACATCATGGTTACCTCTTCATGACCCCCAAGCCCCAATAAGACGGTGACGCTGATGCAGGTTGATATCTCCTGGCTGCCAATGAGATAAAGTTGAATTCGACCTTGAGGGTTAGGGTTATACATTTTTGAATGAGATGTATTGATCCACAGATGGGGGAATTGGGTTTGTCAGTGGGATCTCACTCAGCACTACCCCCTGACCCTCTCTAGGTTGCCTTAACCCATATCAATCCCAAGCCTTTAAAAGGGTGAGGCACCATGTGTCACGTTAACAACCATGCTGTTCAGGTTCAGGTTGAGTGCTCTGCAGGTCTTCATATCTCAACTCACCTGTCACGGTTCCGAGCACCATAAGGATCCCACCCCAACCCCCCACCTTCACATGGAGCCATGCCAGATCATAGTGCATTAAATGTCATGTTTGCAGCTGGGCTCAGCAGTCAATCCATTTGATACAGGCTCTAAATGTAAGGAATAAATACGTATGTTTATCCAGCAGCAGGTGAATGGTAGTACTTCACTCAAAGTAAATGTCACTTCTTTGTGTTTTTGCTGTGTTGCTTGTCATTTGATTCATCCCATGTTGACAACTCATCCAAACAAATAGCTCCAAATAGCTTTCATGTCACAACCACTCTGTGAAACCTGAAACAAAAACCCTTGTCGGAAATTTCTGCATTTGCATTTGAGCGAAACTGAGAACATTTGATAATGAAATGCAATATCTGAGAAAAAGAGGGTTTTGATTGTCACAGTATCATGACATATTAGGCTGTTGTGTGAACATCATTATGATAATCAACATCCCACCACCTCTTTGGCAACCATCCTCTGTAGGCCTATGAATTATTCAAACCATGGAATAACATTTTATTATTTATTCCTACGCACAGCAAGGTTATTTCAAAAGTCACTTTCAGGAAATCTCGTTCAAAAATTCTCATGTTGCTTTTTTTTATCAATGCAGCGTATCACAATTCATTACTATCAGGCTGACTGCTATGGAAAATACTCTTTGGTGTGAGGGCTAACCATGTTTGTAAGTGTGAGTGTGTGTGTGTGAGCGTGTTTTTGTGATTGTGTGTGTGTGTGTGTGTGTGTGTGTGTGTGTGTGTGTGTGTGTGTGTGTGTGTGTGTGTGTGTGTGTGTGTGTGTGCATGCGTGCGTGCGTGACTACATTCTATTTTACTGAAATTGATCGATCACAAATGTTAAAGCAGAAACAATACTGAATTTGTGCTTTAGAAATCCAGAAATGAGCTGAACATTCTGCTTAAATCTAGCATGAAATAAAGTATTCCTACTGCTGTACATATTACATATCTCCTCATATATAAAATGATTGGGCAATGCATTTCCCATTAAATACCTTGTAATGATCCTAATCGACTGCAATCCAACGCCGGTGAAGCGAGACAGTCATTTGAGAAGTGAGAGAGCCAGTGGGGAACTGCTGGGGAGCTGGAGTTAGGGTGGCAGAGCATTGGGTAAGTAACTAAAAGATTGCTGGTTCAAATACCTGAGCTGACAAGGTAAAACATCTGTAGATGTGCTCTTGAGCAAGGTACTTGCTCCAGGGGTGCTGTATTTCTATGGCTGACCCTGTAAAACAACTAATTTCACTGCACTAATCCGGTGTATGTGACAATAAAACATATATTATATCAACTCTCCTAATCTCCAAAGTTATAAGAACTCTGCTAAGACCGGTAAACCATTTAGTTAACTATCTGCATTGACCCTATCTTGCACTGATTCTATGCACACTCACAAGACTTTATACACACTATATACACACACTATACTGACACTCTAACACATACACACACACTCATCATGTACGGAACGATGCACGAGATGAGAAGCAGGTACAGGGAGTGAAGTTTTATTAGCTGATGGATATGAAACGGAACAGAGTCTTGACAGGAACACATAACAAACACAATAATGCGGACACAGGGAACACAACCAAGGAACAGACAGATATACAGGGGGTAATCAACAAAGTGAACGAGTCCAGGTGAGTCCAATGAGCGCAGCTGCGCATGATGTTGGTAACAGGTGTGTATGATGACGGGTAGCCTGGCGCCCTTGAGCTCCAGGGAGCGGGAGCGGGAGCATGCGTGACACATCCTATGCTGCTGCTACTCTGTTCTTATTCTTACTCTTATTATTATCTATCCTGATACCTAGCCACTTTACCTTGACTTTATGTACATATCTACCTCAAATACCTTAATATTATCTATCCTGATACCTAGCCACTTTACCTTGACTTTATGTACATATCTACCTCAAATACCTTATTATTATCTATCCTGATACCTAGCCACTTTCCCTCGACTTGATGTACATATCTACCTCAAATACCTTATTATTATCTATCCTGATACCTAGCCACTTTACCTTGACTTTATGTACATATCTACCTCAAATACCTTATTATTATCTACATTTACATTTAAGTCATTTAGCAGACGCTCTTATCCAGAGCGACTTACAAATTGGAAAGTTCATACATATTCATCCTGGTCCCCCCGTGGGGAATGAACCCACAACCCTGGCGTTGCAAGCGCCATGCTCTACCAACTGAGCCACACGGGACCACCTAGCCACTTTACCTTGACTTTATGTACATATCTACCTCAAATACCTTATTATTATCTATCCTGATACCTAGCCACTTTACCTTGACTGTATGTACATATCTACCTCAAATACCTTATTATTATCTATCCTGATACCTAGCCACTTTACCTTGACTTTATGTACATATCTACCTCAAATACCTTATTATTATCTATCCTGATACCTAGCCACTTTACCTTGACTGTATGTACATATCTACCTCAAATACCTTATTATTATCTATCCTGATACCTAGCCACTTTCCCTCGACTTGATGTACATATCTACCTCAAAAACCTTATTATTATCTATCCTGATACCTAGCCACTTTACCTTGACTTTATGTACATATCTACCTCAAATACCTCGCACCCATGCACATTGATCTGGTAATGGTACTCCCTGTATATAGCTTCATTCTTGTGTATTTTATTCCTCTTGTCTTACTATTTTAGTTTAATATATATTTTTTTTACTCTGCATCATTGGGAAAGGCTCGTAAGTAAGCATTTCACGGTAAAGTCTACACCAATTGTATTCGGCGCATGTGACATAACATTTTATTTTATTTACTTGAATTCATTAAACTTCTTATGGCTGAAGTCCCGTTAACGGGATCGATATGACAACAGCCAGTCGAAGTGCAGGGCACCAAATAAAAAAAACAGAAATCTCATAATTAAAATTCCTCAGACATTCATGTGTCTTATATAATTTTAAAGGTAATCTTGTTGTTAATCTCACCAAAGTGTCCGATTTCAAAAAGGCTTTTCAGCGAAAGCACTACAAACAATTATATTAGGTCACCACAAAACCACAATAATCACAGCCATTCTTTCCAGCTAAAGATAGCTTAACAAAAACCAGAATAGAGATCAAATTAATCACTAACCTTCGATTATTTTCATCAGATGACACTCATAAGACTTCATGTTATACAATACATGCATGTTTTGTTTGATTAAATTCATATTTATATAAAAAAATCTGAGTTTACATTGAGGCGACTAGATTCACTAGTGGCAAAAACATCAAGTGACTTTGCATAGCCACATCGTTTCAACAGAAATACTCATAAATATAGATGATAATACAAGTTATAAACATGGAATTATAGATATACCTCTCCTTAATGCAACCGCTGTGTCAGATTACAAAAAAACTTTACGGAAAAAGAAACCCACGCTATAATCTGAGAAGGTGCTCAAAAGTAAAACACCACAGCCGCAAAGATGGCGTCAACATGAACAAGAAAATATATGATAAATATTCCCTTACCTTTGATGATCTACATCAGAAAGCACACCAGGAATCCCAGGTCCACAATAAATGTTTGTTTTGTTCGGAAAAAATCCGTTATTTATGTCCAAATACCTTCTTTTGTTAGCGCGTCTGGTTTACATATCCAAAAGCTAATTCTGGTCAGCGTTATATCGGAGAAAAACTTCAAAAAGTGATATTACCGGTCGAAGAAACATTTCAAACTAAGTACAGAATCAATCATTAGGATGTTTTTAACATATAGCTTCAATAAAGTTCCAACCGGAGTATACTTTCTTGTCTTCGTGGGCAATGGAACGTACGTGACTTCCATGAGGAAAAAGCACGATCAGAAAATGGCTGCTTGATGGACACTTGACTGATTCTGATATCATTCTCTCCCACAACATCATAGAAATCTCATTATAATTTCTATTGATGGTTGACATCTAGTGGAACCCCTAGGCAGTGCACAATCATTCATATCTCAAGGGGATTTCATTAGGGACTCTGGTGAATACATTCAAGCTCAGATTTCTGACTTCCTGTTTTGATTTCAACTCAGGATTTTGCCTGCCAATATGAGTTCTGTTAATCTCACAGACATAATTCAAACAGTTTTATAAACTTTGGAGTGTTTTCTATCCAATACTAATAATAATATGCAAATATTAGCAACTATGACTGAGGAGCAGGCCGTTTGATATGGGCACCTTTCATCCAATTTACTCAATACTGCCCCTTCAGCCATAAGAAGTTTAAACTTGTAACAAGGCTGCAAGGGATTATTGCTAACTTGACTCAGGGCATCCAATGGCAATGACTGCTATAAGTAATGCCAGGAGCCATTTGTTGATTTGACAGCTCCAACATAGTTAACCATCTGACATCTCCTAAATAAAATCAATGAAACTGCTATGCAGTTGTCTGTTATTGCAATTTAAGGAACAACTGATTGAATCTAGGCCTTAGTCTATGTTTTTTGAATAACTGATTCATAGAAAATCTACTGGAGATCTATCTGATGCATTGTGTAGGCTACTTGTGGACAGGAACACAAGGTTTTGAGAGCTGAGAGAGAGATGTGAATGTGTGTGTGTTTGTGTGGGCAGAGACAGCCCACAGACAGGGCTTATGCCCTCCCAGTCCCACCCATGGCTGCGCCCCTACCCGATCAGGTGAAAACCATAGATTAGGGCCTAATGAATTTATTTAAGTTGACTGATTTGAAAATGTGGCATGTTGCGTTTATATTTTTGTTCAGTATACAATGTTGTTGCTCCATCCTCAGTTTTCTCCTATCAGAGCTATTAAACTCGGTAACTGTTTTAACTTCTTCTGGCTGCAAGCCCGAGGCCGCCCACAATATGACAACAGCCAGCTCAAGTGCAGGGCGCGAATTTCAAAATATATATTTTTTAAATATTTAACTTTCACACATTAAGTGACTTGCGAAGCACATTTTTACTCCTGAAATGATTTAGGCTTGGCATGACAAATGGGTTGAATACTTATTGACTCAAAACATTTCAACTTTAATTTTTAATGAATGTGTAAAAATGTCAAATAACATAATTCCACTTTGCCATTATGGGGTATTGTGTGTAGGCCAGTGACCCAAAAAATCTAAATTTAATCAATTTTAAATTCAGTTTGTAACACAGCAAAATGTGGGAAAAGTCAATGGTTGTGAAAACTTTCTGTCACTTTTTTCTGTGTTATAAATATTGACAGATGAAAAAGGTGGCCAAGTGTGCTTAGAATGAAGAATTAACGAGCTCTGTAAAAGCTTTTTCTGTTTCTCTGAAAACATAAATGCACACTCACACACAAACAAACTCACACACACACCCACAGAAAGAGGTTCACTTTAGTTGATTTCTACCTGTCACTCACCAGCTTGCCAGTTGGAGTTACAGTCGCCATGGTAACACAGGCCACATACCAGTTACCATATTTGTTTTCTCCTTCATTATTTTCCAACCAGCTTGCTAAAGTACCACATAATTAGCATCCCTTAGTTTCTGAAAACTAAATAATTTACCTCTGAACTAAACGTTAGCCTATTTATATGCTATAAGGACCTGAAGTCTCTTACTGACATTTTCCCCTGACACAAACAACTGTTTCCTTACCTTTAAGCTAATCGAGTGTCCTGTAAGGCATGACCAAATTGAAAAATGTGGTGCAGTGGATTGGCTTTTGTCAAACTGAATATTAGTACAAGCTTCAATTAGATCAAGCATTAACCGGCGATAGCCGACACTCACAGAGCTGGTGTTTTGGCAGTGTCTGAAGTGTAACTGCATTAAAGCTGTCAAATCGGTGAGTGGTTGCTAGTGTGGTCAATGTCACGAAGACACATCCTTCCCCGCGTCAGAGGTTAAGATCAAGAAAGTGTAGGCTATATAGAATGAATGACACTCAAATGGAAAATCATTAAACACAATAACTGATATGAGCCTAATTGAGGTGTAGATTACAACATACATTTCAGTGTTTAAAACCTCTACAGGATCGGTGGGTCCCCTGCGGGACAGTTGAGCCAACGTAGGCTAATATGATTAGCATGAGGTTGTAAGTAACAAGAAAACTTCCTAGAACATATCTGATATTGGCAGAACGCTTAAATTCTCATTAATCTAACTGCACTGTCCAATTTACAGTAGCTATTACAGTGAAATAATACTATGCTATTGGTTGAGCAGAGTGCACAATTATGAACTTGAAAAGTTATTAATAAACCAATTAGGCACCTTTGGGCAGTCTTGATACAACATTTTGAACAGAAATGCAATGGTTTATTGGATCAGTTTCAAACTTTGCACATACACTGCTGCCATCTAGTGGCCAACATCTAAATTGTGCCTGGGTTGGAAAAATACCTTATGGCCTTTCTCTTGCATTTCAAAGATGATGGTACAAACAAAATACAAAAAAACTATGTTTTTTTTGTTGTATTATCTTTTACCAGTTATAATGTGTTATATTGTGTAACCTTTATTTAACTAGGCAAGTCAGTTAAGAACAAATTCTTATTTACAGTGATGGCCTACCGGGGAACAATGGGTTAACTGCCTTGTTCAGGGGCAGAATGACAGATTTTTACCTTGTCAGTTCGGGGATTAAATCCAGCAATCTTTTGGTTACTGGCCCAACGCTCTAACCTGCCGATATTCTCCTGCATTCCTTTCACATTTCCACAAACTTCAAAGTGTTTCCTTTCAAATGGTATCAAGAATATGCATATCCTTGCTTCAGGTCCTGAGCTACAGGCAGTTAGATTTGGGTATGTCATTTTAGGCGAAAATTTAAAGAAAGGGTCCGATCCTAAACTTGTAACAAGGTTGCATGGGATTATTACTAATTCGACTCAGGGCATGACCGCTATAAGTACACCAGGAGCCGTTTGCTGATTTGACAGCTTCCACACAGTTTTTCTTGTCAATATGGGGGCGCTGTTTCACCGTTGGAAATAATAGTGCCCAAATTAAACTGCCTCGTACTCAATTCTTGCTCGTACAATATGCATATTATTATTACTATTGGATAAAAAACACTCTCTAGTTTCTAAAACCGTTTGAATTATGTCTGTGAGTGAAACAGAACTGGACTTAGAGCAATTTTCCTATGAGGATTTGAAAATGCTGAAATCTGCTCATTGTTCCCAGAACAGTTTATTAATTTGCCTGTCCTCTATTGGTTGAGATGCACTGCATATGCCTTCCCCTGGGTGTCAGCGAATAGAGGGACTTGAAATGGAGTCTCTAGGCAGATCTGAAAGTCTATAAATTGATTGGAATCGAAGTGTCCCCTCTTTTGACTCTTCGCTCTGACGCAGGAAGGATCTTGGCATGTCGTGTTAGAAGCTCCTGTTTTAGCTCTTAGATATATCCGGCTCTGTTTTTACTCGATATAGGTGTTAAAGACATCATAATGTTGTTATTTTAAACCGAGATATATCAGTTTATGTCAGTATATTGCGATTTTCGGGTATTTCATTTTCTGGCGTTCTAGGGGGTTGGGTATCTCTCTCTCTCATGCTATTGTTTACTGCTAATTGCAACGTGGAAGACGACATTCTCCAACCTAGCAACGATTGTTCTGGAGAAAGGACACCTTGCCCAAGATTCTGATGGAAGCTCAACAAATAGTAAGCAGTCTTTATGCTGTTAATTCGTACTTATGTTGACAAATGTCAAATAATAATTCCGCCATGAATTATGGTGCGGTCTCCCTTTAGCGCACGCTGTATGCTTGAAGTAACGTTAATTTAAAAAATGTAAGGCCTTAGCCTGTTGAGGCTGGGGGCACTGTTGTCACTATTTATGGTAATCTTGTAATTTTTGAAACGGCTTCCTACAAAATTCTTGATCGTACAATATGCATATTATTATTATTATTGGATAGAAAACAGTCTATAGTTTCTATAGGAGTTGAAATTTTGTCTCTAAGTGGAACAGAACCCATTCTACAGCAATTTCCCTGACATGGAGTCAGATTTCAGAAATGTTGGCCCCTGATCTGGAGTCAGTTAAAAGGCCACTGTTATTGCTATGAGTATACGGACACTGCTTACGTCTTCCCCTGGATGCCTTTACGTGATGACGATTTGAATGGGGTCGATTGCGCGTTCACAGGCACTACAAATTAAAAAACCCTGTAGCTAGTCACTCTTTTGGAGCTGCGTCATCCGCCTGGAGGACACCGACCCGCACCTGTTCCAAGCATTAGTGTTGGGAGTAATCTTTCTCCGGTCATGTTAAGACTCGTTATAGGAGTTAAAAACATCATAAGGTAGTTAATTTAAAGCATTTTATAGCAATTTATATCCGTTTAGTGCGATTTTGGGACATTTATTTCTGAAACGCTGTGAATCGCTGGGCACGCTTCCAGTTCATGCTGAACGCAGTTGGCATTTCCACATGGCAAGAGGACAGCTTTCCACCAAAAGACGATTAGACCCAAGAAAGGATCCTTTGCCCAAGATACTGATGGAAGAACAGCTCAAAGTAGGACATTTTTATTATGATAAATCGTGTTTCTGTCGAAAAATGTTAGTGGCTTAGGACGCCATGTTTTTTGACGTAGCTTCGCTTGGCGCAAATTGTATTTAAAAGTAAGGATAATTTAAAAAATGTAATTCCGCGATTGTATTAAGAATTAAATTGTCTATCAATCCTGTCCACCCTATATTTTTTAGTCACGTTTATGAGTATTTATGTATAAGAGTAGATCACTGTCTAATATGGCGCACGGACATTTTCTCACCAGCTGGGCTACATTTCACATTGTCTAACCATGATTTTGGTGGCTAAATATGCACATTTTCGAACAAACTGTATATGTATGTTGTAATGTGATGTTACAGGGGTGTCATCTGAAGAATTCTGAGAAGGTTAGTGAAAAAAATAATATATTTTGGCGATGTTGACGTTATCGCTCTCTTTGGCTAGAATCAATGCTGGGCTGCTATGTGCTATGTGCTATGCTAATATAACGATTTATTGTGTTTTCGCTGTAAGACACTTAGAAAATCTGAAATATTGTCTGTATTCACAGGATCTGTGTCTTTCGATTAGTGTATGCTGTGTATTTTTACGAAATGTTTGATGATTAGTAAGTAGGTAAACTCGTTGCTCTATGTAGTTATTCTAGTCCATTTGTGACGGTGGGTGCAATTGTAACCTATGCCATCTACCTGAAATATGCACATTTTTCTAACAAAACCTATCCCATACCATAAATATGTTATCAGACTGTCATCTGATGAGTTTTTTTCTTGGTTAGGGGCTATAAATATCTTAGTTTAGCCGAATTGGTGATAGCTACTGGTGTTGGTGGACAAATAAAAGATGGTGGATTATGCTAATGTGTATTTAGGTAATAGATTTACATCTTTACATATTGTGTCTTCCCTGTAAAACATTTTAAAAATCGGACATGTTGGCTGGATTCACAAGATCTGTGTCTTTCATTAGCTGTATTGGACTTTAATGTGTGAAAGTTAAATATTTAAAAAAAATATTTTTTGGGAATTTCGCGGCTCTGCCTTTTCAGTGGGGGTGGGGGGGGAGTGCCGCTAGCGGCACGCTCATCCTAGACAGGTTAATCTATGTATTTGGAATCACTGATGTATTTGGAATCACTGATTCATGAAAAATCTACTGGAGATCTATCGGATGCGTTGTGTAGGCTACTTGTGGACAAGAAGACAAGGTGTTGAGAGTTGAGAGAGAGAGAGATGTGAATGAGTGAGTTTTTGTGTGGGCAGAGACGGCTCACAGACAGGCCACAGAGTTTTATCAGTTTGAATATTGAGACCTCCAATAAGTTGGCACATCTCCAGTGAATGAGGGAAGAGAGGGAGGAGAGGATTTATGTGTCTGAACACAGTCATCTTAAATCTACCTATTATTACGATAAGCCCTTCACATTCTAATGGGCCCTAGGATGCCACAACATCCATCTTTCAGTCAGTTCAGATTTAGAATGCTATATTTCATATCCATGCAATAAAAGTCTAATTTGGTTGTGAGGAGAGATTTTTAGCCTGGGTGTATAATTGAGGTAAATATAAAATGTCCATGACACCAGCAAGACACCACATACGCTAGAAACATAAAAAGAGAGATCTTTAAGCAAATTATTTTGATATTCATTGAATCAATTTTAGCTAAGACTAATCTTTTTTGTTAAATAAACAAAAATCATTGAAATCCAAATTCTTTGTCAGTAAAAACCTGTTGGAACAAAAACAATTGACCTTAATGTATACACCAAGGCCTATACTGTATGTTTGTTCAAATAAATCAATGTATATCCCGTTTCCTTCTACTTTTTTACAAACAGTTGTGGGCTGGGACCATCAAACAGTGGCTCCTGTAGAGGTCCCTGTGTCCCAGACCTACACCTCATTACCAGGTTAAAATAAACCTACTCTTCCCCCTACAGACCAATCAGCCATGAGTCTCTCTCTCTGCCTCTCTCTCTCTCTCTCTCTCTCTCTCTCTCTCTCTCTCTCTCTCTCTCTCTCTCTCTCTCTCTCTCTCTCTCTCTCTCTCTCTCTCTCTCTCTCTCTCTCTCTCTCTCTCTCTCTCTCTCTCTCTCTCTCTCTCTCTCTCTCTCTCTCTCTCTCTCTCTCTCTCTCTCTCTCTCTCTCTCTCTCTCTCTCTCTCTCTGCCTCTCTCTCTGCCTCTCTCTCTGCCTCTCTCTCTGCCTCTCTCTCTGCCTCTCTCTCTGCCTCTCTCTCTCTCGGTGGCTACTGACAAACAGTGGATTAATATTAAGGATTTGGGGTCAAGGATAGGGTTAATCGTCAAATTTACACTTGCAATTATAAAAATCCACCAATTTAGTCGCAATTTTCTAAGCACAAATGGGATTTCAACCATTAATTCCAACCTTCCTTTCCAGAATCATTGGCAGATAAAGGAGAGTAACAGGGCTCTGGATGAGATATGGTTGTCCGTAGAGCTGAGAGTCAGAGGCTGCAGCTGCAGAGCCCATGTCTGAATAATGCACTCAGGCCACAAGGACACCTTCTGTCCCCCACTACACAGCTGTGGCCCAGTCAGCACACACGCACACAGACGCATGAACGCACGCACGCACACACACACACACCCCTTGCTGGGCCTCTAACTGGAGTTTGCGTGCAGAACACAGATCTTCTCTCGGACAGGAAGAGAAAACAGGATTTGGGATAGAATTATCTCTGGTTCAAAAAATATCCTTACTCTGCCTATCAAGCAAACTCAAATTGGTCTACAGATGGGGGATGCTGCATGCCTTTTTTATTTATTTTATTTCACCTTTATTTAACCAGGTATGCAAGTCGAGAACAAGTTCTCATTTACAATTGCGACCTGCCCAAGATAAAGCAAAGCAGTTCGACACATACAACAACACAGAGTTACACATGTAGTAAAACAAACATACAGTCAATAATACAGTAGAAAAATATGTCTATATACAATGTGAGCAAATGAGGTGAGATAAGGGAGGTAAAGGCAAAAAAAGGCCATGGTGGCGAGGTAAATACAATATAGCAAGTAAAACACTGGAATGGTAGATTTGCAGTGGAAGAATGTGCAAAGTAGAAATAGAAATAACGGGGTGCAAATGAGCAAAATAAAATGAAAAAATACAGTAGGGGAAGAGGGAGTTGTTTAGGCTAAATTATAGATGGGCTATGTACAGGTACAGTAATCTGTGATCTGCTCTGACAGCTGGTGCTTAAAGCTAGTAAAGGAGATAAGTGTTTCCAGTTTCAGAGATTTTTGTAGTTCGTTCCAGTCATTGGCAGCAGAGAACTGGAAGGAGAGGCGGCCAAAGGGAGAATTGGTTTTGGGGGTGACAAGAGAGATACACCTGCTGGAGTGCATGCTACAGGTGGGTGCTGCAATGGTGATCAGCGAGCTGAGATAAGGGGGGACTTTACCTAACAGGGTCTTGTAGATGACCTCGAGCCAGTGGGTTTGGCGACGAGTATGAAGCGAGGGCCAGCCAACGAGAGCGTACAGGTTGCAGTGGTGGGTAGTATATGGGGCTTTGGTGACAAAACGGATGGCACTGTGATAGACTGCATCCAATTTATTGAGTAGGGTATTGGAGGCTATTTTGTAAATGACATCGCCGAAGTCGAGCATCGGTAGGATGGTAAGTTTTACGAGGGTATGTTTGGCAGCATGAGTGAAGGATGCTTTGTTGTGAAATAGGAAGCCAATTCTAGATTTAACTTTGGATTGGAGATGTTTGATGTGAGTCTGGAAGGAGAGTTTACAGTCTAACCAGACACCTAGGTATTTGTAGTTGTCCACATATTCTAAGTCAGAACCGTCCAGAGTGGTGATGCTGGACGGGCGGGCAGGTGCAGGCAGCGATCAGTTGAGGAGCATGCATTTAGTTTTACTTGTATTTAAGAGCAGTTGGAGGCCACGGAAGGAGAGTTGTATGGCATTGAAGCTCGTCTGGAGGGTTGTTAACACAGTGTCCAAAGAAGGGCCAGAAGTATACAGAAGACGTCTGCGTAGAGGTGGATTAGAGACTCACCAGCAGCAAGAGCGACATCATTGATGTATACAGAGAAGAGAGTCGGCCCAAGAATTGAACCCTGTGGCATCCCCATAGAGACTGCCAGAGGTCCGGAGAACAGGTCCTCCGATTTGACAGACTGAACTCTATCAGAGAAGTAGTTTGTGAACCAGGCGAGGCAATCATTTGAGAAACCAAGGCTATTGAGTCTGCCGATGAGGATATGGAGATTGACAGAGTCGAAAGCCTTGGCCAGGTCAATGAATACGGCTGCACTGTCACAATCTTCTTTGGGAGAAAGCGAGGAGGACCAAAATGCAGCAAGGTGCGGACTCCGGCCGCAAAACCTGCACCTATAGGGGAGGGTCTGGGTGGGCCTCTGTCCGCGGTGGCAGCTCTGGTGCTGGACGTGGACCCCACTCCACCATTGTCTTAGTCTGCTTTAGTAGCGTCCTTTGAGCGGCGACCCTCGCCACCAACCTTGGCCTGGGAACCCTGATAAATGGGCCCACGGGACTGAGGGACACCTCTGGACTGAAGGACGCCTCCGGACTGTCGGGCAGCTCCGGACTGAGGGGCAGCTCCGGACTGAGGGGCAGCTCCGGACTGAGGGGCAGCTCAGGACTGAGGGGTAGCTCAGGACTGAAAGGCAGCTCCGGACTGAAGGGTAGCTCAGGACTGAAGGGCAGCTCCGGATTGAAGGGTAGCTCAGGACTGAAGGGCAGCTCAGGACTGAGGGGTAGCTCAGGACTGAGGGGTAGCTCAGGACTGAGTGGTAGCTCAGGACTGAAAGGCTCCTGACTGGGGGGCAGCTCTGGCGGCTCCTGACTGGCGGGCGGCTCAGGCGGCGCTGGACAGACGGGCGGCTCAGGCGGCGCTGGACAGACGAGCGGCTCAGGCGGCGCTGGACAGACGGGCGGCTCAGGCGGCGCTGGACAGACGAGCGGCTCAGGCGGCGCTGGACAGACGGGCGGCTCAGGCGGCGCTGGACAGAGGGGCAGCGCTGGACAGAGGGGCAGCTCAGGCGGCGCTGGACAGGCGGGCAGCTCAGGCGGCGCTGGACAGACGGGCAGCTCAGGCGGCGCTGGACAGACGGGAGTCTCAGGCCTGCTGAGGCGCACAGTAGGCCTGGTGCGTGGTGCCGGAACTGGTGGTACCGGGTTGGGGACACGCACCATTGGGGACACGCACCAGCGAGGAGCAGGAACAGGGCATACTGGACCCTGGAGGCACACAGTAGGCCTGGTGCGTGGTGCCAGAACTGGTGGTACCGGGCTGGGAACACGCACCTCAGGGCGAGTGCGGGGTGCTGGAACTGGAGGCCTGGTATGTGGCACCGCCACCGGAGGGCTGGTGCGTGGGGCTGCCACAGGAGGGCTGGTTCTTGGAGAAGGCACCGGATAGACCGGACCGCGGAGGCGCACTACAGGTCTCGAGCACCGAGCTTGCCCAACCCTACCTGGCTAAATACTCCCCGTAGCCATGCCAGTGCGGCGAGGTGGAATAAGCCGCACTGGGCTATGTACACGTACAGGAGACACCATGCGTAGGGCTGGTGCCATGTACCCCGGCCCGAGGAGACGCACTGGAGACCAGATGCGTAGAGCCGGTTTCATGGCACCTGGCTCGATGCCCAATCTAGCCCAGCCGATACGAGGTGCTGCTATGTACCGCACCGTGCTATGCACACGTACTGGAGACACCGTGCGCTCTCCCTATAACACGGTGTCTGCCCGTACGCTCACTCTCCACGGTAAGCACGGGGAGTTGGCTCAGGTCTCCTACCTGTGCCACCCCCCAAGAAATTTTTGGGGCTGCCTCTCTGGCTTCCATCCGCACTTTCTTGATCGCCGTGCCAACTCCATTCGCCGGTATCCCTCCTCGCACTGCTCCAGAGAATTACAGGCGGGCTCCGGCACTCTCCCTGGGTCGATCGACCACCTTTCTATTTCGTCCCAAGTTGTATATTCCAGATCTCGCTGCTGCTGCTGCTGCTGCCCGATACCACGCTGCTTGGTCCTGTTGTGATGGGTGATTCTGTCACGATCTTCTTTGGGAGCAAGAGAGGAGGACCAAAACGCAGAGTGATGTGAATCCATTCTTCTATTTATTAACATAAATCATCAATAATGTTCCAACCGGAGAATTTCATCATCTGTAGCAAAGCACTGGAACGAGAGGTAACTCTGTTGGGAGCGCGCGTCACGAGCCTGAGATACTCTGCCAGACCACTGACTCAAACAGGTCTCATGAGCCCCTCCTTTATAGCAGAAGCCTGAAACAAGTTTCTAAAGACGGTTGACATCTAGTGGAAGCCTTAGGAAGTGCAACTTAACCCCATAGACACTAAGTATTCGGTAGGCCAAGCTTTGAAAAACTACAAACGTTAGATTTCCCACTTCCTGGTTGGATTTTTCTCAGGTTTTCGCCTGCCATATGAGTTCTGTTATACTCACAGACATCATTCAAACAGTTTTAGAAACTCCAGAGTGTTTTTTATCCAATACTACTAACAATATGCATATATTAGCATCTGGGACAGAGTAGCAGGCAGTTTACTCTGGGCACGCATTTCATGCAAAAGTGAAAATGCTTCCCCCTATCCCAAACAGGTTTTAAACAGCCATCATTAACATTGAGTAGCTTCCGCCAACATACTGACACATCTCTAGCCACTTTAATAATGAAAAAATAAATAAATAAATGTATCACTAGCCACTTTAAACAATGTCACTTTATATAATGTTTGCATAACCTACATTACTCATCTCATATGTATATACTGTACTCTATACCATCTACTGCATCTTGCCTATGCCGTTCGGCCATCGCTCATTCATATATTTTTATGTACATATTCTTATTCATTCCTTTACACTTGTGTGTATAAGGTAGTTGTTGTGAAATTGTTAGGTTAGATTACTTGTTACATATTACTGCATGGTCGGAACTAGAAGCACAAGCATTTCGCTACACTCGCATTAACATCTGCTAACCATGTGTATGTGACAAATAACATATGATTTGATTGGATTTGCTAAAAGTCATGAATTTAGGGGAATTTCCTCTTTTATCCTTATTCCAATGACAGGGTGACATTTTTTTTGAATTCACATTTGTTGACGACTCATCCAAATGTAAGTCAAAATAGATGTTAAACTGATGTCCGTGCCCAGTGGAATGTAATTTTACTCTCCTTCGTGAAACAATGCTTTGGGGACTTCAGCCATAGGAAGCCAATATAATATGACAGAAGTGATTCAAATTCAGGAATATTACAGAATCTCTATGGTAACCACCACATTTCCTTCATGGTGAGCTAGCTACCTGATCAATGTGATCTAATATTACTAAGGCAATGACTAGACTACGGTACTTAACGACTAACTTACTGTGCATGTGCCACTGAGTTTGTGAGTGTGCCACTGAGTCTCAGATTGCTGTAGGTGCTATTTGTAGCAGTTCCTAAAGTCTAGCTGGGATGAAAATTGTTTTCTTTTTATATGGTGTTCGGCCAGCAATCACTCTTTGACCCATCTGGGACAGAAAGAGACCTTAGTAGAGGTTTATATTGTTTGGAAGATGGATGGGGTGTCTCGTTAAATGCATGGGAGCTCACGAGCAGGGGAGGAAAAAACATATTTCATGTGTTTATCCTCAGGCCACAATGCCTTGCGGTTCTCGACAATAGGTTGATTTATTTACACATAACCATCATCTACTGTACATGAAGTTTACCCTGGTTTAGTTAAGCAAGTAATTCTGAGTGCATAAACCGATGATAGTAGTTGGTTTGAACCAGTTTACCAAGTTAATGATGACTCTGACTATCAACTGCACTGACTTCATATCACAGGGACAGGCAGTCAACTAAAACAACAAAAGCCCAGAGACAAATTTGTCCAATAAACATCAACAAACTAATAAAATTTCACCCACACTCCTTCTCTATTAATGACCAAAAAGACATTAATTGCCCTAATTCCTCCTGAGATCACAGTCAAGAAGTTGAGATGACAAGAAAATGAAATATCTGATAGGTTGTCTGATCTTATTTGCTGTGTTGTTGTGTATCCTGTAATGAAAATTCCTGAATTGGAGCTAAATTGAGGAAAAGTAATTCATTTGGCTGCTCTGCTGGTTGAGGCTTCATACTTTATTAAGGTCATATATTCCAGCTCCGCTGAGACTGTTCTAGAGGCAATCATATTTTAGCAGCTGACAAGAGACAAGTCACTCAAAATCAACTCACTATGCAAATGAAAAGAAAAATAAGAGAGAAATGACATCAGCAGAGAGGTGGGAGGAAAAACTTTAATATCAGTAACTGAATATGTCTGTTTCATAAATGTCTCAGCAGATGTAGGAGATAACATGCGTTTTGTTTAGTTACCTAGCATAACACCTAACACCACACCTAACATCCACACCTACAATAATCATGTAACTGGTTTAGAAGTACACATAGTTTTTCCTGGTCAGGTCATATAGTCAATATAAACTCCTCTGTTTATCTCATCATCTACCACTACTGTGGCCTACTATATGTGTTCTAGCTTGGTGATGTGAAATGACTGGTCCTGTGGACAGTTGTTGGGGTGTGATACTAGGCTAGAGAATGTTCTGCTAGGGTGCTCTGATCTGCATAATTAGCCTTTGCAGCAGGAGCCCATGTTCTGTGAAAGGTCAGGCAGAATTAGCGGACTGTGGGTAGGCTGGTATGTGATGGCCAACTCTGACCGCCGCTGCGCTCGCCGCCAGCAGAAAATTACCCCGGAATGTTCACAGGTCAGTAGTCTACTGAGTCCGAGGGAAATGGTGTCAAGATGGGAAAAGGCAGGAAGTGAACGAACAGCACCTCGACCTAATCACGCCTCAACAGATCCACCAGGGTGATTGCTGGGTTCTGTGATGCGTTACAAGAGGGCATAGAACACTGGCAGAAAGTTGAGGAAAAGTGCCATAGAGTAGTGGAGTGTTTTGTTAGTTAGACTAGGGGGGAAATTACACTTATTTGACGTTCATGATATTGTTGTCAGGGTGCAATAGGTGCCGGGGTATAATACTCATTATGGATTATTTATTTAAAGGCAACATGGAATACTCTCATAACAGTTTTGACAACAAAGAGAATTAGATAAAGAGAGAGAAAAATGTAATATAAAAACTGAGATAGGGGGGAAAGGTTGAGAAAGGGAATGAGAAAAATGAAAGAGAGTGGATATCTGAACTTTAGAAATAGGTTGGAGCTAACTGTTAGCATTCTGAGAGGTCATTTTACCAGAACGCCACAGAGTTAATATTCAGTCCTCAGGTATAGGGGAAAATATAAATATTTCTGTGCGTCTGTCAGCAATATTTGGAACTCTCAGCAGAATTCAGTGACACTTTCACAGCTGGATTTTCATTTCATTATTGGAGCCTCAAACCATGAATAAGACTTTTATATTAATGCATTGTTTGCTGTTTTTATATGGGAAACTGAATGTTTGTTGCAACATTTGCGGTATTGTATATAATATTTTTGACACGCATACTCTGACCCAATATAGGCCAGGAGTGTTTTCACAATCTAGTCTTCTACAGTTGAAGGGATGAGAAGTGAGACTTACATAACTGCCAGTCCTCCTTTGCAGATCCAATTTACTCTTCTCCACTATTCTGGTGTCACTTTTTCGGTTTTAACGGGTACACAAATTGTGCAAAGGAAATTAATTGAACATAATTATAGAATCAATTAATTTCCCTTAAGTTTGATTGAAGGTAAAATCATTACATACGACATTCAAGGAGAATATCCCATGTATAAGATTGAGTCTGTTTCAAATGCATAACTGGTGCTTATGGAAAACAGGCCAGTATATTTATTGTCCATTTATTTTATCTGTCTCTTCTCTGTGTAGTATGAAAAGCAGTGGACATGTCAACGTGATTTGTGTCTGCTTTAGTGTTCCAGGAGGAAAGTGTACTCTGTTCTAATGCCTGTAAAACATCTCCCTGCTAGAGAGCTTCTCTCCCCAGAGGATTGAGACACCAAACCTTGTCAGCGACAGATATGTCTCATCTCTGGTTTAAATCAAGGTATTTATTTTCTGTTGAGGATGTCACACAGAATCGCATGGCTTTGAGGTTACAGTAGCCAACATTGTGTTTGTTTTTTCTTTTTGTTTAGTCCTAATATATTGGATATTTGAGGATGATTCAATCAGGAAGTTTTCCCGGAGAAGACATCTGAAAATCTGTTTTCAGAGTATGTTGTCATTGAAGGGTCACTCAACAGTCTTTCAACCACTTTGGATTGTCTTTGGTGTACACATATGATTTGTACATTGAAGTGTTCATCAAGCCACATAACATTCATGATTAATATGTTTGCATAATACAGTATATTTTAAGAGTGAAGACGTAACATGTTCTATTGCTTTTCTGAGATATTCACATTCTGCAGTTAGTTAAATGATTCAAAAGCATACCATGTACAGACGACTCTCAGTCAAGGTATTCCAAAATAGATCAGGTATTGAACTGTGGTCCCTTTCTGCTATATCTGTGACCTTCTCAAGTGATTTAAAACTGTGTCTGCCCTGACGCTGATGGCCACTTAGCTGTCACTCACAAGGAACGAGTATATGCCAGATCATCTCAGAGTGGAATGTGGGTGGGAAAATGAAGAGCCCCATGGCTGATGTCCATTAGCTAATGGAAATATACACATTTTATAGACATTTCACTCTGGCGGAGAGAGTTTGTAATTACGAGATATTTCTAAATAGCACCGGAGTGAAAGGTCATGGTGAATCGGTGGGTTTGTGACGGGCCCTGTAATTTTGATAGAATTTTAGGGAGAGAATATCTCCGGGAGATAAAGGGATTTCCTCTTTAAGGTAAATTGAATTCACAGAGTGTGACACATTGAGAACAATGAGATGCCTGGCCTGGTGGCGGAGTCTGAGACTGGGGTCAAACCAGAGAGATATTGCATGTTTGATGGACACCAAAGATCTGATACCAGATGGCCAAAAACACTTGTTATATTGTTTTATAGCCTTATGTTGTTGTTATTTTCTTTTTATATTAAACTTTTCTGCCATTGCTCAATATTTACAGATATATTGATAACTTGTGACCAAACAGAGGTGTTGAAAAGAGAGATATTCAACACTAGGAATAATTATTTACATACAGGGAAATTATTCATTCAATTTCACCAATGGTTTATTAACAGTAACATACCAGTTGCAAAATAAAAACATTCAGGTGTTTCTCTAATGGAAAGATAGATGTTTTTGAACCATTCTAATGCATTATTCATTTACATTTGACAGATTCTGCTGGCTATTGATTTGTTATTGATCTAAGTAGTCAAACAGCAGAATTATTAATAGATAACAATATAAGTCATCTTTCATTTCAGCTTCAAGCGCTTATACCACTGACAACCCTCGTTGTCCTTTGACAGAGTAGGTCAGTGTAGATTACAGGACCATAACTACATGCCATTTCAATACACATTAGTGCTTCTCACTATATTTTTTTGAAAAAAGTGTTTTGTAGATTTGTTTTACGTTTTTCTATCTGCCTTGTTAGTGGCGGTTGGAGGTTTTATTTTGGCTTTACAGACAGAAAGACACTCACATAATCATGTCTATTTTTACCACAGCTAATATTCCAGTGACGTTTAGGTACCGTCTTCTTTAGAACCAAATGTCATTCCTCCACTTTAACGCCTGTAATAGTCAGTGGCAATGATTCAGAATTATTAACTAATTTGACACTCAGTTAGCTTCGGCTTAAATTAAACGGGAGGAATTTATCCCATTATTCTTAAAGTCAACTTTTCTGCTCAACATACTTAGAGGCCACATTTGAAGGGTTTCTTGTATTATCCTAAACGTTATGGCAAGTACCCGATGCACTCTCTTATACTTCTGACGCTTTGTCAACTACTAACACACATGATCCATGCAGAGAAGGGGAAGTTGAGCTACATAGGGCTCTAGCGAAAAGTATGCATGAGAATAAGTTGTCATTTGAGATCCAGCCTTGTAGACTGCAGTATCCCTCAGTGTTGCGCTTCCCATTGCCATCACATAACATCTTTACAAAGTATTGTCCCCTTTGCTAGGTTAGTTAACCATGGACCCTCAAGCCCTACAGGGCTGAATTAGAATAAGTTTACGTCCACAAAAAGATGAGGGCTTCAAATTGTGACTCCAATGAACGATGGCAGTTCCAGCAGTATATTTCTCCCAGACATGATAGGGTGGATGATGAATGGAGGGGGACAGCAGGTGGAGTGTTCCATCTGACACCCATCTAGGCCAGTGGAAAGCTATGAGACATGGGGAGCCCATCCCTCTGGACAGGATAAAGAGAGATATCACCTCCCTGTAGCCTAGATTCATGACCCATAGAGGAATGGAGGAGTGGGATGGACTGTGGGGATATGAGTTTATGAGAGAGAGAACATCTAGGTGTGTAGGACTCTTCTTGCGTTATTGTTCATTGTATGTGAGAGAAAGGCATGGTTGAGTGTTTTGATTTATTGTTTAACCTTTTCTTTAACAAAGACATCCCATTGAGCTAAGCACCTGAGACCTGAATCATTCTGCATTCCAGTGCGTTCAAATAAGGCTGCAACAATCACTTTATAGGAGCCTTATGGGTTAAACCATCTTCAACCAAAAAGTGTTAGTAACAATATCAGCGCTAGAATCAAAGAGTAACAATCTGAGTTAAACAATATCATGATAGAAAAAACGAATGAAAATCAAATAAAGTGCAAGATTCAACTGAAGTGAATACAGTACCATACCTGTGCAGCCAATACTGGTTTTTAATATGATCTAATTAATGTAATTGTTTAAGTGATTAATGTCCAATGTTTCAACAAGCGGGCTTTTTTAAAGATTTAAATCTGGGAGTAAGTCTTCCAAATGTCTGCATTACTGTCTAACACATGATTTATACACAGAATCAATACAGACATTATGCTTCTGATCCAGACCTAAATTATTCTGCCGGTGTTGTTATCCTCAACATGAGAATAACTCAATTGCCTCAAATTACTGAATGTATAAAAATCATCAATTTTAACGGGTAATTACTACAATTAAGAGCTTTTATGACTTTGTTTAAAGGCTGTTAAAGTCATCAGCAGCCAGTAAAAATATTGGCGCTGAAGTTAATTTCCATTGGGATCTGAAGACAATCTCACACCGCAGCGGAGGACATTCACTAATGTTGTCATGGCAGTGGGTAAAGGTCGATGTACGCTGGCCCCCGGGTCCCTGGGAGACACTGAGAGAGGAGGGAAATAGATTTAATATCATGTGTATTGATAAACCATCACTGACAATGCAAACTACGCAGTGGGAACCCCATGACATGCTCTCTTTCAGACAAATGGGGGAGATTAATTATAGAACACACTCTGATAGATGTGGGTAGTTTACTCTCATAGACGCAGCTAGTTTGTGCTCGGCACGGCTAGAGTTGTACATGGCTGTTGATGGAGATCTGGTGAATTATACCTATCTGAACCTTTTTTTTTTTTATAACCGAAAGAATGTTATGTACTGTGCATTCAGAAAGCATTCATACCCTTCACTTATTTCAAATATTATTGATACAGCCCTAATTCAAAATGTATTAAATAGATTTTCTTTCTCACCAATCTACACACAATACCCCATAATAACAAAGTGAAAACATGTTATTTTTTTTTGATTGATTGAAACAAACTACAGAACAATCAAATTTACATATATTATTCATACCCCTCAGTCAATACATGTTAGAATCACCTTTGGCAGTGATTACAGCTGTAAGTATTTCAGGGGAAGTCTCTAAGAGCTTTACACACCTGGATTGTACAATATTTGCACATTATTCTTATAATCTCAAGTGAAAATTTGGCCTTGTGTTTTAGGTTATTGTCCCACTGAAAGATACATTTTTCTCCCAGTGTCTGTTGGAAAGCAGACAGAACCAGGTTTAACACGAGGATTTTTCCTGTGCTTAGCTTTATTCCATTTCTTTTTACTCCATTGACAATGACAAGCATACCCATAACATTATGCAGCCACCGCTGAAAATATGAAGAGTGGTACTCAGTGATGTGTTGTGTTGGATTTGCCCCAAACAGAATGCTTTGCATTCAGGACAAAAAGCTAATTTCTTCACATTTTTCAGTTTTACTTTAGTGTCTTATTGCAAACAGGATGCACGTTTTGGAATATTTTATTCTGTACACGCTTCCTTCTTTTTACTCTCTCATTTAGGTTAATATTATGGAGTAACTACAATGTTGTTGATCCATCCTCAGTATTCTCCTATCACAGCCATAAAAATGATGCCTGTATCTGTGTAGTGACTGGGTGTATTGAAACCCCATCCAAAGTGTAATTAATAACTTCACCATACTCAAAGGGATATTCAAAGTCTGCTTTTTCTTTAATTTTTACCCATCTGCCAATAGGTGCCCTTATTTGCGAGGCATTGGAAAACCTCCATGTGTCACGTTCCTGACCTGTTTTCTGTTGTTTTGTATGTGTTTAGTTGGTCAGGACGTGAGCTGGGTGGGAATTCTATGTTGTGTGTCTAGTTTGTCTGTTTCTATGTCAGCCTAGTGTGGGTTCTTAATCAGAGACAGATGGTAGTCGTTGTCTCTGATTGAGACTCATATATAGGAGGCTTGTTTTGTGTTGGGATTTTGTGGGTGTTTGTTTCCTGTCTCTGTGTTTGTTCTGCACCAGATAGGACTGTCTCGGTTTTCACGGTTTGTTGTTTTGTATTGTTGTAAGTGTTCACTGTTTACCGTCAAATTAAACATGTTGAACACTAACCGCGCTGCACTTTGGTCCTCTCCTTCACCCCTGGAAGAAAACCTTTACACCATGGTCTTTGTGGTGGAATCTGTTTTTGAAATTCACTGCTCAACTGAGGGATAGTACAGATAATTGTATGTGTGGGGTACAGAGATGAGGTAGTCATTAAAAAATCAAGTTAACCACTATTATTGCACCCAGAGTGAGTCCATGCAACGTATTATGTGACTTGTTCAGCAAATATTTACTCCTGAACTAGGCTTGCCATAACAAAGGGGTTGAATACTTATTGATTCAAGATATTGCCTATTTTCATTTTTAATTAATTAAGAAAAAATTAAACAATTCAACTTTGACATTATGATGTATTGTGTGTAGGCCAGTTACACATCTTAGTTGAATCCATTTTAAATTCAGGCTGTAACGCAACAAAATATGGAAAATGTCAAGAGGTGTGAATACTTTCTGAGACCACTGTACATAAATCAAATCACATTTTATTGATCACATACAAATGGTTAGCAGATGTTAATGCGAGTGTAGCGAAATGCGTGTGCTTCTAATTCTGACAGTGCAGTAATATCTAACAAGTAATCTAACAATTCCACACCGACCTAATACACACAAATCTAAAGGGATGGAATAAGAATATGTACATATATATATGGAATGAGCGATGACCGAGCGGCAATGGCAAGGTGAAATAAATTATATAAGATACAGTATATACATATGAGATGAGTAATATAAGATATGTAAACATTATTAAAGTGGCAAAATTTAAAGTGACTAGTGATCCATTTCTTAAAGTGGCTAATGGTGAGTCTGTATGTAAGCAGCAGCCTCTCTGTGTTAGTGATGGCTGTTTAACCTGTTAGGGGTGCAGCCCGACACCGGTACACTTATGACAACATCCAGCTCAAGTGCAGGGCGCGAAATTCAAAATCTATTTTTAAAAAATATTTAACTTTCACACATTAACAAGTCCAATACAGCATTTGAAAGATAAACATCTTGTCAATCCAGCCAACATGTCCGATTTTTTAAATGTTTTACAGAGAAAACACCACATATATTTATGTTAGCTCACCACCAAATAAAAAAGAGGACAGACATTTTTCACAGCACAAGTAGGATGCAAGTAGCATGCACAAGCCAACCTAACTAACCTAGAACCAACCTAAATAACCTAGAAAAAACTACCTCAGATGACAGTCCTATAACATGTTACACAATTGTTTTGTTCAAAAAATGTGCATATTTTAGCTATAAATCAGTTTTACATTACTGCTACCATCATAGCTACAGTAAGAAATCGCACGGGAGTAGCCAGAGAAAATACAGACACCAACGTCAACTACTAATTACACATCATAAAACATTTCAGAAAAATATATGGTGGATAGCTAATGAAAGACAAAGATCTTGTGAATAGAGCCAATATTTCCGATTTTTGAAGTGTTTTACAGCGAAAACACAATATATGGTTATATTAGCTTACTACATTAGCTAGCACACAGCAGCTAATGTAGTTTTCTAGTCAAACGGTAGCATAGCACAGTTCGACAGATATATGAAAAAGCATCCCAAATTGGGTCCTTTGTTGATCTTCCATCAGAATGTTCTCCAAGGGGTCCTTTGTTCAGAAACGTCTTTATTTCGATCCAGAACGAACGATTTCCCTCTTGAATTAGCAAGCACACTGGCAGTGCGACGCTAACCTCTCCATCTTGACAAAATTCTTGCGTCGCATCACGTCTAAAGTCCAGAATAAATTTCAATAATATAATTAAACTATATTGGAAAAACATACTTTAGGATGATATTGTGACATGTATCAAATAATATCGAAGCCGGAGATCATATTCACCTTTAACGAGCGTTTTCCAGGAGCCGAGTCCAGGTTCTACTTCGCGCCCAGAAAAAAAATAAAGTGCGCAAGTCTCACTCCAAGAGGTTGTGTTCAGTCCCAGGACGAGATATTCAAGTCCTTTCTGCTCTCACTTCCGCATGACGTGTTTCTACAGTCCTAAGTGACATGCCCTTTTATAGACAAGGTCTTGAAGAGGGACATCGATTTTGGAAAACTCACTTCCGGATAGGAAATGGGCTGTAAAAATAGTTCTGTTCCACTTAGAGAAATAATTCAAACGTTTTTAGAAACTAGAGACTGTTTTCTATCCAATAGAAGTAATAATATGCATATTGTAAGAGCAAAAATTGATTAAGAGGCCGTTTGAAAATGGGCACATATTTTCCAGTTTTTCAATACGCCCCCTGCAGCCATAAGATTAACAGTCTAATGGCCTTGAGATAGAAGCTGTTTTTCTGTCTCTCGGTCCCAGCTTTGATGCGGGGTGAACAGGCAGTGGCTCGGGTGGTTGTTGTCCTTGATGATCTTTTTGGCCTTCCTGTGACATCGGGTGTTGTAGGTGTCCTACACACTGCATCTCACATAGGTCGGTTAGATGTACAGTACACTCTACTTTATTTGTGGATGGACTTTGCAATTATACAGACAATTCACAAAGACTTCACATAATAAAAAATATGACATATCAATTAAAATGTTACCAAATCAAATTTTATTTGACACATGCGCCAAATACAACCGGTGTAGACCTTACAGTGAAATGCTCATTTACAGGCTATTAATATTAACCAACAATGCTTTAAGAAGTTAAGAAGAAAAAATAGTTAAGTAAATTGCCTTGCTATTGCTATTGTTATTTTACTGCTGCTAAGTAAGTAAGTAAAAAAATTAAAACATTTTAAAATAAGTAAGTAAATAAATAAGTTTAACCTCTACCGAGCACCTACCCCGGGTCCGGGAGCACCCCCCACCCCCCCCCCCCCCCCACACTGATTAGCATCGCTAGCATAGCGTCACAATTAAATAGTAGCATCTAAATATCATTAAATCACAAGTCCAAGACACCTAATGAAAGATACAGATCCTGTGAATAAAGCCACCATTTCAGATTTTTATAATGTTTTACAGGGAAGACACAATGTAAATCTATTAGCTAAACACGTTAGCAAAAGACACAATTTTTTTACCCCAACAATTTTTTCCTGCGTCAGTAGCTATCACTAATTCGACTAAATAAAAATATGTATAGCCACTAACCAAGAAACAACTTCATAAGATGACAGTCTGATAACATATTTATGGTATAGCATAGTTTTTTTGGAAAAATGTGCATTTTTCAGGTATAAATCACAGTTCTACATTGCAGCTGCAATCTGAAATAGTGCCGACGCAGCCAGAACAATTACAGAGACCAACGTCATATAACTAATTACTTATCTTAAAACATTTCAGAAAAAATACACAGCGTACAGATATTGAAAGCCCAACATCTGGTGAATCCAAACAATATTTCAGATTTATTAAATGTTTTATAGCGAAAACAAAATGTAGCGCTAAATTAGCATAGCCACGCCAGCCAGAACCAGCTGGGCGCCCACGACCAGTTCACATGCACGACAGATATATGAAATAACATCGTAAATTGGGTCTTACTATTGCTGATCTTTCATCAGAATGTTGATCAAGGTGTCCTTAGTCCTAATGAGTCGTTCAATCCATTCATAATGGCAACTTTCCTTCTTCATTTAGCATATGTACTGGTCGACTGGCCAAAGTAAAAAAAGTCACAGGACGGAACACGGCAAAACTCCCGAAAAAATTCAAATAATCTGATTAAACTATATTGAAAAAACATACATTAGGATGATATGGTCACATGTATCAAACAAACTTCGAGACGGAGATAGTTTTCATCCGTAACGGCAGCAAAACAGTAGACAATCGCACCTCCAAATCGCGCGATTCAGAGAACCGGAAGTTGTCGGTCACGCCAAAGAAATAGGTCTTATTTCACGTCAGTACAAGATAAACAAAAAAATTCTCCTCTGACGTCCTCTTGACACCCAGAGGAAGACGAATGAAGTGTGTTTCGGGTCATAGGTGGCGTGACCATATATAGGCAGAGCGTTGAAGCGAGCATACACATCTTGCATTCTTCTTCTTGGTCAGGGAAAGTGCTGTCAAATGACTTCTGTTTCACTCAGAGACAAAATTGAAACGGTTTTAGAAACTATAGATTGTTTTCTATCCAATGGTATTAATTATATGCATATAGTAAGAGCAATAATTGAATAAGAGGCAGTTTAATCTGTAGAGGAAATTATGCTAATGCGAAAACAGCACCCCCTGTATTCTCAAGAAGTTAATTAAAAAAGAAATGCTATTATTACAAATTATTAAAAAGCAGCAGTAAAATAACAATAGCAATAACAAGGCTATATACAGGGGGTAGCAGTACAGAGTCAATGTGCAGAGGCACCGGTTAGTCGAGGTAATTGAGGTAATATGTATATGTAGGTAGAGTTAAAGTAACCATGCATAGCTAATAGCTATAGATTTCTGCTTTTGGTCCCCCTGCAAAACATATTCAACGTCCTACTCAGAAATATTATGCACATTGCACCTACAGAACACATCTATTTACAGCTATACTCCCTCTACGGGATCGGTGTCCCTATAACGGGACGGTTGTTGCTAACTTGTGCTAATGTGACTAGAATGACCTTGTAAGTAACAGCAAACTTTCCTGGACATAGACATGTCTTACATGGGCAGAAAGCTTAAAACCTGTTATGGCTGCAGGGGGCAGTATTGAGTAGCCTGATAAAATGTGTCCATTTCAAACGGCCTTGTACTCAATTCTTGCTCGTACAATATGCATATTATTATTACTATTGGATAGAAAACACTCTCTAGTTTCTAAAACCGTTTGAATTATTTCTCTGAGTGAAACAGAACTCATTCTGCAGCACATCACTTCATACACCTTCCCCTGGTTGTCAAGATGCGGTGAGAGAAGAAATTTCGTGTCTATCTTGTTCTGAGGTGGAATAAAAGCTCTTTGTTTGACGTGACCGTCCATATCCTGTTTCTGGAGCGCGCGAAAGAGGACATGGATATGCCTTTTGTTTAGCTGTCGTCATGAACGACTAACATCTCCGTCTTAGATTTTATTTGAGACATGTGACCATATCATCGTAACGTATGTTTTTTCAATATAGTTTAATCAGATTATTGAAATTTTTTCGGGAGTTTTGCCGTGTTCCGTTCTCTGACTTTGTTGACGTTGGAGTGATCCGTGCCCCTTGGCAAGTGCGCATGCTAAATGAAGAGGGATATTTGCCATTCCAGATCAAAACAACGACTGTTCTGGACAATTCTGACGGAAGATCACCAAAAGTAAGAAACATTTTATGATGCTATTTCTAATATCTGTCGTGCATGTGAACTGGTCGTGGGCGCCCAAGTGTTTCTGGCTATTGTGGCTACGCTAATATCACGCTACATTTTGTTTGCGATGTAAAACATTTAATAAATCGGAAATATTGTCTGGAATCACAAGATGCCTGTCTTTCAATTGCTGTACACTATGTATTTTTCAGAAATGTTTTATGATGAGTAATTAGGTATTTGACGTTGGTGTCTGTAAATATTATGGCTGCTTTCGGTGCAATTTCTGATTGTAGCTGAAATGTAAACTATGATTTATACCTGAAATATGCAAATTTTTTGAAAAAAACATATGCTATACAATAAATATGTTATCAGACTGTCATCTGATGAAGTTGTTTCTTGGTTAGTGGCTATTTATATCTTTATTTGGTTGAATTTGTGATAGCTACTGATGGAGGAAAAAACTGATGGAGTAAGAATAGTGGTGTCGTTTGCTAACGTGGTTAGCTAATAGATTTACATATTGTGTCTTCCCTGTAAAACATTAAAAAAATCGGACATGTTGGCTTGATTCACAAGATGTGTACCTTTCATCTGGTGTCTTGGACTTGTTAATGTGTGAAAGTTAAATATTTAAAAAAATATATCTTTTGAATTTCACGCCCTGCACTTGAGCTGGATGTTGTCATAAGTATACCGGTGTCGGGCTGCAGCCCAAACAGGTTAAATGATTGTTAATCTAACTCCATTGTCTTATTTACAGTAGCTTTTACAGTGAAAAAATACCATGCTATTGTTTGAGGAGAGTGCACAACAGCAACAATCTTTTATCATAGCAACTGGTTTGATACATTCACCTCTGAAGGTAAATAATGTACTTCCACTCAATAATCTTGCTCTGATTTGTCATTCTGAGGGTCCCAGAGATAAAATGTAGCATCGTTTGTTTGATAAAAATCAATTTTCATAATCAAACGTAGGAACTGGGTTCTAGAATTTGAACCCCTGCTGTCTCTGGCCCCACCCGATAACATTCCTGGGAGTGTGTAAACTTACATTTAGTATAACTATATCATTTTCATATGTCCTATATAGTTATGTACTTGAAAATGTATCAATTGACTAATTCGGTACATTTGGGCAGACTTTATACAAAATATTGTGCAGTATTGCAATGCTTCACTGGATCAGTCTGAAACTTCGCACACACACTGCTGCCATCTAGTGGCCAAAATCGAAATTGCTGGGGGAAAAAATAGGAAATGCATATTTTTTGTTTGTATTATCTTTTACCAGATCTAATGTGTTATATTCTCCTACATTAAATTCACATTTCCACAAACTTCAAAGTGTTCGCTTTCAAATGGTATCAAGAATATGCATATCCTTGCTTCAGGTCCTCAGCTACAGGCAATTTGATTTGGGTATGTCATTTTAGTCGAAAATTGAAAGAAAAGCATCCGATCCTTAAGAGGATTTATATATGCATGTACTGTAAATTGTGTGGAGACTCAAGGGATTGCCTGGTGAATGTATTCTTCAGCAAACTGGGCTATACTCCCATATTCATATTCACGTAATCATTAGTCATTTCAAACACACATAGATGCATATACACAGACAAACAGACAAACACACACACACATGCATACTCCTGATGGGCCGGTTATGCATGCATTTTCTTTTCTCTGGGCGCTTCGTTCCCTCTGAACCCAAACGTGTGTTGGTGAAAACAACTTCATTACACTCCTGTTACCTCGACAACCACATAAATCACACACCAGCTTTCGACACACACACACACACACACACACACACACACACACACACACACACACACACACACACACACACACACACACACACACACACACACACACACACACACCTTGCAGCCCAATGCCTAGGGAGAGCTTTGCTCAGTAAATCCACTGCGCTTGGAAAAGAAACATCTTTGGGTCAGCTCTTTAAGTCTTCTGGGACAATCAGGGGAAGCAAAAATCTGCTATTGCCGCAGACAATTGATCATCAGGGGCTCCTGGGCTCTGGAGCCTGGGCCGTCTCTCTTTCTATTACCTGACTGAAATAGGCCTCTCTCTGGAGGCCCAGGCCTCATTGAACAGGAGAGGTTGCCACGGTAATTATATCCCAGGCCAGCCCCCAAACCCCCGAAATTGCTGCTCATTAGGCCACTGTTCCTCACACATAGCTGCAATTACCTGTCTCTGGTCTGGTGCTAGCTTCAGTGTCTAGCTCCCATCCTCGTTGTTGAGAGACATAGAGAGAGATGTGTTGTTGTTGCTTTAAAATGTTGGAATTTGTGTTACTAACCACATTTCCATGCACAGTTTTAATGCAAATAAAGTCATACTATATAAAAAAGAATTACAACAGCTGTGATGGAAACAGGAAGTTTACTGAAGGTACAATTGTTTAAATGTAGACAGATGATTTGTTTGTTCGACATGGTGGGATCTTCTTGTGCTGGTAAAATTAACTATGCGAGAAATGGCAGTGGAAACATCTTTATGCTCCAATATTAATATAATAACCATCATATTGAAGTAAACTTTGAGTTCCGCAATGATATGATGTGTGGTCCACTATGATTCGTGGGTGGTCAAAGTGCATGAGTATCTTGATGCTCCTTTCCAATAAATATCTAGGGTTTTATTATAGTGACATGATGAGCCTACCCACACAGCCTACCCGCACTGTATCTGCAAGCTTTTTCTATTTAATGAAAAAAAATGTTTGACCTAAACTATCGGTAGTGTTGAAAATGTGATTGAAAAACAAAAAAATACTTTTTGTGTGCACTACATCATAACGCTGTGATTTTTATCAACAAACAGTTAAATAAAGGTTAATTAAATAAATAAAATAAAATAAGTCTGTTTGGTGGAAACACACCGCTGGTGGGAAAATGTGCATATTTTCTAAAAAAATTATAATTCCATTCAAATCTGTTGCCTAACTTTGACCTGCCTTTCACCTGCCCCTGTTCGATTCATAATCTGTTGTTACTTCGACGTCGTCTGCATCTGGGATTTACCTGAAATGTGATAGTACAACCTGGCCATGACTGACCCGGCAGACTCGGGCCAGCTGCGCAACTCCATCTCCTCCCAAGGAGCCACCATCCATTCATCGTGTGGACTGACCACAAGAACCTGGAGTATCTCGGGACCATCAAGCGCCTCAATTCCAGGCAAGGGCCCTGCGGTTCACACGGTTCAACTTCTCCCTCTCGTAACGGCCGGGATCCAATAATGTCATGCCGGATGCACACCGGCGTACACTGTGACGCGTCTCCTGCAGGTTTGACCTCAGGGCAGGGTGTTCCAGTACTTGGTTGACTGGGAGTGTTATGGCCCAGAGGAGAGGTGCTGGGTCCCCGCCAGGGACATCCTGGGCCCAGGCCTCATTGCGGATTTCCAACACCGGCACCCCGGTCAACCAGGTATGTGCCCCAGGTAGGACACTAGGTAGCGCCCCTAGAGGGGGGGTACTGTCACACCCTGATCTGTTTCACCCGTCTTTGTGATTGTCTCCACCCCCTCCAGGTGTCGCCCATCTTCCCCATTATCCCCTGTGTATTTATACCTGTGTTCTCTGTTTGTCTGTTGCCAGTTTGTTTTGTTTTGAAAAGCCTACCAGCGTTTTCCCCTCTGCTCCTGACTCTCGATTTTTTCTGTTTCCCAGTTTTCCCGGTGTTGACCATCCTGCCTGCCTGCCATCCTGTACCTTTGCCTCACCTTTCTGGATTACTGACCTTTGCCTGCCCTGACCCTGAGCCTGCCGTCCTGTACCTTTGCACCACCTATCTGGATTACTGACCTCTGCCTGCCCTTGACCTGCCTTTTGCCTGCCCCTGTTCCATTAATAAACTGTTGTTACTTCGACGTTGTCTGCATCTGGGTCTTACCTGAAGCATAATACGTTCTCTCTCCTCTCCCTTTTTCCTCTCTCAGTATTTCTCTCTCCCTCTTTCTCTCACAGATTTTTCAGTCTTTCATTATCGCTTTCTCTCTCAATTTTTTGCATTCTCTCCTTGTTTTGTTCCTCTTGTTAACCTCTACCGAGCACCTACCCCGGGTCCGGGAGCACCCCCCACCCCCCCCACACTGATTAGCATCGCTAGCATAGCGTCACAATTAAATAGTAGCATCTAAATATCATTAAATCACAAGTCCAAGACACCTAATGAAAGATACAGATCCTGTGAATAAAGCCACCATTTCAGATTTTTATAATGTTTTACAGGGAAGACACAATATGTAAATCTATTAGCTAAACACGTTAGCAAAAGACACAATTTTTTTACTCCAACAGTTTTTTCCTGCGTCAGTAGCTATCACTAATTCGACTAAATAAAAATATATATAGCCACTAACCAAGAAACAACTTCATAAGATGACAGTCTGATAACATATTTATGGTATAGCATAGTTTTTTTGGAAAAATGTGCATTTTCCAGGTATAAATCACAGTTCTACATTGCAGCTGCAATCTGAAATAGTGCCGACGCAACCAGAACAATTACAGAGACCAACGTCATATAACTAATTACTTGTCTTAAAACATTTCAGAAAAAATACACAGCGTACAGATATTGAAAGCCCAACATCTGGTGAATCCAAACAATATTTCTGATTTATTAAATGTTTTATAGCGAAAACAAAATGTAGCGCTAAATTAGCATAGCCACGCCAGCCAGAACCAGCTGGGCGCCCCCGACCAGTTCACATGCACGACAGATATATGAAATAACATCGTAAATTGGGTCTTACTATTGCTGATCTTTCATCAGAATGTTGATCAAGGTGTCCTTAGTCCTGATGAGTTGTTCAATCCATTCATAATGGCAACTTTCCCTCTTCATTTAGCATATGTACTGGTCGACTGGCCAAAGTAAAAAAAAATCACAGAACGTAACACGGCAAAACTCCCGAAAAAATTCAAATAATCTGATTAAACTATATTGAAAAAACATACATTAAGATGATATGGTCACATGTATCAAACAAACTTCGAGACGGAGATAGTTTTCATCCGTAACGGCAGCAAAACAGTAGACAATCGCACCTCCAAATAGCGCGATTCAGAGAATTCAGAGAATAAGAGGCAGTTTAATCTGTAGAGGAAATTATGCTAATGCAAAAACAGCACCCCCTGTATTCTCAAGAAGTTAAGAGGAACCTCTGGTCCCAGCCGTCAGGTGAATCCTCCTCAACAACGGCAATTTAACCCAAATACATCCACCTCATTGATCAATAATTGAAAATCTGTTCCCATCTTGTGACTGACCTTAACTTCACTAGGGTATGTGGGACGCAGGGCGCCAAATTCAAAACACAGAAATACCATAATTAAGATACACTTGTTGTAAATCCAGCCACAGTGTCCGATTTCAAAAAGGCTTTACGACGAAAGCACACCAAACGATTATGTTAGGTCAGAGCCAAGTCACAGAAAAAGACAGACATTTTCCCAGCCAAAGAGAGGACTCTCAAAAAGCAGAAATAGAGATAAAATTAATCACCAACCTTTGATGATCTTCATCAGATGACAATCATAGGACTTCATGTTCATGTTAAAGTTCATATTCATATCCAAAAATCTGAGTTTACATTGGCGCGTTATGTTCAGTAATTCCAAAACATCCGGTGATTTTGCAGAGAGCCACATTAACCTGTTTGGGCTGCAGCCCGACACCGGTACACTTATGACAACATCCAGCTCAAGTGCAGGGCATGAAATTCAAAAGATATTTAACTTTCACACATTAACAAGTCCAAGACACCAGATGAAAGGTGCCACATATCCCAGAGAAGTTAATGAGTCGGCGGGAAGGATATTCTCCAAACAGCTGAACAGTCCCTCATCCCCATCATTCGCTGGAGAGAAAACACTGAGATTTCGCGGAAAGAGATCGGGGTGCATTGTGAGGACAACATGACAAGTGGCTAATCTGCCGTTGCCATCCGTACTGTTAGCTAACATTCAATCGCAGGAAAATAAATGTGACGAACTGAAAGCACGTATATTCTACCAACGGGACATTAAAAACTGTAATATCTAATGTTTCACCGAGTCGTGGCTGAACGAAGATAACATACAGCTGGCGAGTTAAACACTCTATCGGCAGGATAGAACAGCAGCCTCTGGTAAGACATAGGGCGGGGGCCTATGCATATTTGTAAACAACAGCTGGTGCACGATATCTAAGGAAGTCTCCAAGGTTTTGCTTGCCTAAGGTAGAGTATCTCATGATAAGCTGTAGACCACACTATCTACCTAGAGAGTTTTTTGCTGTATTTTTCATAGCTGTCTACATACCACCACAGACCGATGCTGACACTAAAACTGCACTCAATGAGCTGTATACTGCCATAAGCAAACAGGAAAATGCTCGTCCAGAGGTGGCGCTCCTAGTGACCGGGGACTTTTAGAAAGGTTAACTTAAATTAGTTTTACCTCATTTCGATCAGCATGTTAAATGTGCAACCAGAGGAGAAAAAAAACTCTAGACTACCTTTACTCCACACACAGAGATGCGTACAAAGCTCTCCCTCGCACTCCATTTGGCAAATCTGGCTATAATTCTATCCTCCTGATTCCTGCTTACAAGCAAAAATTAAAGCAGGATGCACCAGTGACTCGGTCTATAAAAAAGTGGTCAGATGAAGCAGATGCCAAACTACAGAACTGTTTTGCGAGCACAGACTGGAATATGTTCAGGGATTCTTCCGATGGCATTGAGTACACCACATCAGTCATCAGAGTTGTTTACGTGTTGCTGTGCGTTTTGTTGCCAACCTTACTTTGCTACCTGACAACTTTACAGTTTTTACTTTTTAATTAACGTTTATATTTTTAGTTTTTCCATCACTCAACTTTTTTTCCCATTCATTTTTTCACTCCGGATGCTTTATCTGGACATGTTTCGTCAGGACTCCCAACAGCCGAAGCTAAGTAGTAACATTAACATGATGCCTTCTAATTGCAGTCGCTGTACTCATAATATACAGGAGAACAATCGCCTTACGGCGAGGATAGCTGTGCTGCAAGCCCAGCTTCAGACGCAATCGTTAGGCAAGGGTAATTTCAGAGTAGGAAAGGATGAAACAGCGTCTGTGCCACCAGTAAGTACAGATAGTAACGTTAGTATAAATCCCCTCACACGTTCCCCGCAACAGGACAACTTTCTCATGGCTTCTGGAGCGAAATGCTGTAGGAATGCTCAACCGGTGTCGCTCATTCAGCCGACAGAAACTTTCAACCTGAGCGACAGAAACTTTCAACCGGTTTTCCCCATTAAGCATCGGGTCGGAGTCTGAGGCCGAGCCTTCTCTGGTCTCTACTCCTCCCGTTACTGGGTCTGAGACGCCGAAGCTTCCCACCATTAGCTCTGACAAATTGAAAACCCTAGTCATTGGCGACTCCATTACTCACAGTGACTTAAAACGAATCATCCAAGCGATCATACACTGTTTACCAGGGGGCAGGGCTACCGACGTTAAGGCTAATCTGAAGATGGTGCTGGCTAAGGCTAAAACTGGCGAGTGTAGAGAATATGGCGATATTGTTATCCACGTCGGCACCAACAATGTTAGGACGAGGTCACCAAGCGCAACATAGCTTCAGCGTGTAAATCAGCTAGAAAGATGTGTCGGCATCGAGTAATTGTCTCTGGCCCCCACCCAGTTAGGGGGAGTGATGAGCTCTACAGCAGAGTCTCACAACTCAATCGCTGGTTGAAAACAGTTTTCTGCCCCTCCCAAAAGATAGAATTTGTAGATAATTGGCCCTCTTTCTGGGACTCACCCACAAACAGGACCAAGCCTGGCCTGCTGAGGAGTGACGGACTCCATCCTACCTGGAGGAGTGCTCTCATCTTATCTATCAACATACACAGGGCTCTAACTCCTGTAGCTCCACAATGAAATAGGGTGCAGGCCAGGCAGCAGGCTGTTAGCCAGCCTGCCAGCTTAGTGGAGTCTGCCACTAGCACAGTCAGTGTAGTCAGCTCAGCTATCCCCATTGAGACTGTGTCTGTGCCTTGACCTATGTTGGGCAAAAGTAAACATGGCGGTGTTCTCCTTAGCAATCTCACTAGAATAAATACTTCCTCCATTCCTGCCATTATTGAAAGAGATCATGATACTTAGCTTCACATCTCAAAATAGGGCTACTTAATGTTAGATCCCTCACTTCAAAGGCAGTTATAGTCAATGAACTTATCACTGATCATAATCTTGATGTGATTGGCCTGACTGAAACATGGCTAAAGCCTGATGAATTTACTGTGTTAAATGAGGCCTCACCCCCTGGTTACACTAGTGACCTTATCCCCCGTGCATCCCGCAAAGGTGGAGGTGCTGCTAACATTTACGATAGCAAATTTCAATTTACAAAAAAAAAAAATGACGTTTTTGTCTTTTGAGCTTCTAGTCATGAAATCTATGCAGCCTACTCAATCACTTTTTACAGCTACTGTTTACAGGCCTCCTGGGCCATATACAGCGTTCCTCACTGAGTTCCCTGAATTCCTTTCGGACCTTGTAATCATAGCAGATAATATTCACATTTTTGGTGATATTAATATTCACATGGAAAAGTCCACAGAACCACTCCAAAGGGCTTTTGGAGCCATCATTGACTCAGTGGGTTTTGTCCAACATGTCTCTGGACCTACTCACTGTCACAGTCATACTCTGGACCTAGTTTTGTCCCATGGAATAAATGTTGTGGATCTTAATGTTTTTCCTCATAATCCTGGACTATCGGACCACCATTTTATTACGTTTACAATCGCAACAAATAATCTGCTCAGACCCCAACCAAGGAGCACCAAAAGTTGTGCTATAAATTCTCAGACAACCCAAATTGATGCCCTTCCAGACTCCCTCTGCCTACCCAAGGATGTCAGAGGACAAAAATCAGTTAACTTCTTATGGCTGCAGGGGGCGTATTGAGTAGCCAGATTATATGTGCCCATTTCAAACGGCGTCGTACTCAATTCTTGCTCGTACAATATGTATATTATTATTACAATTGGATAGAAAACACTCTCTAGTTTCTAAAAACGTTTGAATTATTTCTCTGAGTGAAACAGAAATCCTTCTGAGGCACTTTTCCTGACCAGGAAGTGAAATGTCAGAAATCTATGCTCTGTTCAACCTCGTGCCTATACATGGGCGTGTGATGTAGGAGTCTACAAACACTTCCTACGCCTTCCCCTGGTTGTCAAGATGCGGTGAGAGAAGAAATTTCGTGTCTACCTTGGTCTGAGGTGGAATAAAAGATCTTTGTTTGACGTGACCGTCCACATCCTGTTTCTGGAGCGCGCGAAAGAGGACACGGATATGGCTTATGTTTAGCTGTGGTTATGAAAGACGAACATCTCCGTCTTAGATTTGATTTGATACATGTCACCATATCATCGTAACGTATGTTTTTTCAATATAGTTTAATCGGATTATTGAAATTTTTTCGGGAGTTTTGCCATGTTCCGTTTTCTAACTTTGTTGACTTTGGAGTAATCCGTGTCACTTGGCAAGTGCCAATGCTAAGTGAAGAGGGAAATTTGCCATTCTGAATCCAAACAACGACTCATCTGGACAGAGGACACCTTGTTCAACATTCTGATAAAAGATCACCAAAAGTAAGAGCCAATTTATGATGTTATTTCATATATCTGTCGTGCATGTTGACTGGTCGTGGGCGCCAATGTTTTTCTTGCTATTGCTGCTATGCTAATATCACGCTACATTTTGTTTGTGCTGTAAAACATTTAATAAATCGGAAATATTGTCAAGAATCACAAGATGCCTGTCTTTCAATTGCTGTACACTATGTATTTTTCAGAAATGTTTTATGATGAGTAATTAGGTATTTGACGTTGGTGTCTGTAAATATTATGGCTGCTTTCGGTGCAATTTCTGATTGTAGCTGAAATGTAAACTATGAATTATACCTGAAATATGCACATTTTTTGAAAAAAACATATGCTATACAATAAATATGTTATCAGATTGTCATCTGATGAGGTTGTTTCTTGGTTAGTGGCTATCTTTATTTTTATTTGGCCGAATTTGGGATAGCTACTGATGGAGTAAAAAACTGATGGAGTAAGAAAAGTGGTGTCTTTTGCTAACGTGGTTAGCTAATAGATTTACATAGTGTCTTCCCTGTAAAACATTTAAAAAATTGGACATGTTGGCTTGATTCACAAGATGTGCACCTTTCATCTGGTGTCTTGGACTTGTTAATGTGTGAAAGTTAAATATTAAAAAAAATATATCTTTTGAATTTCGCGCCCTGCACTTTGAGCTGGATGTTGTCATAAGTGTACCGGTGTCGGGCTGCACCCCTAACAGGTTAACTTCTTTGGGGTAGGGGGCAGTATATTCACGTCCGGATGAAAAGCGTGCCCAGAGTAAACGGCCTGCTACTCAACGGCCTGCTACTATTAGTAGATTTGGATAGAAAACACTCTGAAGTTTCTAAACCTGTTTGAATGATGTCTGTGAGTATAACAGAACTCATATGTCAGGTAAAAACCAGAGAAAAAATCCAACCAGGAATTGGGAAATCTGAGGTTGGTCGATTTTCATCTCAGCCCCTATTAAAGATACAGTGGGATATTGGTCATGTTGCACGTCCTAAGGCTTCCACTAGATGTCAACAGTCTTTAGAGCCTTGTATGATGCTTCTACTGTGAAGTGGGGCCGAATGAGAGGCGATTGAGTAAGGTCTACCATGAGCTGAACATGCGCTGACCATGCGTGTTCATGTGAGATCGAGCTCTGTTCCATCGCAATTCTGAAGACAAAGGAATTATCCGGTTGGAACATTATTGAAGAATTATGTTATTAAAATCATCCGAAAGAGTGATTCAATACTTTGTTTGTCATGTTTCTACGGACTGTAATATAACTTTTTAAACTTTCGTCCGTACTTTCTGCTGGACTAGCACGCGCATTGTGAGTTTGGAAAGTGTACTGAACGCTAGAAGAACAAGGAGGAATTTGGACATAAATGATGGACATTATCGAACAAAACAAACATTTATTGTGGAACTGGGATTCCTGGGAGTGCATTCTGGTGAAGACCATCAAAGGTAAGTGAATGTTTATAATGTTATTTCTGACTTCTGTTGACTGCACAATATGGCAGATATCTTTTTGTCTTGATTGGGCT
Organism: Salvelinus fontinalis; assembly: GCF_029448725.1. NCBI lineage: Eukaryota > Metazoa > Chordata > Actinopteri > Salmoniformes > Salmonidae > Salvelinus > Salvelinus fontinalis. The sequence continues at coordinate 20,936,562 of NC_074678.1, read as the reverse complement.
CTGAGCGCCGATCTCAGATTATTGCATGGTTTGCTTTTTCCGTAAAGGTTTTTTGAAATCTGACACAGCGTTGCATTAAGTAGAAGTGTATCTAAAGTTCCATGCATAACAGTTCTATTTTCATCAACATTTATAATGAGTATTTCTGTAAATTGATGTGGCTTTCTGCAAAATCACCAGATGTTTTGGAACTACTGAACGTAACGCGCCAATGTAAACTCCGATTTTTGGATATAAATATGAACTTTACCGAACAAAACATACATGTATTGTGTAACATGAATTCCTATGAGTGTCATCTGATGAAGATCATCAAAGGTTAGTGATTCATTTTTATCTATATTTCTACGTTTTGTGAATCCTCTCTTTGGCTGGAAAAATGGCATTGTTATTCTGTGAATAGGCACTCACCTAACATAATTGTTTGATTTGCTTTCGTCGTAAAGCCTTTTTGAAATCGGACACTGTGGTTGGATTTACAACAAGTGTATCTTTAAAATGTTGTAAAATACATGTATGTTTGAGGAATTTTAAAGGGGATTTCTGTTGTTTTGAATTTGGCGCCCAGCAGTTTCACTGGCTGTTGAAGAGGTGGGACGCTACCGTCTCACGTGCCCAAGAGAGGTTAAATACTTTGTAGGTTAGCAGTAAAACCTTGAAATCAGTGGAAGTTATAAAAACTGGAAGTTGAGTCCTAAGTCAAGGGATACTGTAATGGCATTGAATAGAAAACTACAAACCAAAAAAAAACTACTTCCTGAATGGATTTTTTTCAGGTTTTCGCCTGCCAAATCAGTTCTGTTAACTTCTCTCGGGTAAGGGGCAGCATTCGGAATTTTGGATGAAATTCATGCCCAAATTAAACAGCCTGTTTCTCGGGCCCAGAATATATGATATGCATATCTTGGATAGATTTGGATAGAAAACACTCTAAAGTTTCCAAAACTGTTAAAATAGTGTCTGTGAGTTTAACAACACATACTGACCAGCTCAAATAGACAGACCAATCCAAACTCATCTCTTGGCATGTCCAGCCCACTCATTATCTCAGCCAATCATGGCTAGCAGGAAGGTTGCTGACTCTTTCTGTGGCTAAACCAACTAGGCTCGTAATTTATTTTTTTATTCATATTTACAGATAGCATACACGTTTGTTATTAAGGCACGTGAATGTTCACATGTTCGAGACGCATTTAGATTTTACAAAACCTGTTTACATTCAAACGGCTCTCCTGTGAAGTAGTGACCCGCAACATACGCCTAGTTTCCTGAAACGGTCACATATTAGCATTGGAATGAGACACTCATGGCTCATCCATATATCCATCTATTAATTCACATGAACACATCAGCCAGAGGGCTTTGCTTCTTCCTGTCACTTCTCAAGCTACATACAAAAGAAGATACGTATCCACTATTGTTCAGTGGGAAAAAAAGACATGCTCGCAACAGTCTTACTGCGGGGGATTCTGTTCCTGACAGCTGATACACCGTGATCTGTAGGAATTCCCATGCTGGGGGACACAGTCTGGGAAAGTTGATATTAATAAAATAATGATAAAAAATACTCTTTCAAAATGCAGATGTTTCTTTCCTTATGGATCTGTAACGAATTACTATGGGAATAACTATCACTGAATGACAGAAATATTGGACGAAAGTAGACTAATGAAGGTAAACAAATTGTTGCTTCCTGGAAAATACTCTTCCAAACACACACGGTCACGTTGTACAGCAGCACTATGGCTATTAGCAGGGCTATCAGCAGGACAATATAGTTGCCTAGAAGAAGGGTAGGGGGAGACTTCTGTCATCAAATGTATTTCTTAGTTAGGTTGGCTGTAACACAACCGACCGTGATTGGTTGCAATTTTAGTTTAATCCACCAGAAAAAAAACAGAATAAATAATACAACGAGTTTTGTGGCTAAACTCAAATATCCTAATTGATAAAAAATATATAAATAAATTGGAACCTTAAACATGTGGAAGGGGGAAAAAATATGATTATTATTATGTATCACATCCGACCGTGAATGGGAGTCCCATAGGGCGGCGCACAATTAGACCAGCGTTTCTCTAAAAACAGAAATACATGTTTTGTCTTTATGTTGGCCTTTATTTAGATTACAATCACTCACTTTCATTTTTTTTAAACAAAATAATCTCCAAAATATCGTAATAAATAATCAAGTTGATGGCACAGTCATATAGCCCCGGCACCTAGATAAAGCTGAGTTACTCACTCATTCATGGCTTTGGATCAAAATATAAGTACCAACATTCTTTCTGATAGTCTTTAATAAATACATTTTTTTGGTTATCCTGACACCATGAACAGTATTATAATAGCCTATTATGGGCTATTAGCAGGACAATATACCTTTACCAACATCTCCCTGTATTTTGATACTTTGTGCAAGGCAATTGATCAGCATTAAAAACTTTGCACATGGGTCCTCCTGAGTGGCGCAGCGGTCTAAGACACTGCATTGCTACAGATGCTGGTTTGATACCCGTGCCGGGCGCAACTGGGAGACCCATGAGGCGATGGTAGGCTTTTGGTTTCTTTCTCTAAAAACATAAATAAATAATTCTTAACCTGTTGGGGATGGGGGCGCTGTTTAGACTATTTATGCTAATGTGGCTAATTTTTTAAACGGCTTCCCACAAAATCCTTGATCGTACAATATGCATATTATTATTATTATTGGATAGAAAACAGTCTATAGTTTCTATAGGAGTTGAAATTTTGTCTCTAAGTGGAACAGAGCCCATTCTACAGCAATTTCCCTGACATGGAGTCAGATTTGAGAAACGTTGGCCACTTTTCTGAAGTCATTTAAACGGGCACTGTCGTTGCTATGACTATACGGACACTTCTTACGTCTTCCCCTGGATGCCTTTACGTGATGACGATTCCAACGGGCTCGATTGCTCGTTCACAGGCCCTACAAATGAAAAAAACCTTTAGCTAGCAAGTCTTTTCTTGCTGCGTAACGCGCGTGGAAGACACCGACCCTCTCCTGTTCCAAGCGTTAGTTTAGCCTGTTATATTTCTCCGGTCATCTTTTCACTCGTTATAGGAGTTACAAACATCACAAAGTAGTTAATTTAAAGCGTTTTATAGCAATTTATATCCGTTTAGTGCGATTTTGGGACATTTATTTTTGCAACGATGTGAAAAGTTGGTCACGCTTTTCAGTTCATCCCGAACGTAGTTGACATTTCCACATGGCAAGAGGACAGCTTTCCACCAAAAGACGATTTCTCCCAAGAAAGGATCCTTTGCCCAAGATACTGATGGAAGAACAGCTCAAGGTAGGACATTTTTATTATGATAAATCGTGTTTCTGTCGAAACATTTTAGTGGCTTAGGACGCCATGTTTTTTGACGTAGCTTCGCTTGGCGCAAACTGTATTGAAAAGTAAGGATAAATTAAAAAATGTAATAACGCAATTGTATTAAGAATTAAATTGTCTATCAATCCCTGTCCACCCTATATTTTTTAGTCACGTTTATGAGTATTTATGTATAAGAGTAGATCACTGTCTAAGTGGCGCAAGGACGTTTTCTTTACCAGCTTGTCTACATTTCACATTGTCTAACCATGATTTTGGTGGCTAAATATAAACATTTTCGATCAAACTGTATATGCATGTTGTAATGTGATGTTACAGGAGTGTCATCGGAAGAATTCTGAGAAGGTTAGTGAAAAAATTAATATCTTTTGGCGATGTTGACTTTTATCGCTCACTTTGGCTAGAATCAATGCTGGGCTGCTAATTGCTATGTGCTAAGCTAATATAACGATTTATTGTGTTTTCGCTGTAAGACACTTAGAAAATCTGAAATATTGTCTGTATTCACAGGATCTGTGTCTTTCGATTCGTGTATGCTGTGTATTTTTACGAAATGTTTGATGATTAGTAGTTAGGTAAACACGTTGCTCATTGTAATTATTCTAGTCCATTTGTGATGGTGGGTGCAATTGTAAACTATGCCATCTACCTGAAATATGCACTTTTTTCTAACAAAACCTATCCCATACCATAAATATGTTATCAGACTGTCATCTAATGAGTTTTTTTGTTGGTTAGAGGCTATAAATATCTTAGTTTAGCCGAATTGGTGATGGCTACTGGTGTTGGTGGACAAATAAAAGATGGTGGAATATGCTAATGTGTTTTTAGGTAATAGATGTACATCTTTACATATTGTGTCTTCCCTGTAAAACATTTTAAAAATCGGAAATGTTGACTGGATTCATAAGATCTGTGTCTTTCATTAGCTGTATTGGACTTTAATGTGTGAAAGTTAAATATTTTAAAAAAATATTTTTTTTGAATTTCGCGGCACTGGTTTTTCAGTGGGGGGGGGGGGGGGGAGTGCCGCTAGCGGCACGCTGATCCTAGACAGGTTAATAACAAACTGGCTTTATTTCCAAATTAGTGAGAATGTCTCACCCCATGTTCAAGAATGGCCTTGTCACTCACTCTAGGTTAAATTAAAATTAAATAATCTCCAAAATATTGTTATTTTTAAACAAAGCAAATAACTTTTATTATTGTTAATTAATTTTGAATTATATAAAAGCCCCTTAGATATTCTCACAGATCAGATTTTCCCTAATAAAACATGCCCCTTAGACTTTAATTTACAATCCAGCATTCCTCTAAATTAAATTATTTGGCGGAGAGTCGTCTTTGAAAAATATATTTTTAGATATAATGTAGGCCTACCGAAGGCAAAATGAGTCTCACTAGTGTTGAGTAATGTGCGGTTAAAGGTGGTGTAGGTCTCATTTATTTAAAAAGCATATTGAGGTTAAAAGCAATAGGATTTGAAGCAATAACTATTTCAGCATCGTTTCGCGCTGCTCTGAGTGTCACGCCCTGGCCTTAGTTTTCTTTATTATTTTAGGTCAGGGTGTGACATGGGGATGTTTGTGTGTTTTTATCTCGTATAGGGTGTTTGTATTGTATAGTTTGTTTTTGTAGATTTCATGGGGTTGTGTTCAGTGTAGGTGTTTATGTATGTCTATGGTTGCCTGGATTGGTTCTCAATTAGAGACAGCTGTCATTAGTTGTCTTTGATTGAGAGCCATATTTAGGCAGCCATAGGCATTAGGTAGGTTGTGGGTAATTGTCTATGTTGCATGTGTGCACGTAGTTTGTATAGCTTCACGATCGTTTGTTGTTTTTGTATTAGTTTATCAGTGTTCTTCAGTTTTCGTCTTCGTTATATTAACCTGTCTAGGATCAGCGTGGCGCTAGCGGCACACCCCCCCCCCCCCCCCACTGAAAAACCAGTGCCGCGAAATTCAAAAAAAATGTTTTTTTAAAATATTTAACTTTCACACATTAAAGTCCAATACAGCTAATGAAAGACACAGATCTTGTGAATCCAGTCAACATTTCCGATTTTTAAAATGTTTTACAGGGAAGACACAATATGTAAAGATGTACATCTATTACCTAAAAACACATTAGCATAATCCACCATCTTTTATTTGTCCACCAACACCAGTAGCCATCACCAATTCGGCTAAACTAAGATATTTATAGCCCCTAACCAACAAAAAAACTCATTAGATGACAGTCTGATAACATATTTATGGTATGGGATAGGTTTTGTTAGAAAAAAGTGCATATTTCAGGTAGACTTCATAGTTTACAATTGCACCCACCATCACAAATGGACTAGAATAATTACAATGAGCAACGTGTTTACCTAACTACTAATCATCAAACATTTCGTAAAAATACACAGCATACACGAATCGAAAGACACAGATCCTGTGAATACAGACAATATTTCAGATTTTCTAAGTGTCTTACAGCGAAAACACAATAAATCGTTATATTAGCTTAGCACATAGCAATTAGCAGCCCAGCATTGATTCTAGCCAAAGTGAGCGATAAAAGTCAACATCGCCAAAAGATATTAATTTTTTCACTAACCTTCTCAGAATTCTTCCGATGACACTCCTGTAACATCACATTACAACATGCATATACAGTTTGATCGAAAATGTTTATATTTAGCCAACAAAATCATGGTTAGACAATGTGAAATGTAGACAAGCTGGTAAAGAAAATGTCCTTGCGCCACTTAGACAGTGATCTACTCTTATACATAAATACTCATAAACGTGACTAAAAAATACAGGGTGGACAGGGATTGATAGACAATTTAATTCTTAATACAATTGCGTTATTACATTTTTTTATTTATCCTTACTTTTCAATACAGTTTGCGCCAAGCGAAGCTACGTCAAAAAACATGGCGTCCTAAGCCACTAAAATGTTTCGACAGAAACACGATTTATCATAATAAAAATGTCCTACCTTGAGCTGTTCTTCCATCAGTATCTTGGGCAAAGGATCCTTTCTTGGGAGAAATCGTCTTTTGGTGGAAAGCTGTCCTCTTGCCATGTGGAAATGTCAACTGCGTTCGGGATGAACTGAAAAGCGTGCCCAACTTTTCACATCGTTGCAAAAATAAATGTCCCAAAATCGCACTAAACGGATATAAATTGCTATAAAACGCTTTAAATTAACTACCTTATGATGTTTTTAACTCCTATAACGAGTGAAAAGATGACCGGAGAAATATAACAGGCTAAACTAACGCTTGGAACAGGTGCGCGCCGGTGTCCTCTAGGCTCATGACGCAGCTCCCAAAGAATGACTAGCTTCAGGGTTTTTTCATTTGTAGGGCCTGTGAACGCGCAATCAGCCCCGTTGGAATCGTCATCACGTAAAGGCATCCAGGGGAAGACGTAAGAAGTGTCCGTATAGTCATAGCAACGACAGTGCCCCTTTAACTGACTTCAGAAGAGTGGCCAACATTTCTCAAATCTGACTCCATGTCAGGGAAATTGCTGTAGAATGGGCTCTGTTCCACTTAGAGACAAAATTTCAACTCCTATAGAAACTATAGACTGTTTTCTATCCAATAATAATAATACTATGCATATTGTACGATCAAGGATTTTGTGGGAAGCCGTTTAAAAAATTAGCCAAATTAGCATAAATAGTCTAAACAGCGCCCCCATCCCCAACAGGTTAAAAGAAGATGTATTCATATCACGCTGCACCTTGGTCCACTCTTTCACCCGAAGACGATCGTGATAGAATTACCCACCACAAAAGGACCAAGCAGCGTGATAAGCAGCAGCAGGAGCAGCGAACACAGGATACATGGACTTGGGAAGAAATACTGGACGGTAAGGGACCTTGAGCACAACCGGGAGAATATCGCCTCCCTCGTGAAGAGCTGGAGGCAGCTAAAGCCGAGAGGAGGCGGTATGAGGAGGCAGCACGGAAACGAGGCTGTAAGCCTGAGAGTCAAGCCCCAAATGTTCTTGGGGGGAGGCTACAAGGGTGTGTGGCGAAGTCAGGTAGGAGACCTGCGCCAACTCCCCGTGCTTACCGTGGGAAGCGAGAGTACGGGCAGACACCGTGTTATGCGGTAGAGTGCACGGTGTCTCCTGTACATGTGCATAGCCCGGTGCGGTACATTCCAGCTCCTCGTATCGGCCGGGCTAGATTGGGCATTGAGCCAGGTGCCATGAAGCCGGCTCAACGCGTCTGGTCTCCAGTACTTCTCCTCGGGCCGACATACATGGCACCAGCCTTATGCATGGTGTCCCCGGTTCGCCAACACAGCCCAGTGCGGGTTATTCCACCTCCCCGCACTGGTCGGGCTACGGGGAGCATTCAACCAGGTAAGGTTGGGCAGGCTCGGTGCTCAAGGGAGCCAGTACGCCTGCACGGTCCGGTATATCGCCGGTATATTGGGGCGGCAGTGTAGCCTAGTGGTTAGAGCGTTGGACTAGTAACCGGAAGGTTGCAAGTTCAAATCCCCGAGCTGACAAGGTACAAATCTGTCGTTCTGCCCCTGAACAGGCAGTTAACCCACTGTTCCTAGGCCGTCATTGAAAATAAGAATTTGTTCTTAACTGACTTGCCTAGTTAAATAAAGGTAAAAAAAAAAAAAAAAAAAATAAAAAAAAATATCCGGCGCCACCTCCCCACCCCAGCCCAGTACCACCAGTGCCTACACCATGCACCAGGCTTCCAGTGCGTCTCCAGAGCCCTGTTCCTCCTTCATGCACTCGCCCTATGGTGCGTGTCTCCAGCCCGGTACCACCAATTCCGGCACCACGCACCAAGCCTCCTGTGCGTCTCCAGAGCCCTGTGCTTCCTGTTGCTGCTCCCCGCACTAGCCTTGAGGTACGTGTCCTTAGCCCGGTACCAACAGTTCCGGCACCACGCACCAGGCCTACTGTGCGCCTAAGCCGGCCAGAGTCTGCCGTCTGCCCAGCGCCGTCTGCGCTGTCCGTCTGCCCAGCGTCACCTGCACTGCCCGTCTGCCCAGCGCCGTCTGAGCTGTCCGTCTGCCAAGCGCCGCCTGCGCTGCCCGTCTGCCCAGCGCCGTCTGAGCTGCCCGTCTGTCCTGAGCCGTCACAGCCGGCCGTCTGTCCTGAGCCTTCAGAGCCGTCCGTCAGTCAGGAGCCGCTAGAGCCGCCCGCCAGTCAGGAGCAGCCAGAGCCGCCCGCCAGTCAGGAGCAGCCAGAGCCGCCCGCCAGTCAGGAGCAGCCAGAGCCGCCCGCCAGTCAGGAGCAGCCAGAGCCGCCCGCCAGTCAGGAGCAGCCAGAGCCGCCCGCCAGTCAGGAGCAGCCAGAGCCGCCCGCCAGTCAGGAGCAGCCAGAGCCGCCCGCCAGTCAGGAGCAGCCAGAGCCGCCCGCCAGTCAGGAGCTGCCAGAGCCGCCGCCAGTCAGGATCTGCCAGAGCCGCCGCCAGTCAGGATCTGCCAGAGCCGCCAGTCAGCCAGGATCTGCCAGAGCCGCCAGTCAGCCAGGATCTGCCAGAGCCGTCAGTCAGCTAGGATCTGCCAGAGCCGTCAGTCAGTCAGGATCTGCCAGAGCCGTCAGTCAGTCAGGATCTGCCAGAGCCGTCAGTCAGTTAGGATCTGCCAGAGCCGTCAGTCAGTCAGGATCTGCCAGAGCCGTCAGTCAATCAGGATCTGCCAGAGCCGTCAGTCAGCCAGGATCTGCCAGAGCCGTCAGTCAGCCAGGATCTGCCAAAGCCGTCAGTCAGCCAGGATCTGCCAGAGCCGTCCGCCAGTCAGGATCTGCCAGAGCCGTCCGCCAGTCATGAGCTGCCCCTCAGTCCGGAGCTGCCCCTCAGTCCGGAGCTGCCCCTCAGTCCGGAGCTGCCCCTCAGTCCGGAGCTGCCCCTCAGTCCGGAGCTGCCCCTCCGTCCAGTGGCGCCCTCTAGGATGGTATTCAGTCCAGGACTCGCTGAAAGGGTCGCCGCTCCAGAGGCGCCACCAAAGCGGGTAGTGACTATGGTGAAGTGGGGGCCACGTCCCGCACCCGAGCCGCCGCCGTAAGAAGGCCCACCCGGACCCTCCCCTTCTGTGTCAGGTTTTGCGGCCGGAGTCCGCACCTTTGGGGGGGGGGGGGTACTGTTACGCCCTGGCCTGAGTTATCTTTGTTTTCTTTATTATTTTAGGTCAGGGTGTGACATGGGGGATGTTGGTGTGTTTTTGTCTCGTATAGGGTGTTTGTATTGTATAGTTTTTTTTTGTAGATTTCATGGGGTTGTGTTCAGTGTAGGTGTTTATGTATGTCTATGGTTGCCTGGATTGGTTCTCAATTAGAGACAGCTGTCATTAGTTGTCTCTGATTGAGAGCCATATTTAGGCAGCCATAGGCATTAGGTAGGTTGTGGGTAATTGTCTATGTCTATGTTGCATGTGTGCACGTAGTTTGTATAGCTTCACGATCGTTTGTTGTTTTTATATTAGTTTGTCAGTGTTCTGCAGTTTTCGTCTTCGTTATATTAAAAGAAGATGTATTCATATCACGCTACGCCTTGGTCCACTCTTTCACCCGAAAACGATTGTGACACTGAGACAATCATGGTGACTAGTCTTGATAAATCAATGAGATTTTTATTTTCACTGAATCCCCATTTGGGTATTTGTTACAGTACAATTAAGGTGTGGAAATGTTATGCACTTACTACTGTAGCGTACTCCCGACCATCAAGTTGTACAGTGACATATTTTCCGTCCCATCCTAACGGAAACCCTCAGGGGTTCGTTTTTAATTTTTCTTGGAATAGAAACACCATAATATTGATCAAATTAATTAAGCAAAATTTCATAAAATCAATGTTCTTACAAAAAAGATTATACATTCTCTAGTAATTCCAAAATTGAAGACTATCAACTTTGCTTTCACCTGGTCAGTCTATGTCATGGAAAGAGCAGGTGCTCCTAACGTTTTGTACACTCAGTGTACATTGTACATAGAAATTGGATCCCATAGGACTCTTGTGTGAAATTAAGCATTTAGTGATTTATAATATTACTGAACAAAAATATAAATGCAACATGCAACAATTTCAACGATTTTACTGAGTTACAGTTCATATAAGGAAATCAGTCAATTGAAATGTATTCATTAGGCCCTATTCTGGGCAGAGGCACAGCCATGGGTGGGCATAGGCCCACTCACTGGGGAGCCAGGCCCAGCCAATCAGAATGAGTTTTTCCTCAAAATAGGATTTTATTACAGACAGAAATACTCCCCAGTTTCATCAGCTGTCCGGGTGCCTGGTCTCAGACAATGTCAAAGGTGAAGAACCCGGATGTGGAGGTCCTGTGATGGCGTGGTTACACGTGGTCTGGGGTTGTGAGGCCGGTTGGACGTACTGCCAAATTCTCTAAAATGGCATCGGAGGCGGCTTTTGGTAGAGAAATTAACAATAAATTATCTGGCAACAGCTCTGGTGGAAATTCCTGCCAATTGCACTTTCCTTCAAAACTTGAGATATCTGTGGTATTGTGTTGTGGGACAAAACTGCACATTCTAGAGGCTTTAAATTGTCTGGCCTTAAATTGTTCCCAACACAAGGTGCACCTGTGTAATGATCATGCTGTTTAATCAGCTTCTTGGTATACCACACCTGTCAGGTGGATGGATTATCTTGGTAAAGCAGAAACGATCACCAACAAGGATGTAAACAAATGTGTGTTCTAAATTGGAGGGAGATACGCTTTTGTGCATATGGAACATTTCTCGGATCTTTTATTTCAGCTCTTGAAACATGGGACCAAAACTTTACGTGTTGTGTTTATATTTTTGTTCAGTATATAATTTTCCATAATGCAAATTATAATTTACCATTCACACTATCTTCAGTGTTTCCATTTGAGTGATACAATATTTATATACAGTATGTAACTGAGCTCTAAAAATGACAATTTTGATTCTTCATTCTTGCCTTTTTTTACTTTTCTACTATTTATTTTTCTAGTTCATTGTACTTTAGTTCGATCGTTGTTATTTAATAAACATCAGTCTGGTAAAGTTTACTTCCGTGAGGTTACTAAGTTCATCTTATTCATCTCAATTTGTCTTGCTCAAAGTGGTGTACCACAGGGCTCAGTGGTATGCCCTCTCCCAAACAGCATAGTACAAAAATACTCAGCAGAGAACACTCAAGAGGTTACTATAAAAATTGCTCAAAATATGCTTCACACGTCATTCATTTAGACCGTTATGATATAAGGCCACAGGGAAGAAGTTGTAATAATGTTTGACTAGAATGAGAAACAGAAAATGAATGGTATAAAATTGCTTGCAGGGAAACATTGAGCATTTCATAGGCAGTTATCATATGCCCCTGATAGAGAATTCTCAATGGAATAGAAGCTGTATTGGATATTGAATTTGACTGTATGTGCAGCTAAATTGTTATTTTGTACCCATTAAATATGTCTGAGTTGTTTATATTTCCTTGGAAAAACAAATACTCAGTAACTGTGCAATATGCCATCAGTATTCACATTTTAGTTTGTCCTCGATCAGTGATTGTTAAATGTGAACAACATACTGAGACACCCACTCAACATATTACTACAAACACTCCCAGAGCACTGATACAAAAAAATCAAATAAAAAAAAAATCTTTAAAACCACGGTCTGCTTTTTTCTGTACATGTATTGCTGCTGGCGATGGTGTGAACTGTCAATGAAACATGGAAATTGTTGGGAGCCATTACTTATGAGCCATTTAAGGAAGACGGGCTGCAATCTCATGCAATCATCTCTCCTATTTTTCTTGATGCTGGCTGCGCTTTGGAAAGGAAGTGGATGTGTGATTGATACAGTTGAAACATGAATCCCACATAACTATCAGAGAGAGAGAGAAAGAGAAAGACTTGTCTCCAATGTGATTATAACAGGAAAAACTCAGTTGGTCAGAAGTGATGTCATCGGAGAGTATTCACCTTGACTGGCAGCTAGCTCGCACACCACTGAAATACCACTGTAAAACATTTAAAGTACAGTATGTACCACAATGTTTCTATGTACACACACAACTTAAAGCAAATCATCAATATTCAGAGCCCACTTCCTGTACAAATGTAAGACGAGGAAGTTCTTTAACCGCTTCAGCAGGACATAAATCCACTCTCCCCAAAGTCCTAATTTAAAGACTTAAATTCCACATTTAGTCAAACTAAAGCAGTCAGCCTGTGGATCACGCTGTGCCTTGCAGGGAAGAAACATAAAGACGGCTTGTAATTGTTTTTCCTCTCTAATTGTTCCTCCTTGGCTTGGGTGCTGTGTTTTGTAGACCGCCTCTCTCTGTTTGGCCTTGTCTTCACAGGCACTGGAGACCAAGAAGTTGGAGAATACACTTCTCTGTTTATGTTACTTACTTAAACACATTCAATAACATGAATTAAAGCTTTGACAAGTCTTTGATCTAAAAGAAGAGTGACAAGTCATTTTAAACAAGTACACAAATGGAAACATATTTATCAACATATCCTTATTTAAACAGACAGACAGAAACTGTGTACTCTGATTCAACTGCTGTGTGTTTGTGTTTGTATGTGTGTGTGTGTGTGTGTATTTTTGATCAGAATGTGGTTCCCTATGTGTTTATATGTGTGTGTTTGCGTGTGGTGTTGGCTTTATAAACAACATGCTGAAAAACAACAAAGGGAAACGATTCGAGGTGAGATGAGAGGCCTCCTCAGATCTGCCGTAGCCCCCTACGGCGACGCTGATGTGGCACCGCGAACACAAATCACCTAATGATGATCGCTTTTCAAGGACCCGCGTCGTTCTGATGATTAGTCAAATGTATTCCCTGGCCTCTAATTATGTGTGAGGCAGTTACAGAGCGGAAGACAGGCAGGAGAGGCCTCTGTTCTGTCATATCGTGCTTGGCTGTGCTGGGGTGGAGGGTGACTGACTGATGTGTGGTTTCTGTTTAGGGCTGTCAGTATGAAAGGCTGCAGAGGTGGATTTGAGGGACTATTGATGTTAGGTAGAAAATAGGCATGCTTCATTGAGATGCATGCAAACCGTTTTCTGCATACGATAGAGGAACCAACTTTGAGAGAGGAAGCTGGATATCCGAGTCTGCAGTTGGCTCTGTGTTGTCATTTCCTGCATCCTCGCTGATCTCTGAACTGTGCTTTTACATAACCTGCAACCTCGCATATTCCACTTCCAGTCATCCACCAGTAGTGCAGCTACAGCAATGAAATGGGAGGTAACATGACAAATAGGCAGAAGTTTAGAATTATCTCTGTGGTAAATATAATGAACACAATGCATGTATGAATTAAATAAATGGATATTGAAAATTCACACCGACAAGCACGTTTTTGTTGAATTTTTGTGGCCCAGAGTAACTTGAAGTGAAGTTGGGGAAATCTGTCCTCAAACGTGGTAGCAGAATGTGTTAGTGTTTGAAAGTCAGCACTGCTGCACTTTCTTCAGAGCAGGGGAAATAATTGGCTGCATTGTGTGAGGGAAGGTGTACATGTCAGGCTTTATAGTGAGTGGAGACATTGATGTGGTGAAACACATAAAAACAGACATCTCTCAAGGTTAGCTCAGTTTAGATGTAGGTGTGTTTGTTTCCCCAGTATTGCATGTAGCCCAAAACATCTATGATTGTTTCTCTCTCTCTTTCTCTCCTTTTTTTTCTCTCTCTTTCTCTCGCTCGCTCGCTCTCTCTTTCTCTCCTTTTTTTCTCTCTCTTTCTCTCGCTCGCTCGCTCGCTCTCTCTTTCTCTCCTTTTTTTCTCTCTCTTTCTCTCGCTCGCTCTCTCTTTCTCTCCTTTTTTTCTCTCTCTTTCTCTCACTCGCTCACTCTTCAACACCAACAACTTTATCAGCGTCTTCTTCGCCTGTCCTTGATTGCATGTTGTGATTTGTCGTGTTGCCTCTCATTAACATTTATATTATGCTAGTTAACCATCTTTAACACTTCTGAGGGACTACAAAGTCCATCTCGGGGAGATTGCAGGTTGCAGCATTTTGATCCCCACTGGTGAATTACATTATTTTCAGAGTCCCACTCCACAGTGTCTCTCTGCCACACAGAGCTCTTTCTGATGTGGTTCCTGGATTCTGCTGGTGTATAGTTCCTTATTTGGGAGACAAAAAGGATAGACAGAGAGACAGAGAGACACACGCACACGCGCACACACACACACACACACACACACACACACACACACACACACACGGCTCTCAAGAGAAGACAGGCTATGTGCACTATGTGCCGCACTTCCTAACCTCCTGCCAAATGTATGACCATATTAGAGACACATATTTCCCTCAGATTACACAGATCCACAAAGAATTTGAAATGAAGTTGCTAATTTTGATAAACTCCCATATCTACTTGGTGAAATACCACAGTGTGCCATCAAAGCAGAAAGATGTGTGACCTGTTGCCACAAGAAAAGGGCAACCAGTGAAGAACAAACACCATTGTAAATACAACCCATATTTATGTTTATTTATTTTCCCCTTTGTATTTTAACTATTTGCACCTCGTTACAACACTGTATATAGACATAATATTACATTTGGAACTTCTGTGAGTGTAATGTTTACTGTAAATTTGTATTGTTTATTTCACTTTTGTTTATTATCTACTTCAATTGCTTTGGCAATGTTAACATGTGTTTCCCATGGCAATAAATCCCGTAAATTGAATTTAATTTAAGTGAACAAGTGTGTGCCTGTTTGTGTGTTTGTTGAGGCACAACAAAGTAAATACTTTGGAAGACACATTGCATCAGAATTCAAACATCTACATCTAGTGGCTCATTGTGTAAATTGTTGCTAAGTTGCAATAACATTATATTGTATTTTTTTTACTTTTCTCATAGAGAAGGGAGCAAATATACTGAACAAAAATGTAAACGCAACATGTAAAGTGTTGGTCCCATGTTTCATGAGCTGAAATCAAAGATCCCAGAATTTTTCCATAAGCACAAAAAGCTCATTTCTCTACAGTTTTGTGCACAAATGTGTTTACATCCTTGTTAGTGAACATTTCTCCTTTGCCAAGATATCCATCCACCTGACATGTGTGGCATATCAAGAAGCTGATTAGACAGCATGATATTTACACAGATGCACCTTGTGTTGGGGATAATAGAAGGCAACTTTTGTCACACAACACAATGCCACAGATGTCTCAAGTTTTGAGGAGTGTGCAATTGGCATACTTACTGCAGGAATGTTCATTTCTCTACCATAAGACCATTCTCTACCTATGTCGTTTTAGAGAACTCTGCATTACGTCCAACCGGCCTCACAACCGCAGACCACGTGTAACCGCGCCAGGCCAGGACATCCACATCCAGCATCTACAGTCTAACACGCGGTAGATGTACAGTAGACTTTGGCAGCAAATATATTGAATGCAGGACTTGGGCCAATGTTTTAGAAAAAAAGGAAAAAAGCTGAAGTAGCAAATTAGAAGGTGAACATTCACTGCATGACCAAAAGTATGTGGACACCTGCTTGTCCAACATCTCATTCCAAAATCATGGGCATGAATATGGAGTTGGGCCCCCTTTGCTGCTAAAACAGCCTCCTCTCTTCTGGGAAGACTTTCCGCTAGATGTTGGAACATTGCTGCTGTGACTTGCTTCTATTCAGCCATTAGAGCATTAGTGAGGTCGGGCACTGATTTTAGGCGATTAGGCCTGGCTCGGAGTAGGCGTTCTAATTCATCCGAAAGGTGTTTGATGGAGTTGTGGTCAGGGTTCTGTGCAGGTCAGTCAAGTTCTTCCACATTGATCTCGACAAACCATTGTGTATGGACCTCTCTTTGTGCACAGGGGCATTGTATTGCTGGAACAGGAAAGTGCCTTCCCCAAACTGTTGCCACAAAGTTGGAAGCACAGAATTGTCTAGAATTTCCCTTCAGTGGAACTACGGGACATAGCCCGAACCATGAAAAACAGCCATAGACCAATATTCCTCCTCCACCAAACTTTACAGTGGGCACTATACATTTGGACAGGTTGCGTTCTCTTGGCATCCGTCAAACCCAGATTCGTCCATTGGACTGCCAGATGGTGAAGCGTGATTCATCACTCCAGAGAACGTGTTTCCACTTCTCCAGAATCCAATGGCAGCAAGCTTTACACCATTTTAGCCAGTGCTTTACATTGCCCCTGGTGATCTTAGGCATGTGTTATACCCATTTCCATGGCCGTTGCTTCCAGAGGCAGTTTGGAACTTGATAGTGAGTGTTGCAACTGAGGATAGACTATTTTTATGCTATACTCACTCCAGCACTCAGTGGTCCTGTTTTGTAAGCTTGTGTAGCCTATCACTTCACGGCTGAGCCATAGTTGCTCCTAGACGTTTCCACGTCACAATAACAGCATTTACAGTTGACCAGGGCAGCTATAGCACAGGATAAATTTTACGAATTGACTCGTTGGAAAGGTGGCATCCTACGACGGTGCCACTTGAAAGTCACTGAGCTTTTCAGTAAGGCCATGCTACGGCTGTGTGCTCAATTCTTCAGCACACTAAGACGTGTTAGCTTGGGGCAGCAGGTAGTCTAGTGGTTGGAGCGTTGGGCCAGTAACCGAAAGGTTGCTGGATCGAATCCCCGAGGTAAAAATCTGTTCTGCCCCTGAACATGGCAGTTAACCCACTGTTCCCTGGTAGGCAGTCGTTGTAAATAAGAATTTGCTCTTAACTGACTTGCCTCGTTAAAGAAAGGTAAAAATGTATATACAGTACCTGTCAATGACAGATGTGGCTGAAATAGCCAAATCCACTAATTTGAAAGGGTGTCCACATACTTTTGTATATATAGTGTATATCAACATTGCCATGCTGTATCTTACATACACAATCTCTCATTTGCAATCTTGGATGTATTCACTGCTTGTAACTTTGATACCATTAATAGGGACAGCTACCAATGGAACATGATCTAGCTCCAACCCACTTTTGAGTGAATACAGAAGCTTTCATTCTCTCTGTCCTCGGTTTCTCTGTCGTCTATAGAGATTGTTGAGAGGGAGAATCCTGCTGTTAGTGGAAGATAATGAGGGTCTGGAGAGGTACAAAAGATGTGACTCCTCATTGCTAGAGAGTGTGAGGTCTTCTGTTTCTCAGCAGCAGATGCCAACGGCTGTATTCTGACATCCACTTTACCTACTAGCAAACATACCCAGGGGTTTTCCTACTGAATGTATCACATAGTCATTGTGACTGTTCCTAGTATAGTGGCAGGAGAAATGACACTAATAAGGAGACTAAATGCTGAGCCCAGCACTTTGGTGACAGGAAACACTGCTGTAAAGATTCTGACTGTTGGATAAGGAAATGAATAGAAAAGAGGATTGTATGGCTGCTTAAGTGCGATTTTACCACAGTCTACTTTTCTCAGTGCAGTGAGGTGTGTTCCTGTCTAACGACAGTGAAGGCAATCTATTGGACAATGCACCTACATAATGCCTGTAATGAGTTAAAAACCTAACCCAAAAATAGACTTATCATGAATGGACATCACACTTGTTTGTTAAGCGATGTCAGTTAAGGAATCTCAGTGGGCTCTGTGTTTGAAATGTGTTGATCAGGAAGAGACTGGCTGTGTGAGGAGTGTTTATGCCAATAGTAAAAAACAGATCTGTTTCATCTGTGATAACGAACAGCTCTGCCACTCTCTAATTACTCTGTTTTCATACCCATCCTTCGTTACACATACACAGGAGAATCATTTTTAACAATGCTCTGTCTCCTTCAACACCTCATGGACATCATCAAGCAACCATCAACCCTAGCTGTCACTTGAAAAGACCACTGGCTCTGCAATCAAAACAATAACTGCACTTTCAAATGCTGCTTGCTCCAGAAAACAGCCATCAATATCCCTTCTCACTTAGGTGGGTAAAGAAGGACATTTGATCAGGAGTGCTTGGTAAACAACTGCATGCATCGCTCCAGAGCCCCTGGGAGAGGTTTCAGCAGCCCCATTCTCAGTCAGGCTAGCTCGTTAGTTAAGCCTTAGACCTGTCACACCTTAAATTTCACTCCTTCCTCGCATGGTAGTCTTCCCTGTATACCTGTGCTTCACATTATTGACCCTTTTCATACCTTTCTTCGAGCCCCTCCCTCCCTCTAACTATCCCCTTACACTCCTTCTCCACCTCCCACTAGCCCCTTTCACTCCTTTCCTATTTCCTCCATCCCTCCTCTCATACCCCTTTCTCACCCCATTATATCACTACCTCCTTCCCCTCCACCCCTGTCTCTCCCTCCTCCAGCCTTGTTAAATAGAGAACCACATTAGTCTAACCGGGGCCTCCTCTGGGGCTAGCAGTCCTGTCAGGCCCAAGGTTTAGTTGATCACTCAGCCTCCAAGTCCTGCGTGTAGCTTGGCTCTTTGGTTCGTCCCCCGACGCTAATAGAGAGACAACTATAGGGGAGGAGAGGGGAGAAAAGGGGGAGTGCTTGTTAGAAATGCAGTTATTTAAGGAAATGGTCCATTTCAAATCAAAATATTTGTCTCCGGCTGGAGGGCTGGAGTTCTGAGAGGATGTATATGCTTTAGTTATTGAACTGCAGATCTGGAGTAACTCAGGGATGCCATAGGCCATGAGACACAATAAGGCTGTTGACACTATCAATTTGAAATGTGATAAATACTCAGTGTTTAGACAGCATATTTTATCCCCAAAAGAGAGGTTTAGTTTTAATCATTTTCAAAGGGATTTTGCTGACTCCTTTTGTTGTTGGAAACCCAATGAGGTGGGACTCAATAGAGTTAAACTATGACTTCCATTTGCACAATGCCGTCTGCTTCAAATCAAAGAGGTGTTTCTTGTTTATGCACAGCAAATTTGCGGTCAGAATTTTAATACCCACATGTTAAATGTAACACTTTCTTAGTAATTACAGTATATATGACCCATAGAAATAGTGTTAAACTAACACTATTCAAAGTATTGATAAATTAACACCGCAAGAGTTAGGGTAATACCATGGGTGTTGCAAATTATGACTTAAATTAACACTTTATTAGAGTTGATGCTGATACACTCTCAGTGTTCTGCAACACCTGTGGTGGTTCTGGTATCGCTTCTGACCGACAGTTTATAGTCGATCTGTGGACAATGTAGATTGAAATGCTTTGCATTGAGCGATAGCCTTGGTTACCATGGACACAGATTATACTTCTTTGCCTATGTGACGTAGGATTTGAAATCTGAAACCACTTGACTGGTTTCCTCACGGTAGCACATTCAGAGATTGATTTATATGCATTGATCTAAAATAATTAATACATTCAAAACATAAAACACTTTTTGTTTGTCATAGACGGACAATATTAACATAAGAGGAAAGGCGAGTTCCTAACGAGTTCAGGAAGCCAATAACATATGCTAAATATGCTAAATGTGACCAATAATGTTTGATTTTGATTTTATTTGGTTGTTGCATTCGATGTCTTTCAGTCCTGTAGCCTTCACCAAGTGAGTGCCTAAGTGAATAGTTTATCATTCAAATTGAATTATATCTGGCAATACATCACTTTTTTTGACAATAACATATTTCAAAAGTCTAGTTTTACCCCAACACAGTGTTCTAAAACTCCTGGTTTGCAGACCACATCAATAAGTCATATTATGCTTGTTTACAAAAATATAAAAATGTCAATGATTTTACTGAAATACAGTTCATATAAGGAAATCAGTCAATTAAAACAAATTAATTGGGCCATGGGTGGGCCTGGGAGGGCATAAGCCCACCCACTGGGGAGCCAGGCCCAGCCAACCAGGATGCGTTTTTCCCCACAAAAGGGCTTTATTACAGACAGAAATACTCCTCAGTTTCATCAGCTGTCCGGGTGGCTGGTCTCAGACGATCTCGCAGGTGAAGAAGCCAGATGTGGAGGTACTGGGCAGGTGTGGTTACACGTGATCTGCATGTGAGTCACGTTGGACGTACTGCCAAATTCTTTGAACCAACATTGGAGGCAGTTTATGGTAGAGAAATTAACATGAAATTATCTGACAACAGCTCTGGTGGATATTCCTGCAGTCATAAGAGGAAAGTCAGCACACCAATTGCACAGTCCCTCAAAACTTGAGGAATCTGCGGCATGGTGTTGTGTGACAAAACTGCATATTTTAGATCGGGCTTTTATTGTTCCCAGCTAAAGGTGCACCTGTGCAATGATCATACTGTTTTTTTTTTGACAATTGCTTACACATGATTTCTGAAACTATGGCTCCTTTTCTCTAGACTCTACACACCCAAGATACAAAACATCACACATCTCTTGCAAAACCAAACACTTAATTGAAAACTATTTTAACTCCTCAAAATTGTGTTTTTGCATCAAAACTCTACACACAAACCATCAAATGATTAGCTCTTATGCACGCCTGTCACGATCGTGTGGTGGATTGACGGACCAAAACGCAGCATTTGGAAAATAAGCCATCTTCTTTTATTTGATGAAGAAGGCAAACGAAACAAACACACTTATGAACTAAACAAAACAAGAAAACGATCGTGAAGCTAAACAACGATGTGCACACACACAGGCTACAAACGTTCTGACATAGACAACTACTCACAACAAATGAAAGCCTATGGCTACCCTAAATAAGGCTCCCAATCAGAGACAACCGAAATCAGCTGTCTCTAATTGGGAACTCGTTCAGGTAACCATAGACTCTCCTAGACAACTAAACATACATAGACAACGCTAGACACATGTACTCAACACAAACCCATATACTACACCAACAACCCCTTTACCATAGAAACACCCAAAACCAACAAAACACAAACATTCCCCATGTCACACCCTGACCTAACTAAAATAATAAAGAAAACAAAGAATACTAAGGCCAGGGCGTGACAACGCCAACTACACATGGATGTGACAAATGTAAAATACTACTTACTACCTTGTGTCTTTTGCATGTTCAGTGTGTAATGGAGTCCAGGGCAGTTTGTCAAAGCACTCACACGTACATGCACAATATGTGCAGTATATATTTACACTATAAATAGAAGTGCAAGGGGGGAAAAAGTTTGATGTATTTCTTTCTCAAAACATTGTATTTTCATCCAGATTTTGGGATGAACAGTAACAGACAAAACGAATACATTAGAAGATAAACAAATAAGCTTGTTACTATAAAGGAAAGAAACAATTAGGGTGCATCCTGTCTCCTCTGCCCATCCTCCCTGAAACTCAAACCATGGTTGACCACATCATCAAGGCCAACCTGAAGCCTATTTATAGTGCTGAAGCTCTGATTTCTAAGTGAAGAAATTGGCTATAAGAGTTTTCACACGTGAGCACTGGGCGTAGGTAATCGGTAAATGAGTGTGGAATTTTGAATGGCAGTGTTTTCCAAACGAAACACAAGACCTGTTAGTTTTGAATGATATGTCTAATGTAGAGAACTGTGTTTAGTGTTTTTCAAAGTGTGTTTTAACATTTGCAAACTGTGTGTGAAGTAAAGCATGTGCTTGCAGTGTTGCAGACTTGGTCTGAAGATTAGGTACATGAGTTAATGCTTTCACTGAGTGTGCCTCAAGTACCACGTTTAGTGTGTAAGCGATTGCAAAAAATGTATTCACCTTCTAGATATGCCATACATGTCATGTTGATGGATTATCTTGGCAAAACAGAAATGCTCACTAACAAGGATGTAAACAAATTTGTGCACAACATTTGAGAGAAAGAAGCTTTTTGTGCCTATGGAAAATGTCTGTGATCTTTTATTTCAATTCATGAAACATGCAACCAACACTTTACAAATTGTGTTTATATTTTTGGTCAGTATAAATCCTATTGAAATCTTTACATTTTTGAATCTAACAATTGAAACTTCAAATCACCCACAATCTGCAGTTACAATGCCTGCCAAGTTAGGGAAGATTGATAAATGAGACTAGCTAAACCATCTAAACTGGCACAACAATCTCAATAATTTATTTCACATAAATTCAACCACTTACAGATTGGATTAGTTTAGAAAAATGTATATGATTTACCTTTTGAGTTAGTATAAGATCAATGAATCAATCAATGTGCATGCAGGAACATTGATATGAAAACAAAGTATTCTAAAAAGCAACCTGCAACAAAGCATGTTGAGAAATATGATAATGAGGACGGTCACTTAACGGAAATGAACTCAACAATGTCGAGTAAGAACAACATCACCTGGTTAGATTACTTGTTAGATATTGCTGCACTGTCAAAACTAGAAGCACAAGCATTTAGCTACACTCACAATAACATCTGCTAACCATGTGTATGTGACCAATAAAATGTGATTTGATTTGATAAGATATGTCATGTGTCGAAAATGTGAATTGTTTTAGTTGCATTTTGGGTGAGAATTATTTTTAATGCATTTGTACTGATTGAACCATGCAAACAATGCATGGGTTTATGAGGTCAATGTTGAATAGCATTGATCACCTCTGGATTTGACAGCACACAGCAAATTTGCGGGTGTTAAAATCTCGGTGTTGAGGTAAAAAGTTGAGGTAAAAAACTCTTCATCCGAAGAGGAGGAGTAGTGATTGAACCAAGGCGCAGCGTTGTGAAATGACATGATTTAATTAAGACACGACAAAACAACTAAGACAGAAAACGAACTATACTTGAATTAACTAACAAAATAACAAAACGAATGTGTAGACAAACCTATACATACGAACTTACAATAAAACACGAAGAACGCACGAACAGGGAAAAATAGACTACACAAAAATGACGATGTACAACCATACCGAACAGTCCCGTATGGTGCGACAAACACTGACACAGGAGACAACCACCCACAACGAACACTGTGAAACAACCTACCTAAATATGACTCTCAATTAGAGGAACGCCAAACACCTGCCTCTAATTAAGAGCCATACCAGGCAACCCTAAACCAACATAGAAACAGACAACATAGAATGCCCACCCAAACTCACGTCCTGACCAACTAACACATACAACAAACTAACAGAAATAGGTCAGGAACGTGACACCTAATACAAACAAATCTAAGTAAAGGGATGGAATAAGTATATACAGTTGAAGTCGGAAGTTTACAAACACTTAGGTTGGAGTCGTTAAAACTTGTTTTTCAACCACTCCACTAATTTCTTATTAACAAACTATAGTTTTTGCAAGTTGGTTAGGACATCTACTTTGTGCATGACACAAGTAATTTTTCCAACAATTGTTTACATACAGATTATTTCACTTATAATTAACTGTATCACAATTCCAGTGGGTCAGAAGTTTACATACACTAAGTTGACTGTGCCTTTAAACTGATTGGAAAATTCCAGAAAACGATATCATGGCTTTAGAAGCTTCTGATAGGCTAATTGACATAATTTGAATCAATTGGAGTTGTACCTGTGGATGTAATTCAAGGCACACCTTCAAACTCAGTGCCTCTTTGCTTGACATCATGGAAAATCAAAATAAATCAGCCAAGACCTCGGAAAAAAACTGTAGACCTCCAAAAGTCTGGTTCATCCTTGAGAGCAATTTCCAAACGCCTGAAGGTACCACGTTCATCTGTACAAACAATAGTACGCAAGTATAAACACCATGGGACCATGCATACCGCTCTGGAAGGAGACGCGTTCTGTCTCCTAGAGATGAATGTACTTTGGTGCGAAAAGGGCAAATCAATCCCAGAACAACAGCAAAGGACCTTGTGAAGATGCTGGAGGAAACAGGTACAAAAGTATCTATATCCACAGTAAAACGAGTCCTATATCGGCATAACCTGAAAGGCTGCTCAGCAAGGAAGAAGCCGCTGCTCCAAAACCGCCATATAAAAGCCAGACTATGGTTTGCAACTGCACATGGGGACAAGGATCGTACTTTTTGGAGAAATGTCCTCTGGTCTGATGAAAAAAAAAAAGAACTGTTTGGCCATAATGACCATCGTTATGATTGGAAAAAGGGGGAGGCTTGCAAGCCGAAGAACACCATCCCATCCGTGAAGCACGGGGGTGGCAGCATCATGTTGTGGGGGTGCTTTGCTGCAGGAGGGACTGGTGCACTTCACAAAAGAGACAGCATCACGTGGAAGGAAAATTATGTGGATATATTGAAGCAACATCTCAAAACATCAGTCAGGAAGTTAAAGCTTGGTCGTAGATGGGTCTTCCAAATGTTCAATGACCCCAAGCATACTTCCAAAGTTGTGGCAAAATGGTTTAACCTGTCTAGGATGAGGGTGCCGCTAGCGGCACTCCCCCCCCACCCCCACTGAAAAACCAGTGCCGCGAAATTCAATTTATTTATTTTTTTTTAAATATTTAACTTTCACACATTAAAGTCCAATACAGCTAATGAAAGACACAGATCGTGTGAATCCAGCCAACATGTCCGATTTTTAAAATGTTTTACAGGGAAGACACAATATGTAAATCTATTAGCTAAATACCTTAGCATAAGACACCATCTTTTCTTTGTCCACCAACACCAGTAGCTATCACCAATTTGGCTAAACTAAGATATTGATAGCCACTAACCAAGAAAAAACCTCATCAGATGACAGTCTGATAACATATTTATGGTATAGGATAGGTTTTGTTAGAAAAATGTGCTTATTTCATGTAGATATCATAGTTTACAATTGCACCCACCGTCACAAATGGACTAGAATAAATACATAGAGCAACGTGTATTACCTAATTACTAATCATCAAACATTTCGTAAAAATACACGGCATACACTAATCGAAAGACACAGATCCTGTGAATACAGACAATATTTCAGATTTTCTAAGTGTCTTACAGCGAAAACACAATAAATCGTTATATTAGCATACCACATGTGCAAACATTACCAGAGCATAGATTCTAGCCAAAGTGAGCGATAACGTCAACATCGCCAAAAAATATTAATTTTTTCACTAACCTTCTCAGAATTCTTCAGATGACACTCCTGTAACATCATATTACAACATACATATAGTTTGTTCGAAAATGTGCATATTTAGCCACCAAAATCATGGTTAGACAATGACAAAAGTTGCCCAGCTGGTCAGACAATGTCGTGCGCCATATTAGACAGTGATCTAGTCACATAAATACTCATAAACGTGACTAAAAAATATAGGGTGGACAGCAATTGATAGACAATTTAATTCTTAATACAATCGCTGATTTACATTTTTTAAATTATCCTTACTTTTCAATACAGTTTGCGCCAAGCGAAGCTACGTCTAACAAAATGGCGTCATAAGCGATTATTATTTTTCGACAGAAACACAATTTATCATAATAAATTGTTCTTACTTTGAGCTGTTCTTCCATCAGAATCTTGGGCAAAGAATCCTTTCTTGGGTCTAATCGTCTTTTGGTCGAAAGCTGTCCTCTTGCCATGTGGAAATGCCCATTGCGTTCGGCATGAACTGGAAACGTGCCCAGAGATTCACAGTGTCTCAGAAATAAATGTCCCAAAATCGCACTAAACGGATATAAATTGCTATAAAACGGTTTAACCTTTTGGGGCTATAGGGGGCGCTTTGGAAAAACTGGAAAATATGTGCAAATTTTCAAACGGCCTCTTAATATATTTTTGCTCTTACCATATGCATATTGTTACTACTGTTGGATAGAAAAGAGTCTATAGTTTCTAAAACCGTTTAAATTTTTTCTCTGAGTGGAACACAAGTCCTTTGGCAGCACTTTCCCCGACCAGGAAGTAAAATGCAAGATGTTTATGCTCGCTTCAACGCTCTGCCTATATATGGTCATGCCACCTATGACCCGAAACACACCTCGTACGCCTTCCTCTGGGTGTCAAGAGGACGTCAGAAGAGAAATCTTGCGTTTATCTTGTTCTGACGTGAATTAAGACCTATTTCTTTGGCGTGACCGTCAATTTCAGGAAGTCAGAAGCGCGCGACTTGGGAGAGATATCATGTTTTGTTTTGCTGCCGTTTCTGATGTGAACTATCTCCAGCTCGGATTTGATTTGATAAATGAGACCATGTCATCGTAATGTATGTTTTTTCAATATAGTTTAATCAGATTATTTGAATTTTTTCGGGAGTTTTGCCGTGTTCTGTAATGTTTCCTTTTTACTTTGGAGAGATCCATGCCACTCGACTAGTACCACTGCTAAAGGAAGATGGAAAGTTGCCATTCTGAATGGATTGAACGACTATTCTGGACTAAGGACAACTTGATCAACATTCTGATGAAAGATCAGCCAAAGTAAGACCAAATTTATAATGTTATTTCATATATCTGTCGTGCATGTCAACTGGTCGCGCGCGCCCAAGTGTGTCTGTCTGGCGTGGCTATGCTAATTTAGCGCTACATTTAGTTTTCGATGTAAAACATTTCATAAATCGGAAATATTGTCTGCACTCACAAGAATCCTGTTTTTCAATTGCTGCACAGTATGTATTTCTCCGAAATGTTTTATGAGGAGTAATTAGGTATTTGATGTTGGTGTCTGTAAATGCTATGGCTGCTTTCGGTGCAATTTTTGAGTGTAGCTGAAATGTAATTTATGATTTATACCATAAATATGCACATTTTTCAAAAAAAACATATGCTATACAATAAATATGTTATCAGACTGTCATCTTAGGAAGTTGTTTCTTGGTTAGTGGCTATATATATCTTCATTTGGTCGAATTTGTGATAGCTGCTGATGGAGTAAAAAACTGATGGAGTTAGAAAAAGTGGTGTCTTTTGCTAAGGTGGTTAGCTAATAGATTTACATATTTTGTCTTCCCTGTAAAACATTTTAAAAATGGACATGTTGGCTAGATTCACAAGATGTCTGCCTTTCATTTGCTGTATTGGACTTGTTAATGTGTGAAAGTTAAATATTTAAAAAAAATGTATTTTTTGAATTTGCCGCTCTGCCTTTTCAATGGAGTGTGGGAGGAGTGCCGCTAGCGGCACCCCTGTCCTTGACAGGTTTAAATTAACTACCTTATGATGTTTTTAACTCCTATAACGAGTAAAAACATGACCGGAGAAATATTACTGGCTACACTAATGCTTGGAAAAAGAGCAGGTCGGTGTCCACCGCGCGTCCGGCGCAGCTGGAAAAGAGTTCTTACCTACACGTTGTTTTGTTTTATAGTGGCTGTGATTGCGCAATCGACACCATTCAAAGCGTCATCACGTAAAGGCATCCAGGGGAAGACGTAAGCAGTGTCTGTATCCTCATAGCATTCACAGTGGCCTTTAAACTGACTCCAGATCAGGGGCCAAAATGTGTGAAATCTGACTCCATGTCAGGGAAATTGCTGTAGAATGAGTTCTGTTCCACTCAGAGACAGAATTTCAACGGCTATAGAAACTAGAGACTGTTTTCTATCCAATAATAATAATAATATGCATATTGTACGAGCAAGAATTTAGTAGGAAGCCGTTTAAAAATTACACGATTTCCAGAAAAAGTGACAACAGCACCCCCTAGCCTAAAGAGGCTAGGTTTACATCCAAATGGCGGGAGATTTTCATTGGAAACATCCAAAATCCGTGTGTAGAAGATATGTGCATTTTCCTACCAGCGGTGTCTCCACCAAACTGACTTTTTGTGGATAACAATCAGTGTGTGATGACATAGTGCACACAAAATGCAATGTTTTGCATAAGTTTTCATGTACTAAATTGCATTTTCAATTCTACCAACTCACAAAAATGTTTGCGTTAAATAGCAAATGTGCCTACACTGGTCTTCCACGTGCGCTCTAGCCAACAGCTGGCAGATAAAGTACGGGTAAACTGTGCTGGTAAGCTTGTCTACATGATGAGATTATTATGGATAAGACGAAGAGTGAGAATATTTTTATTTGTCAAACGGCAGTTGAGCATCGTTCATCATGTCACCAGAATAACACGCTCAATATTTATTGGAAAGCAGCATCAACCTGAACACTTTCACCTAATGGAGACTCCTCAGAGGAGGAAGGGGAGGACCATTCTCCTCAGTGAATTTCATAAAAATAAAAATTGTAATACATTTAAAAGTTTTCCTTTTTAGATAAAACTAAACTAAATATAATCATGTCAACAAATACCTGATTAAAACACACTATTTTGCAAATAAGGTCTACAGTAGCCTCAGCAGGACTCTGTAGGGTAGCACCATGGTGTAACCGGAGGGAAAGGGGGATACCTAGTCAACTGAATGCCTTCAACTGAATGCTTTCAACTGAATTGTGTCTTCCGCATTTAACCAAACCCCTCTGAATCAGAGAGGTGTGGGGGGGCTGCCTTAATCGACATCCACGTCTTCGGTGCCCGAGGAACAGTGGGGTAACTGCCTTGCTCAGGGGCAGAACAACAGATTTTTACCTTGTCAGCTCGGGGATTCAATCCAGCAACCTTTCAGTTCCTGGCCCAATGCTCTAAGGACAGCTACTTTCCGTCCTCCTCTGGGTACTTTTACTTCAATACAAAACCTAGGAGGCTTATGGTTCTCACCCCCTTTCAAAGACTTACACAGTAATTATAGTTGACTCAAAGAGAGAGAAATACAATAGTTTAACAGTTTTGAACAAATTAATTTCTTCCAAAATGATGGAGAAGCAAAAGAGAAAGATAGATTTGAAAAAAAAATCACTTTCAGTTTGACTTACTTGGCTAGCTAGTTTAGCCAACTGAAACGCCCTGCTCAAACAGAGGGATGCTATGTTAGCTAGCTGGCTATGACTTTCCAACACAACACTGGAACTCTTCCAAGTCAAGGTAAGCTTTTGGTATTACTCATTTATTGCAACCGGGGCCTGTCGGTGTAACTGCTTACTGACTATACACTAACGTTACTGCATGATTGTAGCGGGTTTACTAACGCATTAGTTCAATTAGCTGTGCTGACTATGGCGTTACTTTAGCTAATATTGTGAGAACGATGTAGGCTGTGTGCAGCAGTTTGGCAAAGGGAAGAGGTGAGAGGAGAAGAGTGCATATATGCGAGAAGGAATACAATATGGCTGCTATGAAAGTGAACTGTGTTTAAGCGTGAACAGGGGTGTATTCATTCCAGACAATTCTGTTGAATTTTGTGTAACAATGTAACAAAACAGGGGTTCTGAATTTGTCCAATAGAAACTCTCGTTTGCAACTGGTGCACTAATGATTACACCCTATATCAGCTAGATGCAGGCAAGAGTGTGCAAGGCGGTATTGAATGTCATTGTCTGTCCATGTGTCACTGTCTGTCACCTCAAATGTTTTCTCTCGACCTGTGTTCACCTACGTTGTAAACTTTCATTCATAGGCTAGATTGGAGCAACCTCATGTTGGGAATAGGGAAAATTTGAGTATCAAGTAGCCTAAACCTATCGCTGTTACATTGAACTGGTAAATGGAATATGAATGAGATTCATCCAATATGCTGTAATAGAAATAATGCCATTCTCATTGAAATAAATGTTGTCCTCCCTCATCTTAAACGGCACTGACGCCACTGCTTTCATCACCGTGTGAAGTTCTTTCACCACCCTGTAATATATTTAATCTGTGGCCTTATATACTGCATGGTTTCCAGAGTTATAGTGGGAAGACCACACACGATATCATTGCGTTTCCGCCACCATTTTTTGCATAATTAATTTTACAGACACAAAAAGATCCCACCGTGTCAAACGAACAAATGATCTATCGCCATTTATCAAACTGTACCGAAACTTCCTGTTTCCGTCACAGCTGTCTTGATTTTATTTTAATACGGTAGGACATTACTCGCATAAAAACTATGGATGGAAACGTGGTTTGTGGCACCAAATCTTTAATCTTTCGTTCTTCAGTACCTTTTTATTTAAGGTGCTGCAATACAGATGTATCACAGGGTCCATGGACAGGGTCCATGCTACATATTGCTACAGACAGGAAGAATAGAGCTGTTTTTGTTTGACGTTCCCTCTGGCAGAAACCTCCTCAGGTGTCTCCAGTCCTGACTGAGCCAACCTGTCCCCAGTGTTTGTCCCACTGTATCATTAGCCAGCGACTCAGCTCTCCGTTCCAAAATGTCATATATCCATAGTAATGAACTGCTAGAGAGAATAGAGTAGAGTACATGCTATTCCCAAACTTCCCTGCTGCACAACTCCCATTAATCCAAATGCTCTGACTTTGCTGCTCCAGTACCTCTCCTCATTAGCCATGGCAGGAATCAGGATGCACATAATCGGGAGGTGCCCCATGTCAGGCAGTTGTATATACTAGAGAAGGAGAAAGAAAGAGGGAGAGAGAGCCATGAGGAAATGACGAAACACCCTGGAGAAAGATGACTAGGGCTCAGATTACTACAGGAGTGCAAGTGGCAAGCATCAAGCTGTCATTCTGTTTGTCAAACCGTGTCAACCCCTTTCAGCGCACTGTGCCAATAAAAAGTCCCTAAAAATATATATAAAAAGGTAGAGGGGGGGCAAACAAGGTGTTTGTGGATTCCAATAACCCTCAGAGGCTCTGTAAGGCGCCCCCTATACCCACTTATCCAATATTTACCTCACAGAGAAGCATTGTTATAAAAAAACAAATAATTATTTATCCTGAACATTGAACTTCCTTGCCAGTCCCTCAGTGGGGGAAAGTGAGGCTCTACTCTCAAACTATTTTTCCATTGATGTTCATTGTCTTGGATTAGAGTATGTCCTGTGGTTATTATTACAGCACTGAAACAGAACACCTTGCCTTCCTGGCTTTGTCACAATTAAGACAATCTCATCCTAGCTCCTCATGAATCTGAGCACTTGGTACACTTCATGGCGAGGGATGCCTGAGAGCCCGATTTGCAGAAATGCTTTCACAAATAGATGCACAAACAAGTCATAACACTGCTATGGTATTTCATTCTCTACATGATGCCCCTGCATTAGTTACCATGTTAAATTGAACAGGGGGTGTCCACCTTAACTGCATCTTTCCCTGGAGTGACGTTGGAAACACGTGGTATGGAGGGGCATGGAGCGGCATGGTGTGTGGCAGTGCGGAGTGGGCAGGTGCGGTTGGGCGAGAGTGCTTCAATAATTGCCTGGGCAACATGGCCAAGCCCTGGTGGTTGTGTGCTGCGACTCTGAAGAAGACGCTCAGAATGTCCCACTGCATCATAGATTGAGGTTGGGAACCTAGGAGCACGTCTGCGCCATTTTTCAAATGAGCATTTCTTGTCCCAGAAGGCAGCAGTGGTTTTCCCCTATCATAAGCAATTGGAATAGATACAGGCACTAATATACTTCTTCGGCATGCGTAAGTAGGTTGAGAAAGAGGGCTCACTGTGATATTTTCCTGGAGCAGTGTATTTCTCCTTCCTGTTTTCACTGATAGAAGAATGAGGAGAGATCTGAGAGGAATGGGCTTACTGACCCATTCAATATTGCAACAGCCATGCAATTACTCCCCGTGTGCTCTGACACCACTTTAAATGTGGTATAGAAGATGGCAATGCAACAACACAGTATTTACAACAGCATGGTGCTTTTAGGAGATTGTATGGGGTCCTTACTGTAACAGACAAACACTGTAGAGATTTTCACAAGGAAATAACACACAAAAGCAGTTACCCCATTTGAAAATATAAATATGCATTATATATGAATATTGAAATATATAAATAAATATGAATTATAACAGTACATTCAAATGGCACCAAAATAAGTAGTGCCTGGACCTGGAAGTTTTTACAACTTAACACCCTTATTGTGGATATGATTTTTCCTTCCTGTTCTCTTTCAAGAATAGGCACCAATCAATGTTAGTAATTGGTGATCGAATGGAAAGGACATTTCTTTGAAATGCCACTCCTAAATGGTCCCCAGTGTCAAATGAGGTAAGGGACATATATTTAGAATCCCCCTCATCTCTACTTCCTTATCGAATGCATCATGTAGCCTATTTCAGAGCTATGCAAAAATCTGATGATTTAGAGAAAAGCCTTGCCTTTTCTAATCCAGCGGAAATGTCATGCTTGATTGAAACTTGGAGGAGTTGCAGAGTCGAGTCAAGTGAGAGGCGCATTCATTTGCATTTGGCCGACCAAATCACTATTTTTATAGGCCCCCTTTTCACAATTACACTCTCAGGATGTTAATGTTACTTTCAGACAGAATTACCTCTTTATGTGCTCTGATGCTTGTACTCCATTAATTTAGTTTTATTGCCACTAAATTAGTTTCACTCAGCCCCTCTGGCAGAGAAACCTAATGCGCATAAATATAATTTATGCACCTAAACATTTGTACTCAAAATATTCAGCTCAAGTACACTGTAGGTAGGCCGTGGGAATGTCAATTACCTTCACAACTCTTTGACTTCCACTCTGTTCTGACTGTGTAGGAAATGAATAGACTTATGGAGTTATTCTGGTAAAGTCATTCACCACAGGAATACCTTGTCTCTAACCTCATAGATAAAGTTTCTAAGGGAACATTTTCTCAGAGGATTGTGCCTCGTTGTAATAATGTCACCTTCAGCCCACCAAATTCGGAAGTCTGTGCTATTTCACTTTCATGCATGAACATTATGTTTTAGTGCTACTATTAAGGCTATATGAGTTCAGATATTACTGTTTTAGCGGTGGGCGGGGGAAACTAGATGTCACATTGGGAATTGCACTTGATTGCAGTTGTGTGGTGAACTATGAAGATCATTTGGAGAAGGATGCAGAGATTACACCATAGGGAGCTCTACAGTACCTAGCTGAGGAATAAACATCCACTAAACAATAAAACAACAATTATGAAACATTTCAGGAATAATGAGGTCTTTATGAAAATCTATGTTTATGAAGACTCAGGGTTGAGTCTTGCCTTGTCGACTGAATTACATTAGTTGGAGCATGAATATAAATACGTGGACTACACTCAAGATTTTTTTTGTACTGCTTCAGAGGGAGAGACATTACAGCAAATAAAGTAATATCAGCAGAAGATAGCTCTACACAGGGATGCACTAAAGAAACTGAGATGTTTTGGGAGATACTGGGTATTAAGGCTTTTACTCCAGCCCTGATCTAACACACCTTATTTGACTAATCAAGGTCCTGATGAGCAGCTGATTTGTAAAGCAGATTTCTTAAAGCAGGAGAGCACAGTAGCTCTCCGGCAGGACGGTTGACCACCCCTGTTGTTTTCTATTTACTATTTTCCTCCTGCTTCACTCCTTGTGTCTGAGCTGTTCAGCGGATGCTGTGGAATGTTTGAGTCTCATTGCCTCCAATTGTCATTCTGGGTGATGAAGCTAAAGCTGAGCCAGGGTTGGGAGATTTAAGCCAGAATGTAAACATTTGTCTCCCATCAGGCCCGCTGTCGAGACAACCCAAAGCTTTTTCACTCCAAGGCCTCTCAGGTGAAATTCCTTTATTCCAGGACCCAGAGTAAGACATAAAACTCTATAGATTACAAAAGACTGGCAGCTAGTGAGAGAAACACCTGAGATAATGAGCTTTGATACGATGCCTGTCTCTCTTCCTCCAGCAGCCATCCATCAATGGAAATGTTAGAGACAGAGAGGGCCAAAGCTGGGTTATTCTCCTCCTGTCACTGGAAACTAGATTCCACACACCTGCCTGACCTTTGGTGAAGCAATTTTCTGCCCATGTAGTATAGCCTACTGCTGGTGTCCTGCCGACTACGCCAGCTGCTGGGATGAGCGATGGGATTTTATTAGGGATGGCGACATCTTGTTACTTACCGAACATAACTTATACCTGCACCCACCTACATCCCACTGGGAACACCATGTCATTTCAACATGGGTAATTAGGTAATATTTGGTTGCCATATTATACATTGAGATTACAACCTATATTCAACCCAAAAAAAGCTTCTCCCAAGTGGGTGTGACACATACTCCCATTGCCTGCTGCACTGCTGCTTGGATTCCACCTGGCGATCTGTTCTCCGTCCGCCCTGGCCTGTCTCCCACTGTCTGGTACAGGTACCTCCACCACACTCCCCCCTCTCTCCCGAGCTTTCGCTCTCCTCCAACACACACACACTGTTGGGGCAAGTGACTCTGAACTTACAATGGCTAGCCCCAAGTCGTTATATATATTTTTTTTTTTTCTTGTGCATACTGCCTCATGACTACTGCATACTTTGTTGACTACAAAGTTTCTTTACCCAACCGTTGGATGGACTATGTTTATTCCCACACTTGGGACATTGACTCTCTATTGGTTACACAGACTTTTGGCCTCCCATCCTATTCCAACCACCTCTCGCCGGCTTTGTATTCATGTTACCTGATAAAATTGCTGTACAATAGGATCTTGTTGCCATCTGATGCACATTCAGATGTCATAAATCAGCACTGCAGATCTCTCCCTGTACTATGCTGTGCCTTGATTGTATTACTGTTGATCATATCTGGAAATGTGCATGAACACCCTGGCCCATCATCTACTGTTGCTAGCCCCAATTCTCATTGTGCTCTGATATCTGCTTCACTGATTTCTGCTCTCGTAAAATCCTGGGTTTTCTGCACGTTAACACTAGAAGCTTATTACCTAAAATGTATCAATTGAAAGTGTGGGTTCACAGCTCCAATCCAGATGTGTTGGTCATTACTGAGACATGGTTAAGGATGAGTGTTTTGAATACTGATGGTAACCTTCCTGGTTATCACTTTTTTTGGCAAGACAGATCTTTCAAAGGTGGGGGAGTGGCAGTCTTTACCAAGGATCACCTTCAGTGCTTGGTTATCTCCACCAAGTCAGTCCCCAAACAATTTAATTTGCTGGTTAAAAGCTTTAAACTTGTAAATAGCTCTTTGTTGACTGTTGCTGGGTGCTATCGTTCTCCATCAGCACCGGCCTGTACCCTACCTGCCCTAAGCTCTCTCCTGGCCCCTTACAATAAGTCTGAATTTGTCCTGCTAGGTGACCTAAACTGTGACATGCTTAAACCACATGACCAGGTCCTAAAGCAATGGGACTCCCTAAATCTTTCTCAGATTATCACCAATCCCCCAAGGTATGACTCCAAACACCCAGATAAGGCTACTCTCCTCGATGTTATCTTCACAAACAATCCTGGTAGGTATCAGTCTGGTGTTTTCTGTAATGACCTTAGCGATCACTGTTTTACAGCCTGTGTTCAAAATGGCTGCTCAGTGAAACGACCTGTCCTGATTTGTCATAGATAAAATGACAAATCATGATAAAAAACTTAAATGAGCAAGCCTTCCTTCATGAACTGGCCTCTGTAAAATGGTATAGAATCAGCTTGATCCCCTCTGTCGAAGACGCTTGGACCTTCTGTTTTTATATTTTTCATGGTATTGTTAACAAACACGACCCCATAAAGAAATGAGAACTAAAAACAGTTTCAGCCCCTGATCTTGCTGAGTTACTCCACCTCAAGAATTGCATTAGGCGAAAGGCTCAGGCTGACTGGCCATCATTCGGGCAAATGAGAAATAAGTGTACTCAGGCTATCCGAAAGGCCAAAGTTAGTTACTTTAAGGAGCAGTTCTCGAAAACGGTTAAAGACCTGGAGAAAAAACCCTCCTCCTCAGAGCTGCCCATGTCCCTGAATGTTGATGATGTGGCTGTTACTGACAAGAAGCACATGGCTGAGCTCTATAATCACCACTTCATTAAAAACGTATTTGGGATTGGTGTCCCTTCCACGGGATGGTTGAACTAATTTAGGCTAATTCGATTAACATGAGGTTGTAAGTAACAAGAACATTTCCCAGGACATAGACATACTGTATCTGATATTGGCAGAAAGCTTAAATTCTTGTTAATCTAACGGCACTGTCCAATTTACAGTAGCTATTACAGTGAAAGGATGCCATGCTATTGTTTGAGGAGTGTGTACAATTTTGAACATGGAAAGTTATTAATAAACAAATTAAGGACATTTGGGCAGTCTTGACACAAAATTTTGAACAGAAATGTAATGGTTAATTGGATCAGTCTAAAACTTTGCACATACACTGCTGCCATCTAGTGGCCAAAATTACGTGTTTTTTTCTTTGTATTATTGTTTACCAGATCTATTGTGTTATATTCTACTACATTCCTTTCACATTTCCACAAACGTAAAAGTATTTCCTTTCAAATGGTACCAAGAATATATATATCCTTGCTTCAGGGCCTGAGTTACAGGCAGTTAGATTTGGGTATGTCATTTTAGGCAACATAAAAAAGGGGTCTTAAGAAGATTCATATTTGACTCAGCCATGCCTCCCTGCCCGTCCAACATTTCCTAATTTCCCACCCCTTCTAATGCGACTATCCCCGATGCTTCGCCCTCCTTTTCCCCTGCCCCGCTACAAATTTTCTCCCTGCAGGCAGTCACTGAGTCTGAGGTGTTAACCTCTCGAAGCTAGGGGGCAGAATTTTTATGTTTGGAAAAATAACGTTCCCATTGTAAGCTACCTATTTCTCAGGTCCAGATGCTAGAATATGCATATAATTGACAGAGTAGGATAGAAAACACTCTAAAGTTTCCAAAACGGTCAAAATATTGTCTGTGAGTATAACAGAACTGACTTTGCAGGCGAAACCTGAGGAAATCCAACCAGGAACTGCGTCAGTGGATACACGGATGTCCCTCCATTAGTTGATGCGCGCGACACTCGTTGCTCGACATTTTCCTTCTCTCCAGTTTTGAAAAGTTTACAGTCCGGATGAAATATCATCGATTATTGATGTTAAAAACAACCTGAGGATTGATTATTAAAAACGTTTGTCATGTTTCTACGAACTTTATGGATACTATTCATCAAGCCTTGATGACCTGCCTAAGGCTGTGGAATACTGAACATAACGCGCCAAACAAATTGAGTTTTTTTTATATAAAAATAATCTTTATCGAACAAAAGGAACATTTATTGTGTAACTGGGAGTCTCATGAGTGCAAATATCCGAAGATCATCAAAGGTAAGCGATTAATGTTATTGCTTTTCTGGCTTTCGTGACCAATCTACATTGCTGCTAGGTGTTCTTAATGTTTTGTCTAGTGATCGATAAACTCACACAAACGCTTGGATTGCTTTCGCTGTAAAGCATATTTTCAAAATCTGACACGAGGTGGATTAACAACAAGCTAAGCTGTGTTTTGCTATATTGCACTTGGGATTTCATGATTATAAATATTTTTAGCAATTCTTTTGTATTTGGCGCTCTGCAATTCAGCGGTTGTTGGTGAAAATGATCCCACTAAAGGGATCCGTGCGTCAAGAAGTTAAAGGAGCTCCTTAAATTTGACCCCAAAAACCATCTTGGTCAGATCATTAATAAGACCCTTTCTTCTTGAAGGTTGCTGCCCCTATCGTCTCCAAGCCTATCTCCAACCTTTTTAACCTGTCTCTCCTTTCTGGGGAGGTTCCCATTGCTTAGAATGCAGCCACAGTTCGTCCTTTATTTAATCGGGGAGATCAAGCTGATCCTAACTGTTATAGGCCTATTTTTATTTTGCCCTGTTTATCAAAAGTGTTGGAAAAACCTGGCTTTCTTGATGTCTATAGCATTCTCTTGGGTATGCAATCTGGTTTCCTGGTTATGGATGTGTCACTGCAACGTTAAAGGTCCTCAATGATGTCACCATTGCCCTTGATTCTAAGCAATATTGTGCTGCTATTTTTATTGACTTGGCCAAAGCTTTTGATATGGTAGACCATTCCCTTCTTGTGGGCCAGCTAAGGAGTATTGGTGTCTCTGAGTGGTCTTTGGCCTGGTTTACTATCTACCTCTCTCAAAGAGTGCAGTCTATAAAGTCAGAAAATCTGCTGTCTCAGCCACTGCATGTCACTAAGAGAGTACCCCAAGGCTCAAATCCTAGGCCCCACGCTCTTCTCAATTTACATCAACAACATAGCTCAGGCAGTAGGAAACTCTCTCATACATTTATATGCAGATGATACAGTCTTATACTCAGCTGGCCCCACCCCGGATTTTGTGTTAAATGCTCTACAACAAAGCTTTCTTCGTGTCCAACAAGCTTTCTCTACCCTTAACCTTGTTCCAAACACCTCCAAAACAAAGGTCATGTGGTTTGATAAGAAGAATGCCCCTCTTCCCACAGGTGGTAATACTACCTCTGAGGGTTTAGAGCTTGAGGTAGTCACTTCATACAAGTACTCTCAGCACATATCAAAGATGCAGGCTAAAGTTAAATCTAGACTTAGTTTCCTTTATCATACTCGCTCCTCTTTCACCCCACCTGCCAAACTAACCCTGATTCAGATGACCATCCTACCCATGCTAGATTACGGAGACATAATTTATAGATCGGCAGGTAAGGGTGCTCTCGAGCGGCTAGATGTTCTTTACCATTTGGCCATCAGATTTGCCACCAATGCTCCTTATAGGACACATCACTGCACTCTATTCTCCTCTGTAAACTGGTCATCTGGTCACCTGTCGCAACTTGACACACTGGATGATGCGTATTTATAAAACCCTCTTAGCCCTCACTCCCCCCTATCTGAGATATCTACTGCAGCCCTCATCCTTAAAATACAACACCCGTTCTGACAGTCACATTCTGTTAAAGGTCCCCGAAGCACACACATCCCTGGGTCGTTCGTCTTTTCAGTTCGCTGCAGCTAGCGACTGGAACGAGCCGCAAAAAACACTCAAACTGGACAGTTTTACCGCAGTCTCTTCATTCAAAGACTCAATCATGGACACTCTTACTGACAGTTGTGGCTACTTTGTGTGATGTATTGTTGTCTCTACCTTCTTGACCTTTGTGCTGTTGTCAGTGCCCAATAATGTTTGTACCATGTTTGTGTTGCTACCATGTTGTTGTTATGTTGTGTTGCTACCATGCTGCGTTGTCATGTGTTGCTGCCTTGCTATGTAGTTGTCGTAGGTCTCTCTTTCTGTAGCGTTGTGTTTTCTCTCTTGTTGTGATGTGTGTTTTGTCCTATAATTCTATTGTATTTATTTTACATTTTTAATCCCAGGCCTCCGTCCCCGCAGGAGGCCTTTTGCCTTTTGGTAGGCTGTCATTGTAAATAAGAATTTGTTCTCAACTGACTTGCCTAGTTAAATAAAGGTTAAATAAAAAATAACCACTCAAAAAGATAACCAATGTGTTATGCTCTCAACCATCTAAAAGGCAACCAAATATCAACAGTTGAAGGAGATGAATCTTCTGCTTGGATAGTTCCATCTGTGCCACTGACTTGGTCTGGCTTTAAATCCAGTTTGTCTGCAAATGAATAATTAATATGTTGGATTCAAGTCTCCATCTCAACCAAAAATTTATATTATATAATATAACTAAATCAAATCAAATCTTAAAACTAAACAAAAATAAAAAAACAAAGTTTGATACTTATACATTAACCTTTATTTTTGGTTGAGATGGTTATGTGAATTCATCAATTAAATTATTAATTTGAAGACAAACTGGAATTATCCAGCAACGTGCTTCAAATGGTGATTTTTAGGTGTGTTGACAATCAAACACAATTCAATAACAATAAATATAAATACAATTGAAATCAAATCCTAGGCCTACTGTATTATACATTTTAAAAGTTTTTATTCTGAGTTGAATTTAGGTGACACTGCACGATTTCCCACCAAGCTGAACACGTGTCTCGTGCGCTTCGATTTGTTTGTTTTCAAGTGTTTTTTGTTATAATCATTCCAAATAATGTTTTGGTGTAGTCAACAAGTTACTTGGGCCATATAAAATATTCTCCATCTTTTTGATTATGGGAGAAAGCAAACAGATATCAATTGCTCATTTGCCAATGCTGAAAGCTCCTCAACCACGCACCTCTGGTTGAAAGTCTCGTCTCCTACTCTGCCTCCTGACATCAGCCTCTCCCAAGCGGGTATGATACCTAGGCTACTCCGGTGGCGTCCTGCACTGCTTGGCTTCCACATTTCGGTCTTTTCTTGACTACCTAGGCCTGCTCCCTAATGTCTGGTACAGGTACCCCCACCACTTGGCCCATTTTCTCCCGAGCTTCACTCATCGCTCCAGCACACACTTACACTCAACATCTGATCCAAATGTTGTCTTTAGCCTGCGGACTTGTGTGAACTTTTCCTTGAGAACCTGTACACATTTAGATTTGTATTACTTGGCCAATTGTTATTTTATTGTATCTTATTTATTGTAACTTAGGCCAATTTGTGATTAGTGTGCAACTGCATATGCTTAATATTTTATAGTCATAGAAAATGTATGGTTATTTCTCATGTTGATTGATAGGCCACAAATGAACATATTACTGTTGTTATTGTTGCTATTGTCTACCATTGACTTTTACACTGAGGATGATGCATTTAGGTCCTGTTGTCTTTTAAATGCAAAAACATTTCTGGATTGTTCCTTCGGTACTTAACCATGTCTCTGGACTGTACACACATGTTGTATTAAAGACTCTGGTTCCTCTGGACTATGGTTCTAGTACTGTTTGTAAATCCAAATGTTGTAAAATCGGATATTTTGCTGCTTTTACTGTCAGGAAATGTGCAATCTAACACACATCCTGACATTTCCACCCCATCTGAATTAAAATGCTTGAATGGTCTGAACTTTGCGCATAAATATAAGAAGTATTCTGCCGAAACATGATTTTGTGAATATTTGCATTGAAAACCTCAGACACAGATGTATTTATGCTTTCTAAAACCTGTCAAATATATATTGATATATATATATATATGTGACAAAGACATTGATATTGATGGTTACAATGTTTTTTTGTTCCGATTGCAGATCTAAGGGTGGTGGTGTTGCTATATACATAAAAGGCACGTTTTTGGAAACCATTCTGACTTATGTTACCAAACCCAAGCAATTTCAATATCTGTCTTTGAATATAAATCTGACTCAAAGATGGTAACTGAGAACCTCTATTCTGAACTATTTTAATCAACATTTTCATGATGCAGACACATTATTTGATAGAGTTAAATTGATGTTAAAAAAATCCCCTGCCCCTGATGATCTAAAAACCCACCTACTACAATTAGCTGCAGACATCGTTGCTCCCCCTTTAACATACATCTTTAACCTCACCCTAGAATGTAATGAAATCCCCAGGTTGTGGAAATCAACATTTGTCCTACCTCTTTTGAAAGGAGGTGATCCCACTCTACTTAATAATTATCGGCCAATATCTAAATCATCTGTTCTGGCAAAGGTATTTGAGTCCCTAGTCAATAGGCAACTTAAGGTTAACCTCCAGGGGAAAAAAAACATTTTGAATGGTATGCAATCAGGTTTCAGGTCTAGCCATAGTACTGCCACAGCAACTTTGAGGGTGTGATATTCACTGTGACCTGGATAAGAAACTGCATTGTGTATCTGTTATCATAGACTTGTCAACGTTTTTTTGACATTGTAGACCATTCTCTTGGTGCAGAGATTCAAGTGTATTGGGATTACTGGTCATACTCTGGAGTGGTTTGTGAACTACCTGTCAAATCGAAACCAGTGTGTTAAGGTAGCTGGCTGTAAACCGGACACCATAGAGTTGTGCTCGGGTGTGCCTCAAGGATCCATTTTAGGTCCCCTGTGGTTTATAATCTATATCAACAATATTGGGAGACAGCTGATGTATATTTTTTATGCATATGACACTGTTTTCCATTCAATTGGCAGAAATTTTACTTTGGTTTTCGAAAAAAGCTCAAACAGCTTTTAACGTCATTCAACAAAATCTGTACAATTTGAAGCTTGGTCTGAATTTCTCTAAAAAAATATGCATGGTATTTCCCAATACTAAACATTCTGAAAACCATGTAATTACTACCTTGGATGGACATTCTACAGAGCAAATCAAAACATACAAATATCTGGGAGTTTGGGTTGTTGTGACTTTTGGCTAATTCAAATTTAAGATCATTTACTGATTAATTACTGGAATAATAAAATTATCTGATTTGTTTGATTAATTTGGTTATCCTATTCAAAATAATCTATGAGGACACCATTAAGGTTTGGATACAGAGAAACCCTTGACTTAATGCTCCCTTGACTTAATTGACTTAATGCTTAATGATAATGTAGTTATCATTAACCGTTATACCATTAATGACTATATCAACAAGTCAATAATTTCAAGTTTAAAGTTTTAATGTCACATGCAGTGAAATTACTTTCTTGCAAACTCTAAACCCAACGATGCAATAATCAATAACAATTGATCAAAAACCCCAAAATACAAAAAGTAAGAATAAGAAATATGAAATACACAATAAAGTAAGTACACTAATATTTTAAAAGTCAGTTCCAATACAATATTTACATGTGCAGGGATACTGGAGTGATGGAGGCAGA
Organism: Salvelinus fontinalis; assembly: GCF_029448725.1. NCBI lineage: Eukaryota > Metazoa > Chordata > Actinopteri > Salmoniformes > Salmonidae > Salvelinus > Salvelinus fontinalis. The sequence goes on along the minus strand of NC_074678.1, from coordinate 20,893,956 downwards.
TATGTATAGCGCTAAGGTGACTAGGCAACAGGATATAATATAAACAGAGTAGCAGCAGCTTGCATGTGAGTGGGTGTGCGGGTGTGTAGAGTCAGTATAAATGTATATGCATATTATGTGTGAGTGAGCGAATGACGGAGTGAGTGTTTGTGTGTGTTGGTATGACAGTGTGTGAGTGTGCAGGGCAAATACTGAAATAAGAGGTCAATAAAGATAAAAGGTAAACTCGGTACGTGTAGCTATTTATCAGTCATATTGCTTGGGGGATAGAAGCTATTCAAGAGCCTGTTGGTGGCAGACTTGATGCACCGGTACCTCTTGCCGTGCAGCAGCAGAGAAAATAGTCTATGGCTTGGGTGGTTGGGGTCTTTGACGATTTTCCGGCCTTCTTTTCACACCACCTGATATAGCGGTCCTGGTGGCAGGGAGCTCGGCCCCAGTAATGTACCTCAAGGAATACTCTGTCTAATAAAATTCTCATTCTTAATTAAGGATTATCCCCTTTTGTTTCTCAATTTTCGCCTAAAATATCATACCCAAATCTAACTGCCTGTAGCCCAGGCCCTGAAGCAAGGATATGCATATTCTTGGTACCATTTGAAAGGAAACACTTTGAAGTTCATGGAAATGTTAAAGGAATGTAGTAGAATATATAACACAATAGATCTGGTCAAATATAATACAAAGAAAAAAAAAACGTTCTTTTGTACCATCATCTTTGAAATACAAGAGAAAGGCCAAAATGTATTATTCCAGCCCAGGTGCAATTTTGGCCACTAGATGGCATCAGTGTATGTGAAACGTTTTAGACTGATCCTATTAACCATTGCATTTCTGTATCAAGACTGCCCAAATGTGCCTAATTTGTTTATTAATAACTTTTCATGTTGAAAATTGTACACTCTCCTCAAACAATAGCATGGTATTATTTCACTGTAATAGCTACTGTAAATTGGACAGTGCAGTTAGATTAACAAGAAATTAAGCTTTCTGCCAATGTCCGATATGTCTATGTCCTGGGACTTTTTTGTTGTTACTTACAACCTCATACTAATTGCATTAGCCTACATTATCTCAACCGTCCCGTGGAAGGGACACTGATCCCGAATAAGTTTTAACCTGTTTGGGCTAGGGGTCAGCATTTTCACATTTGGATGAAAAGCGTGCCCAGAGTAAACTGCCTGCTACTCAGTCCCAGTTGCTAATATATGCATATTATTAGTAGATTTGGATTGAAAACACTCTGAAGTTTCTAAAACTGTTTGAAAGATGTCTGTGAGTATAACAGAACTCATACTCATATAACTCATACGTTCCAAGATGGCTTAGCAGTTCAGACGTAATTTTTGTCCTCGTACTGTCTTGTCCTGTATATATATATTTACATAAATATTTACACCTTCTTCGCATATCTTTTATATATTTTATTATCCAAGAACTCAACTACAAAAGCTTTCCTGCAACCCGCCTCACCAATTACAACAAAAAAAAGTATTATTTACCTCAAATCTGAAAATCCACAGTGGAAGCTAACCAGGGGCTAATCAGAAGTTAGCCAGAAAGCTAACCAGAAGCTAGCCGAAAGCTAATATGAAGCTGCCCAGAAGTTGCCGGTTTGCTGGCTAGCGTTGGTGTTTCAGCTGCCCACGTTTTGTGGTCATCAGCTATTCCTTTAGCTCAATTATCTACCGGCACTTTTGTGCAACGCGACTCGGACCGGAGCATACCGGGCCTTTTTTTCTCTCAGTTTCCCCGGATTTCAGCCGCAGGCTCTGGACATTTGCGCCTTGATTGCGCAGCTAGTTAGCTGCAAACCGTGTGACTATTGGCTTACGTCGATCCCGGAGCAAACTTAAATTATTCCGGAGCTAGCCAGCTGAGGAGTTCCATCAGCCATTCCTGGGCTACAGTCACCTATCCGGACCCGTTTTTTTTTTGCTGCAGATACGGAGCCCCACCGGGCCTTCACGATTGACTGCCGACGTTATCTGCCCGAGGGAGTTATCCAACTGGCACCTCCGTCGCGACGTTACCTGAACGCTCATCTGGGGCCCGCTAATCGTTAGCTGCTTTATCGGCTGCTATCTGAATAAGTATATCGGACAATTTTTTTTTCTTGGGTCACTATATCTATTTTGCCAATTGGATTGATCCCCTCTACAAGACACGGAACCCCACTAATCTACCGACGGAAACGCACGAGGTATCTAAAAATAGACCTCCATCCTATGCTATCTTGCTACCGATAGCCATCTACCCGGCCAGCTGTCTGGATCGCCGTGACCCCAACCAACCTCTACTCACTGGACCCTTATTGATCACTCGATTAAGCATGCCTCTCCTTAATGTAAATATGCCTTGTCCATTGCTGTTCTGGTTAGTGTTTATTGGCTTATTTCACTGTAGGGCCTCTAGCCCTGCTCACTATACCATATCCAACCTTTCAGATCCACCACCCACATATGCGATGACATCACCTGGTTTCAATGATGTTTCTAGAGACAATATCTCTCTCATCATCACTCAATACCTAGGTTTACCTCCACTGTATTCACATCCTACCATACCTTTGTCTGTACATTATTCCTTGAAGCTATTTTATCGCCCCCAGAAACGTCCTTTTACTCTCTGTTCTAGACGTTCTAGACGACCAAATCTCATAGCTTTTAGCCGTACCCTTACCCTACTCCTCCTCTGATCCTCTGGTGATGTAGAGGTGAATCCAGGCCCTGCAGTACCTAGCTCCACTCCTATTCCCCAGGCGCTCTCTTTTGATGACTTCTGTAACTGTAATAGCCTTGGTTTCATGCATGTTAACATTAGCAGCCTCCTCCCTAAGTTTGTTTTGTTCACTGCTTTAGCACACTCTGCCAACCCGGATGTTTTAGCCGTGTCTGAATCCTGGCTTAGAAAGACCACCAAAAATTCTGACATTTTCATCCCCAACTACAAGATTTTCAGACAAGATAGAACGGCCAAAGGGGGCGGTGTTGCAATCTACTGCAAAGATTGCCTGCAGAGTTCTGTTTTACTATCCAGGTCTGTTCCCAAACAATTTGAACTTCTACTTTTAAAAATCCACCTCTCTAAAAACAAGTGTCTCTCACCGTTGCCGCCTGCTATAGACCACCCTCTGCCCCCAGCTGTGCTCTGGACACCATATGTGAACTGATTGCCCCCCATCTATCTTCAGAGCTCGTGCTGCTAGGCGACCTAAATTGGAACATGCTTAACACCCCAGCCATCCTACAATCTAAGCTTGATGCCCTTAATCTCACACAAATTATCAATGAACCTACCAGGTACCACCCAAATTCCGTAAACACGGGCACCCTCATAGATATCATCCTAACCAACTTGCCCTCCAAATACACCTCTGCTGTTTTCAACCAAGATCTCTGCGATCATTGCCTGCATCCGTAATGGGTCAGCGGTCAAACGACATCCACTCATCACTGTCAAACGCTCCCTGAAACACTTCAGCGAGCAGGCCTTTCTGATCGACCTGGCCGAGGTATCCTGGAAGGATATTGATCTCATCCCGTCAGTAGAGGATGCCTGGATATTTTTTAAAAATGCCTTCCTCACCATCTTGAATAAGCATGCCCCATTCAAGAAATTTAGAACCAGGAACAGATATAGCCCTTGGTTCTCTCCTGACCTGACTGCCCTTAACCAACAGAAAAACATCCTATGGCGTTCTGCATTAGCATCGAACAGCCCCCGTGATATGCAACTTTTCAGGGAAGCTAGAAACCAATATACACAGGCAGTTAGAAAAGCCAAGGCTAGCTTTTTCAAGCAGAAATTTGCTTCCTGCAACACAAATTCAAAAAAGTTCTGGGACACTGTAAAGTCCATGGAGAATAAGAACACCTCCTCCCAGCTTCCAACTGCACTGAAGATAGGAAACACTGTCACCACCGACAAATCCACTATAATTGAGAATTTCAATAAGCATTTTTCTACGGCTGGCCATGCTTTCCACCTGGCTACCCCTACCCCGGTCAACAGCACTGCCCTCCCCTCTGTTACTCGCCCAAGCCGTCCCCATTTCTCTTTCTCCCAAATACAGTCAGCTGATGTTCTGAAAGAGCTGCAAAATCTGGACCCTTACAAATCAGCCGGGCTAGATAATCTGGACCCTTTCTTTCTAAAACTATCTGCTGAAATTGTTGCCACCCCTATTACTAGCCTTTTCAACCTCTCTTTCGTGTCATCTGAGATTCCCAAAGATTGGAAAGCAGCTGCGGTTATCCCCCTCTTCAAAGGGGGGGACACTCTTGACCCTAACAGCTACAGACCTATATCTATCCTACCCTGCCTTTCTAAGGTCTTCGAAAGCCAAGTCAACAAACAGATTACCGACCATTTCGAATCCCACCATACCTTCTCCGCTATGCAATCTGGTTTCAGAGCTGGTCATGGGTGCACCTCAGCCACGCTCAAGGTCATAAACGATATCTTAACCGCCATCGATAGGAAACAATACTGTGCAGCCGTATTCATTGACCTGGCCAAGGCTTTTGACTCTGTCAATCACCACATCCTCATCGGCAGACTCGACAGCCTTGGTTTCTCTAATGATTGCCTCGCCTGGTTCACCAACTACTTCTCTGATCGAGTTCAGTGTGTCAAATCGGAGGGTCTGTTGTCCGGGCCTCTGGCAGTCTCTATGGGGGTGCCACAGGGTTCAATTCTTGGACCGACTCTCTTCTCTGTATACATCAATGATGTCGCTCTTGCTGCTGGTGATTCTCTGATCCATCTCTACGCAGACGACACTATCCTGTATACTTCTGGCCCTTCTTTTGACACTGTGTTAACAACCCTCCAGGCGAGCTTCAATGCCATACAACTCTCCTTCCATGGCCTCCATTTGCTCTTAAATACAAGTAAAACTAAATGCATGCTCTTCAACCGATCGCTGCCTGCACCTGCCCGCCTGTCCAACATCACTACTCTGGACGGCTCTGACTTAGAATATGTGGACAACTACAAATACCTAGGTGTCTGGTTAGACTGTAAACTCTCCTTCCAGACTCACATCAAACATCTCCATTCCAAAGTTAAATCTAGAATTGGCTTCCTATTCCGCAACAAAGCATCCTTCACTCATGCTGCCAAACATACCCTTGTAAAACTGACCATCCTACCAATCCTCGACTTCGGTGATGTCATTTACAAAATAGCCTCCAAAACCCTACTCAATAAATTGGATGCAGTCTATCACAGTGCCATCCGTTTTGTCACCAAAGCCCCATATACTACCCACCACTGCGACCTGTACACTCTCGTTGGCTGGCCCTCGCTTCATACTCGTCGCCAAACCCACTGGCTCCAGGTCATCTACAAGACCCTGCTAGGTAAAGTCCCCCCTTATCTCAGCTCGCTGGTCACCATAGCAGCACCTACCTGTAGCACGCGCTCCAGCAGGTATGTCTCTCTGGTCACCCCCAAAACCAATTCTTCCTTTGGCCGCCTCTCCTTCCAGTTCTCTGCTGCCAATGACTGGAACGAACTACAAAAATCTCTGAAACTGGAAACACTTATCTCCCTCACTAGCTTTAAGCACCAGCTGTCAGAGCAGCTCATAGATTACTGCACCTGTACATAGCCCATCTATAATTTAGCCCAAACAACTACCTCTTTACCTACTGTATTTATTTATTTATTTATTTTGCTCCTTTGCACCCCATTATTTCTATCTCTACTTTTTCTATCTCTACTATCTCTATTTTTTTTTTTTTTACTTGCTATATTGTATTTACTTCGCCACCATGGCCTTTTTATATATTTTTTTATTTATATATATATATTGTTTGCCTTCACCTCCCTTATCTCACCTCACTTGCTCATATTGTATATAGACTTATTTTTCACTGTATTATTGACTGTATGTTTGTTTTACTCCATGTGTAACTATGTGTTGTTGTATGTGTCGAACTGCTTTGCTTTATCTTGGCCAGGTCGCAATTGTAAATGAGAACGTGTTCTCAATTTGCCTACCTGGTTAAATAAAGGTGAAATAAATAAAAAATATGGCAGGCGAAAACCTGAGAAAAATCCAACCAGGAAGTGGGAAATCTGAGGTTTGTAGTTTTTCAACTTTTGGCCTATCGAATACTTAGTGTCTATGGAGTCATATTGCACTTCCTAAGGCTTCCACTAGATGTCAACAGTCTTTAGAACTTTGTTTGATGCTTCTACTGTGAAGTGGGGGCGAATGAGAGGGGATTGAGTAAGGTCTCTCCCAGAGTGCCATGAGCTGACCATGCGCGTTCACGTGAGAGATAGCTTGAGTTCCATTGCATTTCTGAAGACAAAGGAATTCTCCGGTTGTAACATTATTGAAGATTAATGTTAAAAACATCCTAAAGATTGATTCTATACTTCGTTTGACATGTTTCTACGGACTGTAACGGAACTTTTTGACTTTTCGTCTGCTCCCAGTGATCGTGCGTCATGAACTTGGAATACTGGGCTAAACGCGCAAACATAAAGGAGGTATTTGGACATAAGGATGAACTTTATCGAACAAATCAAACATTTATTGTGGAACTGGGATTCCTGGGAGTGCATTCTGATGAAGATCATCAAAGGTAAGTGAATATTTATAATGCTATTTCTGACTTCTGTTGACTACACAACATCGCGGATATCTGTTTGGCTTGATTTGTTGTCTGAGCGCCGTACTCAGATTATTGCATGGTTTGTTTTTTCCGTAAAGTTTTATTGAAATCTGACACAGCGGTTGCGTTAAGGAGAAGTATATCTTTAATTCTGTGAATAACACACATGTTTATTATGAGTATTTCTTTAACCTGTTGAGGATGGGGGCGCTGTTGAGACTATTTATGCTAATCGGGTAATTTTTGAAACGGCTTCCCACAAAATCCTTGATCGTACAATATGCATATTATTATTATTATTGGATAGAAAACAGTCTATAGTTTCTATAGGAGTTGAAATTTTGTCTCTAAGTGGAACAGAGCCCATTCTACAGCAATTTCCCTGACATGGAGTCAGATTTCAGAAATGTTGGCCACTGTTCTGGAGTCAGTTAAAAGGGCACTGTTATTGCTATGACTATACGGACACTGCTTACGTCTTCCCCTGGATGCCTTTACGTGATGACGATTTCAATGGGGTCGATTGCGCGTTCACAGGCACTACAAATTAAAAAAACCTGTAGCTAGCAAGTCTTTTCTTGGTGCGTAACGCGCGTGGAGCACACCGACCCGCTCCTGTTCCAAGCTTAGTTTAGCCTGTTATATTTCTCCGGTCATCTTTTTACTCGTTATAGGAGTTAAAAACATCATAAGGTAGTTAATTTAAAGCGTTTTATAGCAATTTATATCCGTTTAGTGCGATTTTGGGACATTTATTTTTGAAACGAGGACAGCTTTCCACCAAAAGACGATTACTCCCAAGAAAGGATCCTTTGCCCAAGATACTGATGGAAGAACAGCTCAAAGTAGGACATTTTTATTATGATAAATCGTGTTTCTGTCGAAAAATGTTAGTGGCTTAGGACGCCATGTTTTTTGACGTAGCTTCGCTTGGCGCAAACTGTATTGAAAAGTAAGGATAATTTAAAAAATGTAATTCCGCAATTGTATTAAGAATTAAATTGTCTATCAATCCCTGTCCACCCTATATTTTTTAGTCACGTTTATGAGTATTTATGTATAAGACTAGATCACTGTCTAAGTGGCGCAAGGACATTTTCTGACCAGCTGAGCTACATTTCACATTGTCTAACCATGATTTTGGTGGCTAAATATAAACATTTTCGATCAAACTCTATATGGATTGTGTAATATGATGTTACAGGAGTGTCATCGGAAGAATTCTGAGAAGGTTAGTGAAAAAATTAATATATTTTTGGCGATGTTGACGTTATCGCCCACTTTGGCTAGAATCAATGCTGGGCTGCTATGTGCTATTTGCTATGCTAATATAACAATTTATTGTGTTTTCGCTGTAAGACACTTAGAAAATCTGAAATATTGTCTGTATTCACAGGATCTGTGTCTTTCGATTAGTGTATGCTGTGTATTTTTACGAAATGTTTGATGATTAGTAGTTAGGTAAACACGTTGCTCATTGTAATTATTCTAGTCCATTTGTGACGGTGGGTGCAATTGTAACCTATGCCATCTACCTGAAATATGCACTTTTTTCTAACAAAACCTATCCCATACCATAAATATGTTATCAGACTGTCATCTGATGAGTTTTTTTGTTGGTTAGGGGCTATAAATATCTTAGTTTAGCCGAATATGTGATAGCTACTGGTGTTGGTGGACAAATAAAAGATGGTGGATTATGCTAATGTGTTTTTAGGTAATAGATGTACATCTTTACATATTGTGTCTTCCCTGTAAAACATTTTAAAAATCGGACATGTTGACTGGATTCACAAGATCTGTGTCTTTCATTAGCTGCATTGGACTTTAATGTGTGAAAGTTAAATATTTTTAAAAAATATTTTTTTTGAATTTCGCGGCACTGGTTTTTCAGTGGGGGGGGGGGGGGTGTGCCGCTAGCGGCACGCTCATCCTAGACAGGTTAAATTGATATGGCTCTGTGCAAATTCACGGGATGTTTTGGAGGCAAAGCCAAATGTAAACTGAGGTTTTTGGATATAAATATGAACTTGATCGAACAAAGCATACATGTATTGTGTAACATGTTGTCCCGGGAGTGATATTCTTCATCAGATGACAAAGGTTAGTGAATCATTTTATCTCTTTTTCTGCTTTTTGTGACTCCTCTCTCTGGTTGGAAAATCGCTGTATGCTTTCTGTGACTAGTTGCTGACCTAACATAATGATATGTTCTGCTTTCACCGAAAAGCCTTTTTGAAATCGAACACTGTGGTTGGATTAACGAGAAGTTTATCTTTAAAATGGTGTCTAATACTTGTATGTTTGAGAAATTTGAAGAAACTTTCCGCTAGCGGAACCCCGTTTCCAGACAGGTTAAGTAAAATGCATTCATTCCATGTCACAGGAAATACACATTATAACCATTTTAGAGACCGAAAAATATCAAGTTATGCCAACCAATGTCATGAGTCCTTCTGTTCGATACATTGTTCGGAAATTAGTTTAAATGTCACTTCCACAATTGCTGCTACTTTTCCTTCTTGTTACAAGGAATATCATAGCCTGCCCCCCCTTGGAATCCACATCTATGGTACCCGAAAGTCTAGTTGGTAATCCCCAGTAACACATGTACATTGTAAAGATGGTCTTCTGATCTGCAGAAAGTGCCTGTTCTTTGTCTCTTAGACCTCCTTCAGGAGACACTCAGAGTCATTAAAAGGGGAAAGGGAGAGGAGTTTATTATTCTTGTGATAGGGGCGCCTTGTAAGCTACTCAGTGACTGGAAGGTCTGACCCTCCTTTGCACATTAATGCGTGCAGAGGGAAAATTTGCTCCATCACTGATAGCTTGAGGAAGGTGCTGTCAATAACATAACACTCTGGCCTGGAATGTAGTACATCGGGAATATATGTTCTCCACCATTCATAACTGAGGGCCACTTGTCAACAACAAAACTTCAAATCTTTGCCTGGAGGGTGTGAAATTGAAATTGAAACACAAACAAGCTCAGATATCAATCTTGTCTTATGCTAATCGTACAGCAAATTAGAACCAAGCACGGAAAAAGTTCCTTTCATTACTCAGCCCCCTGGTCTTGGAATTCCCTCCAAGCCAACCTAAATCTCCAGGACCTGGTGTCCCTGGAGGAGTTCAAAGGACAAATAGATAAACAGGTTGTTGAGACATGTAGTTGTTTCTAGTTCTCACTCGATGTCACACACATCCACTGTTTGCCAATGTTGTATTTGTGCTGTAGCCAGTGTCTTCTGTCTGTGTTGTCCATTTTTTCTCACATTGTTGTCCCAAATGATGAAATCGGGGGAGAGGAATGTGGATCTTTCTCCGTCCGTCTGTATGTTAGTTCGTTTATTCATTCGTAGATTTGTTTGTTCATACCTTGGGCACACACAATATCGCAAACAGCACTGGCCCAATTTTAACTAAACTTTGGTTATGATGTGTCTTGCCATAGAGATCCAGCATTTACAAAATTACACCGATTGGCCAGATGGTGGCGCTATAATAAGATTGAAAATGCAAACTTTGAAAGGTCACGACCCTCACCCCGTTTGATCTGAAGTCATGAAATTAGGTACATAGGTCCCTCTTCTCACAAGGAACACATTTGCTTCAGGGACCCATAAGGTTCGACATGATTGAATTTCCGCCATTATTAATTTTGTGAAAACACTTCTGGCACCGAATGACTGATATGCATGGAACTTGATATGTGGCATCTATGAACAATTTTTTCCAGACTATTACCTAAAACAAAACTGCCAATAAACACTTACGTGGTCGTGGTCTGGTACATAAATGCATATAAATAAGTCAAGGTTATTCGTATTGTAACACAATTTGGTACATATGTTGCAAACACTCAAAACATGCAAGAACATTCATATTTTTATTTTTAATTTAACCTTTATTTAAATTGGCATGTCAGTTAACCTTTTCTCAATAGGGGGTGCTGTTGGGACTTTGTAATATTTATGTTCCCAAACTGCCTCGTACTCAATTCTTGCTCGTACAATATGTATATTATTATTACTATTGGATAGGAAACACTCTCTAGTTTCTAAAACCGTTTGAATTATTTCTCTGAGTGAAACATAACTCATTCTGCAGCACATTTCCTGTCAGGGAGTGATCCTGTTCTGAGGTCAGTTTATAAGTCCCCATGTAAGCCATCGGGCTTCATGCACTGCGTACGCCTTCCTCTAGATGTCAGTAAGCGGGGAGAATTTGAATGGAGTGGATTGCGCAATCTGGGCCACTATAAAGGATCATGGAACGGAAGTAGCCTTCTTTTCAACGGGGCATCTGGCGCAAGGGGACATAACAATGGCGTCCTGCAAACGCTTTCGTTTTAGCAGTTCTATATCTCCGGTCATGTTTGTATTCGTTATAGGTGTTAAAGACATCATAAGGTAGTTAATTTAAACCGACTTATGGCAGTTTATATCAGTTTATTGCGATTTTCCTGGATTTCTTTGTGACGCGCTTTCACGAGTTGGACACCTCTCCAGTGGGTGGCTATCGTTAGCTGCTATTTCTCAATGAGAAGAGGACATCTTTCAACCAAAAGACGATTGTTCTGGAGAAAGGACACCTTAACCAAGATTCTGATGGAAGCTCGGCAAATAGTAAGCAATCTTTATGTTGTTAATTCGTATTTATGTTGACAAATGTCAAATAATAATTCCGCCATGAATTTCGGTGCGGTCTCGCTTTAGCGCACGCTGTATGCTGAAGTAACGTTAATTAAAAAAATGTAACACAGCGATTGCATTAAGAACTAATTTGTCTTTCATTTGCTGTCCAACTTGTATTTTTTAGTCAAGTTTATGAATAGTTTTCGATTAGAATAGGTGCCTCTCCAAGATGGTGCCGGACAGATTGCTTGAAGTTTTGGCCACTAATCACATTGTATAACCACGATTTGTGCCGCTAAATATGCACATTTTCGAACAAACTCTATATTCATTTGTTAATATGATGTTATAGGACTGTCATCTGAAGAATTCTGAGAAGGTTAGTAAAAAAAATGTATATATTTTGGTGGTTTATACGTTATTGCTATTTTTGAGTTGAATCAATGCTGTTGTGATGTTTGCTATTGTGGTAAGCTAATATAATGCTATATTGTGTTTTCGCTGTAAAACACTTAGAAAATCTGAAATATTGGCTGGATTCACAAGATCTGTGTCTTTCATTTGCTGTACGCTGTGTATTTTTAAGAAATGTTTTATGATGAGTAATTAGGAAATACACGATGGTCTCTGTAGTTATTCTAGTTGCTTTGGTGAGAGTTGTGATGGTGGCTGCAATGGTAAACTATGATTTATACCTGAAATATGCACATTTTTCTAACAAAACATATTTATTGTATAGCATATGTTATCAGACTGTCAGCTGATGAAAGTGTTTCTTGGTTAGTGGCTATTTATATCTTTATTTGGTCGAATTTGTGATAGCTACTGATGCAGTAAGAAAAGGGTGGAGTAAAAAAAGTGGTGTCTTTTGCTAACGTGGTTAGTTAATAGATTTATAGATTTACATAGTGTCTTCCCTGTAGAACATTTTAAAAATCAGAAATGATGGCTGGATTCACAAGATGTGTATCTTTCATCTGGTGTCTTGGACTTGTGATTTAATGATATTTAGATGCTACTATTTACTTGTGACGCTATGCTAGCCTATGCTAGTCAGCTTTTTTTACTGATGGGGGTGCTCCCGGACCCGGGTTTTGTGAGGAAGTAGAGGTTAAGAAGACATTCTTATTTACAATGATGGCCTACTGGGGAACACTGCCTTGTTCAGTGGCAGAACGACAGATTTTTACCTTGTCAGCTCGGGGATTCGATCCAGCAACCTTTCGGATAACTGGCCCAATGCTCTAACCACTAGGCTGCCTGCCGCCCCAAATATTATGTTTACATATCAACCACATTGTGGTGCTATAACGGGAACATGTTTATATCTCTTGATCTGTTTGACTCAGAGTGCTGACATTTGGCACATATGGTCAGGGACAGGAGTCTAGCTAACCCACACAATATCTCAGACACCACTGGCCCAATTAGATTATTTTTGGGGGGTATATTATGTGTCTTGTCGTAGCGATCCATATTTTACAAAATTCCACTTATTGGCCCAAGGGGGAGCTGCATCATTCGTGACTACATGTTTATTGTTGCCTTTTTTGATCATGGTCAGTGATACACCCAGCAGTCATACGAGACAGAACTCACTTACCAATCTGTCACCAAGTTATCTCGCAAGACTCATTGGAGAGGTTGTGTAGAGGGCTCTATCCATTTTATTTCGTTTATTTCTTTCTTTGTTCTATTTTCACAATGTAGGGCTAAAACACTGTTATATTCCCCCCCAATGAAAATCTGAGAGGGGACTACGGATCTGTCTTCATCCGTTGGTATGTTAGTCACACGCAATGTCTCAGACGCCACTGGCCCAATTTTGACAAAAATGGAGTCAATTAGGCATCTTGCCATAGTGATCCGGCATTTTCAAAATTACACCGATAGGCTCAAGGGGGGCGCTATAATAATGAACTGGAATGCAAAACTTTGAATAAGCATATCTCCTGCCTTTTACCTGCTGTTAATGTAAATAATAATTTGTTCTTAATTGACTTGCCTGGTTAAAGTGGAATTGACAGCATTTTAACTACTTTCGAGATAAGAAAATACAGACAATCATAATATCAGTCAAAAATATCAAATTCCAAGTTTGTGCTACAAAACCAACTTTAGACGAGGTTTTAAAAATAGGTTATACTTTATCAACATTCCATGACGTACAGTAAGGCATTGTTGGCAGAATAGGTGGATGCAGATCAATGCATGATTAATATAATTTACCAATACTTTTCTTGGCAGTCCCAAAAATATTGCTATCATCTTGTAAATCACAGCTGGCATGGAATATTATTTGCTGCCTCCATTCGGGATGCACTGTTTTAGTTTCAATGACTCAATATTTTGTATAAAAACGGACAAATGTAACTAAGGCTGAGAATGTCAATACAATCAAACTAGCAAGGGCAATGATCACAAGTCAGTCATAACGTGGCTAATAGGCTAGCGTATTTATTTATGTAGAAATCTAAAAACACAGAACCTAACGTTAGCTAGCTAGCTGCTAGTAGAATGTTATGTCATTGCAGGAGTGGGTGAATGACTGACTGACTTTTCCCCTCATATCGTTTTTCGGTGGCTACACAGCTAACGTAAACTCACGTGAACTCGTACATCGCCGTGGTCCGTACAATTGCCCTTATTTTAGCGCCCCAAAAACGTAATACTTCCAGATCAACTGTAATGGCAATACCATTGTAAAGTACAATTTCTCCCCTTTCCAACAGAATCAATTACATGACCTAAACGCTGCCCTTTTCTGCATAATTCAAGCAGGCAATGAGCCCCGTCAGTTCTTTTTAAAAATGGCGGGTGGGGAAGCGAAACTAATGCGTGATGGTGAGAAGGAGAGATGTTGTGTGGAAAATTGCTTTTTTTCACTCGATCTGTTCAACTTATCACCTTATCGCCTCTAAAATTTAAATAAAACACTATAGAGTTTGTATAATGTGTCATTACATACCTATTTGAAGGTTTGTGTCGAATTTGAATCGGGTTTTTAGGGCGGTGCTAAAGTGATCTTAAAAGTAAACAGCGGCTTTGAGAATGATGATCGCATGCAATGATGATGCAAAAAAATTACTAGGTATCCCCCATTTACCCCCGTCACTGTCCATTTCTTGTTTTTAAACGATGAGAGAAGTGCTACACCTGGGGGAGAGAGATTGTAAGACAGAAATAGTTGCTTTATGCGTGCTGTACGTTACGACATGACACGTCACGATGTAACAGAGGGTCTGTTTTTTCAACCTACTCCGATACTATAGAGCCAATACCATGTCAATTAACGCTTGAATAGAAACCTAGTTCACACCCCCGATTTTGAAGACAACACAATCAATCAATCAATCAATTTTATTTTATATAGCCCTTCGTACATCAGATAATATCTCGAAGTACTGTACAGAAACCCAGCCTAAAACCCCAAACAGCTAGAATGCAGGTGTAGAAGCACGGTGGCTAGGAAAAACTCCCTAGAAAGGCCAAAACCTAGGAAGAAACCTAGAGAGGAACCAGGCTATGAGGGGTGGCCAGTCCTCTTCTGGCTGTGCCGGGTGGAGATTATAACAGAACTATGCCAAGATGTTCAAAAATGTTCATAAGTGACAAGCATGGTCAAATAATAATCATGAATAATTTTCAGTTGGCTTTTCATAGCTGATCATTAAGAGTTGAAAAACAGCAGGTCTGGGACAGGTAGGGGTTCCATAACCGCAAGCAGAAGAGTTGAAACTGGAATAGCAGCAAGGCCAGGCGGACTGGGGGCAGCAAGGAGTCACCACGGCCGGTAGTCCCGACGTATGGTCCTAGGGCTCAGGTCCTCCGAGAGAAAGAGAGAAGGAAAAAATTAGAGAGAGCCAAGATTTTCAAAATGTTCATAAATGACAAGCATGGTCAAATAATAATCAGGAATAAATCTCAGTTGGCTTTTCATAGCCGATCATTAAGAGTTGAAAACAGCAGGTCTGGGACAGGTAGGGGTTTCGTAACCGCAGGCAGAAACAGTTGAAACTGGAATAGCAGCAAGGCCGGGCGGACTGGGGACAGCAAGGTGTCAGCATGCCCGGTAGTCCTGACGTATGGTCCTAGGGCTCAGGTTCTCAGAGAGAAAGAGAGAATGAGAGAATTAGAGAGAGCATACTTAAATTCACACAGGACACTGGATAAGACAGGAGAAGTACTCCAGGTATAACCAACTGACCCTAGCCCCCCGACACATAAACTACTGCAGCATAAATACTGGAGGCTGAGACAGGAGCGGTCAGGAGACACAGTCGCTACAGTCCCATTAGTTTTCTTTGTAGCCTCATTTGAATGTTGCGGTTGCGCACATTTGTACGGAATGGGGTGAGTTTACGTTAGAGAGTCAGGTGTCTTTTGCTCAGCTAGCAATACATGTGAATTATTTTGCCAGCTAGCTAGCTAGCTATGCTGAACTTGAATGACTGTTACCCAGTTAGCATATCTCTTGTGTTTGCAAATTTACTCTGACTATCTACTCCGATTTCAGAACACTCTCGTCTGAGTGTGCCAAAGTACAGAATAACTGATGAATAAGAATGTGCAACCGGTGTCAGTAAACCTAGGCAAAAAAGTAATTGTTAGTCACGAATGCTCTAGTTAACATGTAAACACACTAACCAGCTCTGTTATGGCAAGTAAAATGGTCAAAGTGAGGTATTCTCTCATTTGTTTCTGGAAGTAGCTAGCTAGTAAGCTAGCCAACTTTAGCCATTTAGATTGGGTGCTTGGTTGTGAGAAGCATGCATATGGCAGGTATGCTGCAGAAAGAAGAGCAGGCAACTTACCCCATCGTTTATCAGTGCAATTTTGACAGCCAACTAGCTCAAAAAGTTTTAAAGGGTTTATCTAATGTTCCTTCGTTCGATTTTACCTCATCTTGCTCTGGCTAGCATTAGTTGTTCATCTTGTTGTTGATTGGCATATAAGGAAAGATAGCCTAACTTTTTGTGGTCGTTTGATCAATAGGACTGTAAAGTTCCAAAATGTAAGAGGATTGTTGGTATTTATATATTTGCAGAAATCCATTCACGTGTAATTTGTGGCTTGCGCCAAATGCATTCTAATTTTCTAAACACACAGGTCAGTACAAAGTAAATGATGGCAGGTCCTTGTGGCAAATGGTTGTTTGCGTAAAGGCCTACTGTAGCTCTGATTGGCAACAGCCTGTGTAGACTCCAGTCCTGGATGAGATTATTTTTTATTAGGTTTTATTTACTGTAGTGTCTATTAACTGTCCAAACACACGGCCACTTTCCCACTCTATATGACATCTCTATAGATGATCTTATATGATATATAATATGTTCGCTTGTCAGAAAATGTACCAAAAAAAATGTACATTCTTCCTATGGGTGTATTTGAACAGATTTAAAAAATATTTCATTTTTTTTTAAATGCTGTCAGTCCAACTTTAACCTGTCTAGGCTGAGGGTGCCGCTAGCGGCACTCCCCCCCCACCCCCACTGAAAAGGCAGAGCCGCGAAATTCAAAAAAAATATTTTTTTAAAATATTTAACTTTCACACATTAAAGTCCAATACAGCTAATGAAAGACACAGATCTTGTGAATCCAGCCAACATGTCCGATTTTTAAAATGTTTTACAGGGAAGACACAATATGTAAAGATGTAAATCTATTACCTAAAAACACATTAGCATAATCCACCATCTTTTATTTGTCCACCAACACCAGTAGCTATCACCAATTCGGCTAAACTAAGATATTTATAGCCCCTAACCAAGAAAAAAACTCATCAGATGACAGTCTGATAACATATTTATGGTATGGGATAGGTTTTGTTAGAAAAATGTGCATATTTCAGGTAGATGGCATAGGTTACAATTGCACCCACCGTCACAAATGGACTAGAATAACTACATAGAGCAACGTGTTTACCTACTTACTAATCATCAAACATTTCGTAAAAATACACAGCATACACTAATCGAAAGACACAGATCCTGTGAATACAGACAATATTTCAGATTTTCTAAGTGTCTTACAGCGAAAACACAATAAATCGTTATATTAGCATAGCACATAGCAGCCCAGCATTGATTCTAGCCAAAGTGAGCGATAACGTCAACATCGCCAAAATATATAATTTTTTTCACTAACCTTCTCAGAATTCTTCAGATGACACCCCTGTAACATCACATTACAACATACATATACAGTTTGTTCGAAAATGTGCATATTTAGCCACCAAAATCATGGTTAGACAATGTGAAATGTAGCCCAGCTGGTGAGAAAATGTCCGTGCGCCATATTAGACAGTGATCTACTCTTATACATAAATACTCATAAACGTGACTAAAAAATATAGGGTGGACATCGATTGATAGACAATTTAATTCTTAATACAATCACGGAATTACATTTTTTAAATTATCCTTACTTTTCAATACAGTTTGCGCCAAGCGAAGCTACGTCAAAAAACATGGCGTCCTAAGCCACTAACATTTTTCGACAGAAACACGATTTATCATAATAAAAATGTCCTACTTTGAGCTGTTCTTCCATCAGTATCTTGGGCAAAGGATCCTTTCTTGGGTCTAATCGTCTTTTGGTGGAAAGCTGTCCTCTTGCCATGTGGAAATGCCAACTGCGTTCAGCATGAACTGGAAGCGTGCCCAGCGATTCACAGCGTTTCAGAAATAAATGTCCCAAAATCGCACTAAACGGATATAAATTGCTATAAAACGCTTTAAATTAACTACCTTATGATGTTTTTAACTCCTATAACGAGTCTTAACATGACCGGAGAAAGATTACTCCCAACACTAATGCTTGGAACAGGTGCGGGTCGGTGTCCTCCACGCGCATAACGCAGCTCCAAAAGACTTACTAACTACAGGGTTTTTTAATTTATAGTGCCTGTGAACGCGCAATCGACCCCATTCAAATCGTCATCACGTAAAGGCATCCAGGGGAAGACGTAAGCAGTGTCCGTATACTCATAGCAATAACTGTGGCCTTTTAACTGACTCCAGATCAGGGGCCAGCATTTCTGAAATCTGACTCCATGTCAGGGAAATTGCTGTAGAATGGGTTCTGTTCCACTTAGAGACAAAATTTCAACTCCTATAGAAACTATAGACTGTTTTCTATCCAATAATAATAATATGCATATTGTACGATCAAGAATTTTGTGGGAAGCCGTTTCAAAAATTACACGATTAGCATAAATAGTGACAACAGCGCCCCCAGCCTCAACAGGTTAAATAAAGGTTAACTAAAAAAATATATAGGCCTAAATAGCATCATTGATGTTATATGAGTCACATCAATTTGCTCTGTGTCACGTTCTTGACCGGTTTTCTGTTATTTTGTATGTGTTTGACGGTCAGGGCGTGAGTTTTGGGTGGGTAGTCTATGTTGTGTGTTTCTATGTTTGTTAAGGGTGACCTGATATGGCTCTCTATTAGAGGCAGGTGGTGTTCATTTCCTCTGATTGAGAGCCATATTAAGGTAGGTGTTTTCACACTGTTTGTTTGTGGGTGGTTGTCTCCTGTGTCAGTGTTTGTATGTTACACCACACGGGACTGTTTTCGGTTTTGTTTGTTTGTTCGTTTTTATGTAGTCAGTTTTCCTGTTATTGCGTTCTTCGTGTTTCATGTAAGTTCGTCGTCCAGGTCTGTCTACGTCGTTTATTGTTTTGTAATTATTCAAGTGTTCGTCGTGTTTTCTGTTTTGTTTAATAAATAATATGTCGAACTACAACGCTGCATTTTGTTCGAATCACTACTCCTCCTTTTCGGATGAAGAGGAGGAGGAACGCCGTTACACTCTGCTAAATCTACCATTTGGAATGACTTCGAAAGCAACAGTGAATCTATTTAGTTTTTAAGTGGAAATCACTCAACATCATTCTCACAATAAAATATTGGTAATAGTCAGTGACAAATATCATAGCTAAGCAGTGCTTGGTTAAAATCCTGAATGGGAGACCAAAAGGTTGCTGTAGATAGATTCATTCTCCAGTAGGAGCTTCTGCCCAGCTTATTGTTTTTTTCTGATAGTGGATTTATCTTTGAAGATCTGATGTTTTAAATATACAATTTCAAAATAATTTATAGTCAAACCTATGTTGAAATGTAGTTACCATGATGACATAATCCTGTGGTTGAATTTTCACCCTCAAAAACAAGTTTACATTGATGACTTTTTCGAATCCAATGTATTTTCCACGTAGATTCCATATCACAATAGGTTGACAAATTGCATTGAAACAACGTTAATTCAACCAGTTAGTGCCCAGTGGGATGTAATTAAAACAAAGACAATTTAAAGTCCTTGAAACTCACATTTCAAGTGTACCAATGGACACTTTTGTTTCACTGTTATGTAATCAGACGTCCAATTAACCTGAGCATTTTTTTTCTTAAAGCCAGATTTCATATTGGCACAAAAAAGATTCATACCTCATATTCTCACAAATTCTGAAAAAGTACTAAATAATGACAGACAGAACGAAGAGAGAGTAAATCGTTAAATAAGGAATGTCCCCACTTTGATTGATGGTCATCTGAAGTTATAGGGAAACTTTCCAGGCTACCACTCTTAGTATTTTACACTTTTTTCCTGCAGTGAATTGGCTGGATTGCTTTCAATGATATCCAAGGGGAAAAGTCATTAGTCGAAGAATAAGTCACCTGGCGTTTTATGCCAAACACTGGAGCGAGTTGTGCTCTAGGGTTTGTTGTGACTTAAATATATTATTTTGTTGTCGGGCAATGTTGCCTTGTTGAAGTCTTTTACACAGATAAATTGTAAAGGTTCATTCAAGGCAACATTTCTTAGAATGTCTGGCTGTCCTGCTCTCAAATGACAGGATAAGAAATCCTCTCAAAACACCGAAGGACTGAATGGAACATCTTATATTCTGTGGTTTGCATGAAGCATTTCCTTTTCATAGAAGAGATTGATATTGAAATATAATCTTAACTGACACACTTCCGTTTTATATCCCTGTCATTTTGTGAATTGGTATTAATTGACAGGATCTGGAAATAACTTTATTTTAATGTGTCTCTTTTTGTGCCAGTTGCATCAGATATGATATAATCTAGATTAATTAACCAAAGATCAAACATAAATATGAAATTGATTCATCATACATAGATTATCTCTGATAAAAATTTCCACTAGATAAAACATCTAAACTATTTACAGATGGCACATAAAAATTACTTTTATTTAGTGAATTAGCAAATTCAGAATGTTTTCATACATCATATAGACATTATTTCATAACTGTTCACAAACGACTGCATTATAAAAAATAAAAGTAACATAAACATACTAGCCATTGTGTGTATGGTGTTTTATTTCTGCATGTCTGAAGTATTGCATAACTCTAATTTTACAAATATGTGAAATAGAAAAGCCTGTGGGAATTTAAACTTAAGAAAAACAAGGAACATTTGCTTTCCTTAGCGTCTCATTTAGCTCTGGACACATGGGGTGGAGTGGGATTAAACAGAAGAGTATGATAATAAAAAAATGGTGTGTTCAATAACAAAGTGAAAGACCTAAGTAAAGCCATGCTGGTGTCAAACCAAACACACTGTTGAGATAACACTTAATTATCAGCAAAAGCTTCACATTTTAACAGGTTATTGAGATCTGTGCAATCTATGGGAAACATCTCAGTGATGATACATCTTTTATATCCATCACGGTCAGAAATCAACTCTGTTTCTTATTCTTATCATTTAAAAAGGCAAAGTGGGCATGGTGAAGCCCCCTTGTGTTTGTATGACACACACTTTCCAGAAATATAACATTTTACACAAATCCCAATAAACAGCGCTCAACATCATAAAAAAAAAAATGTCTCTCAGTGCCTTACAAAATTGCTCTTAACTGTAATCAAGTCAGTGTAATAGCAGCACAAGCATCTGTGTAGTTGGACTCTGGCCCCTTATTAGCTACATAATTTGGTTGTTTCGTATTCCATGGAGTTCGGCTGTTTGGCAGAAAAAATCTGCAACGCTGCCTGTATTCGAACAACATCTGTGGTTGATAATTTCAGGCGGTGGCGCAGCAGGCAGGAAAAGAGGTCCAGGAGCTGAGGTCCAGGAGGGGACAGTCTGTTGACTCGGTCCCTGATCTCCAGCAACTGCAGCAGGGCTGAGTCCTGCGATCCCTGAGTGTACGGGTAGTCCAGCTGCAGAATCAGGTCCTGGATCGCTTCCGGGTCAAAGTGCATACTGTAGCCAAACACCTGGATGCTGTTTATTTTCATGTAGCCCAGGTTCTTACCAGGCTCCAGGAACTCTAAAGGTTCGTAGTAGACTGAGCCGTTCCCTTGGGGCAACGGAGCACTGATCCTGCTCCGCAAGTAGAAGTGGACAGTCTCAAAAAATGTTTTCCACTTGTTGCCCAAAGTCAACGTCCAGTTGTAACAGTCCAGGGGAATGTCTAGTTTAGTCCTTTCCCAGTCGGGGTAGCTGTTCTGGTGTATAGGCATGATCCAGCTCTCAGAGTGACTGCCCCCGAAGGGGTTGATGTAGACAGACAGCACTGGCTCCAGGGTGCTGTTCTTAGTAAGGCAGATCTGCAGGGTCATCCCGAGGAGCATGTGGACGTGGTTGGACTTGTACTTGTTGCTCTTCAGTGTCAGCAGCATCCTCTTTCTCCACGACGGGTCAAACCAGTTGTTGAGCCGGACATCGTTGCTGACGAAGATCCCATGGATGCCAATACGGCTGTCTTTCTTCTGTAGCAGGTATCTCAGCTCCAGGTCCTGCAGGTCCATCTCAAAGCCGATGTAGTGATCTGTGGAGTCCGGCACCTCATTGCGGCAGACTCCCTGGCTGAGCATGTACCCAGGATTGCATGTTGCACAGCGGGAGCGGTTGTCGTAGGAGCAGGAGGCGCAGAAGGAGCCCTCACCCATGGTGCAGGGTATGACAGCCTGGCAGGACGGGTGTTCATAGGGGCAAGAGCAGCTCCTCGTCTCCTCCAGGAATGAACCTATGTGGTTGTTCTCACTGCAGTACATGATGGACAAGATAAAGTTCAGCCAGTAGGTGAAGGACCTGCAAAACACAGACAAACACAATGAAGATAAACTTCCAGACTGTTTTCTACAGGAAATGCACTTTGTGTGGCCAAACACTTTGCAGTTCTGGGAAAAGGGAACGGGGGATACCTAGTCAGTACAACTGAATGCATTCAACTGAAATGTGTCTTCCGCATTTAACACAACCCCTTTTGAACACTATCTGCACTAGGATCAAATCAAATTCAATTTGTCACATGCTTCGTAAACAACAGGTGTAGACTAACAGTGAAATGCTTGCTGTCCTTTTTAAATGTGTGTGTGAGTGTGGCGTCAGTATGCATGTGTGCTCATGCGATGTGAGGGTGTATGTGGTATATCTGTGTTTGGTGTGTGCGTGTTGGGGTGTCAGTGTAAGTACAGCTGAAGTCGGAAATGTACAAACACGTTAGCCAAATAAATTTAAACTCAGTTCTTCACAATTCCTGACATTTAATCCCAGTAAAATTCCCTGTTTTAGGTTAGTTAGGATCTCCACTTTATTTTAAGAATGTGAAATGTCCGAAAAAAAGTAGAGAGAATGATTTAATTCAGCTTTTTATTTCTTTCATCACATTCCCAGTGGGTCAGAAGTTTACTTACACTCAATTAGTATTTGGTAGCATTGCCTTTAAACTGTTTGACTTGGGTCAATCGTTTCAGGTAGCCTTCCACAAGCTTCCCACAATAAGTTGGGTGAATTTTGGCCCATTCCTCCTGACAGAGCTGGTGTAACTGAGTCAGGTTTGTAGGCCTCCATGCTCGCACACGCTTTTTCAGTTCTGCCCACAAATGTTCTATAGGATTGAGGTCAGGACTTTGTTATGGCCACTCCAATACCTTGACTTTGTTGTCCTTATGCCAATTTGCCACAACTTTGGAAATGTGCTTGGTTTTATTGTCCATTTGGAAGACCCACTTGCAACCAAGCTTTAACTTCCTGACTGATGTCTTGAGATGTTGCTTCAATATATCCACATAATTTTCCATCCTCATGCTGCCATCTATTTTGTGAAGTGCACCAGTCCCTCCTGCAACAAATCACCCCCACAACATGATGCTGCCACCCCTATACTTCACAGTTGGGATGGTGTTCTTCCAAACATAACAATGGTCATTATGGCCAAACAGTTCTATTTTTGTTTCATCAGACCACAGGACATTTCTCCCAAAAATTCAATCTTTGTCCCCATGTGCAGTTGCAAACCGTAGTCTGGCTTTTTTATGCCGGTTTTGGAGCAGTGGCTTCTTCCTTGCTGAGCGGCCTTTCAGGTTATGTTGATATAGGACTCGTTTTACTGTGGATATAGATACTTTTGTACCCGTTTCCTCCAGCATCTTCACAAGGTCTTTTGCTGTTGTTCTGGGATTGATTTGCACTTTTCGCACCAAAGTACGTTCATCTCTAGAAGACAGAATGCGTCTCCTTCCTTAATGTTTATACAGATTAACGTGGTACCTTCAGGCGTTTGGAAACCAGACTTGTGGAGGTCTACAATTTTTGGGTGATTTTGGCTGATTTCTTTTGATTTTCCCATGATGTCAAGCAAAGAGGCACTGAGTTTGAAGGTAGGCTTTGAAATACATCCACAGGTACACCTCCTATTGACTCAAATAATGTCAATTAGCCTATCAGAAGCTTCTAAAGCCATGACATAATTTTATGGAATTTTCTGACCCACTGGAATTGTGATACAGTGTATTATAAATGAAATAATCTGTATGTAAACAATTGTTGGAAAAATGATTTGTGTCATGCACAAAGCAGGTGTCCTAACCGACTTGCCAAAACTATAGTTTGTTAAAAAGGAATTAGTGGAGTGGTTGAAAAATTTGTTTTAATGACTCCAACCTAAGTGTATGTAAACTTCCGACTGTATGCGTGAGTGTGTGGGTAGAGTCCAGTGTGTATGTAGAGTCAGCGGAAGAGAGTTAGTGCAAAATAGGGTCAATGCAGGTAGTCCTGGTAACCATTTGATTGGCTATTGTCATGACGTTGGCAGTGGGGGTAGGTTTATGACAGTCATAAATACCTCTTTCCCCCTTTTTCTCTTCCCTACTGATGTGACATAAGAAAACCCCTTGGTTAACATAGAGATTCTGGGGACATCAGAAAGTGGGGGGGAATGAACTATATTCTGGTAATCCGACCAACTGAACATATGCAGTAGTACTTAAGGTATATTATGTCAGTTCGGTTGCCCTCTGACACATTCTCATCAATGATAGAATGACATAAACTCTACTGTGGAAAGTCTAAATGTCAGAGGTATCGGATTCACATGTAATTGTTGTTTAATTCAAATGTTTGAATATGAAATTATTTGTGAAGAGATTAAATGTAATTTTAGCTTCCAAATGAGAGATTTGGATGTTCATATATTTGGGCTTCTGCTCAACTAGGGGCCCGCCCCTGTGAAGAGACATGGGTTATAAAATGGGTTATATGCTTTTCAGACACACCCCTCTCCCTCCACTATAAAAGCCATTGACAAGAAAATAACTTTCTGTTCCGGGTACGCTAGGATGACGATCCGGTGTCAGAATGGTTCAGATAATAACTACAAAACCAAGCCAACAGCAGCATGGACTTTGATTGTGAATGGTATGAACTTTGAACTCGTATTCACAACAGAAGGGATATCTCCTAGCCGTTGAGTTAGCAACAGCTGCTACAAACGCAGGTTAGGAAGGACAGTCCGAGTATCCCGTCTACTACACACAACGCTACTCCAACGTATCCAGAGACATTCTTCAAAGGACAGAGGACTCGGGTTGGCGACACGGTCCATCTACCACCAACCTACTGAAGCGCAGCTTAGAGTAAATATTTATTGTATTTTCCTTCTTCAAATGGGCGGTAATTTAGAATGCATAAGATACTGTATTTACGATAGCACAGCTTCACCTCTGTTCCAGTCTCCCGCTCTTTCACTAAAATCCCGCCACTTTTCTTTGTGTAACAAGCTGTCATATCTATTCCGCCGGCTAGGGACGTTTATCTGTATGACGGCACTTTGTAATCAAGTCATGATTAAATTGTATATGTGGGATTCTGTGTGATTAGTTAGGTATTTAGTAAATACATAATTAAACCCAATTTTGTATTGCTGATTCAACTTGTTAGCCAGGATTCTTGCAGATAATCAAGGATTTACAACTTTCAGATGAGACTGAATAAACTGACAATTAAGGTGACTGCTATGGATGTAAAATATTACTAAATCTTTAAGAGTTTATTCGGAAGATAACAGCTCTATAAATATTCTTTCATGGTGTCCTTCTCCAGTTAATTAATATTTACATGATTAGTTCAATCAGGTAATATTAATTACGGAGAAATTATTTTATAGAATAGCATGTCATAGCAATTAATCTGGCATAGTCAAAGACACGACACTGTTTAGCAGTCTTGTTAAGCAGTCTCATGGCTTGGGAGTAGAAGCTGTTCCGGGTCCTGTAGGTTCCAGACTCGGTGCATTGGTACCGCTTGCCGTGGTAGCAGAGAGAACAGTCTATGGCTTGGGTGGCTGGGGTCTGACAATTTTTTGGGCCTTCCTCTGACACCGCCTGGTGAAGAGGTACTGGATAGCAGGTAGCTTGGTCCCATTGATGTACTGGGCCATACTCACAACCCTCTGTAGCGCCTTGCGGTCGCTGTAGCGCCTTGCGGTTGGATGCCTTGCAGTTGCCGTACCAAGCAATGATGCAGCCAATTAACATATGGGGGCCCATGCCAAATATTTTCAGCCTCTTGAGGGGAACAGCCACTGAAGTACCCTCTTCACAAAAGTGTGGGTGTGTGGATCATATTATTTCCTTAGTGATGTGGACACAGAGGAACTTGAAGCTCCTGACCTGCTCCACTACAGCCCCAACAATGTATCAATGTGGATGGGGGTATGCTTGCCCCTCCATTTCCTATAGTCCACGATCAGCTCATTTGTCTTGCTGACACTGCGGGAGAGGTTGTTATTCTGGCACCACCCCGCCAGGTCTCTGACCTCCTTCCTATAGGCTGCCTCATTGGTCATAAGTCCTACCACCGTTGTGTTATTAGCAAACTTGATGATGGTGTTGGAGTACTGTGCAGCCACACAGTCATGGGTGAATAGGGAGTACAGGAGGGGACTAAGCCCACACTCCTGAGGGGCCCCCATGTTGATGGTCCGCGTGGCGGATGTATTGTTGCCTACCCTCACCACCAGGGAAAGTCGGGTCTTGAGTCTGGAAATGAGCTTGGGGGGGGCGAAGACTTTGGTGTTGGAAACTGAACTGTACTCAATGAACACCATTATTATAGGTATTTCTTTTGTACAGGTGGATGAGGGCAGTGTGGAATGCAATAAAGATCATCTGTGGATCTGTTGGGGCAGTATGCGGATTGGCGTGGGTCCAGGCCTTTCTAAGAATTTCATGGTTATAGATGTGAGTGCTACGGGGCGACAGTAATTTAGACAGGCTACCTTGGCATTCTTGAGCATGGGGACTGTGGTGGCCTGCTTAAAACAAGTTGGTATTAAAGACCAGGTCAGAGATAGGTTGAAAATGTCTGTGAATACACTTGTCAGCTGGTCAGCGCATGCGCTGAGTACACATCCTGATATTCCATCTGGCCCTGCGGCCTTGTGAATGTTAACCTGTTTAAAGGTCTTACTGACATCGGCTATGGAGAGTGAGATCACACAGTTGTCCGGAACTTCTGGTGCTTTCATGCATGGCTCAGTGTTGCATACCTCGAAAATGAGCATAGAAGGTATTTAGCTAATCTGGTATGCTCACGACACTGGCCAGCTCGTGGCTGGGTTTCCCTTTGCAATTCATAATAGTTTGCAAGCCCTGTCACATCCGTCGAGCAGGGCCGACGTAGTAGGATTAGATCTTAGTCATGTATTGACACTTTGCCTGTTTGATGGCTCGTTGGAGGCCGAAGCGGGATTTCTTATAAGCTTCCATGGCTTATGGTATGTATGTCCACTACCGTTCAAAAGTTTGGGGTCACTTAGAAATGTCCTTGTTTTTGAAAGAAAAGCTACTTTTTTGTCCATTAAAATAACATCAAATTGATCAGAAATACAGTGTAGGCATTGTAAAATGTTGTAAATGACTACTGTAGCTTCATTAAATAGTAACCGCAAAACACCAGTCTCAAGGTCAACAGTGAAAAGGCGACTCCCGGATGCTGGCCTTCTAGACAGAGTTCCTCTGTCCAGTGTCTGTGTTCTTTTGCCCATCTTAATTTTTGCCAGTCTGAGATATGGCTTTTTCTTTGCAACTCTGCCTAGAAGGCCAGCATTCCGGAGTCGCCTCTTCACTGTTGATGTTGTGACTGGTGTTTTGCGGGTACTATTTAATGAAGCTGCCAGTTGAGGACTTGAGGCGTCTGTTTCTCAAACTAGACACTCTAATGTACTTGTCCTCTTGCTCAGTTGTGCACCAGGGCCTCCCACTCCTCTTTCTATTCTGGTTAGAGACATTTTGCTCTGATCTGTGAAGGGAGTAGTACACAGCGTTGCACGAGATCCTCAGTTTATTGGCAATTTCTCGCATGGAATAGCCTTTGTTTCTCAGAACAATAATAGACTGATGAGTTTCAGAAGAAAGTCCTTTGTTTCTGGACATTTTGAGCCTGTAATCGAACCCGCAAATGCTGATGCTCCAAATACTCAACTAGTCTGAAGGCCAGTTTTATTGCTTCTTTAATCAGAACAACAGTTTTCAGCGGTGCAAACAACTGCAAAAGGGTTTTCTAATGCTCAATTAGTCTTTTAAAATTATAAACTTGGATTAGCTAACAACATGGCATTGGAACACAGGTGTAGAAAAGGCCCATGGAGTTGGTGGAATAATCCTTTAATTCATGGCCACTTACTCAGCTGGGCCAGGGGAGCTTTAATTAGGTCAGGTGGCAATGACCGACAGATCTCATCCACATAAAAGGAGGAAAACGGCATCGCATGATCTCGCTGCTTTCTCGTCCTTAACTCCGTCTGCTCGAAGTTCTGTGCGTCCATGAATCCACGTAAGTCCACCGACTCTGTTTCCTTTCATCTGAACTATCTGTTGCGATCGGGAGAGTGGGCCATCAGTTATTGTTTATAGTTATTATTGCGGAGCGCACGCTTCAAACATATTGTGTAATGTGAATTGTAAATGATCGCGTCCATACGGATCCTCATAGGCCAATTATGCAATCGATATGGTTAATAAGACGGAGCTGCTCTTCCTCCCGGGGAAGGACTGTCCGTTCCATGATCTCGCCATCACGGTTGACAACTCCATTGTGTCCTCCTCCCAGAGCGCTAAGAACCTTGGCGTGATCCTGGACAACACCCTGTCGTTCTCCACCAACATCAAGGCGGTGGCCCGTTCCTGTAGGTTCATGCTCTACAACATCCGCAGAGTACGACCCTGCCTCACACAGGAAGCGGGGCAGGTCCTAATCCAGGCACTTGTCATCTCCCGTCTGGATTACTGCAACTCGCTGCTGGCTGGGCTCCCTGCCTGTGCCATTAAACCCCTACAACTCATCCAGAACGCCGCAGCCCGTCTGGTGTTCAACCTTCCCAAGTTCTCTCACGTCACCCCGCTCCTCCGCTCTCTCCACTGGCTTCCAGTTGAAGCTCGCATCCGCTACAAGACCATGGTGCTTGCCTACGGAGCTGTGAGGGGAACGGCACCTCAGTACCTTCAGGCTCTGATCAGGCCCTACACCCAAACAAGGGCACTGCGTTCATCCACCTCTGGCCTGCTCGCCTCCCTACCACTGAGGAAGTACAGTTCCCGCTCAGCCCAGTCAAAACTGTTCGCTGCTCTGGCACCCCAATGGTGGAACAAACTCCCTCACGACGCCAGGACAGCGGAGTCAATCACCACCTTCCGGAGACACCTGAAACCCCACCTCTTCAAGGAATACCTAGGATAAAGCAATCCTTCTGCCCCCCCCCCCTTAAAAGATCTGATGCACTATTGTAAAGTGGCTGTTCCACTGGATGTCATAAGGTGAATGCACCAATTTGTAAGTCGCTCTGGATAAGAGCGTCTGCTAAATGACTTAAATGTAAAATGTAAATGTAAATATGTAATTAAATGAATTACATGTACACATGAAGACAATTGAAAGGGTGAAATGAGAAACGTCATTGTTTGCTAACTGATCGACTTTGATATCAAACTAAAGGATATTATAGATTGAATGACCATTCACTGTTTGAATTTATTTCAAGATTTATGATAAATAGTTAAGAGCCTAAATGACTCACGGGTGATTACTACTAGTACTAGTACTGATTACTATTGACTTCTTAATGAACTGGATTGTTGAATTCCCTAATTATGTTAATAATGAATGATTGTTATGATTTGATCTTTGTGATTATGAATTTGATACATGGTATTTTGTGTTCTTTGTTATGCAGCACAGACTACTCAGTAAATATACCACTTTATGGTTAAAGGAATTCCTGCCTCAGTCTCATCCATTCCTCTGTCACCTGACACGTGACCACCTGTTCACCTTCACTGTCAGTCATCTTACCTGTCCAGCTACCCACACAGATTCCACTAATCTTTCAACAGGAGTGACGGTTGCTGATAATGGGCCTCTATACGCCTACGTAGATATTCCATAAAAAATCAGCTGTTTCCAGATACAATAGTCATTTACAACATTAACAATGTCTACACTGTATTTCTGATCAATTTGATCTTATTTTAAAAATGGACAAAAAAAAATGAGCTTTTCTTTCAAAAACAAGGACATTTCTAAGTGACCCCAAACCTTTGAAAGGTGGTGTACGTACGGTCACTATGAGGATATCAAGTTCACTAGAATAACTAGATATTCACATTCCCCAATACAAAATCCCATCTTCCTTGGGTTCATGTCATGATACAGCTGTATTTTCACAACAAAATAACATTATATTAGGTATTACCCTGTAGTATTTTATGTCTGGCCATATCAGTAGGTTGTCGCAGAGTGTTTAATTCATATATATATATATGTAGGCAGGGTGTCATGGTATTAAATAAACCCCAGATGAGACGTATTGTAAACAATGATAGATACTGAATTTGTGGGTATATGTGCACACAGCAACAGTTTATGAAAATATATGAAAGTGGAAAAACCGAAAATAAAATGCTCTCCCTTAAAAGCCAGCCTCAAGGTATCTATAATGGGTTATTTATCTTTAAGACATTTTATCCATGTTTGTTAATCAAATCTCTTTATAGCTGCAGAAACATTTATATCTACTGGGCCTGGTTTTGTCGCCCACATGGGTATTGTGCATATCTCTCCTCCTCACTGGACCTTCTGCTCAGCCAGGAATGCTTTTCTCCCACCACGCTGACCCAGAATACTTCATGATGGGGGATATGTAAATACTACTGGAGTCGTGTTGCCATGAGAGACAGGGTGAGGTGAGCGAGAAGGTGGGTGGTAACTGAAGAGGTGTTACATGTGCCAGTCAATCTGTCAGCGCCAGGGGAGAACGACTGCCCCCTCATTGAAGCCATGGAAGTTGAAGGCCGACCATAGTACTGCAGGCATTGTTAGCAGAAAACAGGACCCCCATTATATGGGACAAAATAATTGCTTCTAATACACCAGAAAGTATTCACACCCCTTGACCCTTTGCACATTTTGTTGTGTTACAGCCTGAATATAAAATGGATTCAACTGAGATTGTTTTGTTACTGACCTACACACAATACCCCACAATGTCGAAATAGAATGATTTTTTTCTAAAATGTTAACAAATGAATAAAAAATCTAAAGCTGAAATATCTTGAATCAATAAGTATTCAACCCCTTTGTTATGGCAAGCCTTAAATTCAGGAGTAAAAATGTACTTAACAAGTCACATAATAAGTTGCTTGTCCAATAATAGTGTTTAATATTTTTGGGTGCTTTTTACCCCTTTTTCGTGATATCCAATTGGTAGTTACAGTCTCTGTAACTCCCCTACCGACTCGGGAGAGGCAGAGGTCGAGAGCCATGCGTCCTACGAAACACAACCCTGCCAAGCCGCACTGGGTCTCCCGATCACAGCCAGCTGTGACACAGCCTGGGATCGAACCCGGGAATGTAGTGAAGCCTTAGGTACTGTAGTGAAGCCTAAGCCCAGTGCCTTAGGCCGCTGCACCACTCGGGAGGGCTTTAACATGATTTTTGAATGACTACCTCATCTCTGTATCCCACACACAATTAATTAATTGTAGTTACTCCACAATACTAACCTAATTGACAGAGTGAAAAGAAGGATGTCTGTACAGAATTCAAATAGTCATAAATATGCATCCTGTTTGCAAAAAGGAACTAATGTAATACTGCAAAAAAACTGTGGCAAAGCAATTCACTTTTGTCCTAAATACAAAATGTTGTGTTTTGGACAAATCCATAACACATTACCGAGTACCACTCTCCATATTTTCAAGCATAGTGGTAGCTGAATCATGTTATAGGTATGCTTGTAATCGTTAATGACTGGGGAGTTTTTCAGGATAAAATTAAACAGAATGGAGCCAAGCACAGGCAATATCCTAGAGGAAAACCTGGTGCAGTCAGCTTTCCACCAGACACTGGGAGATTAATTCACATTCCAGTAGGTCAGTAACCTAAAACACACAAGGCCAAATCTACACTGGAGTTGCTTAACATGAAGACAGTGAATGTTCCTGAGTGGCCGAGTTACAATTTCAACTTAAATCTGCTTGAAAATCTATGGCAAGACCTGAAAATGGTTGTTTAGCAATTAAGGCTTGAAGAATTTTGCACAATCCAGGTTTAGAAAGCGCTTCGAGATTTACCCAAAAAGAATAGCAAGTGTAATCGCTGCCAAATGTGACTCTAACATGTATTGACTTATCTAATGAAGATATACATTTATTAGTGTTTTATTTTTCTAATGTTGGAAGTTTTTTCTTACACTGGCAGAGTATTTTGTGTAGATAAAAAAAAAAAAAATCTATTTTAATCCCACTTCAAATCAAATGTTCACATTATGTCACATGCACCGAATACAACAGGTGTAGACCTTACAGTGAAATGCTTACTTACAAGCCCTTAACCAACAATACAGTTAAGAAATAAGTGTTTTGTAAAAAATAGATAAGGAAAAAATAAATCATTAAAGAGCAGCAGTAAAATAACAGTAGCGAGGCTATATACAGGGGGTACCAGTACAGAGTCAATGTGCGGGGGCACATGTTAGTCGAGGTCATTGAGGTAATATGTACATGTGGGTAGAGTTAAAGTGATTATGCATAGATCAAAAACAGTGAGTAGCAGCAGCGTAAAAGAGGGGTCTGGGTAGCTCTTTGATTAGATGTCCAGGAGTCTTATGGCTTGGGGGTAGAAACTGTTAAGAAGCCTTTTGGACCAAGACTTGGCACTCCAGTACCGCGTGCCATGCGGTACCAGAGAGAACAGTCTATGACTAGGGCGGCTGGAGTCTGACAATTTTAAGGGCCTTCCTCCGACACCGCCTGGCATAGAGGTCCTGGATGGCAGGAAGTTGGCCCCAGTGATGTACTGGGCCGTACGCACTACCTTCTGTAGTGCCTTGTGGTCGGATCCTGAGCAGTTGCCATACCAGACAGTGATGCAACCAGTCAGGATGCTCTCGATGGTGCAGCTGTAGAACATTTTGAGAATCTGAGGACCCATGGCAAATCTTTTGAGTCTCCTGAGGGGGAAAAGGTTTGTCGTGCGCTCTTCTCGACTGTCTTGGTGTGTTTGGACCATGAACGTCTGTTGGTGCTGACACCAAGGAACTTGAAGCTCTCAACCTGCTCCACTACAGCCCCGTCGATGAGAATGGGGGTCTGCTCGGTCCTCCTTCTCCTGTATTCCACAATCATCTCCTTTGTCTTGATCACATTGAGGGAGAGGTTGTTATCCTGGTACCACACGTCCAATGTCTCTGAGCTTTGTACATGTGTCTCTGTATGTGGAGTAAAGGTGGTCCAGATTTTTTTTACACCTCTGGTTGCACATTTAACATGCTGGTAGAAATGAGGTAGAACACATTTAAGTTTCCCTGCATTAAAATCCCCTGCCACTAGGAGCGCCGCCAGTGCATTTTCCTGATTGAGTGAAGTCATAGTCCCAGCATCGGTTTGTAGTGGTAAATAGACAGCTACAAAGAATATAGAAAAACAACTTAGTTAATAGTGTAGTCTACAGCTTATCATGAGATACTCTACCTCAGGCGAGCAAAACCTAGAGACTTCCTTACCATTAGATTCCGTACATCAGCTGTTGTTTACAAATATACACAGACCGCCACTCCCTGTCTTACCGGAGGCGGCTGTTATATCTTGCCGATGCAGCATAAAACCGGCCAGCTGAATGTTATGCATGTCCTCGTTCAGCCACGACTCGGTGAAACATAAGATAGTACAGTTTTAAGGTCCCGTTGGAAGGATATGTGATCATAGTTCATCTATTTTGTTATCCAATGATTGTACGTTGGCTAATAGTACTGATGGCAGAGGCAGATTACCCACTCGCCGTCAGATCCTTACAAGGCAGCCCTAACTACCTCCCCGATATCTCCGTCTCTGTCTCATGCAAATCACGGGGATTTGGGCCTTGTCAGGTGTCTAGTAAATCCTTTGCATCTGACTCGTTAATAAAGAAACAAATCAGTTTTTGGTCATAAGAGACGGTGGTAGAAACATTATGTAGAACATAATTTACAAAAAAAAAAACTAACACAATTGGTTAGGAGACTAAAACGGCAGACATCTCCTCCGGCGCCATTATCTAGCAAAAAAAAATAGTTTTGGGGAAAAATCCAAGGGGTGTGAATACTTTCTGAAGGCCCTATAGTCCTTGAACAGATTTTTTTTTTTATTGCACACAGAAGAAGTTATAAGGACAATTTAGTTGCAAATGTCGGCCTTCAACTTGAGTTACTCAATGAGAGGGGGCAACACTGAGCTAGCTTGCAACGTCACTTCCTGGAGTAGTTCAAACTGTTCATGTTATGTCTTCATGAGATGCCATCTTAATTTGGCTTCATTGCGCCATTGAGTCTTCACATAGGAATGAATGGTGTCACGTGATCTATGGCTTTGTCCCTTCATATATACAGTAATTTGTCAGAGCTTTTCACAGACACCCAACACCAGAGACAGTGGATACCTCTGTGGGCTCTATTTTAACAAACCTAATGCAATGGTAAATCGTAGCGTTATAGATTCGGGGGTGTGTCAGAAATATTTTTTCTATTTTCACAACCAGAATGATGGGCGCAGTAGCTGGCGGTAGTGTGAAAGGGCTGGGTTTTGATGAATAAAGTTGTGGGATTGTCGAGGCTTGGCCCCTCACTGGGCAAACAGAACGTGCTCCATGGCTAAATATGTGGTTGCTTCAAGTTGTGTATTTATGGTGTTATGTATTGCATTATCCTCAACCCCAATTTGAATATTAGTTGGTTATATTCTAGTTTGTTAAATAGCCTGCCCCATATTTGCTAAATATGTCTGCAGTCCACACTGTTGTAATTGCATCAATATGGAAATACATTGTTAAACATAGGCTATAGCATTCACAATGATAGGGGCTAGGCCTACTGTACATTTGAAATAATTTAATTTGAATTTAACCCTTATTTTTACCAGGTAAGTTGACAGAAAAAATTCTCATTTACAGCAAAAACCTGGGGAACAGTTACAGGAGAGAAGAATGAGTCAATTGGAAGCTTGGGAATGATTAGGTGGCCGTGAAGGTATGAGGGCCAGATTGGGAATTTGGCCAGGACACCAGGGTTAAAACACCCCTACTATTCTGATAAGTGCCATGTTGTAACTGCAGTCCTCCTCCTCTTCATCAGATGAGGAGGAGTAGTGATCGAACCAAGGCGCAGCGTAGTGAAATGACATGATTTATTGAACACGACGGAAAAACAAACTTGCATAAACAAACAAAACAAATAAACGATGCAGACAGACCTGAACGACGAACTTACATATAACGTGAAGAACGCAATGAACAGGAACAGACTACATAAAACGAACAAACCGCAAACAGTCCCGTATGGTGCAAACATATACACAGACACAGGAGACAATCACCCACAACGAACACTGTGAAACCACCTACCTAAATATGACTCCTAATTAGAGGAACGCCAAACACCGGCCTCTAATTAAGAGCCATACCAGGCAACCCAATAAACCAACATAGAAACAGAAAACATAGAAATGCCCACCCAACTCACGTCCTGACCAACTAACACATAAAATTAACAGAAAACAGGTCAGGAACGTGACACATGTGCTCTTTAGTGGCCAGAGACCCATTTAACCTCCCATCAGAAAGACAGTACACTACACAGGGCAATGTCCCCAATCACTGCCCTGGGGGATTGTGATATTTTTTGGGACAATATGAAAGTCTCTCCCATCCAGGGACCGACCAGGACCAACCCTGCTTAGCTTCAGTGGCAAGCTAGCAGTGGGACGCAGGTTGGTATGCTGCTGAATAAAATTGCAGTCTGGACATGCCAAATGTAGTCAATAAGCAAGATTAAATTCACTAGGCTATAAAAAGGCCTAAAAAGACTGTATAATTGTTATCAAATTCTACAACTTGTTTTAAATAGGCTTTGTCTAAATAGTTACAGGCACCATAATTGCTCCTTGTGGGCATATAATACAGACAACTTAAACTATGGAGGGTTTTATGCACATCCAAACTTTTCACAGGAGCTGGATAATGATCCAATATAAAGAGAATGAGGAAATGTCCACTCACTGTGATACTGCTCGCAAATGTAATGTTTTATAAACATCATGGAACCATCTTACAGATCATATTAGCACTTATCCAGAATTAGCAGCTGAAATTACATTGCATTCGAGCCATGTATGTTCTCACCATAAACCAATTAACGATACATCTTTCTAATAAGTTTGTTTTTTGTTTCATTTGATTAAAAACCAATCTGTTTTTTAAACCAACAACAATTTGTCTAAATAGGATCGAGTCAGAAATATACCATAAATCGCTTCTCTCATTTCATGGCACTGTGTGCACATGTAGGCCTAAATGTCTTTACGCCTAATATTCACACTTCTATACAAAATACTAGGCTCCTCTCAATTCTATCGTTGTCTACAGTATGTGCAAGGCAAATATTTTTTTTTACCTGGTTGATATGGCATTATAGGAAGACAGACAATAGTTTGGAGGAGCGTGTCTTTGATAATTGGACGAGGGGATGGATACTCTACCATTTAGCCACATCAACGAGACTGCAGTAGAGAGCGTTCCGAGTTTGAAGTTCCTTGGAGTCCATATCACCAAGGACTTGTCATGGACCAATAAAACCACCACTCGTGTCAAGAGTGCACAACAGCGTCTCTATTTCCTAAGGCGGCTGAAGAACTTTGGCATGCTGCCCTGTGTCCTCTACAAATACGATCGCTGCACCATCGAGAACATCCTGACCAGTTGCATCAAAAAAAATTCCAAGCACTCTCAGTAGACCATTTAAAATCTCCTTATTCATAGTCTACTTGGCCACGATAAAAAGACACACTATTAGGCTATGCTTGTTTAAAAAAAAATAATCTAATTAAATGGGGGTGGATTTTTTTTTTCTAAATACGAGATTCACCTGCACAAAAGGCACATCTCTCCTTCCATGGGCACTGTGCATCATGGCTGGATAGGGTGCGCTTTCGCTCTCAAAATCCATGCCAGTATCTACTGCATTACAGTTAAGACCTGCTTTTTGTGAGTCTTAAAACCTCCCATTAGCACTGCATGAAATTGTGACTTTTGCGCTTGTGAAGGACACACCTCAAATATTGCCACCCCTTCAACCTCAGCGTAAGCAAGCTGATGTCAGACAGGTAAATAGCCGAACCTGGCGTTAGGTTTGGAAAATGCCAGTGCAACAGTTTTTACATGACGAAATTGCAAACTAATGTGCACCTCCTGCATCTCTGTGCTGGCACCCAATTCTCTGTGAATAACTGGATTTACTTTTTGAATTGCGTCCATTAAACAATTTGTCCAAACACCATAAGGTTGAGAAATGGAAGGGGCAAAGAGACCTCTAATGGAAATTGGAGGGGCAGAGAGTAGCTTGTATTGCTTTACTAAAACCCATTAAGAGAAATATGTCACAGAGTCAGACTCTTCATGTACACGGTCACTTCTGTGTTAGAGCCACAATAGCAGTAGTACTAGGAGACTAGTACAAATTAACATAGTTTATGAGAATCTCATGGCCACAGACCTTTTATTTGTATCCATTATAGGTAGTTTCATCAAAAAAGAGGGAGTCATACAAAAAGACACTCAACACCACAGAATACAGTCATTCACTGAGCAAAATAGTCCTTGACGGTGAAAAATAACAGTAAAAGGAAAGAAATGGATGTTCTCTCAATGGGATTTTGTATCTAAATAATAAACATGAATGAATGAAATGAATTTTGGCTGACGATATTAGGCAGATCTAGGTAACTACTGTATTCTCTGTATGTAGTCTATTAAAATCAAAGCTATCTCAGTATATCTAATGTATGAAATAGAGTTTCAGTTTTATTAATTAATCAGTCCTCTCTGCTTGTTAAAGTCAATTTTCCCCTGACGAAGAAATATGGGCTGATTTTGCCAAGTGAAACCTTTTCTAAAACACATTTAGAAGAAAATGAAGAAAATACACAAGCACAGCAGAGTTTCACCCGACAAGAGGGTTGGTGAAATTGGAGATGCTATCTCATGTTCTGATTGATTGCCTGTGAACTCTTTTGAACATAAGAAACAAAACAAATCTGTGCAGAAATGTCAAAGCAATATGCAGAGTACAGAATTCATCTCCCTTCACCTATCAACAATGTGTATGTCTGAACAGCAGCCATTTCTGACTGGGAAATTCACAACATCCGAGTCTATTCAGGCACAAAAGGGATACTCAGGCAGATTTCTTACATGGCCTGGATATTTTGAAGGGAGACTAGACCGGGACCAAGTCATCAGCATCGAAACAATTCTTTCTACAAAAACCCTTCAGGTCTCTGCTGAAAACAACGTGTTGTGTTTATTACCATGTTATAAACACAACACTTTGGGGGAGCAGGCAGCCTAGTGGTTAGAGCGTTGGACTAGTAACCAAAAGGTTGCAAGATCGAATCCCCGAGCTGACAAGGTAAAAATCTGTCGTTCTGCCACTGAACAAGGCAGTTAACCTACTGTTACTAGGCCATCATTGAAAATAAGAATTTGTTCTTAACTGACATGCCTAGTTAAATAAAGATAAAACAATTAAACTTGTTTGATACCCCATCCAGAGATAGCACAGAAATATAACTACCAGTTTGAGGCTTGATTGTTCATCCATATTCATGTAATTTAAAGGTCACCAACAATGTTCATTATAGCATCCTCTCACCTCTCTCTACGCCCCCCCCCTCGCATTCTTCATGCACCTACAGTACCAGTCAAAAGTTTGGACAGACACCTACTCATTCAAGGGTTTTTCTTTATTTTTAGAATAATAGTGAAGACATCACAGCTATGAAATAACACATCTAAATATATTTTATATTTGAGATTCTTCAAAGTAGCCACCCTTCTTTACTTTGAACACTCTTTCAACCAGCTTCAGCTGGAATGCTTTTCCACCAGTCTTGAAGGAGTTCCCACATATGCTAAGCAGGTGTTGACTGCTTTTCCTTCACTCTGATGTCCAACTCATCTCAATTGGGTTGAGGTCGGGTGATTGTGGAGGCCAGGTCATCGGATGCAGCACTCCATCACTCTCTTTCTTGGTCAAATAGCAATTACACAGTCTGGAGGTGTGTTGGGTCATTGTCCTGTTGAAAAACAAATGATAGTCCCACTAAGCACACACCTGATGGGATGGCGTATCGCTGCAGAATGCTCTGGTAGCCATGCTGGTTAAGTGTGCCTTGAATTCTAAATAAATCACTGACAGTGTCACCAGCAAAGCACCCCCACTCGATCACATCTCCTCCTCCATGCTTCACGGTGGAAACCACGCATGCAGAGATCATCCGTTGACCTACTCTGCATCTCACAAAGACAGGTTGGTTGGAACCAAAAATGGCAAAATAGCACTCAGACCAAAGGACAGATTTCCACCGGTCTAATGACCATTGCTTGTGTTCTTTGGCCCAAGCGAGTCTCTTCTTATTGGTGTCCTTTAGTAGTGGTTTCTTCGCAGCAATTCAACCATGAAGTTTTGATTCTTGCAGTCTCCTCTGAACAGTTCATTTTGAGATGTGGCTGTTACTTCAGCTCTGTGAAGCATTTATTTGGGCTGCAATCTGAGGTGCAGTTAACTCTAATGAATTTATCCTCTGCAGCAGAGGTAACTCTGGGTCTTCCTTTACGGCGGTCCTCATGAGAGCCAGTTTTATCATAGCGCTTGACGGTTTTTGTGACTGCACTTGAAGAAACGTTCAAAGTTCTTGACATTTTCCAGATTGACTGACCTTCATGTCTTAAATAAATTATGGAGTGTAATTTCTCTTTGCTTATTTGAGCTGTTCTTGCCATAATATGGAATTAGCCCTATTTGGTGAAAACTATCTTCTGTATACCACCCCGACCTTGTCACAACACAACTGATTGGCTCAAACGCATTAAGAAGGAAAGAAATTCCACAAAGTAACTTTTAACAAGGCACACCTGTTAATTTAAATGCATTCCAGGTGACTACCTCATGAAGCTGGTTGAGAGAATGCCAAGTGAGTATGCAAAGCTGTAATCAAGGCAAAGGGTGGCTACTTTGAAGAATCTCAAATCTCAAATATATTTTATATGATACCAGATGTCTTCAAGTGCAGTCACTGGATCCTGGACTTCCTGATGGGCTGCCCCCAGGTGGTAAGAGGAGGCAACAACACGTCTGCCATGCTGATCATCAACACTGGAGCCCCTCATGGGTGTGTACTCAGTTCCCACCTGTACTCCCTGTTCACCCACATACTCCCTGTACTCCCTGCTGACACCGACAACGATGAGACAGCCTATAGGGAGTAGGTCAGAGAACTGGCAGTGTGGTGCTAGGACAACAACCTCTCCCTCAATGTGAGCAAGAATAAGGAGCTGGTCGTGGACTACAGGTAAAGGCGGGCCAGACCAGCCCCCATTAACATCAATGGGGCTGTAGTGGAGAGGGTTGAGAGCTTCAAGTTCCTTGGTGTCCACATCACCAACAAACTATCATGGTCCAAACACACCAAGACACTCATGAAGAGGGCACGACAAAACCTTTTCCCCCTCAGAAGACTGAAAAGACTTGGCATGGGTCCCCAGATCCGCAAAGTTCTACAGCTGCACCATCAAGAGCATCCTGACCGGTTGCATCACCGCCTGGTATGGCAGCTGCTCGGCATCTGACCGTAAAGCGCTACAGAGGGTAGTGCGTACGGCCCAGTACATCACTCGGGCCAAGCTTCCTGCAATCCAGGACCTATATAATAGGCCGTGTCAGAGGAAAGCCCATAAAATTGTCAGACTCCAGTCACCCAAATCATTAACTGTTTTCTCTGCTACCGCACGGCAAGCGGTACCGGACCGCCAAGTCTAGGACAAAAAGGCTCCTCAACAGCTTCTACCCCCAAGCCCCAAGACTGCTGAACAATTAATCAAATGGCCACCGGACTATTACATTTTTTATTTACATTTATTTGGTAAATATTGTCTTAACTCTTCTTGAACTGCACTGCTGGTTAAGGTTTTGAAAGAAAGCATTTCACGGTAAGGTCTGCACTTGTATTCTGCGCATGTGACAAATAAAGTTGATTTGATTATTCTACAATGTAGAAAATAGTAAAAATAAAGAAAACCCTGGAACAAGTACTGTAGGTGTCCAAACCTTTGACTGGTACTTTACAAGGCAGCTAAACTTCACAGGGAATGTTTATCATAATACAGTCTCACCTCTCTCTCAGCACAATGACTTTCGGCTGTGTCCGACACCTCTTGCTGAGGGTGAAGAGTTTGTTGACGATTCGTCGGGATTTGGCAATGAGCTGTCTGCTGCTGAGCTCCAGCTGTCTGTAGCGTTGGTGGATGGCCGGCTCCATCTTCCAGAAGTACTGGATGGCAGATGTGTTGAGGGCGTAGAACGTCGGGAGTCTCCGCAAAAAGTTCTGGAACTCCTCTGAAAGGCAGACAGGTGTGGAGAGGTTTAATGCCCTCTTGTCGTTCTGGTCCGCTTATTTATTTATATGATACTGTTCATTTTGTCTGATAAAGTCAGACGGCATTAAGGGATCACTTTAGAGAGAGCACATGGGACTTGGTTTGCCGGGCCGCGGTGGGGGAAAATGGAAGTGATGCATTTGCTAATAGAAAGAGGCAGAACTAAATGTAGGTCTGTGTCTCTGTTTGAAACACCAAGAACCCAGCCAGCTCCTGGCAAAGCAAGCTCATGGCTCTGTGTGCAGAGGCACAACAGCCAAACAGATAGAAAAGCAGCAAAAAACATTACTTTGCTTCATGGTAAGTGTTAGGCTTAACGAGTCAAAGGGGGCATCGC
The DNA here is from genome assembly GCF_029448725.1 of Salvelinus fontinalis. Taxonomy (NCBI): domain Eukaryota; kingdom Metazoa; phylum Chordata; class Actinopteri; order Salmoniformes; family Salmonidae; genus Salvelinus; species Salvelinus fontinalis. The sequence goes on along the minus strand of NC_074678.1, from coordinate 20,852,069 downwards.
AGGAATGAACAAAAATCTATTTTCAGAGCAATCGATATATGCTTTCATGATTGAATAGATTTTTCAGAATTCAATTCTAACTAATCTGTAATGAGAAAGTGACAGTGATATTTACAATTGACAGTGATGTTGATTATCTCAGATTACAATAGTAATTTGCTCTCAAAGTGATTAGCCATGGTGTAATATGTACTGCTGTGAAATGAATAACTTCTAAAAAATAACTAACACAATGGAATTTTTGATAAACCATCGCTATATTAGGATAGAGAGATCTCAGATTGCAATTAGAAGTAAACGTAGTAGTGTCTTTACGGCCATTAGATTCCATGATGTGCTCGGTAAAGGATGTTTACATGTTTTAAATCAGCCTCCAGCTGCTGCATTCAAATGAATTAGTGTGCTCCATTGCACCCTGAGTAAACCTGCTTAGGCTGGCACCATTCCCGGGACACACACACACACAAAAAAGTCTGTTCATGCCAAGACTAGAGCGCTGTTTCACTGCCACGAGAATGACACCTCATCCCTGAAAGCCAGGCCTCTTCCCACCATTATTATCTTGTCAGAGGCTGAAAACAGCTAGGTAACAATGCTTCTCTCTTAATGCCTTCCCACAGCTCTGCGGCGAACCACTGCAGAACTACAGGTACTGAACCACGGCAAATTAAACAGCTCACATCAACAATGCAGTAGGGCAGATGGTGTGGATGGTATAATTGGTCCAACTGGCTCAGACAGTTAAACTATAATGCTGCCAACATCAAGGTTGTGGGTTTAGTCCCTCGCATGGGCCATGTGAATTAAACATACAGTGCCTTCAGAAAGTATTCATACCCCTTGACTTACTCCACATTATGTTTTATTACAGCCTGAATTCTAAATGGATTAAATATAACTTTTTCCTCACCCATTGACACAATACCCTATAATGACAAGGTGAAAACATGTTTTCAAATTATTATTTTATAAATATTTCATATACATAAGTGTTCACAACCCTGAGTCAATACAGTACATGTTAAAATCACCAGCGGTTACGGCTGTGAAAGACGGAGTCTTCCTGGGTAAGGCTCTACGAGCTTTCCACACCTGGATTGTACAATATTTGCACATTATTCTTTAAAATAATTATTAAAGTTCTGTCAAGTTGGTTGTTTATCATTGCTAGACAGTCATTTTCAAGTGTAGCCATATATTTTCAAGCAAATTAAAGTAAAAAAATGTAACCAGGCTACTCAGGAACATTCAATGTTGTCTTGGGAAGCAACTTGTGTATATTTGGCCTTGTGTTTTGGATAATGTCATGCTGAAAGGTGAATTTGTCTCCCAGTGTCTGTTAGAAAACAGACAACCAGGTTTTCCTCTAGGATTGTGCTTAGCTATTCTGTTTATTTTTATCTTAAAAAAACTCCCTAGTCCTTGCCGATGACAAGCATATCCATAACATGATACCACCATGCTTTAAAAAATGAAGAGTGGTACTCAGTGATGTGTTGGATTTGCCCCAAACAGAACACTTGGTATTCAGGACATAAGGTTAATTTATTTTTCCAAATGTTTTGCCATTTTACTTTACTGCCTTATTGCAAACAGGATGCATGTTTTGGAATATTTTTATTCTGTAGAGGCTTCCTTTTCACTCCGTCAATTAGGTTAGTATTGTGGAGTAACTACAATGTTGTTGATCCATCCTTAGTTTTCTCCGATCACAGCCATTAATCACCCTCTAACTGTTTTAAAGTCACCATTGGCCTCATGGTGAAATCCTTGAGCAGTTTCCTTCCTCTCCAGCTACGGAGTTAGGAAGGACGCCTGTATCTTTGTAGTGATTGGGTGTAGAAAAGCACCAGGGATATTCAATGTCTGCCCTTCTTGGCGAGGATTTGGGAAACCTCCATGGTCTTTGTGGTTAATTCTGTGTTTGAAATTCACTGCTCGACTGAGGGACCTTACAGATAATTGTGTGTGTGTGGGGAACAGAGTTCAGGTTTTCAAAAATCATGTTAAACACTATTATTGCACACAGAGTTCATACTTGCATTTGTGCAAGTATATTGAATGTTACAAATTCTCTATATACACCATTGTGAGTGTATCGTCAATGTCATACTCCCATACCCGACTCCTCAAAGTCCTGGTTGGCCATGTTCCAGGTGTCTCTGATGTGCAGTAGGCTGGCCTCCATGGCCCTCAGGTCCACGCCGGGGCAGTTACACTGGGGGAAGCCTGGGCTGCAGCGGCACCAACAGTCATTGTCTCGGCACACAAACTGACCCTCCTCGTTACAGCCGATGTAGCTCAGAGCAGCCTGGACAAACCTGACCCTCAGGTACTCTGGTAGGATGGCCTGGAGACCTGGGGAGAGGACATGGTACAGTTTATTTATGACAACACTGGCTAAACTACAAGACAAATTACTGTAATAATGTAAACTAGACTCAAATACTGTATTAACTAAAGACTTTCTACTGTAAGTTAATATAGGACAGAAGAGGTATTTTCTGGTCACTTTATAGATACATTTCCACTGGTTTGTTCATACATGTCTACAAATCCCTGTGATCCACTTAGGAATCCAGAGGTTCGGTTTCCAATGACAGACAAAGACGAATTGAAGCTAAATTCCTTCTGACACTCTGGTGCCTCTTGTCTAACGTTTGGCAGAGAATATAAACTGTGACAATTCCATCAGAATGTCTGGGTGGGTTCAATTATGGATGGCCGACCTTGCAGATTAATCTTGTTTTCAGGGCTCTGAACCAGAACAGAGCTGACTGAGTCCAGGTTGTCATAGTTACTGCATCCAAGAGGGCCCGTCCTGGTTTCGGTCACCTAACGGGAAAGACAGAGGCACATGGCAATACTCCACTACACTGTAAGAGAGCCACTAAAGTCATAAAAAATGTAGGGATGCAGAGCTGAATGTCATGTGGAATGAGATCAACAACAACAATTCTATGCTCACTCAGTTCCTACCATCTGTACTTCCACAGGACTAAATATTTTACACCTTATTGAGACACGTTTAAATGTTCACATCAACAAACATTACAAGTAGTAGTACAGTAGTTCAGTTGTTTGGTGTATGATGCAACACCAAGGTTGTGCATTTAGACATATCCACTATTCAGTATAGTCTGTTAGATGATAATTCTCTGTTCAGAAGCCACATTATGTTATAACAAAAAAGTATAGTACATGAAGCTTAAGGGTGAGAGGTGGTTTCTTGTCTACTCAGAGAAAGCGATGATGACATACAGTAGCAATGCAACCAAAAAACACTGTAATCTGACACAAGGGAGAGAAGAATGTGGAGTCTGCAAAAAAGTAAAAGAAAGAACTACGTATGAAGAATTATTTTCGGTGGCACCTTCCAATTATGCTTTAAGTCTTGAAAGATGCAGTTACATGCAAGCCTGGCAGACATATCACTAGATTCACGCTGACAAATGAGAAAGACACTGGATCTCTTCTCCTCTGGGTGAGCGGTTAGATCGTTCACAATCACAGCTCAATCATCCTTGACAAAAGGATGATTTAAAGCTCCCATATATCAAGGTTTCTCTGCCACCATTCCAAGTCTGGCAGCCTGCGGGCCTATCCATCTCCCTCCTCGTCACTTGCAGGTTATTCTCCCCTAACGCCACAGTGGCTCCTTCTTTTAATATTTTCCCAAAGGGCCAATAAAAGTAACCACATCACCAGTGTAGATCAATGAGGAACTATGGTTCTACATTCAGAAGAAAGGGGACACTTTCCTTTCGCTCTGTGGGCAGAAAAGTTGGCTTTCTTTGACACCTACTTTAAGGTCACTGTGAAAACAGAGGGAAGGGTGAGACACAAGAAAGAAAAAGAATAACAGAAACTGACCTGTATCAAAAAGGTATGCTTTCAAAACATTAAGACACCAGAACCATAACCAACCTTCATTACATAAGCAGCAGTGATTCATTATATGATAATCACAAAATATTATTTTTCATTTAACATTGAGGTTTGAGTTACTTTGAAATGGAGAGGGGGGTGGGAAGAGGGTTGAGAAAGAGAGAATGAAAACCTCAACTTCAGCAGGCCTATCGACGGCATTTCCATTATTTTTTTTATTGATGCTTCGACGCAAATAATTAAAATCCGCAAAATGTCGAGGGATGGGCAGATAAATTTCTAACACAGACAGATGTGCAACTTAAAGGGAAATGTTTTAATTTAAATCTGGATTTTCTATGCATAGCAATGAGACCATCTGCAACAAGGACCAAGTGAAGCCGAGCATATGCACACTTAGTCCTTTCTATAAGAAATGGATTTAGAAAAAAAAAGTCTTAACAGTTGTTTGTATAAAAGTATGTTCAGTAACTTATGGCGACTTTGGTGAATAAAAAAATGTAAATGAGGTGGAGAGAGCGAGCGAGCGGGTTGTATTAATATGCCATAATCGAGTGCTGACTATCAGAAATTCTAACAGCTGCATTTAATGGGTCTGGCGATTGCTCTTAAAGGCTTTCCTGGAATAGGAATGTGTTGCTTGGTTATGTGATGGAGACGTGTCTGGTATGCATCATCATATTCTACATTTACAAGTAATTCAGCAGACACTCTTATCCAAACCGAGTAACAGTAGGGAGTGCATCATTTTTTTTTTTACTTCGTACTGGTCCCTAGTGGGAATCAAACCCACAACCCTGGCGTTGGAAGCGCAGTAATCTACCAAACTGAGCCACATGAGACTTGATATAAGGGAGCAGCACTCACAGTATGGATGCTTCTTCTGATTAAGGCAGAGACCAGAGTCCCCTGTCCTGCCTCAGCCAAAGAATCCTCCCCTGGGGAATTGTTTAAAGGTCTTGCTAGTGTTTAGTATTTGGGAATAGCTAATGGTTTTAAGCCAGAATGAAAATATAAGCATATCACAAGTGCTCCAAAGCAATGCAGTAACAACCCTTGTATACTTTTATATGCAATGCCTCAAATGACAAGGAAGCTCAATTATTTTCTAAATGCAAGCATTATTAATATTATCATGATACCACTAAGGCAGAGGCATGGAAACTGGTGAAGATCATGCCTTCTGTTAATTCCACCTATGAGTAATTCCACAAAAGCAGAATATAATACATAAAATGCCAGTAAGTGAGCCCCAGATGTCAGATATTTAAATAATAAGGGGTATTAAGAGGCCTATACACCAACCTGTTAAAAAAGTATGGAATGGCATTAATGTTTGGGACGGGCACTTCTTTGGAAATTGCTTTTTTCACAGCACCACAGAGAATCGTCCTGTTTTTAATCACTAGGCATAGCCTTAGTCGATGCAGCATATTCCCATTTGCATCCTAGATGTGTTTACGCGTGTTTAGACATTCTTTGACGATTCCGGCAAGATGTTTTAAAACCACTTTGTTGCACTGGCTTACACTACGATGTCAACCAGAGCTGGGGATCAGCTTATCGACTTGAAGAGAGAAAAAATAAACTAGCATGAGATTATATTTGTGCCCCCTAAATAAATGGAGGCTCATTGAAATCCGCAGGGGACCATTAAGAGAAGAAAGTAGGAGTTAATACTGTGGCAAGGGAAACTATGATATGCTGTTTTTTTTAGATGGGAGTCTGTTTCCCAACTTGGATGGGGCTGAGAGAGACTCCTTTTGATTTGGAAAAAATTATCATCCATCTTCCCTTCTCTCAGAGCTTAATAATTCTGGTGCTCTTGGCAAACAATGTTGCAGAGAGAGGAAACAGAGCTGGCAAAAGGTTAAGATTACTCACAACTTGCATATTAGTAGCTTGACTGACGATGACCCAGACAGAGGTTAAAGGGTAAGCGAAGCCAACTGCAGCACATCCCTTTATCTAATTTGTAAAGTTCTCCCAGAGTATATAAGTCCTTGATAGAAAATAACAAACTTCCTATTGTTTTGGCATGGCAAAATGTTAAAGAGGACACAACAATATAATAACGAAGATGACAAAATCTGTATGAAATTAATAATTCATTGATACACAAGGAATAAAACAAGACAGTGTTTTTAGTTTTTATTTATCCATATCAAATCTGTTCTACATCGTGAACTGCAACCATAATTTCTCACTAGATTTCCTTGATTTCCAAAGCTCAGCCTCACAAATTATCTTTATTCTCCTACAAATGAACCATAAGAGGACATGAATTGACTAAACACTGCAGTAGCAAGGCAGCAAATTGGGTCAAAAACACTCCTCTGTCCTCTCCCCATCGATGGCTAGTTGTTTTTCAGGCTAATTGTAATAAACCTTAGTAGAAACGGACCTGGGTTGTAAATCAAACTATAACCAATTGATTTATGTCCACCCAGCACTGTTAGTGTCTCCTGTCAGTGTTTCTTGCTCGCTGGTAGGTTAAAACACCGATTATTACAGATGGCGGGACCCCAGTATTCTTCATACGTCTATTCATTAGCGTGACACCTTAACTCATACCCAAAATGGCTGACAAATGGGGCAAGCTCTCTAAGAAATTGTTGAAATAGAACCGAGGATTCATCACTGATGCGTAATTGTAGAGGCACCCCTTCCCTTCGCCTCCCCTCTTTATCTTTTTCATTTTTCCTTTCCCTTTATTTTTCACCAGAAGTGTTATAGCTATAGCTCCTACATTATACCAGGACAACAGGCTTTTCTCCTCCTGAAATCTGTTCTCTTAAAGCCGTTGTCCGGTGCCCTCTTTCTAAGAGATGCTTTTGTTTTGCCATCCGTCTTCATCTTGACGAGGTAAAAATCCATGGCCTGAATTAAAGGCAGCTGATGCTGTGAATATTTCACATCAGTCACCTGAAACTGCCTTCTAAACAAATGTACCTCAGAGGACTTCTGCTCCATTCATCTCAATCAGACGATTTTAGCAGCACTTTGTCCACGAGGACGCTGCCAATAAAGCCATGATGAGTCCCGTTGCCAATTCACTTTAAGGAATATATGGCCTTATCTGTCTGTAGTGGCCAAAGATGGGATAGCACTGGGAAAAGTCAATGATAAACAGATGGATGCTTTCAAACTACAAGTGAGTTTATAACTCTACATCATCTTAGATAATGTTCAAAATCAATGTTGAACTGTACAATTTTGTCAGGTATGACTGTCACATGTATTTTAGCACACACCTTCTCCCCTCCCCCACATTCTTTAGAAGTGGTTCCCCAAACCTCAAGATGTACAAAACAGTCTAGCAGTCCAGTTTTAAACCATCACTCTTAAAGAAATGTTAATTCGACGCCAGTGGCTCACCAGCTGGTGAAACACTGCTCTCATACAAGGTGTCTATCATTCCTCAATCATAATCCTCTCATTGCCACAGGTACATGTAAACAAATCACAGGCTCACATGGAAACGAATCACTCTGAATACGGAGTCTGACAAACATGTCCTGCTGTGCAAAGGGCAAACTCAGCCGATCACACTCATTACTCTGTAATAATGACTGACACAGTGATTAATGGACCCAGCTAGAGGGATCTGGGAATGAATGTGTGTGTGTGTGTGGGGGGGGGGGGGGCATGGATGCAATCTGGATGTGGTGTACCTTGTAGGTTTACCTTAATGGCTGTGGATGCTATCTGGATGTGGTGCAGCTTGTAGGTTTACCTTAATGGCTGTGGATGCTATCTGGATGTGGTGCAGCTTGCGCAGGGTGCTCTCTCTGTCGATGAAGTAGGAGGCAGCCAGTTGGTGCAGGGCCTCTAGAGTCACGGCTGTACCGTTGGCCTCTCTTGTCTCCACAGTTCTACTCAACCCCCGCTTGTCCACAAAGATCATTAATGACTCTTCCCCTAAACACACACAGAGTGGAGCAGAATATGCACTGAGAACTGGGCTGGGGAATAGAACAACACATTCAATATGACACCTTTACAGCAGAGAGAGAATTTACTGTTTGAGTTTCTGAAGCTGAGCATCAGCAGCATACAGAGGATTGGGTTAAAAGAAAAAGGTCTTCCAATCATTACACCAATAAATAAATATTATTCTTACCCCCCAGGGTGGCTGAGAGCAGGAAGTGTGTTCCGTACTTCCTGATGATGCTGTCTGTAATGGAACTGAGGCTGGGCCGTCTGCCCAGGTGCCTGATGGTCTGGAGGAACTCGGGGTCCAGGGGCAGGTCCAGACCATTGTTGTCCTGTCTCTCCAGAGCCAGGCTGTTCACTTTCCAGCGGCCAAACTCCCTGCAATGTCACAGACACACATTAGCACACACACAGGCAGAGATGCCCGCCCCCCCCCCCCCCCCCCCCCCCCACACACACACACACACGGCAGGCTTCACTTGCAAACACCCTCTTTCATAGTCATAGTGAAGACAGAGGAAAACGGTCTCCAGAGCATGTTACAGCCAGCCAACAGCCTTGCCCTGTATGAGGAGACTCATTTTTAGATTCAGGCAATGCTGGGTGGAAAATATGTCTGCACGCCACGACATCTCCGGAGCCAAAATATGAACGGTGCCATGCTGTTTGCACTGTTCTGAGAAGGTCTCTCTCTCTGAGGGCACCAGGCCATCATTACGGACACCTGCCTCCCCCCCCATCACACAAATAAGCGATTATTGGACTCAATCACCTCTGTCATTACCTCCCCTATATATGTCTGTTCCCCCTCACTGTTTCCTGCTTCAGCATTGATTGTCATATGTCCTTGTGTAGCCGTGTGCTGACGCCGTTCCTGTCTTGTTCCATGTCTGTTCCGATTAAATGTTTGACTCCCCGTACCTGCTTCTCTACTCCAGCGTCGGTCCTTACAGATTACCATGCAGCTCAAACAGCCCATAATAATCAGGCTTCAGTGGTCAAGCCTGTTATGGAGAGAAAGGATCATTGTAAAACTGTCAGAAATTAGTGCTGCGGATTTTAATGGAATTACAATGGAGGTGATCTACTGTGAGTCGGAATAGTTTATCAGGTCTGTCGTGGAACAATCAGGAAAAACACACGGGCACCCACCCGCACACACGCTCAGGAGCCACAGTAGCTGTCAATCAAAAGCTCACTAATGAAAAGTCCCCCCAGAGAAAAAAAACCCCACAAAAAAGTAGCCAACAGGAATCAGCTCATTAGGGCTTGTTTCACGATGCCGTTTCTCCATAACGAGGGTCAATTACGGGTATTCCTGCAACTGAGCCGTGGGGGAGAGAAGGAGGGAGCGAGTAGAGCAGAGTTTAACCCTGATTGACAAAGCCTCGCCAGGCTTGTTGATGTACAGTTACGGATGATGGTTAGCAAGGGCACACAGACAAACACCCTAGCGAGTTAGCTATTCCCCCACTGGCCCCCTACAGGGATGCTAAGACACTCAGGGCTTTATTTATTTAAAAAACTTTTTTTTAAAGAACGCAATGGTAAATCTTAGCACTGGCAGTAGTGCCATAGGTCAGGCGGTGTGTCAGAAATATTTTTGCTATTTTCACAGTGGGAATTATGGGTGCACTAGCTGGCGGTGGCACATAAGGGCTTGACCCCTCACTGCCCAATCAGAACGTGCTCCATGTCTAAATACAGTATGTAACTATGTCTAAGTACAGTATACAGTCCTTTAAGTTGTGTATTAAATGTATTGCATTGTTTTTAACTCCAATTCAAACATGAGTATGCTGTAGTCTAGTTTATAAAATACCCTACAGAAACAAAATAACAAAAATGTAAGCCAATCTCATATTTGCTAAATAGCCTATTGTGGTAAACCGTGGGGTGTTGGGTTGAGCGTGCAGAGATTGACACAGAGACAGGGAGGCGTTAGTCAGAAAAACAACTTTACTTAAGACAGAAAATAAATATATCAAAGAAATAACTTAGGTTTTTCTCTGTCTTCCTTCTCCCTCTAAACCGGTGTCCGTCTCTCTCCCTTCTCTCCCGCGGTGCGCTATCGTGCTCCTTTTATTTAGCCTCCACAGCTGGTTGGAACTTTCCTCTAATTACCTCCACTTAGCTGTCCGTGTCAGGGTGCCCAGCTCCCGTATTCCCAGCAGAGGGAGCCAACATCGCCTCACGTACCTTCCCTCTATTACCATCCCCCGGGGTAGACCTCCTGGGATCCCCCCCCTTAGCCCTGACTGGGAAGGAGGCATGCTCAGGGCTAGGTTTGCATCCCTCCTGGATAGGGCGTCCGCATTGCCGTGCTGGGCTCCCAACCTGTGGATGACAGAGAGAATCGCTATAAGGACAGGAACCAGCGGGTGACAAGGTCATTCGTGTCCTTACCTCGTGCCATCCACACGAGAGGGGCATGGTCAGTAATCAAGGTGAACTTCCTCCCGAGGAGGTAATACTTGAGGGTGTCGAGGGCCCACTTCACGGCGAGGCAGTCCTTTTCGATAATTCAGTATTTCTTCTCCCTCGGGAGGAGCTTCCTGCTGACATGCATGGAGTGCTCCTCGCCTTCCTGCTCTTGGGACAAAACGGCCCCTATCCCGGTGTCAGACGCGTCTGTCTGGACCAGGAGGTTTTTTGAGAAGTCCGGTGTGACGAGTACCGGGTGCGAACATAGCGCATCCTTCAGGGCCTGGAATGCCGCCTCTGTGTCCTCCGTCCATCACACCGTCTGGGGTAGTCCTGCCTTTTAAATCTGTTAGGGGAGAAGCTATTGCGGCAAAGTTAGGTACAAATCTACTGTAGTAGCCTGCTAACCCCAGGAATGACTTTAGCTGCCTCTTGGTTCAGGGGACCGGCCATCCCCTATTGGCAGCGTTTTTTTTTTCTTGGGGTTTCACATTTCCCCTCCCGAGAATGGATCTGATGTTCCACGAGGTCCGTGCGCCCCGGCACCTCGGAGAACACGGCAGGATTTCACTGGACCAACTCTGAGCTCCTGTCGTTGGGTCGGGCTGAGATCTTCCCCCATTGCAACTTCAACCGAGGGCGGGCCTTGCTGTGGCCGGGTCCACGATACGCCTCGCGTCCATGCCTTTTCTTCTGTAAATGCACATGGCAAAGCTGGAGGGGTTTTTCTGCCCCAGTTGGCGGACCTTATAGTTGACTCAACGATGTCGTAGGGCCCATGCCACGTAGCCAGGAATTGACTCTCCGTGTTAGGGATCAGCACCAAGACCGTCTCACCAGGTTGGAACTCTCGTGGTTGGGCCCCCCGGTTGTAGACACACTCCTGGGCACGTTGCACCATGTGCTCTCTCACCACTGGCCAAATCACCATCATCCTCTCCCTCCCTCATATCCTCCACATGTTTTACTATGCTGTGAAGGGGGGGGGGGGGGGGGTTCGCTGCTCTTCCCAGACCTCCTTGGCTAGGTCCAGCAGCCCGTGGGGCCGACGGCCATACAGGAGCTCAAAGGGGGAGAACCCTGTGGATGCTTGGGGTACCTCGCGCACTGAAATTACCAGGTGGGGCAGCAGCTCGTCCCAGTTCCTCCCGTCTCTCTCGATGACCTTCTTCAGCATCTGTTTCAGGGTCTTATTGAAGCGTTCCACCAGCCCGTCGGTGTGTGGATGGTACACACTGGTTCTCACCTGTTTGATTCGTAACAGATTGCAGACATCCTTCATCACACGAGACATGAACGCGGTGCCCTGGTCCGTCAGGATTTCCCGCGGAATCCCCACCCGGCTGAATAAATGGAAGAGCTCCCGTGCGATAGCTTTGGATGCCGCCGTGCGTAGTGGGATTGCCTCAGGATACCGGGTGGCGTAATCCATGATTAATGTGGCCACCTCTTGTGGCAGGGGTTGGGTGTCACAGGCCACGGTCTTTTTTCCTTTAATTCCTACCTCCTGTGCTCGCCTCCCCAGGTCCCTCCTCCACAGTGCCTGGAAGAGAGGGCAGACTCGACCGAGGAGAATGACATGGGTAGGTTAGGCACAACTCCCACGTGCATCTTGCACTCCCCCTTTGGGGTGGTTATCCTCACGGCCACCGTTGGGTACCTCTTCGTGTCCCCATGTACACAGGACACTGTCACCTCCTCGTCCCCTGGTTCCTCCTTCCCCTCTCGTGTGAGCCACTGCGGGTGGGCAAGGGTCACCATACTACCGGAGTCCAGCAGAGCGCTGGTGTCGATGCCATCGATTCGTACCGGAACCATCGGAGGGGCCGTCTCGGTGTGCGCCCAACAGGAGGTGACGTAACTCGCCACCCGGGTTATCCCCGAGCTGGCAGGTGCGGAGGGCATGGCCTAAGCTACAAACCTCAGATTTCCCACATCCTGGTTGGATTTTTTTCTCAGGTTTGTCTGCAATATGAGTTCTGTTATACTCAGACATCATTCAAACAGTTTGAAACTTCAGTGTTTTCTATCCAAATCTACTAATAATATGCATATTCTAGCTTTTATGGATTTGTAGCAGGCCGTTTACTCTGGGCATGCTTTTCATCAGGACGTGAAAATACTGCCCCCTACCCCAAAGAAGTTAACGGGATCTCAGCCATAAGAAGTTAACGGGATCGATATGACAACAGCCAGTGAAAGTGCAGGGCGCCAAATTCAAACAGCAATCTCATAATTAAAATTCCACAAGTATTTTACACCATTTTAAAGATAAACTTGTTAATCCCACCACAGTGTTCGATTTCAAAAAGGCTTTACGACGACAGCACACCAAACGATTATGTTAGGTCAGTACCAAGTCACAGAAAAACACAGCCATTTTTCCAGCCAGAGAGGAGTCACAAAAAGCAGAAAGAGATAAAATGAATCACTAACCTTTGATGATCTTCATCAGATGACACTCATAGGACTTCATGTTACACAATACATATATGTTTTTTTGATAAAGTTCATATTTATATCCAAAAATCTCAGTTTACATTGGCGCGTTACGTTCAGTAATGTTTTGCTTCCAAAACATCCGGTAATTTGCAGAGCCACATCAATTTACAGAAATACTCATAATAAACAGTTTACCTATTTGCTTATGGTTTTGCCTACACCTAGTGACCTGCTTTTTAAATTATATGAAAAAAATATTCAATTTTATTTGGAACGGCAAGCCAGATAAAATTAAAAGGGCCTATTTCTATAACGAATATGAATTCGGAGGGCAGAAATTATTAAATATTAAAGCATTAGACCTCTCACTAAAGGCATCAGTCATACAAAAGTTATACTTAAATCCAAACTGGTTCTCTAGTAAATTGGTACGAATGGCTCATCCTATGTTCAAGAAGGGCCTTTTTCCCTTTATTCAGATTACACCTGCTCACTTTCGGTTGTTTGAAAAGGAAATAAATCTCCAAAATATCTTTATTTTTTAAACAAGCCTTAGGTTGCAATTTCAGTTTAATCCACCTGAAAGGACAGAACAAATAGTGTAGTTAAATTCAAATAGCAATTGATAAAAAAAACTATTTATCGAAGAAATGTTTAAAAAAGGTATAATTTTTGTGAATGATATCATAAATAGGACTGGTGGAGTTATCACACATGCAGTTAACACAGACATATGGAAATGTCTGCTCTACCCAAAATTACAACCAATTAATTGCAGCATTACCACAAAAATGTAAGAGGCAAGTAGAAGGGGAAAAAAGTAAGGAACTTGTATGTCGGCCCTATATTAAAGAACATAAACGGTTAAAGAAAGTGTGATAAAAAAAAACATATACAATTTTCATTTAAGGACCAAAAAACTGACAGCTGTGAGATTTGCGATGTACCCATTCCATGGCACATGGTTTATGAATTGATACGCAAAACAACGCCCGATTCAAAACTTCGAATTTTTCAATTTAAATTCCTGTACAAAATTCTTGCAACTAATAGAATGTTATATATATGGGGGATACAATCTTCCCAGCTCTGCAGATTCTGCTATAAGGAGGCAGTCATTAGATCATTTATTTTTGGTATTGTCCATATGTAGCTCATTTTTGGTCACAGGTCCAGGAATGGCTGAAGAATTGCAACATTAGCCTAGAACTAACGCTACAGATAGCAATACTGGGGGATTTGAAAAGCCATAGTCAATCAATCAATAATATAATAATTATTTTAGCAAAAAACTATATTTTTAATTTACAATCTGTAGAAGCTATGAGAATAGGAAGGTTCAAATCTTTTGTGAAGCATCATAGCACAGTTGAAAAATATATGGCAAATAAAAATCTGAAATGGATGATGTTGGAAGATAGATGGGAAGGATTGAGTGGAGCTGAAGGGTGGGACTAATAACAAGATAAACAATGTAGGGCATACGGAATCTGTGAAATGTGTATAGGTTCGGAGCTTTTGTGAAATAGCACAGTTACAAGTGGAAATCAAACTGGATGGACAGAAATAGAGGAAGGACTAAGAACAAACAAGAGAGAACTATAATAAAGTAGACTGTGTCTGTAAAATGTGTATAAGATGTATAAATTGAAGGTAAAAGCAGAAGTGTTTATCAGTTTACTCCAATTGGGGTATCGGTGGTAGGGTTTGTGGGACTAATAATAAAGGTATGTTCTTAAAAAAGTATGTATGTCTATATAGGTATGTGTATGTATATATGTGTATATGTATGCATACGTGTATGGATATATATATACACTGCTCAAAAAAATAAAGGGAACACTTAAACAACACAATGTAACTCCAAGTCAATCACACTTCTGTGAAATCAAACTGTCCACTTAGGAAGCAACACTGATTGACAATAAATTTCACATGCTGTTGTGCAAATGGAATAGACAAAAGGTGGAAATTATAGGCAATTAGCAAGACACCCCCAATAAAGGAATGGTTCTGCAGGTGGTGACCACAGACAACTTCTCAGTTCCTATGCTTCCTGGCTGATGTTTTGGTCACTTTTGAATGCTGGCGGTGCTTTCACTCTAGTGGTAGCATGAGACGGAGTCTACAACCCACACAAGTGGCTCAGGTAGTGCAGTTCATCCAGGATGGCACATCAATGCGAGCTGTGGCAAAAAGGTTTGCTTTGTCTGTCAGCATAGTGTCCAGAGCATGGATGCGCTACCAGGAGACAGGCCAGTACATCAGGAGACCTGGAGGAGGCCGTAGGAGGGCAACAACCCAGCAGCAGGACCGCTACCTCCGCATTTGTGCAAGGAGGAGCACTACCAGAGCCCTGAAAAATGACCTCCAGCAGGCCACAAATGACCTCCAGCAGACTTGGAGTTACATTGTGTTGTTTAACCTTTCACAAGCCTCTACCCCGGGTCCGGGAGCACCCCCCCCCCCCCCCCCCCCACTGATTAGCATCGCTAGCATAGCGTCACAATTAAATAGTAGCATCTAGATATCATTAAATCACAAGTCCAAGACACCTAATGAAAGATACAGATCCTGTGAATAAAGCCACCATTTCAGATTTTTTAAATGTTTTACAGGGAAGACACAATATGTAAATCTATTAGCTAAACACGTTAGCAAAAATCACAATTTTTCTTTGTCCACCATTTTCTCTCAACACCAGTAGCTATCACCAATTCGGCTAAACTAAGATATTGATAGCCACTAACCAAGAAAAAACCTCATCAGATGACAGTCTGATAACATATTTATGGTATAGGATAGGTTTTGTTAGAAAAATGTGCATATTTCAGGTAGATATCATAGTTTACAATTGCACCCACCGTCACAAATGGACTAGAATAAATACATAGAGCAACGTGTATTACCTAATTACTAATCATCAAACATTTTGTAAAAATACACAGCATACACTAATCTAAAGACACAGATCCTGTGAATACAGACAATATTTCAGATTTTCTAAGTGTCTTACAGCGAAAACACAATAAATCGTTATATTAGCATACCACATGTGCAAACATTACCAGAGCATTGATTCTAGCCAAAGAGAGCGATAAAGTAATCATCGCCAAAATATATTATTTTTTTCACTAACCTTCTCAGAATTCTTCAGATGACACTCCTGTAACATCATATTACAACATACATAGAGAGTTTTTTCGAAAATGTGCATATTTAGCCACCAAAATCATGGTTAGACAATGACAAAAGTAGCTCAGCTGGTCAGAAAATGTCCTGCACCATATTAGACAGTGATCTAGTCTTATACATAAATACTCATAAACTTGACAAAAAAATACAGGGTGGACAGCGATTGATAGACAATTTAATTCTTAATACAATCGCGGAATTACATTTTTTAAATTATCCTTACTTTTCAATACAGGTTGCGCCAAGTGAAGCTATAGCAAACAAGATGGCGGCATAAACGTTTAACATTTATCGACAGAAACACGATTTATCATCATAAATTGTTCTTACTATGAGCTGTTCTCCCATCAGAATCTTGGACAATGAATCCTTTCTTGGGTCTAATCTTCTTTTGGTCGAAAGATGTCCACTTGTCCGTCGAAATGCCCACTAACGTACGACCGGGACCCCGAAACGTGCCCGGAGCTTCAAAGTCTATTACAAAGCAATGCCTCAAAATCGCACTAAACGGATATAAATTGCTATAAAACGGTTTAAATTAACTACATTATGATGTTTCTAACACCTATAACAAGTAAAAAGATGACCGACGCTATATTACTGGCTAAACCAATGCTTGGAAAAAGGCCAGTCAGATATCCTTCTTGCGTTGAGCGCAGTGTCCAAAGGAAGGCTACTTCCGGTATTTTGTCATTTATAGAGCCAATGATTGCGCAATCGACTCCATTCAAATTGTCACCACTTACTGACATCTAGAGGAAGGCGTGGGCAGTGTTTGTATCTCATAGGATTAACAGAGACTTTTAAAACTGATCTGGAACCAGAGGCCAAGATGTCTAAATCTCACACACTGGGAGGAAAAGTGCTGTAGAATGAGTTCTGTTTCACTCAGAGACATAATTCAAACGGCTATAGAAACTAGAGTGTTTTCTATCCAATAATAACAATAATATGCATATTGTACGAGCAAGAATTGAGTACTAGGCAGTTTAATCTGTAGAGACAATTATGCTAATTTGAAACAGCACCCCCTATAGTTGCAAGAAGTTAAGTGTTCCCTTTATTTTTTTGAGCAGCGTATTTACCCCCAAAAATATTGGGTGATTGGAAATATTGCGGACAATTACATTGGAAGCAACATTCTTTCCGCAATATTAAGCTGATCCACCCCTAAAAAATAAATAAAAAAATAAATAAAAACTCTACATCCACTTCTCCTTAATGCAACCGCTGTGTCAGATTTCAAAAAAGCTTTACCGAAAAAGCACACCATGCAATAATCTGAATACAGCGCTCAGACAACAAAACAAGCCCTATCCATATTGTGGAGTCAACAGACGTCAGAAATCGTATTATAAATATCAACTTACCTTTGATGATCTTAACATAGCATTGCACTAATATAGGGGCTAGGCCTACTGTAAATGGCATTCTCTCTCAGCCATGGACATGCCAAAAGTGGTCAATAAGCAAGAAATTCACTATTGATAAGACCAAACAAAAAAAAGTGAATAATTGTAATTAAATTCCAGTAAAAAATTCAACAACTTGTTTTAAATAGGCCATGTCCAAATACAGTTACAGGCAGCATACTGTAATTACTCCACGTGGGCATATACTGTAACATTAAATCAAGGCAACTTAGTCTGGAGGGTTTTACACACGTCCAAACTTTTCACAAGAGCTGGACATAGATTCAATACAACCCCCAGAGTCTATTGATGACCAGTGCATCAACATAAGTAACATAATAAAAAATTCCCATCAAAATCTGTCAGTTTAAGCTATAAATATAGGTACTTTGCATGGGCTGAGTCTCAATTCACTGCATCCTCCAACAGTATGTCGCCCTTCCACATCTGTGATAGAAAGTGGCAGAGTCTTCTCACTAAACCATCTGAACGGTTTGGCCTACAAACTAATATGACCCCACAGTAGAAAGGGGTTGACTTTCACAAATACAATTGTATTCTCCGTTTGAATAGGCCTCTCCGCTCTACAACCATCTAAAGGTAACCCATACCAATTAATGGAAGTACGGAGGTAGTTTTGACAATAAGGGGTTAAATGTGTAAACAAAAAATATATAAAAAGGTTAAAGAAGGACTTTTAAGCCTTGAGACATGGATTGTGTATCTGTGCAATTCAGAGAGTAAATGAGAAAGAAAATATTTAAGTGCCTCTGAGCAGGATATGGTAGTCGGTGACAGGCACACCGGTTTAAGTGTCAAGAACTGCTGGACACCAACTTGGCACGACTGTGGGAAGCATGGATGTTTGTCCTAGCCATTGAATGGTATACAGTGCCCTACAATAGGCCTCGTTATTAAAAAAAACATGTAGCCCAGTTTGTTTTACATTAAATAAGTAATTAGCTTCAACATGGAAATATTAAGACGCATTGCATTCGCATTTCTAAGATTATCCTACTATGGCCGTTGATGTGGCCTGTGGTAACTTTACCACGTGAAAGGTAAACAAACAGTTAAATAGCCTACAAGCGTATTCATCACTACATTAAGTGATCGTAATTCCTGTGATTTGCCAGTTATAGAAGCAGGATCTTAATTTCATCACTCTTTTGTAGCTGAAAATGTTCTGTCATACCTGTGGGGTCAGGCCCTACAAAGCAAGAAATGCAAACTTGTAGTGTATGCGTTTTAAAAAGGCTTCTAAAGATTGTAAATTCCACATTTCAGACTTGATTTACAACCCAATTTTTTTTTTATAAACCCCTAAAAAGCATCATTAATTATAATCCACATAACAATTAAAAATGTCCTGTTGCTCCAGGATTATTGTACCAGGAAAGAGAAAATGCATTTTTTTGGGGGGTACAAAAATAAGTAAAACTAAGCTTTTTTAATAACTTGATGTTCCTACAGCCATGACCTTTCATTCAATGGGAATCGCACATAATACATTTGCACACACTGTATATAGATATTTTCTATTGCGTTATTGACTGTACCTTTGTTTATCCCATGTGTAACTGTTGTTTTTATTGCATTGCTTTGCTTGATCTTGGCCAGGTCGCAGTTGTAAATGAGAACATGTTCTCAACTGGCCTACCTGGTTAAATAAATAAAAAAATATATAATAAGTCCAAACTTTTCACAGAATCTAGACAAAAATAATGTCAAATACACAGAAAAAAGGACAATGTCAGCTAACTGTTTTGGTGCTCTCCAAGGTGATATTTTAATAAAACATTAATAATATGACACGGATTTGGCAACTGTGCTCCTCCGCTGGCAAAATCGATCCCATAACCAACATGCATTACTGCTAAGAACAGCTTTTGGTTGTTCTTAAATATCTTCAGTTGCGCTGCCTAGACATTGGCACACATAATTTCACTGTAAAATGTTACAGTATTTTTTTTTCTGAATAATGAACACATTTAAAATGTTTCCTGTAAAAATAATGGTTTATGTCAATTATAACAAATTATGGATTTTTTGGGGGGGGGGATGATTATATTTTAACATACTGTATGTAAATGTACTTTTAAGTGGAAATCAGAGTCAAAAGACATTTAGTTCACTGTGAATAAAATAACTAAATTACGGTATATATATATATACAGTTTAACCTCTCTGGGATATGTGGGATGCTAGCGTCCCAACTGGCCAACATCCAGTGAAAGTGCAGAGCACCAAATAAAATAAAAAATACTATAAAAATGTTACTTTGATGAAATCACACATTCAATATACCAAATTAAAGCTACACTTGTTGTGAATCCAGCCAATGTGTCAGATTTCAAAAATGCTTTACGGCGAAAGCAAACGATGCCATTATCTGAGGATAGCACCCAAGCAAAGAAACACAGAGGATCATATTTCAACCCTCCAGGCGCGACACAAAACTCAGAAATAAAGATATAATTCATGCCTTACATTTGACGAGCTTCTTCTGTTGGCACTCCAAAATGTCCCATCAACATCACAAATGGTCCTTTTGTTCGATTAATTCCGTCGATATATATCCAAAATGTCCATTTATTTGGCGCGTTTGATCCAGAAAAACACCGGTTCCAACTTGCGCAACGTGACTACAAAATATCTCAAAAGTTACCTGTAAGTTTTGTCCAAACATTTCAAACTACTTTTGTAATACAACTTTCGGTATTTTTTTACGTAAATAATCGATAAAATTGAAGACGGGATGATGTTCAATACCGGAGGAAAACAAAGTATAGCGAGCCTCTGTAACGTGCCTTTAACCTGTTGGGGATGGGGGCGCTGTTTAGACTATTTATGCTAATTTGGCTAATTTTTGAAACGGCTTCCCACAAAATCCTTGATCGTACAATATGCATATTATTATTATTATTGGATAGAAAACAGTCTATAGTTTCTATAGGAGTTGAAATTTTGTCTCTAAGTGGAACAGAGCCCATTCTACAGCAATTTCCCTGACATGGATTCAGATTTCAGAAATGTTGGCCACTGTTCTGAAGTCAGTTAAAACGGCACTGATTTTGCTATGACTATACGGACACTTCTTACGTCTTCCCCTGGATGCCTTTACGTGATGACGATTCCAATGGGGTCGATTGCGCGTTCACAGGCACTACAAATGAAAAAACCCTGTAGCTAGCAAGTCTTTTCTTGCTGCGTAACGCGCGTGGAGGACACCGACCCTCTCCTGTTCCAAGCGTTAGTTTAGCCTGTTATATTTCTCCGGTCATCTTTTCACTCGTTATAGGAGTTAAAAACATCATAAGGTAGTTAATTTAAAGCGTTTTATAGCAATTTATATCCGTTTAGTGCGATTTTGGGACATTTATTTCTTTAACGCTGTGAATAGGTGGGCACGCTTTCAGTTCATCCCGAACGCAGTTGGCATTTTCACATGACAAGAGGACAGCTTTCCACCAAAAGACGATTCCTCCCAAGAAAGGATCCTTTGCCCAAGATACTGATGGAAGAACAGCTCAAGGTAGGACATTTTTATTATGATAAATCGTGTTTCTGTCGAAACATTTTAGTGGCTTAGGACGCCATGTTTTTTGACGTAGCTTCGCTTGGCGCAAACTGTATTGAAAAGTAAGGATAAATTAAAAAATGTAATAACGCAATTGTATTAAGAATTAAATTGTCTATCAATCCCTGTCCACCCTATATTTTTTAGTCACGTTTATAAGTATTTATGTATAAGAGTAGATCACTGTCTAAGTGGCGCAAGGACTTTTTCTTTACCAGCTTGTCTACATTTCACATTGTCTAACCATGATTTTGGTGGCTAAATATAAACATTTTCGATCAAACTGTATATGCATGTTGTAATGTGATGTTACAGGAGTGTCATCGGAAGAATTCTGAGAAGGTTAGTGAAAAAATTTATATCTTTTGGCGATGTTGACTTTTATCGCTCACTTTGGCTAGAATCAATGCTGGGCTGCTAATTGCTATGTGCTAAGCTAATATAACGATTTATTGTGTTTTCGCTGTAAGACACTTAGAAAATCTGAAATATTGTCTGTATTCACAGGATCTGTGTCTTTCGATTCGTGTATGCTGTGTATTTTTACGAAATGTTTGATGATTAGTAAGTAGGTAAACACGTTGCTCTAAGTAGTTTTTCTATTCCATTTGTGACGGTGGGTGCAATTGTAACCTATGCCATCTACCTGAAATATGCACTTTTTTCTAACAAAACCTATCCCATACCATAAATATGTTATCAGACTGTCATCTGATGAGTTTTTTTGTTGGTTAGGGGCTATAAATATCTTAGTTTAGTCGAATTGGTGATGGCTACTGGTGTTGGTGGACAAATAAAAGATGGTGGATTATGCTAATGTGTTTTTAGGTAATAGATGTACATCTTTACATATTGTGTCTTCCCTGTAAAACATTTTAAAAATCGGACAAGTTGACTGGATTCACAAGATCTGTGTCTTTCATTAGCTGTATTGGACTTTAATGTGTGAAAGTTAAATATTTAAAAAAAATATTTTTTTTGAATTTCGCGGCACTGGTTTTTCAGTGGGGGGGGGGGGGGTGTGCCGCTAGCGCCACGCTGATCCTAGACAGGTTAACAAAGAGTACACTTTCCTCGAGCCTCATTCTGAACAGTGTTACTTCTTCATTTCTCAAAGGAAAAACCTCAACCAATTTCAAAAGACATCCAGACATCCATGTTGACATCCAGTGGAAGTGATAGGAACTGCAAGAAGGTCCCTTAGAAATCTGGATTCCAAATGAAACCCCATTGAAAAGAGAGTGACCTCAAAAAAATATATATGAATGGTTTGTCCTCTGGGTTACGCCTGCCAAATAAGTTTGGTTATAATCACAGACATGATTCAAACAGTTTTAGAAACTTCAAAGTGTCTTCAAACTATCCAAATCTACTAATACTATGCATATCTTAGGTTCTGGGCCTGAGTAGCAGGCAGTTTACTTTGGACACGTTTTTCATCCGGACGTGAAAATACTGCCACCTATCCCAGAGAAGTTAAAAGTTATGGAAATACACAACCAAAATACAGTAATTTCTGATTAAAGTAGCTGTTTTAAGACGTAAAATAACTCAAACATATTGTAGAATACATTCTGTGTGTGTATCTGTTTGTCAATAACAGCTGGTGCGCGATGTCTAATATTAAAGTCTCAAGGTATTGCTCACCTGAGGTAGAGTACCTTATGATAAGCTGTAGAACACACCATCTACCACGAGAGTTCTCATCTATATTATTCATAGCCGTCTACTTACCACCACAAACCGATGCTGGGACTAAGACCGCACTCAACGAGCAATATAAGGCCGCAAGCAAACAAGAAATTGCTCATCAAGAAGCGGCGTGCCTAGTGACCGGGGACTTTAATGCAGGCAAACTTAAATCTGTTTTACCTCATTTCTACCAGCATGTCACGTGCAACCAGAAAAAAAAACACAAAAAAAGCTCTAGACCACCTTGACTCCACACAGGTACACATGCAAAGCTCTCCCCTCACCCTCCATTTGGCAAATCTGACCATAATTCTATCCTCCTAAATCCTGTTTACAAGCAAAACCTAAAGCAGGTAGTACCAGTGACTCGCTCAATATGGAAGGGTCAGATTACACGGATGCTACGCTACAGGACTGTTTTGCTAGCACAGACTGGAATATGTTCTGGGTTTTCATCCAATGGCATTGAGGAGTTTACCAACTCAGTCATCAGCATCATCAATTAGTGCATCGACAACGTTGTCGCCAAAGTGAATGTACATACATATCCCAACCAGAAGCCATGGATTACAGGCAAAATCCGCATCGAGCTAAAGGCTAAAGCTGCGGCTTTCAAGGAGTAAATTGTGTTTTATACTATCACAAGTAGTGGCTGAACAAAGACATGAATAGCATACAGCTGGTGGGTTTTAAGCTTTTTCAGCAGGATAGAACAGCAGCCTCTGGTAAGACAAGGGGTGCTGGTCTATGTATTTGTAAACAGCTGGTGCACAAAATCTAAGTCTCAAGCTATTGCTCGCCTGAGGTAGAGTTTCTCATAATCTGTAGACCATACTATTTACTAAGAGATTATCTGTATTTTTCGTAGCTGTCAACATACCACCACAAACCAATGCTTGCACTACTCAATGAGCCGTATACAGCCATAAGTAAACCGGAAAACGCTCATCCAGAGGCGGTGCTCCTAGTGGCCTTAATGCAGGAAAACTCAAATCTGTTTTACCTCATTTCTACCAGCATGTCACGTGCAACCAGAAAAAAAAACACAAAAAAAGCTCTAGACCACCTTGACTCCACACAGGTACACATGCAAAGCTCTCCCCTCACCCTCCATTTGGCAAATCTGACCATAATTCTATCCTCCTAAATCCTGTTTACAAGCAAAACCTAAAGCAGGTAGTACCAGTGACTCGCTCAATATGGAAGGGTCAGATTACACGGATGCTACGCTACAGGACTGTTTTGCTAGCACAGACTGGAATATGTTCTGGGTTTTCATCCAATGGCATTGAGGAGTTTACCAACTCAGTCATCAGCATCATCAATTAGTGCATCGACAACGTTGTCGCCAAAGTGAATGTACATACATATCCCAACCAGAAGCCATGGATTACAGGCAAAATCCGCATCGAGCTAAAGGCTAAAGCTGCGGCTTTCAAGGAGTAAATTGTGTTTTATACTATCACAAGTAGTGGCTGAACAAAGACATGAATAGCATACAGCTGGTGGGTTTTAAGCTTTTTCAGCAGGATAGAACAGCAGCCTCTGGTAAGACAAGGGGTGCTGGTCTATGTATTTGTAAACAGCTGGTGCACAAAATCTAAGTCTCAAGCTATTGCTCGCCTGAGGTAGAGTTTCTCATAATCTGTAGACCATACTATTTACTAAGAGATTATCTGTATTTTTCGTAGCTGTCAACATACCACCACAAACCAATGCTTGCACTACTCAATGAGCCGTATACAGCCATAAGTAAACCGGAAAACGCTCATCCAGAGGCGGTGCTCCTAGTGGCCTTAATGCAGGAAAACTCAAATCTGTTTTACCTCATTTCTAACAGCATGTTAAACATTCTAGACCACATTTACTCCACACACACAGAGATGCGTACAAAGCTCTCCCTCGCCCTCCAAATTTGGAGTGGCATCTGACAGCAGCGAAGATAAGTAACATATTTGAAGTAATGCACGCAAGCTTAAACATAAATTAGAAAGATACACCACAATGTCAAAGAAAAAAGTGGAAATAAAAAAATCTATTTAACAATTTAGAAATGAAATATTTGTGTCATGTTGGCTGCTCACTGGAAGTTTCTCTTCAACATTTTTATTTTCTCTTGCATAGCCACAATTCTTATGTCTATCTTGTGTGCATGCTCATTTAAAAAAATTATATTTCACCTTTATTTAACCAGGTAGGCCAGTTGAGAACAAGTTCTCATTTACAACTGCGACCTGGCCAAGATAAAGCAAAGCAGTGCCACAAAAACAACACAGAATTAAACATAAACAAACATACAGTCAATAACACAAAGGAAAATAAAGATTTTTCTATTTATGTACAGTGTGTGCAAATGTAGAGGAGTAGGGAGGTAGGCAATAAATAGGCTAGAGGCAAAAATAATTACAATTTAGCATTAATACTTGAGTGATAGATGTGCAGATGATGATGTGCAAGTTGAGATACTGGGGGGCAAAAGAGCAAGAGGGTAAGTAATAATATGGGGATGATGTAGTTGCGTGTGCCATTTACAGATTGGCTGTGTACAGGTACAGTGATCTGTAAGCTGCTCTGACAGCTGACGCTTAAAGTTAGTGAAGGAGATATAAGTCTCCAGCTTCAGAGATTTTTACAATTCGTTCCAGTCATTGGCAGCAGAGAACTGGAAGGAAAGGCAGCCAAAAGAAGTGTTGGCTTTGGGGATGACCAGTGCAATATACCTGCTGGAGCGTGTGCTATGGGTGGGTGTTGCTATGGTGACCAGTGAGCTGAGATAAGGCAGGGCTTTACATAGCAAAGACTTATTGATTACCTGAAGCCAATGGGTTTGGCGACGGATATGTAGTGAGGGCCAACCAACGAGAGCATACAGGTCACAGTGGTGGGTAGTATATGGAGCTTTGGTGACAAAACGGATGGCACTGTGATAGACTGCATCCAATTTTCTGAGTAGAGTGTTGGAGGCTATTTTGTAAATGACGTCGCCGAAGTCAAGGATCACCCAAGTCAAGGATCCGTAGGATAGTCAGTTTTAGAAGGGTATGTTTGGTGGCATGAGTGAAGGAGGCTTTGTTGCGAAATAGGAAGACGATTCTAGATTTCATTTTGGATTGGAGATGCTTAATGTGAGTCTGGAAGGAGAGTTTACAGTCTAACCAGACACCTAGTTATTTGTAGCTGTCCACATATTCTAGGACAGAACCGTTCAGAGTAGTGATGCTAGGAGGGTGCAGACAGCAATCGGTTGAAGTTTTACTAGCATTTAAAAGCAGTTTGAGGCCACAGATGGAGTGTTGTATGGCGTTGAAGCTCATTTGGAGGTTTGTAGGCACAGTGTCCAAAGAAGGGCCAGATGTATACAGAATGGTGTCATCTGGGTAGAGTTGGATCAGAGAATCACCAGCAGCAAGAGCAACATCATTGATATATACAAAGAAACGAGTCGGCCCGAGAATTCAACCCTGTGGCACCCCCATAGAGACTGCCAGAGGTCCGGACAACAGGTCCTCCAATTTGGCACACTGAACTCTCTGAGAAGTAGTTGGTGAAACAGGCGATGCAGTCATTTGAGAAGCCAAGGCTATTGATTCTGCCGATAAGAATGCAGTGATTGACAGAGTCGAAAGCCTTGGCCAGGTCGATGAAGACGGCTGCACAGTACTGTCTTTTATCAATGGCGGTTATGATATCGTTTAGGACCTTGAGCGTGGCTGAGGTGCACCCATGACCAGCTCGGAAACCAGATTGCATAGTGGAGAAGGTAGGGTGGGATTCGAAATGGTCAGTGATCTGTTTATTAACTTGGCTTTCAAAGATTTTAGAAAGGCAGGTGTCATGACGTTGGTCTGTTGGTGGAGGTTTATGACCCCCATAAATACCTTTCTCTCTACTTTATAGAGTTCACTCTTGTAAAGCCTTTGTAACAGAGAGTCTGGTAACATCAAAAGGTGGGAAACGGAACCATATTTCAGTAATCCAACCAGTTGAAAATATGCATTGGTACTTAATGAATATGATCTCAGATCAGTTGCTGTCTGAGACATTACTACTAATGACAGGATGACAGAAACTGTATCTTGGAAAGTCGACAAATTCTAGTTATCAGATTCACATGGAATTGTTGTGCAATTTAAATGTTTAAATATGAAACTATTTGTGAAAAGATGAAATGTAATTTTAGCTTCTTAAATGAGAGAACGGATTGTCATAAGAGTAAACTTTGCTCACTCAGTGGCCCCACCCAAGTGAACAGACATTGGATGTAAACTATGAAACACGCCCTTCTTTCACCACTATATCAACCCGTTGACGAAAATTCAACTTTCTGTTCCAAGGACGAGAGGACGGTGGTCCCCACGTTAAAAGGATCACCAACAGAACTAAGCCAACCTCAGCGTGAGCTCTGGTTGAACGACAAGAACCAAACAAAATTAGCATTGAATTTCAACGTGAAGATAACGATCAACACGCCGAAAGGATGAATTGACTATACCAGCCGGAATATAGCATGAGCTTATATAGCATGAACTTTGAACTCTTATTCACTAAAGAAGTGATACCTCCTAGCCGTTGCGTTAGCAACAGCAGCTATAAACGTGGGCTAAGAGAGGACGGACAGAGTATCCATTCTACCACTCTCCAGTTCACCACTAGACATTCTTCAGAGGACAAGAGATCCATGGTCGACAACCCTGCCTTCTAAGACCAATCTACCGAAGCGCAGCGGTGGGTGATTGGGTGGTTATTTAGAATGCATAAGATACTGTATTTACAATAGCATAGCTGCCTACGGCCCGATAGAAACAAAGTATTTTTGTTCCTCAGTCTTCCCGCTCTTTCATTCAAAACCCATGTCCCATTTCTTTGTGTAACCAGCCATCATATCTGTTCCGTCCACTAGGGACGTTTTCCTTTATGACAGAATTTGTAATCAACGTATGATCCATTCTGTGTAGATGTAATTCTGTGTGATTATTTAGGTATTTAGTAAATAAATAATTAAACCACATGTTGTATTGCTGATTCAACTTGTTAGCCAGTGTTCGTGAAGATAACCAAGAATTTACAACTTTCAGATGAGACTGGATAAGGTGAGGATTAAATATTGACTGCTACTGATGTAAAAGATTACTAGGTCTTTTTATTTTTATTTTATTTCACCTTTATTTAACCAGGTAGGCTAGTTGAGAACAAGTTCTCATTTGCAACTGCGACCTGGCCAAGATAAAGCATAGCAGTGTGAACAGACAACAACACAGAGTTACACATGGAGTAAACAATAAACAAGTCAATAACATGGTAGAAAAAAGAGAATCTTTAAGAGTTTATTCGGAAGATAACAGCTCTATAAACATTATTTTGTGGTGCCCCAAATTTCTAGTTAACTACATTTACCTGATTAGCTTAATCAGGTGATATTAATTACAGAGAAATTATTTTATAGAATAGCATGTCAAATCACTTAATCCGGCATAGCCAAAGACACGACACAGGGCAGGATGGACATAAGTCTATAACAGTTTGGGTCTATTTGGGGATCTCAGACGATACGAAAGAGAGGTTGAATAGGCTAGCCGGGGTAGGGGTAGCCAGGTGGAAAGCATGGCTAGCCATGGAGAAACGCTTATTGAAATTATCGTAGATTTATCGTTGGTGACAGTTTCCTATCCTCAGTGCAGTGGGCAGCTGGGAGGAGGTGCTCTTATTCTCCATGGACTTGTCACAAAACCTTTTGGATTTAGTGCTACAGTTAGCACATTTCTGTTTGAAAAAGCTAGCCTTAGCTTTCCTAACTGACTGAGTAAATTGGTTCCTGACTTCCCTGTAAAGTTGCATATTGCGGGGGCTATTCGATGCTAATGCAGATTGCCACAGGATGCTTTTGTGCTGGTCAAGGGCAGTCAAGTCTGGGGTGAACCAAGGGCTATATTTGTTCTTAGTTCTACATTTTTTAAATGGGGCATGCTTATTTAAGATGGAGAGGAAAGCCCTTTTGAAGAGCAACCAGGCATCCTCTACTGATGTGATGAGGTCAATATCCTTCCAGGATACCCGGGCCAGGTCGATTAGAAAGGCCTGCTCGCAGAAGTGTTTTAGGAAGCGTTTGACAGTGATGAGGGGTGAGATCCTGGTTGAAGACAGCAGAGGTGTATTTAGAGGGCAAGTTGGTCAGGATGATATCTAAGAGGGTGCCCATAGTTACGGAATTAGGGTTGTACCTGGTAGGTTCCTTGATAATTTGTGTGAGATTGAGGGCATCTAGCTTAGATTGTAGGACGGCCGGGGTGTTAAGCATGTCCCAGTTTAGGTCACCTAACAGTACGAACTCTGGAGATAGATGGGGGGCGATCAATTCACATATGGTGTCCAGGGCACAGCTGGGGGCTGAAGGGGGTCTCATCCCAACATTAACCCCAAGTCAAGATATTAATATGTTTGACCAAATATTTCTCTTCACGACAGATGGTTGACCTTGCAACTAGAGCTCTGAATTTGAAAAGGATTGGCCTACCAACACTGTAAAAAAAGATAAAAGGACTCATTTAGACAGAAATTCTATCTAGTCAAGTTAAATACATTTGCAAAATGTTTTGAGTTTGCAAAAAAATGAAATCTAGTTGTTTTTGCAAATAAATGAAATCTAGTTGTTTTTGCAAATAACAAATCAGAACCAAGAAGTGGTGGTCCTCATGAGCCAGTTTTTGCAACTGCATCTGAAAAAAACGTTCAAAGTTCTTGAAAATGTCCGTATTGACTGACCTTCATGTCTAGTCCAATACTTTTGATGCTAGGGTTAAGGTTGAACCGGGATGTGGACACAAAGCAAGGGTTAGGGTTGTGTCATTAAAGTTAGGGTCATTAAAGTAATGGACTGTCGTGTCTCTTTGCTTATTTGAGCTGTTCTTGCCATAATAGGGACTTGGTCTTTTACCAAATAGGGCTATCTTCTGTATACCACCCCTACCTTGTCACAACACAACTGATTGGCTCAAATGCATTAAGAAGAAGGAAAGCGATTCCATTAATTAACTTTTAAGAAGGCACACCTGTTAATTTAAATACATTCCAGGTGACTACCTCATGAAGCTGTCATCAAGGCAAAGGGTGGCTACTTTGAATAATCTCAAATATATTTTGATTTGTTTAACACTTTTTTTGGTTACTACATGATTCCATGTGTGTTATTTCATAGTTGTGATGTTTTCAAGATTATTCTACAATGTAGAAAATAGTATAAAATAAAAATCCTGGAATGAGTAGGTGTGTCCAAACTTTTGACTGGTACTGGACGTACCATTGACTTGCGCCACAAATTCTAATATAAGGTAAGCATTTCTTGTTCACCCAAAACCAATATGTAATTTTGGAATTTCTTACCCTGTTAGCAGTATATGGAAAAGGGGTGACAGCAATCCATTCTTTGGTTGAGTTTCCCTGGAAAGGTTTCCAAAATGCTAACGCTAGAGCATTGGTGGCACAAATCCCATTCAAGTTATGGGACCGATAATAGCATTTTTGCGCATTTTGTTCAAATCATCTAAGTTACTTTGTTGAGCTTTACACTCAATTGATACTTTCTGATAATTTGGACATGATGCACGAAATACGCTCATATCGGTCCCATGACTTGAATGAGATTTGTGATACAAATGCAAAAAATATTAGCATTTGGAAACAGTGCCAGGGAAGCTAAACCAAAGCATGGATTGAGGTCATACTTTACAGGGTAATTAAAGCCTAAATATAATTTTGTAATTTGAGTGAACTATCCCTTTAAATAGGCTATTTGCAAATGTATTATAGTGACGTTACAATTCCCACCAAGTGGGTTAACCCTGTTAACATAGGGAGTTTTCCTTTCATGCCAGTGACCCAGGTTCCCTGCCCCGCCATTCGCTACTCTGGTGCCAGAATTGGTATGGCGGCCGTGAGGCCATTGGAACGCACAGCCAGACATTTAAAGAGGCCGATGTGGTTGAAGCACGGAATCGTGCATTCCCATTTGGAGGGAGCAATATAGTGGTCCTCTCTAATATGAGCCTCGTTACCATTCACAAGTGGGTTTACCCTACTGGCGAAATGCGTACGGTGTTTGCTTTTCATCGCAGTGACCCAGGTTCCCTTTTCTGCATTGCAGTTTGCTACGTTGGTGTCAGAATTTGGATGGCAGCAGTGAGGCAATTGGAAAGCACAGCTGGACCTTTGAGGAGGCTGATGTGGTCAAAGCCACGTTACCATTCCCAAGTGGGGTTACCCTATTGGCACCATGTGTAGGGTGTTTGACTCTCACACCAGCATGTGGATTTTCAGATAAAATACTCAATTGTGATTTTCAACATTAGTTAAAGCAAGGAGCTAGAGCAAAGAACATATTTCCAGCCATTTTACACAGTTAACCAATGAACAAGGGGGTAAAATAAATATATATTTATTTTTACTCTGGGCATGCATCATGGTCTGCAAAAACTGAATTACTATTCACTGAGTGTACAAAACATTAGGAACATCTTCCTAATATTGATATACACCCCTTTTGCTCTCAGAATAGCCTCGATTTATCGGGGCATGGACTCTACAAGGTGTCGAAAGTGGTCCACAGGGATGCTGGCCCATGTTGACTCCAATGCTTCCCACAGTAGTGTCAAGTTGGCTGGAAGTAGTTCGTTCCATCTCATCCCACAGCTGCTCAATTGGATTGATATCTGGTGACTGGGCAGGCCACTGCAGTAAGCTGAATTCACTGTCATGTTTGTGGAACCATTCCAACCTTGTGGCATAGGGCATTATCCTGCTGGAAAAATCTATTTGCAGATGCATACACTGCTTCCATGAAGGGATGCAACTGATGATATTCAGATTTTATGTGGCATTAAAATGTTGGTCCACCTTGGTCAAGGGGACCAATGTGTGCCATGAAAACACAACCCACACCATCACAAGCCTAAACAAAGCACAAACCAGGATTCAGACGTTTTTCCAATTCTCCACTGTTTTCATTCCTTAGCCCACTGGAACCACACTTTCTTGCTGAAAGGAGTGTAACTATGTAAGGTCGTCAGCTGCCATACCCCATTTGTGTCAAGGTACAACGAGTTGTGCATTATTTACGGGTCTTTGGGCACCAATGTTGTATTGGACTGTCAGTTGACTAACTATAGCCAGTCAGTTTCTCTGCACAATTCTTGTCAGCCTCCTTTGTCCTCTCATCAATGACCCGTTTTTGACCACTGGCCTGGTGTCGGCTGGATGTCCTTTGGGTGGTAGACCTTGATGCACACAGGAAACTGTTGAGTGTGAAAAACCCAGCAGTGTTGAAGTTCTTGACACACTCAAACAGATGCGCCTGGCACCTACTACCATACCTCCTCCAAAGTCACTTAAATATTTTGTCTTGCCCATTCACCCTCTGAATGGCACACAATCCATGTCTCAATTGTCTCAAGGCTTGAAAATCTTTCTTTAACCATGTCCTCCACTTCATCTTCACTGATTGAAGTGGATCTAACAGGTGACATCAATAAGGGATCATAGCTTTCACCTAGTCAGTCTGTGTCATGGAAGGAGCAGGTGTTAGTAATGAAAGCACACCTTCCACTTTTGGTGGTGTTGAAAATCTACAGCCTAATGACAATTAGCTTTGATAATTTTAATCAGTTCCTGAAACTAGAACAAGCCTGTTGTTCAGAATATATAATGGTGTATCAGAAATTGCTGTCTGTCTGACAAAAAAATCTCTGTCCGATTTTGCAGTAGAGAAAATGACATAGTTCCTGCCTTTTACCTTTTGTAGGGCGGGGCCTATAACAAAATATTTTCTTTGATCAAAGTGGGTTAAAGTTAATCATTTGCCTGGAGCACTGGGTGTGTGTAGTCAGAGATATGTTTTTGACCATTCATTCCCTTGTGTGAGGTTAGATGTGTGTGTACACTTTTAAGAGAGCACGGGAGCTTGCCTTTGAACTCTATCAGAGAAACAGAACAACGGTTAGCAATCACACCTATTGATGTTATTCTCATGGTACCACCTTACCACACTAAAATCTCTGATTTGTGCATTTCTCTAACAGGGAGAAGATGGATCCGCAGCACGTTTTGGCTGCACCTGCATTTCACTAGAGGATTTTGAAACAGGAGTGAATCAAAGAGTGAGCATCTTATTCTTAAACATTAATGATATTTAGCTAGTTTACTTAAGGTTGTTGATTAGTTTTTATTTCAAATCCAATTTTATTTGTCACATACACTTGGTAATGTGAGTGTAGTGAAATGCTTGTGCTTCTAGTTCCGACTATGCAGTAAAATCTAACAAGTAATCTAACAAATTCACAACTACCTTCTACACACAGATGTAAAGGGATGAATATGTACATATAAATATATGGATGAGCGATGGCTTGCGGCATAGGCAAGATGCAGTAGATGGTGTAGAATACAGTATATACACATGAGATGAGTAATGTAGGATATGTAAACATTATTAAAGTGATGTTATTTAAAGTGACTAGTGATACCTTTTATTAAGTCAATTTATTTAAGTGGCCAGAGATTTGAGTCTGTATGTTGGCAGCAGCCTCTCTATGTTAGTGATGGCTGTTTAACAGTCTGATGGACTTGAGATTGAAAAATAGTTTCTCTCGGTCCCAGCTTTGATGCACCTGTACTGACCTCTCACCTTCTGGATAACTGCAGGGTGAACAGGCAGTGGCTCGGGTGGTTGTTGTCCTTGATGATCTTTTTGGCCTCCCTGTGGGTTTCCTGAAGGGCAGGTCGTTTGCCCCCGGTGATGCGTTCTGCAGACCACACTACCCTCTGGAGAGCCTTGCGGTTGAGGGTGGTGCAATTGCCGTACCAGGCGGTGATACAGCCCGACAGGATGCTCTCGAATGGGCATCTTTAAAAGGTTGTGAGTGTTTTAGACGACAAGTCAAATTTCTTCAGCCTCCTGAGTTTGAAGAGGCGCTGTTGTGCCTTCACCACTACTGTCCCGTCGATGTGGATGGGGGTGCTCCCTCTGCTGCTTCCTGAAGTCCACGATCATCTCCTTTGTTGTCGTTGAGTGAGAGGTTATTTTCCTGTCACTAAACTCCGAGGGCCCTCCTCTCCTCCCTGTAGGCTGTCTCGTCATTGTTGGTAATCAGGCCTACCACTGTAGTGTCGTCTGCAAACTTGATGATTGAGTTGGAAGGGTGCATGGCCACGCAGTCATGAGTGAACAGGGAGTACAGGAGAGGGCTGAAAACGCACCCTTGTGGGGCCCTAGTGTTGAGGATCAGCGGGGTGGAGATGTTGTTTCCTACCTTCACCACCTGGGGGCGGCCCGTCAGAAAGTCCAGGACCCAGTTGCACAGGGCTAGGTCGAGACCCAGGGCGGTAAGCAAATTGGAGTGGGTCTAGGGTATCAGGTAGGGTGGAGGTGATATGATCCTTGACTAGTCTCTCAAAGCAGTTCATGATGACAGAAGTGAGTGCAATGGGGTGATAGTCATTTAGTTCAGTTACCTTAGCTTTCTTCGGAACAGGAACAATGGTGGCCATCTTGAAGCATTTGGGGACAACAGACTGGGATAGGTTGAATATGTCTGTAAACTCCCCAGCCAGCTGGTCTGCACATGTTCTGAGGACGCAGCTAGGGATGCCGTCTGAGCCGGCAGTCTTGCGAGGGTTAACACGTTTAAATGTTTCTCACATTGGCCACGTAGAAGGAGAGCCCACAGGCTTTGGTAGCGAGCCGTGTCAGTGGCACTATATTGTCCTCAAAGCGAGCAAAGAAGTTGTTTAATTTGACTGGGAGCAAGACGTCGGTGTCCGCAACAGGGCTGGTTTTCTTTTTGTAATCCTTGATTGACTGTAGACTCTGCCACATACGTCTCGTGTTTGAGCCGTTGAATTGCGACTCTACACGGCTGTGATTATAATCAAAGAGAATTCTCTTGGTAGATAATGCGGTTGGCATTTGATTGTAAGGAATTCTAGGTTGGGTGAACAAAAGGACTTGAGTTCCTGTATGTTGTTGTGATTACACCATGCGTTGTTAATCATAAGGCATACACCCCTGCCCTTCTTACCAGAGAGTTGTTTGTTTCTGTCGGCCCGATGCGTGAAGAAACCGGGTGGCTGTACCGACTGACACCATATCCCGAGTGAGCCATGTTTCTGTGAAAGAGTAGGTTACTCTCTGTCTCCCTGGAAGGCAACTCATGCCCTAATTTCATCCACCTTGTTATCTAGAGATTGGACATTGGCGAGTAATATGCTCAGAAGCGGTGTAAAGTGTGCTTGCCTTCTCAGTCTGACTAGTAGGCCACTCCGTCTACCCACCTTGTTTTGGGTCGGCCGTTTGGGATAAGATCGCATGTCCAGGGTGGAGGTCCGAACAAAGGAGCCGCTTCGGGAAAGATGTATTCCTGGTCGTAATGATGGTAAGTTGACATCGCTTTTATATCCAATAATTCTTCCCGGCTGTATGCAGTAACACTTGAGATTTTCTGGGGTAACAATGTAAATGATACATTTAAAAGAAAAAAACATAACTGCATAGTTTTCTAAGGATCTGAATCGAAGCGACCATCTCTGTCAGCGCCATCTTGCTATATGTGGGTGGGGGGGTTTGGGAAGCAAGTTGGTGTTCTACGAATCTAATATGTACCTCCATTTAAAGTTTGGCTAGCTACCAAAGTCTGATAACTAGCTCGTTCAATCTAACTTTGGCTAGTTTTACATTCGGTTAAGAAAGTAAGCTAACATTGGTTTCTATAATGGCATTTTTCCAATTATTTTCCTCAAATTGTTTAAAAAGAATAAGTCAGAAAAACATTGAGGCTACCATGTACACTACATGGCCAAAATGTTGGACATCAAAGTATGAATGTCAAATATCTCATTCCAAAAGCATGGCCAATTAATTTCAAGTTGGTTCCCCTTTGCTACTATAACAGCCTCCACTCTTCTGGGAAGTCTTTCCACTAGATGTTGGAACATTGCTGCGGGATCTTGATTCCATTCAGCCACAAGCACATGACTAGTAGGGAGGTCGGGCACTGGTGTTGGGCAATTATGCCTAGCTCACAGTCGGTGTTCCAATTGTTGAGGTTAGGGCTCTGTGCAGGCCAGTCAAGTTCTTCCACACCGATTGACAAACCATTTCTGTATGGACCTCGCTTTGTGCAAGAGAGCATTTTCATGCTGAAACAGGAAAGGGCCTGGAACTAAGAGGCCTAGCACGAACCATGAAAAACAGCCCCAGACCATTATTCCTCCTCCAAACTTTACAGTTGGCACGATGCATTGGGCAGGTAGCGTTTCCTGGCATCCGCCAAACCCAGATTCATCCATTGGACTGCCATATAGTGAAGCATGATTCATCACTCCATAGACCGTAAGCTTTAAACAATTCCAGTCGACGCTTGGCATTGCGCATGGTGATCTTAGGCTTGTGTGTGGCTGCTCGGCCATGGAAACCCATTTCATGAAGCTTCCCACAAACAGTTATTGTGCTGACGTTGGTTCCAGAGGCAGTTTGGAACTCAGTAGTGAGTGTTGTTGTCGAGGACAGACAATTGTTACGCGCTACGCGCTTCAGAACTCAGGCATCTCATTCTGTGAGCTCGTGTGGCTTACCACTTCACGGCTAAGCAGTTGTTGCTCCTAGACATCTCCACTTCAATAATAGCACTTCTGTTGTCCGGGACAGCTCTAGCAGAGCAGTAATTTGACAACCTGACTTGTTGGAATGTTGGCATCCTATGACGGTGCCACGTTGAAAGTCACTGAACTCTTCAGTACGGGCCATTCTACTGTCAATGTTTTTCTATGGAGATTGCATGGTTGTGTGCTCAATGTTCTACACCTGTCAGCAACAGGTTCGGCTCTTTCTGAAATAGCCAAATCCACTCATTTGAAGAGGTATCCACATATACTTTTGGCCATGCAGTGTCTTTCTAGTTAGGGTTAGCTAACATCAGTTAGCAAGCCCGTTAGTCTAGGTTTTATAGCACGTGTCGAATTTGCAAATCAGGCCTATCAACACATAGATGTTTGCTATGTGTCTTATTTGTAATCACATACATTACACCTATGCAAGACTGTGTAACTGTCAATGCAGCTTTGGGAGTACATTTTCATTAAAAAAATAGATTTTGGAAGATGAGCCTGAATAGATTAAATACAGTTTGCCAGGACTGTTCAAAGTGAAATCTGATATTTGCTGCCATTAAATAACTTGTGAATACCTCAATAGGCCTCCCTTCAGACCTTCTTAATTGCATTTTGTGAAGGTGAGGAGACAGGACACGGAATTGCGTAAGGACTCATTAAGGAAATTGTCTGTTTTTATGCTCGCTCAAACAGGTTGCTCCGTAGTTCACAACACTGGTGTCTGTGGACCTCAAGAAGTCGTTCTATGAAGGCCTGGACAGTCATCTGGCCAAGCTCATTGAATTCTACAGGACCAAGAAAAGTGGAGGTACTGCTAAAATACTTGATGGGCTGTGCTGCGAGGCCTGCCTTGCTTCATGGACCCTATCCATTTCTTGAAGATTTTAGGTTTTGAGATTTGAGTATATAACAATACACTACAAAACAATGTTATCATTTCAACCTCCTTTTCACAACAGATCTTTTTCAGAGCTGATCTAATTACACCGGAGATATCCCTGATCAGCTGTTTAGAGAAAATGACCCCTGAAGTTTTTTGGTTCTGTTTCCAGAGCAGCGCTGTTTGCATTCTGAATGTCACAGAAGTGAATAATAATAGTTTATTCATCCCTGGTAGTTATCTAAACTAGCTTGCTAACGTGGCTACTTTGTGTGAAGCGGAAGTTTGTTTATTGAGATGATAGCAGTGAGGTCAAATTCAAGTTTCATCAACAACAAAAATCCACACTTGTTTCTGATACCCCCAGGTGTCCTAAATGGAGAATCAAATAATAAAAACACAAACCATCTTAAACAATTGTTAGGGGGGTGAACATCCATAAGCTTTTCAACTGATAATATCTACAAATAAAACAAAGTGGTTGGGTAAGTTTTGAAATGTACTTGTAATGTGTACTTTTTCAAGCCCCCCCCCCCCCCCAAAAAAAATCAGTTTTGGATAAATTGCTAATGGTGTTATAAATATGCTTTCATTAGGTGCTCCAGAGATGTTCATCATGAGGGGATATCCTTTTGCTGGCTTTGAAGTGGAGGGAAGGAGCATGCATGAGGTGACTCTCCACATGTTATGCTCCTATAAAAGGAGTCTATGAATTTGCTTCCATTGCATTTTATTCCCTATCCACTGCATTAAACTATTGTAAGTTATAGCCTACCCCAGGGTTCGCCAACTCTATTCCTAGAGAGCTTCTGTGCAGGATTTCTCCAGCCCATCACTAACACATATTTGAAGAATCATGCACAGCAAGTTGCTTTCCCAATATCAGAGGCCCTTGGCCTACTGTTAACGATGCGTTTTATATCGGAGCTAGACGCATATGAATACTTGTTTATTAATTATTTGTTTTAAATTACAATATTTTAAATCAACAATTTCTACTGGATAATTACATCTGCTTATTTTATAATAATTTGAGGCCCATAATCTAACTGGAAATGTTCGAAAGATCTGATCCTGTACATTAACTTGAATCCTAACACATACATTTTCAGTTAAAGTAGGGGGTTTCAGATTTAAATTAACTAGCCAATATTATAAAAACACATTGTAAATATGGTAATTTCATCAAATTACTTGTTTTACTGTAATTTTAGCCTGCCAAAGCAGGCCATATGTTAATTAACCATTTCTGTCATTCTTACTCTTCATGTAAATGTCTAATTTTAAGATTCTCACACGTCATTTGAATCTGTAATTTTACTGTTAATTTTTGGCACCCTGTAGTGCCATGCTTTTGACAGTTACAATATTGTCCTGTAATTTTATAGATATGGCCCCTAAAATTACAGGGCAATATTGTAAATATGCATAAAAAAACATTAACCGTAAAATTACAGAAAAATGTCAGATTGAAATGCCATGTGAAAATCTTGAAATTACAGACATTAACAGATTTACTGCTATGGCAGGCAAAAATTACAATAAGTCATCTGATTAAACTACTGCATTTATAAATGTACTTAATTTACTTCTGAAACCCCTAATTTGATTGAAAATGTATATTTTGATAAAGCAATCTTATAAAATGACTAATACCGTAAATATACAGATTTACCCCAAAATGTGACTATTTACGTATTTTTACAAAATTGTCAAGTGGATTTACAGCTTAACACATACTTTAAATCAGAAATTACTGTTAAGATAACAAACATAGAAATGTTCCAAATAGCCAATTTTAAGGGTACATTAACAGTAAATCTATAAAAACAATAAAAAAAGTTATGGCATTACTGTTAAACTGTAAATATACAGTAATGTACCCCTAAAATTGGCTATTTGGAACATTTCTACTATGTTTCAGTCATCTTAACACACTTTAAATAAATACAAATGTTTACTGTAATTTCCCTGCTAAAGCAGAGAATGTTAATTAACAGTTTGTCACTCGTAAATGTCTGTAATTAAGATTTTCAAATGTCATTTTACGGTAAATGTTTGGCACTCCTGTGCTGCCATTGACTTAATTTAAAAAAATGTTTTAACAGTGCACAGCTTACAGCTCCTGCTGTGGTTTTTACAAGTTGAAGACTTACATTGTGCGTTCTCTCTCAGGGATTAATCTAATATGACATTGATCCCTCTGTATGTTCAATGTGCACGCCCCATCAGCAACAGAGGAATAGTTTAGAATTTTTAGACCCAGGAAGAAATATCCTTTTGATTGCAACAACTTCAAAGTCACCATACATGACGTCGAATTAAACAGCCCCTACGCCAGCTTCACATTCAAAGGAGCACAGATCAACTTTCCTAATTGAGCTGCTTAATTTGTGTGATAGAGAGCAAGAGACTGCAAGCAAGAGAAAAGAGACAAAAGTGAGATGGAGTATTGGAATGGAGAACAGCTATGATCCTCTCTGAATAATGATCCCAATAGTGAATATGCCACCAACACCACCAAAAAGGATCAAACACTCAAACAGAGAATGATTTACGTAAACAATGTGATATGGATTCAGCATCATGGATTTAGGACAGAATTGCATGTAATAGTCACTGTAGCTTATCGCTAGATCTCTAGGATGAGGAGCTTATTTTCATCACACAACAGGGTCATTACGGTATTACCCTCTCCCTAGTCCCGATCCCAGCCATAAGACTTTAGCCTGGGCCACAAAATGAGGCTACTGTCACATAATGGAGGGAGCCTAACATATGCGCATTTAGTACCTGGCCTCTCTAATCACCTTCACTGTAAACAGCCATCATATTGGCCTGGTTTATAATCTATGGTGGTTGGCAGAGCGGGGTAGAGCTACACACCATGTTCACTGTTGATCCTCATTGTGTCTCTATTGTCACAACAAAGCAGACGAGTCAGGATCTCACACTCTGCGCAAGGACACATTACTGTAGCAGTGCCTGGAATATCTCACACATAGTGTTTTCGGAAAGTATTCAGACCCCTTGACCTTTTCCACATTTTGGTACGTTACATCCCTCAAGCTACACACAATACCCCATAATGAAATTATACCACATTTACATAAAAAAATATATATTACTCAGTACTTTGTTGAAATACCTTAGGCAGTGATTCAACCGAGTCTTCATGGGTATGACGCTACAAGCTTGGCACACCTGTATTTGGGGAGTTTCTCCCATTTTTCTCTGAAGACCCTCTCAAGCTCTGTTAGGTTGGATGGGGAGCGTCGCTGCACAGCTATTTTCAGGTCTCCAGAGATGTTTGATCAGGTTCAAGCCACTCCTGCATTGTCTTGGCTGTGTGCTTAGAGCCATCATTCTGTTGGAAGGTGAACCTTCACCCCAGTCTGAGGTCCTGAGCACTCTAGAGCAGATTTTATCAAGGACCTCTGCATTTTTCTCCGTTCCTTTCCCTATCCTGACTAGTCTCCTGCTGCTGAAAAACATCCCCGCAGCATGATGCTGCCACCACCATGCTTCACTGTAGGGATCGTGCCAGGTTTCCTCCAGATGTGGCGCTTGGCATTCAGGCCAAATAGTTCAATCTTGGTTTCATCAGACCAGAGAATCCTGGTCTGAGAGTCCTTTAGGTGCCTTTTGGCAAACTCCAAGTGGGCTGTCATGTGCCTTTTACAGAGGACTGGCTTCCGTCTGGCCACTTTACCTTAAAGTGCTGTTTGGTGGAGTGCTGCAGAGAAGGTTGTCCTTCTGGAAGGTTCTCCCATGTCCACAGAGGAACTCTGGCGCTCAGTCATCTCCCTGACCAATGCCCTTCTCCCCTGATTACTCAGTTTGGCCGGGTGGCCAGCTCTAGGAAGAGTCTTGGTGGCTCCAAACTTCCATTTAAGAATGATGGGCACCACTGTGTTCTTGGGGACATTCAATGCTGCAGAAATGTTTTGGTACCCTTCCCCAGATCTGTGCCTCGACATAATCCTGTCTTGGAGCGCTACAGACAATTCCTTCGACCTCATGGCTTGGTTTTTGCTCTGACATGCACTGTCAACTATGGGACCTTATATCGACAGGAGTGTGCCTTTCCAAATCATGTCCAATCAATTGAATTTACCATAGGTGGACTCCAATTAAGCTGTATAATATCTCATGGATGATCAATGGAAAAATTTGTCACCTGAGCTCAAAAGGGTGTGGGTTTTTTTCTTTCTAAATTTGTAAACATTTTGAAAAACCTGTTTTTGCTTTGTCATTGTGGGGTATTGTGTGTAGATTGATGAGGAAGAAAAAACGATTTCATCCATTTGAGAATAAGGCTGTAACGTAATAAAATGTGGGTC
Source organism: Salvelinus fontinalis (assembly GCF_029448725.1). Lineage (NCBI taxonomy): Eukaryota > Metazoa > Chordata > Actinopteri > Salmoniformes > Salmonidae > Salvelinus > Salvelinus fontinalis. The sequence continues at coordinate 20,810,624 of NC_074678.1, read as the reverse complement.
TGAATACTTAATGAGCCAGTTTGCTACAGGTGGAAAATAATCCAGAAGCTTATGTGGATTCTAATTAATAGATTTTTTTTGTAGGGTTGATAAATGTTTTGTTAGGGCAAATCAAGTCTGACATTTTAAAGTGGAAATTACAAACTTTAGAGGCATTTTTAAACCTTGAACACACTACAAGTTCGCATTTCTCAACAAAAGAGTGATCAAATGAAGATCCTACATCGGTATAGCTTATTCACACACACACAAGACTGTGCACATAAGCACACACAGTACCAGACTGCCATCAACACTCCTTACAGCTTCACTCGGCTGCCCCTGAGAGTTCTGTCACCACCGACACACAGCATAGGCTCTGGAACAGACGTTACCATGCACCTCTGCTACACACACACACACACACACACACACACAGTCGCTATGGCAGAGGTGACACCATGGACCTCTGCCCCATATAACTCCCCCATCACACACTTGTCAGGAACCATAAGACCTGTGCTCTATGAGCTCCTCGTCATGACTCCCCGAGCTACAGCGACACGCTACTGTGACTGTCCTGAGGCATCACTCAACCTTTGGCTGGGGGAGGAGAGGTTATGCTGAGTCTATATATTAACCATTTGAAGCAGTTTATATTCTGTGTGGCTATGTTGTGTGATTTTTAGGAGACTGAAAATCATTTCCCTCTTGGAGGACTATTCTACAGGCAATGAGAACTGTCTGTTGCCTTAGGATGGCTCTGAAAATAAACCAGTGGCATAGTTACCAGCCATTGAACGGCACTATCGTATGATTTAATCTTGTAGGTTTTGATCAAGACGCCTCTCCAGAACAAACATGTTTTTGTCGGTGGCGAACCGTGGCTATTGGACCTAGGCCTTCTGAGAGAGAAAAAAAAAATATTCCAAAACATTGTATCAAACTCAAAAATCGAGACAAATTACAGAGTCATAACATCACTATATGCACCCAACATTATATATAGCTCTAATGCAGAAGAAGCAATGCTTTTGATGACATTGTGAATTAATCAAACAAGGCTGCAACTTGCATAGAGACATAACAGTACTGGCACAGAATAATGCGACCCGCAACAGCCACACTGCGCACCCAATTTATGGTAGCCCACACCATCACTATCACCAATAGCGACAAAAGTCAGTGACACGTCAAAGGATGTGACAGCTAGTCTCGTGGTCCTGAAAAGACAGCAATCGTAATACCTGCACACTCCATGTAGGAGAGCGCACTTTTTATAAAACATAGGCCTATATAGCACGGCTGATAGAAAGACAGCAGTCACTCAGTAAAATAAACAAATCATCCCATACACTGACAATTTTTTGCAAGTCAAAATTTGATTGGTTGATTCCACTGTCAATCCAGAATTCTGCTCTAATGCAGTTGAATGGCAAAGCTATTGAGGGGGTTTGTTTATCTGGCAAGGGTTACCCCGGTGGGAGGAGTTTAAACCGGATGAAAAGTGATCGCACTCATTTTGGATCCAGGCTGCCTCCCGGGCGTGAGCCAGGTGCCTCGCTCTGGCCGACAGCGAAGTCAGCTCAAAACAAAAGTGACGTAATTAAGCATGTGTGATGAGTAGGATTCTGTGTTTTCACATGAAAAGTGATTGCTTTTGATAAAAATGCTTTACATGCGTTGCCAATGAAAACGAGTTTGAAAATTCTAACATGTATTTTTATGGCACAACATAACAGCTCAAAATAACTATCGCTTGCACAGGAGAAGGGAGAGCTTATCTTACATATCACAGTCCTTAATAAGGGATGACATTGACTGAGGTGTTGAAATTCTAAGATACTATTGCCCTTTCTCTTCCAGAGTCAGTAGGTGTAGGTCTGTGCTGAGAGTCACCAGCAGGGGGGAGTAAGGCACAGAGAGAGAGAGAAAGAGGGAGAGAGCTAACACTTTCACAGTCCTCTTGACTCCCTTTCCCTGGTCCTGACTGAACAGGTCATTGGAGCACTGGATGAGAGAGAGCAGCGTTACATTCCCCATCTGTGCCTGGCCGTGTCACCTCAGCCGGCAGCCAAACGCCACTGTGTGTCAATCAGGACCCTTTAGCTGGTATTATCCACTATGCTGTTCCAGCAATCCCATGCCTGACAACATCACACACAAACACACCAGGGACAAACACATGCAAAATCACACACACGCCTTGCCCGAATATGGAAAAATCACAATAAACATGATAGGTATGGACAGGTGACAAAGACAGCACTCACTACAGCAAACAACCCCAGTATTCATCCACCTGACCTTGCCAGCAGTCAGTGCAGTATATGTTATTGATGAAGAACACTGGTTGTGAGCTGCGATATATGCGGCCACTCTGCCAGACTTTGCAAACTGCCTCATCCTTCCTGTTCTTTTGGAACTAGAAATGCCAGCTGTAAGGCTAAACCCCTCTGCTTCGTAACACACACACACTGGCAATCCCAACTGTATCAATGTCACCTGTACAGGTATACCTAAACCATAGTGTTGATCTTACTCTGGACCTTGCTACTCAACAAACTTTCGAAGATCTCAACAGTCTCGCTAAACCCTGCAGCCATCTTTACTTAAGCCATGCAGACAGACTCACCTGTATATCTTGTACTTGGTTGTGAATCCTTGCTGGTAGCGCTCCGTAAAGTCAGAAAACTCCTGGGAGTGATGAAAGGGCCCTTTGTCAGACAGGAGCCAGGCGAAGGGCCCCGTGGCGTCGCTGGAGCCCCCTGCAGACGCTCCTGCCCCGGCCCTGCTGGCTGCCGCCCCTACCACCCAGCACTGTAGGAGGCTTAGAGCTGTACACTCCCATAGAACCATCAGAGCCACCCGTCTAACAGTGATACGCCGGCCGCTCATGCTTCCCCCGCACCCGACGAATCCTCATTCTCCCCAAACTTCTCTCCCCTTGTCCTGAACGATAGGAGGGAGACAGACAGGATGGTTAGATGTTAGAAGGGGATGAGTCTGTGAGTTTTGTAATGAGAGTAATAACCAGAGGCTAACATGTCACCACAGTGTGTGTGTGTGTGTGTGTGTGTGTGTGAGAGATACTGTGCTTGTGTCATCAGTGAAATACTGTAGGTACTAGGAGCTTGTCATTTCTTGACCTTCCATTAGCTAGGCAACCTGACTATTTTTCAATAAGTCTTTTCCAAAAAAAGATTATCTACCGAATTAACACTATGCGATTGAAATACTATAATGTAGTGTGTATTGTAAATTATGTATGAGTTTTCTAATCAATAAACAACCAAATTAATATGATAATGTAAATAGTATTTTAAACACAGGTGTCAAATTGTCTACAATTGATAGGCGATTGTATTTTTACACATTCGTGGTAGAACATTAGTAGAAAGCCATTTTACCTGATTCTGCTAACGGTGTGGTACTAAGCTTATCGGTGAAGTTATTGTTACAATTTCGCCCCAGTGGATCTTCTGAGTGGACCGTAAAGTTGTGATCAGCCCAATGCATTAGAGAACTCGCATGGGATGGAGACCCAACTAGATAAACCTCCGTTTACCGGGTCAGACGATCATACGCTATAAATCACGGCCATGGGAAGTAAAAAAAATAGTGACTGAGCGACATCCACCTAAATGGCTGGAGCTCCCTCTTATCGCATCATACGTCCAGTTGTTAGGCTACACTCGATTATGTAAAATCCAAAGGAAGGAGAAGGCAACAGCGCACCGGACAGAGACGAACAAGGGCGCGCTGCTCATTCAGCTGGAGGAAAAATAATTGCCACCTTCCAGGTGAATTTTCTGTAGTTTTTTTCCGAGGGAAAATAAGTTGTTTAAGATGTTCCTCAGAAGAAAAAACAATGCAGAAATAGGTGGTTGCTTTCCCCCCAACGTCAAAAAAGCCAAATGATCCTCTTTTCTAACTGAGACGCACTTGGAGCACTGCGCACTCGAGTGCGATGCTCTCTTGTACTCCAGTCAGTGTGGTGGCATGTATCAGAGTGATATTCGCTGGTTTGCTCTCGAGCACGGTTAAAATGTCAAATTTATTCCCAAACCGAGCCCACCCCACTCCCCATTGGCTGAATGGAGATAAGAGAGGCAGGGTTTAGGTCTGGCTGTATAATAGAACGGATGGTCAAGAGATTACCTAGAGAATAGGCTCTTCACTTCTGTCAGAATAAATCAGGGGCCATTTGTAGAATATAAATATTTGAGAGGCACAACATCTGACTATAGGCTACACATCTTATTTCGGCTAAATATTTGTTGTAGGTTATTGGGCTATGCTGATTGTAATGTTGTCTCAGCCCTTGAAAGCTTGAAAGACACCATTGGTTAATTTTACAAAAGATGTGTAGTTTCAGATCCAAGTTGAAGGGAGGAAAATACCTTGCTGGACAAAAAAATTACATAACAAAACATAAATTTGGCTTGGGCCAATAAAGTTATATGCTCCATGCAAAAGACAAAAAATTACAAACATATATATATATATTTTGGATATTTATTCATTTAACAGACGTGCTTATACAGAGCGGTTTACAGTAGTGAGTGCATACAGTAGTGAGGGCTTCCAAGACGGTCTTGTGATCTGTGGTGACTTGTGAGACAGGCTTCATTTCCGGTCACAACTTGTAGACTTGTTTATGTGCTGCTGTGCAGTTTGTTGCTAACCTTACTTTGCTACCTGTCAACTTTACTTTTTAATTACCGTTTTTTATATATATATTTTTTCCCTCGCTCAACTTTTTTCATTTAACTTTTTCACCCCAGACACTTTATCTGGACATGGTTCGTCAGGACCTCCACCAACCAATGCGAAGTAGTAACATTAACATTATGCCTTCTAATTGCAGTCGCTGTACTCATAATATACAGGAGAACGATCGTCTTATGGTGAGGATAGCTGTGCTGCAAGCCCAGCTTCAGACGCAATCGTTAGGCAAGGGTAATTTAAGTGTAGGCAAGGAGGAAACAGCGTCTGTGCCACGAATAAGTGCAGATAGTAGTATAAATCCCCTCGCACAGTCGGACAATTTTCTCATGGATTCTGGAAGGAAATGCTGTAGGAATGATCAACCAGTGTTGCTCATTCGGCCGACAGAAACTTTCAACCGGTTCTCCCCATTAAGCAACGGGTCGGAGTCAGAGGCTGTACCTTCTCTGGTCTCTTCCCGTTACGGGGCCTGAGACACCGAAGCCTCTCACAATTAGCTCGACAAATTGAAAACCCTAGTCATTGGCGCCTCCATTACCCGCAGTATTACACTTAAAACAAATCATCCAAGCGATCATACACTGTTTACCAGGGGGCAGGGCTGCCGACGTTAAGGCTAATCTGAAGATGGTGCTGGCTAAAGCTAAAACTGGCGAGTGTAGAGAGTATAGGGATATTGTTCTCCACGTCGGCACCAACGATGTTAGGATGAAACAGTCAGGTCAACAAGCGCAACATAGCTTCAGCGTTTAAATCAGCTAGAAAGTTGTCGGCATCGAGTAATTGTCTCTGGCCCCCTCTCAGTTAGGAGGAGTGATGAGCTCTACAGCATTCTCACAATTCAATCGCTGGTTGAAAACTTTTCTGCCCCTCCCAAAAGAATTTGTAGATAATTGGCCCTCTTTCTGTGACTCATCCACAAACAGGACCAAGCCTGGCCTGTTGAGGAGTGACGGACTCCATCCTAGCTGGAGGGGTGCTCTCATCTTATCTACCAACATACACAGGGCTCTAACTCCCCTAGCTCCACAATGAGATAGGGTGCAGGCCAGGCAGAAGGCAGTTAGCCAGCCTGCCAGCTTAGTGGAGTCTGCCACTAGCACAGTCAGTGTAGTCAGCCCAACTATCCCATTGAGACCATATCTGTGCCTCGATCTAGGTTAGGCAAAACTTAGCATGGCGGTGTTCGCTTTAGCAATCTCACTGGAACAAAGACCTCCTCCATTCCTGTCATTATTGAAAGAGATTGTGATATCTCACATCTCAAAATAGGGCTACTTCCAAGGCAGTTATAGTCAATTAACTAATCACTGATCATAATCTTGATGTGATTGGCCTGACTGAAACATGGCTTAAGCCTGATGATTTTACTGTGTTAAATGAGGCCTCACCTCCTGGTTACACTAGTGACCATATCCCCTGCACATCCCGTGAAGGCGGAGGTGTTGCTAACATTTACGATAGCACATTTCAGTTTACCAAAAAAAAAAAAAACAGCGTTTTCGTCTTTTGAGCTTCTAGTCATGAAATCTGTGCAGCCTATTCAATCACTTTTTATAGCTACTGTTTACATGTCTCTTGGGCAATATACAGCGTTCCTCAATGAGCACCCTGAATTCCTGTCGTATCTTGTAGTCATGGCAGATAATATTCTAATTTTTGGTGACTTTAATTTTCACATGGAAAAGTCCACAGACCCACTCCAAAAGGCTTTCGGAGCCATCATCGACTCAGTGGGTTTTGTCCAACATGTCTTCGGACCTACTCACTGCCAGAGTCATAGTCTGGACCTAGTTTTGTCCCGTGGAATAAATGTTGTGGATCTTAATGTTTTTCCTCATAATCCTGGACCACCAATTTATTACGTTTGCAATCGCAATAAATCTGCTCAGACCTCAACCAAGGATCATCAAAAGCTGTGCTATGAATTCTCGGACAACCCAAAGATTCCTAGATGCCCTTCCAGACTCCTTCCACCTACCCAAGGATGTCAGAGTACAAAAATCAGTTAACCACCTAACTGAGGAACTCAATTTAACCTTGCGTAATACCCTAGATGCAGTCGCACCCCTAAAAACAAACAACATTTGTCATAAGAAACTAGCTCCCTGGTATACAGAAAATACCCGAGCTCTGAAGCAAGCTTCCAGAAAATTGTATCGGAAATGGCGCTACACCAAACTGGAGGTCTTCCGACTAGCTTGGAAAGACAGTACAGTGCAATATCGAAGAGCCCTCACTGCTGCTCGATCATCCTATTTTTCCAACTTAATTGAGGAAAATAAGAACAATCCAAAATGTATTTTTGATACTGTCGCACAGCTATTCCCCAAGAGAGGATGGCTTTCACTTCAGCAGTGATACATTCATGAACTTCTTTGACGAAAAGATCATTAGAAGCAAATTACGGACTGCTCTTTAAATCTACGTGTTCCTCCAAAGCTCAGTTGTCCTGAGTCTGCACAACTCTGCCAGGACCTAGGATCAAGGGAGACACTCAAGATTTTTAATGTTGTATCTCTTGACATATTGATGAAAATAATCATGGCCTCTAAACCTTCAAGCTGCATACTGGACCCTATTCCAACTAAACTACTGTAAGAGCTGCTTCCTGCCCTCCTATTTTGAACATAATAAATGGCTCTCTATCCACCGGATGTGTATCAAACTCACTAAAAGTGGCAGTAATAAAGCCTCTCTTGAAAAAGCCAAACCTTGACCCAGAAAATATAAAAAACTATCAGCCTATATCGAATCTCCCATTCCTCTCAAAAATGTTTGAAAAAGCTGTTGCGCAGCTCACTGCTTTCCTCACTGCCTTCCTGAAGACAAACAATGTATACGAAACGCTTCAGTCTGGTTTTAGACCCCATCATAGCACAGAGACTGCACTTGTGAATGTGGTAAATTACCTTTTAATGGCGTCAGACCAAGGATCTGCATCTGTCCTCATGGTCCTAGACCTTAGTGATGCTTTTGATACCATCGATCACCACATTCTTTTGGAGAGATTGGAAACCCAAATTGGTCTACAAGTGCTGGCCTGGTTTAGATCTTATCTGTCGAAAAGATATCAGTTTGTATCTGTAGATGGTTTGTCCTCTGACAAATCAACTGTACATTTCGGTGTTCCTCAAGGCTCCGTTTTAGGACCACTATTGTTTTCACTATATATTTTACCTCTTGGTGATGTCATTTGGAAACATAATGTTAACTTTTACTGCTATGTGGATGACACACAGCTGTACCTTTCGATGAAACATGGTGAAGCCCCAAAATTGCCCTCCCTGGAAGCCTGTGTTTCAGACATAAGAAAGTGGATGGCGGCACATTTTCTACTTTTAAACTCGGACAAAACATAGATGCTATTTCTAGGTCCCAAGTAACAAAGGGATCTTCTGTTGAATCTGACAAGTAATCTTGATGGTTGTACAGTCGTCTAAAATAAAACTGTGAAGGACCTCTGCGTTACTCTGGACCCTGATCTCTCTTTTGACAAACATATCAAGACTGTTTCAAGGACAGCTTTTTTCCATCTGCGTAACATTGCAAATATCAGAAACTTTCTGTCCAAAAATGATGCAGAAAAATGTATCCATGCTTTTGCCACTTCTAGGTTAGACTATTGCAATGCTCTACTTTGCCCGGATAAAGCACTAAATACACTTCATTTCGGTGCTAAACACGGCTGCTAGAATCTTGACTAGAACCAAAAAATGTGATCATATTACTCCAGTGCTAGCCTCTCTACACTGGCTTCCTGTTACGGCAAGGGCTGATTTCAAGGTTTTACTGCTAACCTACAAAGTACTAACATGGGCTTGCTCCTACCTATCTTTCCGATTTGGTCCTGCCATACATACCTACACATACGCTATGGTCACAAAACGCAGGCCTCCTTACTGTCCCTAGAATTTCTAAGCAAACAGCTGGAGGCAGGGCTTTCTCCTATAGAGCTCCATTTTTATGGAATAGTCTGCCTATCCATGTGAGAGACGCAGACTCGGTCTCAACCTTTAAGTCTTTATTGAAGACTCAACTCTTCAGTAGGTTCTATGATTGAGTGTAGTCTGGCCCATGAGTGTGAAGTTGAATGGAAAGGCACTGGAGCAACGAACCGCCCTTACTGTCTCTGCCTGGCCGGTTCCCCCCTCTCCACTGGGATTCTCTGCTTCAAACCTTATTACAGGGGTTGAGTCACTGGCTTACTGGTGCTCTTCCATGCTGTCCTTGGGAGGGGTGCATCATTTGAGTCACTGACGTGATCTCCCTGTCCGGGTTGGCGCCCCCCCTTGGGTTTGTGCTGTGGGGGAGATCTTCTTGGGCTATACTCGGCCTTGTCTCAGGATGGTAAGTTGGTGGTCGAAGATATCCCTCTAGTGGTGTGGGGGCTGTGCTTTGGCAAAGTGGGTGGGGTTATATCCTGCCTGTTTGGCCCTGTCCGGGGGTATCATCGGATGGGGCCACAGTGTCTCCTGACCCCTCCTGTCTCAGCCTCCAGTATTTTTGTGTCGGTGGGCTAGGGTCAGTCTGTTATATCTGGAGTATTTCTCCTGTCTTATCCGGTGTCCTGTGTGAATTTTAAGTATGCTCTCTCTAATTCTCTCTCTCTTTCTTTCTTTCTTTCTTTCTTTCTTTATTTCTCTCTCGGAGGACCTGAGACCTAGGACCATGCCTCAGGACTACCTGGCCTGATGACTCCTTGCTGTCCCCAGTCCACCTGGTCATGCTGCTGCTCCAGTTTCAACTGTTCTGCCTGCGTCTATGGAACCCTGACTTGTTCACCGGACGTGCTACCTGTCCCAGACCTGCTGTTTTCAACTCTCTAGAGACAGCAGGAGCGGTATAGATACTGAATGATCAGCTATGAAAAGCCATCTGACATTTACTCCTGAGGTGCTGACCTGTAATCTATGAACATTTGAACATCTCGGCCATGTTCTGTTATAATCTCCACCCGGCACAGCCAGAAGAGGACTGGCCACCCCTCATAGCCTGGTTCCTCTCTAGGTTTCTTCCTAGGTTCCGGCCTTTCTAGGGAGTTTTTCCTAGTCACCGTGCTTCTACACCTGCATTGATTGCTGTTTGGGGTTTTAGGCTGGGTTTCTGTACAGCACTCTGTGACATCAGCTGATGTGAGAAGGGCTTTATGAATAAATTTGATTGATTGATACATTTTCATACTTTTTGTACCGGTCCCTGTGGAAATTGAAGCACAACCCTGGCGTTGCAAGCTCCTTGCTATACCAACTGAGCCACATGGGAACTATTATGTTACACATGACATATCAAGATACAATAAATTAATCAAAGACAATTATAATGAAACTTCAACACTAAAATTCCAACCTGTTCTGAAATTAGAATTGTTTGTTGGCGCCAAAATTCGTCTGTCCAAACAGGAAGTGGCAAACCTCGGTTTCGAGATTCCAAGGACATTAGTAGAGGAGGTCCCAGTGTTCAATCCAGGGGAGAATAACTGCTCCTTCTCATTGAATCAAATTCAAGGCCAAATGCGGTAAGGCTATTATTTAATATTTCATCAAACACTGCTTTAATATATTTTTGGGTTACATATAGCGGTCATAAAATTTTAAATAAAATAGTTAAATTAGTATGACCATTTTAAAACAGTTCCATATGTTAGCTTAGTAACCATCCATGGCTTTTTGACCTTCACAGAGAAAGGAAAATGTACAATCTTGGTGGTCAATCTTCGTGTAAATATAAACATTTTTGAAGCCATTCATGGTACTGTGTATGTTCTTGAACCATTTTTTTTTTTAAATCTCACACTGAAGAAGTTATATGGATAATTTAGTTGCTAATGGCAGCCTGCAGTACCCCGTCGGCCTTCAACTTGAGTTTCTCAATAAGAGGTGCCAGCACTGAGCTAGCCTGCAACGTCACTTCCTGGAATAGCTCAAACTATGCATGAGACGCCATCTTAACCTGTTATGGCTGCAGGGGGCGTATTGAGTAGCCAGATAAAATGTGCCCATTTCAAACGGCGTCGTACTCAATTCTTGCTCGTACAATATGCATATTATTATTACAATTGGATAGAAAACACTCTCTCGTTTCTAAAACCGTTTGAATTATTTCTCTGAGTGAAACAGAACTCCTTCTGCAGCACCTTTCCTGACCAGGAAGTGAAATGTCAGAATTCGATGCTCTGTTCAACTGCATGCCTATACATGGGTGTGTTACGTAAGAGTCTACAAACACTTCCTACGCCTTCCCCTGGTTGTCAAGATGCGGTGAAAGAAATTTCGTGTCTATCTTGGTCTGAGGTGGAATAAAAGGTCTTTGTTTGACGTGACCGTCCATATCCTGTTTCTGGAGCGCGCGAAAGAGGACATGGATATGGCTTCTGTTTAGCTGTCGTTATGAACGACGAACATCTCTGTCTTAGATTTTATTTGATACATGTCACCATATCATCGTAACGTATGTTTTTTCAATATAGTTGAATCAGATTATTGAAATTTTTTCGGGAGTTTTGCCGTGTTCCGTTCTCTGACTTTGTTGACGTTGGAGTGATCCGTTCCACTTGGCAAGTGCCCATGCTAAATGAAGAGGGATATTTGCCGTTCCAGATCAAAACAACGACTATTCTGGACAAAGGACACCTTATCCAACATTCTGACGGAAGATCACCAAAAGTAAGAAACATTTTATGATGCTATTTCTAATATCTGTCGTGCATGTTGACTGGTCGTGGGCGCCCAAGTGTTTCTGGCTATTGTGGCTATGCTAATATCACGCTACATTTTGTTTGCGCTATAAAACATTTAATAAATCGGAAATATTGTCTAGAATCACAAGATGCCTGTCTTTCAATTGCTGTACACTGTGTTTTTCAGAAATGTTTTATGATGAGTAATTAGGTATTTGACGTTGGTGTCTAAATATTATGGCTGCTTTCGGTGCAATTTCTGATTCTAGCTGAAATGTAAACTATGATTTATACCTGAAATATGCAAATATTTCGAAAAAAAAACATATGCTATACAATAAATATGTTATCAGACTGTCATCTGATGAGGTTGTTTCTTGGTTAGTGGCTATTGTTATCTTTATTTGGCCGAATTTGTGATAGCTACTGATGGAGTCATAAACTGATGGAGTAAGAATATTGGTGTCTTTTGCTAACGTGGTTAGCTAATAGATTTACATATTGTGTCTTCCCTGTAAAACATTTTAAAAATCGGACATGTTGGCTTGATTCACAAGATGTGCACCTTTCATCTGGTGTCTTGGACTTGTTAATGTGTGAAAGTTAAATATTAAAAAAAAAAATCTTTTGAATTTCGCGCCCTGCACTTTGAGCTGGCTGTTGTCATAAGTGTACCGGCGCAGCCATAAGAAGTTTTAAACGACTTAATTTGGGTTTAATCCAATATTTAGTCTTCACATAGGAATTAATGGTGTCACGTGATCGGTGGCTTTGTCCATTCATAAATACAGTCATTGGTTTAAACCAAGTATAGCTGCCTATGCCACTTCCTGTTTGGACAGAGACTACGGATGAGATTTGGCGCCAACTAACAATTCTAATTTAAATGATTTACAATAATGATTGCATGATTTGCAAATATAAAGCTATTATAGTTGATAAAACAACATGTAATTATAAATACTCAACAAAGATAACAATGAGATGTGCCGAGGATCCAATGTCAAAATAAAGGCGCTGGTAGGCCTTTCCCGACTAGCCACCAAAAAAATGATATGAAAAAGACCATGGAATAATGTTCATGGGGATGGATGGATTATTTGAGCTGTGCATATGCCTACAATACACAGATAAGATAATACAAACATGTTATCTGATGTGTGTCGGCATTATGCAACTACAAAAATGGTTGCATCACCTGAAAATTGTTGTCTAGCAATGACCAAGATACAATTTGACAGAGCTTGAAGAATTTGGAAAATAATCATGGGAAAATGTTACAAAATCCACGTGTAGATGGCTCTTAGAGACTTACCCAGAAAGACATACAGCTGTAATCACTGCCAAAGGTGATTCTAACATGTGTTGACTTCGGGGGTTCCTGTCATTTCTTGTCACAAACTCGGATACCTCCTGCACCTACACCTGTTGCTTCAGCCTGTTTCGGAAGTTTTATTTTGTTTTATTTTTGTATTGTTCATAATTGTTTGTGTCAACACCGGCTACCAACTAGCTAGCTGGCTAGCTGGGTTGCAATGGAGACCGCTTCTCCTGGAATAGCTAACAAAAGTTTCCAGCACTGTAGAAGCTGTGTTTATTACTATCTTGCCTGGGACAATATTGACTATCCAGCGTTCCAATGCAGCACTTGTTTGCTAGTGGAGGAATACAGGAAGGAGGTGGCTATGCTTAGCAAGCAAATCTCAATTCTGAGCATACATATTGGGAAAACGCAAATTTGAACTTTCTGACTGGACGCCGCTCAGGCCTGATGGATTTTTCCCCGCCAAATGGCCTGTGCTACCTGGAACTTGCCTGCCAAGGAAGTCGTCTCCATCTGCTTCTCCTCCTCCATCTAGTAGTGGAGTAGATGGAGAACAGCAAGAAGACTATTCCAACCAGGGCTGGTGCCATGTAACAAGTCGTGGAAACCGAAGGCAGCGGCATGCTGCTAAGCGGACAGGAGTGACTGGGAGAGGGTCGGAGCAGATTGACATAAGGAATAGCTTCGTTGCACTGGTGCCTGATCTACCTGTGCCTTCATAGCTGGGATTGCCTGTGTCTACGAAGGCTGTGCTGACTCCAGCAGCGGCTTCGCTGTCGAGTTTGTGTCCTTTCCCTCAGTCTGGATCTGACGGGGCACTGCCTGCTGTGGGAGGTTTGGACTTAACGCCAGGAGCAGCAAGTGTACACTATCCTGCTTCTCGTGGACCCGTGAAAGGCTCAATGAATTGTGTGAGGTGTAGGAATGGGCAGATTCACAAAAACTATCAACAAGGCAGGTTATACAAGCTCTAGTTTTGTCGCACATGGACTACTGTTGAGACGTGTGTTCAGGTGCCACAAAGAGGGACCTCGGAAAATTATAATTGGCTCAGAACAGGACATCACTGCTGGCCCTTAAATGTACATGGAGAGCTAGCATATATACTATGCATGCCTCAAAGTGGAGGAGAGACTTGTTTTTGTAAGAAGTGTTGACATGCTGAATGCACAGTGATGTCTGTTTAAATTACTAGCACACAGCTTAGACACTCATGCATACCCCATAAGACATGCCACAGAAAGTCTCTTCACAATCCCCAAGTCAAGAACAGACTATGGGAGGTGCACAGCATTACATAGAGCCATGGCTCCATTGAACTCTATTTCACATCGGGTAACTGATGCAAGCAGTAGAATCGGATTTGAGAAAACAGACAAAAACACACCTTATGGAACAGGGTTCACACATACACATGGATGTTGTATTGTACATTTGTGATAGTGGAGTAGTGGCCTGAGGGAACACACTAAATGTATTTGGTAAAGTGTATTGTAAAGTAATGTCAAGTACTATTTTAAACTGTGTGTAACTGTCTTAATGTTGCTGGAACCCAGGAAGAGTAGCTGCTGCCTTGACAGCAGCTAATGGGGATCCTTAAATTAATAAATAAAAATACAAAAATATTCATATAATCAAAACATTAGTTTTATTTTTCATAATTTTTTTCAAATAATAGTATTTGTTTTCCACTTTGACATTACATAGTATTTTGTGTAGATAGTTGTCAAAAAAATGAAAATGAAATACATTTTAATCCCACTGTGTAACAACACAATTTGGAAAAGGTCAAGGGGTGTGAATACTTTTTGAAGGTGCTGTATATGAGTTTTATGATATGGAAATGTGAAGTGCACAGTTGGACTGGTGTTTGGCTTGCTTGTATGACATACATGTTTTTGTATTTTTTTATAAGCCTCAGCGTCTCATCTATCAAAATACACTGAGTCCTCATAATTTGCAGCATTTCCCTCACTCAGACAACAAATGTGCAAAAGTTGCCCAATTAGCGGGAGGAATGGGGGCTACTTCTTGTCGCACACAGTGCTCAAATTCAGAACGGCTGTCAGTCAAAACTCACACAGAGCTGTGAAGTGGAGAACCTGAGCTCTGACATCATGTATAGTTTGTTACTGTACAGCTACTGCATTCCAATTTAGGTGCTTATCATTGTCCAAATCTGCAATTTTCAACCATATACGGGTATCAGTGTAAAGGGCTACACAAAACATATTTTTCTATAATAACACCAGTGACAGTAACACCAGTGACAAATCTGCACACTTCTATTAACACCAGCAGGAACAGTAACACCAGTGACGGTAACACCAGTAACAAATCTGCAGACAAGATGGCGGCCACAGCAGCTCAAACTACACTTCTTAAATTGTAAATAAATCACTTAATCGTGTGATTTGATCAATTATTTTAATAAAATGTCCTTTCACCTTATTATAAATGGTGCAAAACCAGTGACAGATCTTAAAGCCTCGCATGAAATCATCAGATGATAACATATGAAGATCGAGTGCAGATCCACCATGTGATTTTCAAAACAGCCCTACCTCCAATGAACCTTTAACCCAGGAAGAAATTGTGAAGGATGTTGCGTTGGTGGTTTTTATAAAGGGTAACATCAGCAACATGTGATTGAGGGACAACTATTCCCTGTAAATTATTTATAATTCTGGATGATATAAAAAATAAAAAAAAATGTCTGCTTTATCACATTTTTATCCATGTAGGACTACCAATAGGTGCCCTTCTTGGAAAACCTCCCTGGTCGTTGTGGTTGAATCTGTGTTTGAAGTTCACTGCTCGACTGAGGGACCTTACAGATAATTGTATGTGTGGGGTACAGAGATGAGAGAGTCATAAAATATTGTGTTAAACACTAATATTTAGTTCGCTTTACTCCTGAACTTATTTAGGCTTGGCAAAACAAATGGGTTGAATACTTCTTGACTCATGACATTTCAGCTATACATTTTTTATTAATTTGTAAACATTTCGAAAAACATAATTCTACTTTGGCATTATGGGTTATTGTGTGTGTGTGTGTGTGTAGGCCAGTGATCAAAACATCTACATTTAATCAGTTTTTAATTTAGGCTGTAACACAACAAAATCTGGAAAGAGTCAATGGGTGTAAAGTCACCGTAATATACAGTGTCAACGTTTATGATTACTATGTTTGATGTACAATATTAAGATGACATGGTGTTATACTCTGGGTTGTCCTGAACATAATGAGCCTGTGTTTGTTGTATTGTGAAGAAAAGTCGCCGTGGACCACGCGTCTGAATGCACTCATGACTCCATTCTATGCTTGCCAAAATTACCATGAGCTTTTTTTAATTGCCTCGTGAAAGCCTAACACTGTATTATCGCATTTTATAATTTAGCTAGTCATGCTGGCAATACAAGCTTTAATATTATGGCCACCTGACCCAGATTGCGATTTATGATGCACCGTTTTAGGATTGCGTAAAAAACAACAGTGATTGTGTTTTAGGCAGGGATGCAGGGTGGTTTTCCAAACAAAACAACTACAATTGTGCTTGCTCTAGTTCCACAGTTAGGATAGCAATTATATTTACTGTGCAGCGTTAGAGAGGTGTGTGGCCACATTGATACACCAGGTAGACATCTCAAACCCTTGTATGTTTTTTTCTTATGATGCGCCTACCCCAAATTCTCCAAGAATATTCTTATCATGTTACTGAATGGATCCAGAGTATTTTGTTATCAACAAATCTGGTAAAAAGTACAGTAAATGTAAAATGCACATCAAATCAACAATGTAATATTTGGATTCAGTCTTGTGCCAGGCAAACTGCGGTGTCCTCACATTTAGTCTAAAAAATTTACCATGACCTCCAAACTGTCCAATTTTAATATCTACCATGGTTATGAATTTGCTTTTCACATTTCTGTAAGAATATAAGCAAATTTCCATGAGTGTAAGGGCTTAAAGTAAATTGTTACAAATCTTTTTTTTTATCGTTTACTATTTTTGTCTTTGATTATATATTCAAATTAAATAGTCAAGTTACATTCTGGAAAGCCTCAGTTGTCATTAAAATATACAGTTGGAGTCGGAAGTTTACATACACTTAGGTTGGAACTCTTTTTTCAACCACTCCACAACTTTCTTGTTAAAATACTATATGTTTGGAAAGTCAGTTAGGACATCGTGCATGACACAAGTAGTTTTTCCAACAATTGTTTACAGACAGATTATTTCACTTATAATTCACTGTATCACAAATCCAGTGGGTCAGAAGTTGACATACACTAAGTTGACTGTGCCTTTAAAATAGAAAATTCCAGAAAATGATGTCAGGGCTTTAGAAGCTTCTGATAGGCTAATTGACACCATTTGAGTCAATTAGAGGTGTACCTGTGGATGTATTTCAAGGCCTACCTTCAAACTCAGTGCTTCTTTGCTTGACATCGTGGGAAAATCTAAAGAAATCTCCCAAGACCTCAGAAACAAAATTGTTGATCTCCACAAGTCTGGTTCATTCTTCAGCAATTTGCAAATGACTGAAGGTACCATGTTCATCTGTACAAACAATAGTACGCAAGTATAAACACCGTGGGACCACGCAGCCGTCACACCCCTCAGGAAGGAGACGCATTCTGTTTCCTAGAGATGAAGGTACTTTGGTGCAAAAAGTGCAAATCAATCCCAGAACAGCAAAGGACCTTGTGAAGATGCTGTAGGAAACATGTACAAAAGTATCTATATCCATAGTAAAACGAGTCCTATATCGACATAACCTGAAAGGCCACTCAGTAAGGAAGAAGCCACTGTTCCAAAACCGCCATAAAGAAAGCCAAACTATGGTTTGCAATTGCACATGAGGACAAAGATTGTACTTTTTGGAGAAATGTCCTCTGGTCTGATGAAACAAAAATAGAACTGTTTGGTCATGATGACCATTGTTATGTTAGGAGGAAAAGGGGGGGTGCTTGCAAGCCAAAGAACACCATCCCAACCATGAAGCACGGGGGTGGCAGCATCATGTTGTGGGGGTGCTTTGCTGCAGGATGGTGTTATTATGTGGATATATTGAAGCAACATCTGAAGACATCAGTCAGGAAGATTAAGCTTGGTCGCGAATGGGTCTTCCAAATGGACAATGACCCCAAGCATACTTCCAAATTAGGGCAAAATGGCTTAAGGACAACAAAGTCAAGGTATTGGAGTGGCCATCACATAGCCCTGACCTCAACCCCATAGAAAATGTGTGGGTAGAACTGAAAAAGTGTGTGTGAGCAAGGAGGCCTACAAACCTGACTCAGTTACACCAGCTCTGTCAGGAGGAATGGGCCAAAATTCACCCAACTTATTGTGGGAAGCTTGTGGAAGGCTACTCAAAACGTTTGACCCAAATTAAAGAATGTAAAATCAATGCTACCAAATACTAATTGAGTGTATGTAAACTTCTGACCCATTGGGAATGTGATGAAATAAATCAAATCTGAAATAAATAATTCTCTCTACTATTTTTCGGACATTTCACATTCTTAAAATAAAGTGGTGATCCTAACTGACAAATGACAGGGAATGTTTACTATGATTAAATGTCAGGAATTGTGAAAAACTGAGTTTAAATGTATATGTAAACTTCCGACTTCAACTTTAGGTAACACATGACAAAAAGGCAACACAATTAAAAAAATGTAAAATGTAAAATGTAAAAAAAATGTATGTAGTAAAAAAACATATATATATAAAAAACATGAAGGTGTCATTTATGTTGATTTACAATGTTTATGGGTTAACTTTTATCTCATTAAGTGTTGGTAAAAAAAATGTATATATTTATATATATTTTAATTGGCTGGTCAAAAAGCCAATCATTTTTGTATAACGACCTATCAAATTAAATTGTATTCATCAAATGCTTTGTAAACAACAGGTGTAGACTAACAGTGAAATGCTTACTTACGTGCCCTTCCCAACAGTGCAGAGAGAAAGGAAATCGAGAAATAATATAAAAGTGAAATACGTAATAATAAATACACAAGGAGTAACTATAACTTGGCTACAATGGTTCCTTCTTTAAAAGTTGCGAGCTTGTACCGCGGAACTTAGAGGTACCCGGCTTCATTGCTCCAGACCACCACAAGGGGGAGTTAGAGCACTCATTATGCATTTGGGTCCAAGGTTTTTATATGACCTATCATATCGAGTGGTTCCAATGACGAATTCTGACGCAAGCCACCCGTCCCTGGGTGAAGATGGCTGACAAAATGTACAACTGAGAGGAATATGTTAGTTAATGTAGAGACAAACGTTTGTTCATATTTTTTTGTCGGTATGTTAGCCACAAAAGCCATGACCCTTGCAGAGCAAGGGGAACTACTACTTCAAGGTCTCAGAGCGAGTGACGTCACCAATTGAAATGCTATTAGAGCGCACAAAACAATGGGGGGAGCTCAGTGTTCCAAGGGCAAAAAGTATTTTGGAGCTAGCATTTGATGTATTTCTCCCATCGGAAACAATGTTACAAACTCCACGCATGCTCCTAGATGTATCCGGCTCTGTTTTTATTCGCTATAGGCTTTAAAGACATCATAATCTTGTTATTTTGAACCAAATTATACCAGTTTATGTCAGTATATTGCGATTTTCAGGTATTTATTTCCATGGCGCTGTAGAAACTTGGGTGTCTCTCTCTCGAATGCCATTCTGTACTGCTAATTGCAACGTCAAAGGAAACATTCTCCAACCCAGCAACGATTCTTTTGGCCAACGGACACCTTTCCCAAGATTCTGATGGGAGTTCAGCTAATAGTAAGTACTATTTATGCTGATAAAACGTTGTTCTGTTGGAAAAAGTAAAATATATTAGACGCCATTATTTTCCGTGTAGCGTTGCGCTATCACACCCTGTATTGTACCCAGTATTGCGCAGTAAGGTTCATTTTAAAAATGTAATTCAGCGATTGCATTAAGAACTAATTTCTCTTTCAATTGCTGTCCAACCTGTATTTTTTTTAGTCAAGTTTATGAATAGTTTTCGATAAGATTAGGTGCCTTTCCAAAATGGCGCAGGACAGATTGCTTGATTTTTTTGCCCACTAAACACGTTGTGTAACCATGAATTGTGCGGCTAAATATGCACATTTTCGAACAAACTATATGCATTGTGTAATATGATGTTACAGGACTGTCACCTGAAGAATTCTGAGAAGGTTAGTGAAAAAATTAATAGCGTTTGGTGGTTTATAACGTTATTGCTATTTTTGGCTTGAATCAATGCTACTGTGTGACTGACTATTGTAGTAAGCTAAGATAACGCTATATTGTGTTTTCGCTGTAAAACACTTAGAAAATTTAAAATATTGTCTTGATTCACAAGATCTGTGTCTTTCAATTGCTGTACGCTGTGTATTTTTAAGAAATGTTTTATGATGAGTAATTAGCTAATACACGATGGTCTCTGTAGTTATTCTAGTCATTTTAGTGATAGTTGTGATGGGGGCTGCAATTGTAAACTATGATTTATACCTGAAATATGCAAATTTTTCTAACAAAACCTATGCTATACAATAAATATGTTATCAGACTGTCATCTGATGAGGTTTGTTTCTTGGTTAGTGGCTATTTATATCTTTATTTGGTCGAATTTGTGATAGCTACTGATGCAGTAAGGAAATGGTGGAGTAAGAAAATTGTTGTCTTTTGCTAAAGTGGTTAGCTAATAGATTTACATATTGTGTCTTCCCTGTAAAACATTTTAAAAATCAGAGATGATGGCTTGAATCACAAGATCTGTATCTTTCATTTGGTGTCTTGGACTTGTGATTTCATGAACATTTTATTTTATGATATCCCTGTAATTTTAGGCTAGGCTATGCTAGTCAGATTTTGTGATGGGGGGGGGATCCCGGATCCGGGTTTGTGAGGCGTTAGAGGTTAAAAACTGTAGCATCTTATGCTTCACCGAGTCGTGGATGAACGACGACAACATCAACATACAGCTGGCTGGTTATACAATGTACCGGCAGGATAGAATAGCGGCGTCTGGTAAGACAAGGTGCGGCGGTCTATGTATTTTTGTAAACAACAGCTGGTGCATGATATCTAAGGAAGTCTCAAGCGATTGCTCGCCTGAGGTAGAATTTCTCATGATAAGCTGTAGACCACACTACCTACCGAGAGTGTTTTCATCTCTATTCTTTGTAGCTGTTTACATACCACCACAGTCAGAGGCTGGCACAAAAATAGCCTTGATTGAGCTGTACTCCGCCATAAGCAAACAAGAAAACGCTCATCCAGAGGCGATGCTCCTAGTAGCCTGGGACTTTAATGCAGGGAAACTTAAATCAGTTTTAACAAATTTCTATCAGCATGTTAAATGTGCAACCAGAGGGAAAATAACTCTGGAGCACCTGTACTCCACACACAGAGACACATACACAGCTCTCCCTCGCCCTCTATTTGGCAAATCTGACCATAATTCCATCCTCCTGATTCCTGCTTACAAGCAAAAATTAAAGCAGGAAGCACCAGTGACTAGATCAATAAAAAAATTGTGATATACTAATCTACAGGACTGTTTTGGTAGCACAGACTGGAATATAATCCGGGATTTCTCCAATGGCATTGAAGAGTACACCACATATGTCATTGGCTTTATCAATAAGTGCATCGATGACGCCGTCCCCACAGTGACCCAAACAGAAGCCATGGATTACAGGCAGCATCCGCACTGAGCTAAAGGCTAGAGCTGCCGCTTTCAAGGAGCGGGACTCTAACCCGGAAGCTTAAAATAATTCCGCTATTCCCTCCGGCGAACCATCAAATAGGCAATGCATCAATACAGGACTAAGATCGAGTCGTACTACACCGGCTCTGACACTCGTCAGATGTGGCAGGGCTTGCAAACCATTACAGA
Source organism: Salvelinus fontinalis (assembly GCF_029448725.1). Classification (NCBI taxonomy): domain Eukaryota; kingdom Metazoa; phylum Chordata; class Actinopteri; order Salmoniformes; family Salmonidae; genus Salvelinus; species Salvelinus fontinalis. Next base: position 20,788,996 of record NC_074678.1, on the reverse strand, counting down.
CTAAAAAGGGAAGCACAGCCCAGTGACACGAGCCTACCAGATGAGCTAAACTACTTCTATGCTCGCTTCGAGGCAAATAACACTGAAACATGCATGAGAGCACCAGCTGCACAGGAAGACTGTGTGATCACGCTCTCCACAGCTGATGAGAGTAAGACAGGTCAACAACACTTTAGACAGGTCAACATTCACAAGGCCACAGGGCCAGACGGATTACCAGAATGTGTACTGCGAGCATGCGCTGACCAACTGGCAAGTGTCTTCACTGACAATTTCAAACTCTCCCTGTTCGAGTCTGTAATACCAACATTTTTTTACTTCTTATGGCTGAAGGGACAGTATTGAGTAGCTTGGATGAAAGGTGCACAGTGGTGCCCAGAGTAAATGGCCTGTTCCTCAGTCATAGTTGGGAATATATGCATATTATTATTAGTATTGGATAGAAAACACTCTGAAGTTTCTAAAACTGTTTGAATTATGTCTGTGAGTTTAACAGAACTCATATGGCAGGCAAAAACCTGAGAAGAAATCCAACCAGGAAGTGAAAAATCTGAGGTTGGTCAATTTTCAACTCATCACCTATTGAAAACACAGTAGGATATGGATCTGTTTGCACTTCCTACGGCTTCCACTAGATGTTAACAGTCTGTAGAACTGTAGAAGCTTCTACTGTGATGTGGGGCTGAATGTGAGGGGAATGAGTCAGTGGTCTGGCAGAGAGCCAGGTCCTGGTCACGCACATTCCACATGATATCGACTTGCGTTCCATTACTTCTATAGACACAAAGGAATTCTCCGGTTGGAACGTTATTGAATATTTATGATAACAACATCATAAAGATTGATTCTATACTTAGTTTGACAAAATTCTTTGACCTGTAATATAACTTTTGTAAGTTTTTGTCCGACGTTCGGCTGGACCTGCACGAGCGTTTGGATTTGTGTACTAAACGTGCTAACAAAAGTAGCTACTTGGATATACAGTGGGGAGAACAAGTATTGGATACACTGCCGATTTTGCAGGTTTTCCTACTTACAAAGCATGTAGAGGTCTGTAATTTTCATCATAGGTACACTTCAACTGTGAGAGACAATTACATAGATCATACGTTTCCTCTAGTTCTTGACCAGGTTTGCACACACTGCAGCAGGGATTTTGGCCCACTCCTCCATACAGACCTTCTCCAGATCCTTCAGGTTCCGGGGCTGTCGCTGGGCAATATGGACTTTCAGCTCCCTCCAAAGATTTTCTATTGGGTTCAGGTCTGGAGACTGGCTAGGCCACTCCAGGACCTTGATGCTTCTTACGGAGCCACTCCTTAGTTGCCCTGGTTGTGTTTTTCGGGTCATTGTCATGCTGGAAGACCCAGCCACGACCCATCTTCAATGCTCTTACTGAGGGAAGGAGGTTGTTGGCCAAGATCTCGCGATACCTGGCCCCATCCATCCTCCCCTCAATACGGTGCAGTCGTCCTGTCCCCTTTGCAGAAAAGCATCCCCAAAGAATGATGTTTCCACCTCCATGCTTCACGGTTGGGATGGTGTTGTTGGGGTTGTACTCATCCTTCTTCTTCCTCCAAACACGGCGAGTGGAGTTTAGACCAACAAGCTCTATTTTTGTCTCATCAGACCACATTACCTTCTCCCATTCCTCCTCTGGATCATCCAGATGGTCATTGGAAAACTTCAGACGGGCCTGGACATGCGCTGGCTTGAGCAGGGGGACATTGCGTGCACTGCAGGATTTTAATCCATGACGGCGTAGTGTGTTACTAATGGTTTTCTTTGAGACTGTGTTCCCAGCTCTCTTCAGGTCATTGACCAGGTCCTGCCGTGTCCATCTGGGCTGATCCCTCACCTTCCTCATGATCATTGATGCCCCACGAGGTGAGATCTTGCATGGAGCCCCAGACCGAGGGTGATTGACCGTCATCTTGAACTTCTTCCATTTTCTAATAATTGCGCCAACAGTTGTTGCCTTCTCACCAAGCTGCTTGCCTATTGTCCTGTAGCCCATCCCAGCCTTGTGCAGGTCTACAATTTTATCCCTGAGGTCCTTACACAGCTCTCTGGTGTTGGCCATTTTGGAGAGGTTGGAGTCTGTTTGATTGAGTGTGTGGACAGGTGTCTTTTATACAGGTAACGAGTTCAAACAGGTGCAGTTAATACAGGTCATGAGTGGAGAACAGGAGGGCTTCTTAAAGAAAAACTAACAGGTCTGTGAGAGCCGGAATTCTTACTGTTTGGAAGGTTATCAAATACTTTTGTCATGCAATAAAATGCAAATTAATTACTTAAAAATCATACAATGTGATTTTCTGGAATTTTAGATTCCGTCTCTCACAGTTGAAGTGTACCTATGATAAAAATTATAGACCTCTACATGCTTTGTAAGTAGGAAAACCTGCAAAATCGGCAGTGTATCAAATACTTGTTCTCCCCACTGTAAATGATGGACATTACCGAACAAAATGAACATTTCTTGTGGAAGTGGGAGTCCTGGGAGTGCATTCCTACGAAGATCAGCAAAGGTTAGTGAAGATTTAGAATGCTTTTTATGAGTTTTGTTGACTGCACAATTTGGCGGGTAACTGTATAGCTTCCTTTTGTGGCTGAACGCTGTTCTCAGATTATTGAATATTGTGCTTTTGCCGTAAAGATTTTTGAAATCTGACACAGCGGTTGCATTAATTCTTATGGCTGCAGTCCCGTTAACGGGATCGATATGACAACAGCCAGTCGAAGTGCAGGGCGCCAAATTCAAAAAACAGAAATCTCATAATTAAAATTCCTCAGACATTCATGTGTCATATCATTTTAAAGGTAATCTTGTTGTTAATCCCACCAAAGTGTCGGATTTCAAATAGGCTTTTCAGCGAAAGCACTACGAACGATTATGTTAGATCACTGTCACGCCCTGGCCTTAGTATTCTTTGTTTTCTTTATTATTTTAGTTAGGTCAGGGTGTGACATGGGGAATGTTTGTGTTTTGTTGGTTTTGGGTGTTTTTTTATGGTAAAGGGGTTGTTGTATAGTATATGGGTTTGTGTGGAGTACATGTGTCTAGTGTTGTCTATATATGTTTAGTGGTCTAGGAGAGTCTATGGTTACCTGAATGAGTTCCCAATTAGAGACAGCTGATTTCGGTTGTCTCTGATTGGGAGCCTTATTTAGGGTAGCCATAGGCTCTCATTGGTTGTGGGTAATTGTCTATGTAGAACGTTTGTAGCCTGTGTGTGTATGTGCACAACGTTATTTAGCTTCACGGTCGTTTGTTGTTTTGTATAGTTTGTATTAAGTGTTTCGTGTTTATTTTTCGTCATCTTTAAAAATAAAAGAAGATGGCTTACTTTCCAAAAGCTGCGTTTTGGTCCATCAATCCGCCACACGATCGTGACAATCACCACAAAACCACAATAATCACAGCCATTTTTTTCAACTAAAGATAGCTTCACAAAAACCAGAATAGAGATAAAATTAATCACTACCCTTCGATTATTTTCATCAGATGACGCTCATAGGACTTCATGTTACACAATACATGCATGTTTTGTTTATTAAATTCATATTTATATAAAAAAAATCTGAGTTTACATTGAGGCGACTAGATTCACTAGTGGCAAAAACATCAAGTGACTTTGCATAGCCACATCGTTTCAACAGAAATACTCATAAATATACATGATAATACAAGTTATACACATGGAATTATAGATATACCTCTCCTTAATGCAACCGCTGTTTCAGATTACAAAAAAACATTACGGAAAAAGAAACCCACGCTATAATCTGAGACGGCGCTCAAAAGTAAAACACCACAGCCGCAAAGATGGCGTCAACATAAACAAGAAAATATATGATACATTTTCCCTTACCTTTGATGATCTACATCAGAAAGCACACCAGGAATCACAGGTCCACAATAAATGTTTGTTTTGTTCGAAAAAATGTCCAAATACATTCTTTTGTTAGCGCGTCTGGTTTACATATCCAAACGCTATTTCTGGTCAGCATTATATCGGACAAAAACTTCAAAAAGTGATATTACCGGTCGAAGAAACATTTCAAACTAAGTACAGAATCAATCATTAGGATGTTTTTAACATATAGCTTCAATAAAGTTCCAACCGGAGTATTCTTTCTTGTCTTCGTGAGCAATGGAACGCAAGTGAGTACCATGAGGAAAAAGCATGATCAGAAAATGGCTGCTTGATGGACACCTGACTGATTCTGCTATCATTCTCTCCCACAACATCATAGAAGTCTCATTAAAATTTCTATTAATGTTTGACATCTAGTGGAACCCCTAGGCAGTGCACAATCATTCATATCTCAGGGGATTTCATTAGGGACTCTGGTGAATACATACAAGCTCAGATTTCTGACTTCATGTTTTGATTTCAACTCAGGATTTTGCCTGCCAATATGAGTTTTGTTAATCTCACAGACATAATTCAAACAGTTTTAGAAACTTTTGAGTGTTTTCTATCCAATACTAATAATAATATGCAAATATTAGCAACTATGACTGAGGAGCAGGCCGTTTGATATGGGCACCTTTCATCCAAGCTAATCAATACTGCCCCTTCAGCCATAAGAAGTTAAGAACAAGTTTATCTTTAATTCTATGTAAAACATGTATCTTTCATCAAAGTTTATGATGAGTATTTATGTTATTTGACGTGGCTCTCTGCAATTTCTCAGGATATTTTGGAGGCAATTCTGAACATGGCGCCAATGTAAACTGAAGTTTTTGGATATAAATATGAACTCAATCGAACAAAACATATATTGTGGAACATGAAGTCCTTTGTGTCATCTGATGCAGATCATCAAAGGTTAGTGATTCATTTTATCTCTATTTCTGCTTTTTATGACCCCTGTCTTTGGCTGGAAAAATGGATGTGTTTTTCGCGGTGACCTACCATAATCGTTTGTGGTGCTTTAGCTGTAAAGCCTATTTGAAATGGGACACTTTGGTGGGATCAACAACAAGATTACCTTTAAAATGGTATAAGATACATGTATGTTTGAGGAATTTTAATTATGAGATTTCTGTTGTTTGAATTTGGCGCACTTCACTTTCACTGGCTGTTGTCATATCATCCCATTAACGGGATTGCAGCCATAAGAAGTGCAGACCACCATAGTGCCCTGTGCCCAAGAACACTAAGGTAACCTGCCTAAATGTCTACTGACTCATAGCACTCACGTCTGTAGCCATAAAGTGCTTTGAAAGGCTGGTCATGGCTCACATCAACACCATCATCCCAGAAACCCTTGACCCACTTCAATTTGCATACCGCCCCAACAGATCCACAGATGATGCAGTCTCTATTACACTCCACACTGCCCTTTCCCACATGGACAAAAGGAATACCTATGTGAGAATGCTATCCGTTGACTACAGCTCAGCGTTCAACACCATAGTGCCCTCAAAGCTCATCAATAAGCTAAGGACCCTGGGACTAAACACCTCCCTCTACAACTGGATCCTGGACTTCCTGATAGGCCGCCCCCAGGGGGTAAGGGTAGGTAACAATACATCCACCACGCTGATCATCAACACAGGGGCCCCTCAGGGGTTCGTGCTCATCCCCTCCTGCACTCCCTGTTCACTCATGACTGCATGTCCAGGCACAACTCCAACACCATCATTAAATTTGCAGATGACACAACAGTGGTAGGCGTGATCACCGACAACGATGAGACAGCCTATAGGGATGAGGTCAGAGACCTGGCCGTGTGGTGCCAGGACAACAACCTCTCCCTCAATGTGATCAAGACAAAGGAGATGATTGTGGACTACAGGAAAAAGAGGGCCGAGCACACCCCCATTCTCATCGATGGGGCTGCAGTGGAGCAGGTTGAGAGCTTCAAGTTCCTTGGTGTCCACATCACCAACAAACTAACATGGTCCATGCACACCAAGACAGTCGTGAAGAGGGCACGACAAAACCTATTCCCCCCCAGGAGACTGAAAAGATTTGGCATGGGTCCTCAGATCTTCAAAAGTTTTTCTGCTGCACCATAGAGAGCATCCTTACTGGTTGTATCAATGCCTGTTATGGCAGCTGCTTGGCCTCTGACCACAAGGCACTAAAGAGGGTAGTGTGAATGGCCCAGTACATCACTGGGGCCTAGCTTCCTGCCATCGAGGACCTCTATACCAGGCGGTGTCAGAGGAAGGCCCTAAAAATTGTCACAGACTCCAGCCACCCTAGTCATAGACTGTTCTCTCTGCTACCCCACGGCAAGCGGTACCTGAGTGCCAAGTCTAGGTCCAAAAGGCTTTTAAACAGCTTCTACCCCTAAGCCATAAGACTCCTGAACATCTAATAAAATGGCTACCCTGACTATTTGCGTTGCCCCCCCCCCCCCTCCACACCACTGCCACTCTCTGTTATCATCACTTTAATAACTCTACCTACATGCACATACTACCTCAACTTACCGGTGCCCCCGCACAACGACTCTGCACCAGCACACCCCTACATATATTGTTATTTTTTTACTGCTGCTCTTTAATTAATTGTTACTTTTATCTCTTATTCTTATCCATATTTTTTTAACTGCACTGTTGTATAGGGGCTCATATGTAAGCATTTCACTGTAAGGTTGTATTCGACGCATGTGACTAATAAAATTGTATTTTATTTGATCTCAGACCCTAATCCCCATAGGCCTATAGTGCACCACTTTTGACCAGAGCCTTGTTTGTGTGCAAACTATGACAAAGGAACACAGCCAACTGTAGCACTGGATTCTTAATAAAAAAACTAATGTTGGATCCTACACTATGCTCTTTCACTTTCCCTAGATAAGACCCAGAAGTCTGGTTCCTCTTTGGTCATCCACCTGCTTCTGTTTGGTGCTATAAAAGGTGACTCATGTACTGACGTGTCTCAACATGGCATAACTACGCAATGGTGGAGAGAACCAAGAGGCAATATTTTATTTATAGGTCAGAATCAATGATAAGGGTGACTGAGCTATGCATGTGTGTGCGTGCCTGCGTGCCTGTCTAATCGTGAGTGTTAATAAAAAAAGATGGTCGAAGTGATTTGCAATTGATGGCCAGTATTCTATCTGATTGGCCATGGAAAGAACAGTTGGAAAGCCAGAGGAAAATCTAAGAGTGTGTCAAAGCAGAGTGCTCATTATAGGGATAGAAAGCACAGGATGTCTGTCCAGGTTGCCGTGGCTCAACAGAATAATGAGGACTTGTCTGGATAGGTTTGTGTTGCAGGAGCTGCAGTTTGCAAAAATGATGTCCTTGGCAGGTGAGGTGAGCTCATATTTTTGTCGTATATAGGTAGCTCATATCGTTGGAATTTTTCATAAATGCTCAGTTTGTATTTATTTGATAATATTGGCAAATTAATAATGTAATAGTGTTTATAAACAGCTTATAAGCAGACCTTCTAATAAAGTGTTATTCAGGTGACATTTTCAGGTATGCACAGTATTTTCTCTATACAACTGCCTAACAGTCAATAGAGTATTCATTCTAGCTTGTTCATTAACACCAATGAAGTGTCTCAGTGACAAGCAACCAGGGAAGAGTTACCAAAGATAATATTTTAATTACCAGATACTAGACAGCTTTTGTCACTACTTTGTCAGATCAGTATCATGTGTTGTGATTTGTTTATTGAAGACATAATGTTGGCTGGTTACAGTACAGACATTTGAATGTATATTCCCGAAATAGAGTTGTGCTGCTGTACAGACATAGATGGACTGGTTGGGGTTTACTACAAGTGGATTCTTTTAGATTCACAAGATAATAATTATGTAGTTTGATTCATAGTTTGACAAAATGGGAGAGAAATAGACATGTTTTCGTTTAGATGATGTACAGTGCCTTCGGAAAGTATTCAGACCACTTGAATTTCCACATTTTGTTACGTTACAGCCTTATTCTAAAATTGATTTAAAAAAAATCTTTAACAATCTACACACAATACCCAATAATGACAAAGTGAAGAGGTTTTTAGAAATTTTTCCAAATTAATAAAATAAAGTAAACGGAAATACCTTATTTACATAAGTATTCAGTCCCTTTGCAATGAGACTCCAAATTGAGCTCCGGTGCATCCTGTTTCCATTGATAAACCTTGAGATGTTTCTACAACTTGACTGGAGTCCACATGGGGTAAATTCAATTGATTGGACATGATTTGGAAAGGTATACACCTGTCTATATGACCAAACCAACATTTCTGCAGTATTGAATGTCCCCAAGAACACAGGTTCTGCCATCATTCTTAAATGGAAGAAGTTTGGAACCACCAAGACTCTTCCTAGAGCTGGGCGCCCGGCCAAACTGAGCAATCGGGGGAGAAGGACCTTGGTCACTCTGACAAAGCTCTAGAGTTCCACTGTGGAGATGGGAGAAACTTCCAGAAGGAGAACCATCTCTGCAGCACTCCACCAATCAGGCCTTCATGATAGAGTGGCCAGACCGATGCCACTCCTCAGTAAATGGCCCATGACAGCCCGCTTGGAGTTTGCCAAAAGGCCCCTAAAGATTATCAGATGATGACAAACATTGATTCTCTGGTCTGATGAAACCAAGATTCACCATCATTGGCCTGAATGCCAAGAGTCACGTCTGGGACGGTGGTGAAGCATGGTGGTGGCACATCATGCTGTTGGGGTGTTTTTCAGAGACTAGTCAGGATCAAGGGGAAAAAGAATGGAGCAAAGTACAGAGAGATCCTTGATGAAAACCTGCTCCAGAGCGCTCAGGACCTCAGATTCGTGCGAAGGTTCACCTTCCAACAGGACAACGACCCCAAGCACACAGCCAAGACAACACATGACTGGCTTCGGGACAAGTCTCAATGTCCTTGAGTGGCACAGCCAGAGCCCGGACTTGAACCCGATCAAACATTTCTGGAGAGACCTGAAAATAGAAGAAGAATGGGAGAAACTCCCCAAATACAGGTTTTCCACGCTTGTAGTGTCATACTCAAGGCTTTAATTGCTGCCAAAGGTCCTTCAACAAAGTACTAATTTAAGAGTCTGAATACTTATGTAAAATTGATATCTGTTTTTTCTTTTTAATAAATTAGCTAAAATTTCCAAACAGTTTTTGCTCTGTCATTAGAGAGTATTTGTGTGTAGATTGATGAGAAAAAAAACGATTTAAGCAATTTTACAATAAGGCTATAACGTAACAAAATGTGGAAAAAGTCAAGGGGTCTGAATACTTTCCGAATGGCACAGTAAGTGAGTTAGACTGTCGGGTGCTTTATTTCTGGTCATCATCATCATCAAGTGCTGAAAATATTTTGCAACTCTTACAATGGTAGTAGAGTTTAAAAAATATTATATTGTTTAAACCAAGGCGTTTTGCCTTGTAGCCTAAACAGCTTCTACCCCCAAGCCATAAGACTACTGAACATCTAATGAAATGGCAACCCAGACTACTTGCATTGCCCCCCCTCCCTCTTTTACGCTGCTGCTACTCTCTGTTATTATCTATGCATAAGTCACTTTAATAACTCTACCCACATATATATATTACCTCAATGACCTTGACTAACTAACCGCCCATTGACTCTGTACCAGTACCCCCTGTATATAGCTTCGCTATTGTTATTTTACTGCTGCTCTTTAATTATTTGTTACTTTGTTTATTTTTTGTTGTTGTATTTTTCTTAAAACTGCATTGTTGGTTAAGGGCTTGTAAGTAAGCATTTCACTGTAAGGTCTGTAAGGTCTACCTGTTGTATTCGGCACATGTGACAAATAACATTTGATTTGATTTGCTATAGTATTGTGCACATGCACTCTTGTTCACTTTAGTTCCCTTCCAAACGCTTCAGGACTGTTTATAGCCTCACAATGTTTTCAACACTCCAAGCCAAGGAAGGGATCAACAGTAGATTCATTCACTCTATTTTCCTTTTGAAGACTGGAAGGCAAAATTTGGGCTTGGAAGTTCGGCGCTACCGAGTCAGCCCAAACCTCGGATTTTTACTCACCAGTAAAAATATGTTAAACGGAACATAGAGACCTTGCCGGTCAATTTCAGCAGAACATTTAATTGAATTAAGGTATGCATGTAATTAATGGTTAGGAAAAGAGAGAAAATTATATGCTGAACCCGATAATCCAAATGGCTTCTTTCTCCTTGTTAATTGTAAATCTAAGAGTAACAGTAGGCACAGGGGCAATTAGTAATATCAAAGGCTTGGCACAAGGTGTTTTGGACCTGATCCATACAATTTACATTTTAAAGCACACAATTAAGACAAACAACATGATTACAACAAATGTCATGCATAATTAACCACTTCCATACCAAGGCCAGTTACCCTGCACTACAAACCAAATTCCATCCTCAAAAGCATTATGATTCCACTCACATACACAGCTATAGTATCTATTAACAGTTAAGGCAGGATATGTATCAGATGGGAATACATAACCTAAAATTACCACTGTCCATTAGGCCTTCAGTTTATCCGTGAAGGGGATGGGGGCCTGAGGGCTGGACAAACCAACTGTGTTAATATGCTAAGGTTAAGCCGGTGAACAGCCAGACATTCTAACCACTAGGGAATTGAAACCATTTGTGGTGACAAAATGTTTATTTTAGATTCAGAATCTTCCCACTCCTGTTAGGAGAAACCAATTAATTTATAGACGGGTTGCATAACAACAATTTTGCATTTGGAGTGGATTTTGTAAGAGGGAATACAAACAATCGACAGTAATATTTTGGGTTTGTTTTTAGTTCATCTCCAAATTTCCAGAAGTCAAGGATGATTTAAAACAAACAGGATGCAGACTACTAAAGCAACTTTACAGCATATTTTTCTGGTATAAAAAAGTAGCGTTAGGAGGACTGTCCTACTGTATGTGTGACCTGTGTGGTGTGGGTTTATGGGGCGTGTAGGTCACTGATAGGAAGTAGTGCAGCCTCCGTGTACAGCAATAGCACGTGATAAATGATTTAGGCCCAGAAAGCTGTAAGCTTGTAGGACAGTGGCCTGGCCTTATCATAGAGGTCTATTCCACTATTTACCATTTCCCGCTCTCCATGCTGTGATGAAGCATGGGCTGATTACTGTAACTAATGGCATGGCTGATTGTCATAATTATCATTACATCAGTGAAACTAACAGCTTGCTAGAACCCAATCTGCTCTGTATCACACACACCTGTGGAATGTGGATGTACCTGAGGACTATATACAAGCAAATCAGAATATTCAACATGTTGCTAATCAGTAAAAAAAAAAAATTGTGTGTGTGGACGTGTTTAACCATTCTTTTGGGGACCAGAAGTCCCCACAAGAAGGGTAAAGAAACAAACATTTTACTAACTGGGGACATTCTGTTAGTCCCCACAAGGTCAAATGCTGTTTCTAAGGGTTTTAGGGTTAAGGTTAATGTTAGGGTTAGAATTAGGTTCAGAGTTAGGGTTATGAATTAGGGTTTGTTTTTGGGTTAGGGATAAGAGTTAGGGTTAAGGTTAGGACAAGGGTCATGGTTAGGTTAAGAGTTTAGAATGGGACTAAATTGTGTCCTCGCAAGGTTCGTTATACAAGACTGTGTTTGTGCGTGTGTGTGTGTAAGTGTTTGCGTGCGTGCATGCATTGGTGTGTGTGTCTTTGTTATTTGTACAAATACAGATGCCAAGCAACATTGGTTTAACGACCTTTGCTCAATAGTCTATGCAAGGAACAGAGTGCAGTTTAATATTGGAAGATAATCACAAACTTGACATGTGGAGATTATGTAAAATCAGTAAGATGAAAGTCTTTACTCTTGTTCTACCTTGTAAGAGTTTAACCTTGCTTATACATCTGTGTGTGTGTTCATTTGGGCAAGAGCTTGCGTATGCATGAAATGAGTGTATGTGTGTGTGATTCCCTGACTGACGTGCAAAGCTTTGTCTCCATTCTAAGAGAGCTGACCCGGGTCAGAGAGCCCCCCTTAGGGTCTGCTTGATGGGATGCATCCTGTTCAGAATCATGATCCCAACAACACTGACATCCTGCTGGGTCACTGATGATATCAGGCTCCTCAGCTGATTATTTAGTTTTACAAAAAGGTCAGGTATTACTGTGCACATCTCCTCATGCCATGTCAAAGGCTTATACGTGATGACACAACAACATGCAAACCCTTGAGTTGATTGGCACTGTACCATGGCAACCGCATCTCTGTGGTTATAGGTTCCTAATATAGTGAGAATAGATGGAGACGGGTGCAGTCTCTCTGTCTGTCAGAGGTGGGCAATGCAGGGCCAGATGTTGTTTGGACACACACTGTGACAGCAGATTACATGGCCAGGCTGGACTAAAGCTTTACAGGCTGAAGGTCACTGGTAGGATGACTGTACGACACCCCGTCAGCTGTCACCAACAGTGGGACAGAGATGGGTGGTTTTGGATAGTCCCCAAATAAAGAATGTTCAGCTGTCTTCAAATACCGGGATGTGTGAAGAAATTAGTGGTGGAGTCAAGGTTGTGTCCTCAGGAAAGAATAAAATGTTTTGTATCACAGGAAATTTATCAATCTCCTACACCTCTACGTTTCTAGAGAGGTGACGGACCTATAAATCAAATCAAATCAAATGTTATTGGTCACATACACGTGATTAGTAGATGTTATTGTGGGTGTAACGAGATGCTTGTGCTTCTAGCTCTGACAGTGCAGTAATATCTAACAAGGTTAACAAATTACACAACATATACCCAATACACACAAATCTAAGTAGGAATGAATTAAGACTATATACATATGGAAGAGCGATGTCTGAGCGGAACGGACTAAGATACAGTAGAATAGTATAGAATACAGTATATACATATGAGATGAGTAATGCAAGATACAGTATGTAAACATTATTAAGTGAATGAGATATGGTAGCATAGTATAGAAAACAGTATAAACATATGAGATCAGTAATGCCAGATATGTAAACACTAAGTGACTAAGATACCGTAGAATAGTATAGAATACAGTATATACATATGAGATTAGTAATTAAAGTGACTAGTGTTCCATTCCTTAAAGTGGCCAGTGATTCCTAGTCTATTCCTATAGGCAGCAGCCTCTAATGTTCTAGTGATGGCTGTTTAACAGTCTGATGGCCTTGAGATAGAATCTGTTTTTCAGTCTCTCGGTCCCAGCTTTGATGCACCTGTACTGACCTCGCCTTCTGGATGATAGCGGGGAAAACAGGCAGTGGCTTGGGTGGTTGATGGCCTTGATGATCTTTTTGGCCTTCCTGTGACATTGGGTGCTGTAGGTGTCCTGGAGGTCGGGTAGTTTACCCCCGGTAATGCGTTGTGCTGTACCAGGCGGTGATACAGCCCAACAGGATGCTTTCAATTGTGCATCTGTAAAAGTTTGTGAGGGTTTTAGGTGACAAGCCAAATTTCTTTAGCCTCACTGTCTTCTTCACGCTGTCTGTATGGGTGGTCCATTTCAGTTTGTCAGTGATGTGTACGCCAGTGAACTTGAAGCTTTCCATCTTCTCCCTGTGGTCCCTTCGATGTAGATAGGGGGATGCACCCTCTGCTGTTTCCTGAAGTGCATGATCATCTCCTTTGTTTTGTTGACGCCCTCACCTCCTCCTTGTAGACTGTCTCGTCATCGTTGGTAATCAAGCCTACTAATGCTGTGTCGTCTGCAAACTTGATGATTGAGTTGGAGGCGTGCCTGGCCACGCAGTCATGGGTGAACAGGGAGTACAGGAGGGGGCTGAGCACGCATCCTTGTGGGGCCCCAGTGTTGAGGATCAGTGGAGTGGAGATGTTGTTTCCTACCTTCACCACCTGGGAGCGGCCCGTCAGGAAGTCTAGGACCCAGTTGCATAGGGAGGGCTTCAGACCCAGGGCCTCGAGCTTAGTGATGAGCTTGGATGTTCTATGGTGTTGAATGCTGAGCTATAGTCAATAAATAGCATTCTTACATTAGGTATTTATTTTGTCCAGATGGGATAGGGCAGTGTGCAGAGTGGTGGCGATTGCATCATCTGTGGATCTATTGGGTCGTAAAGCTAATTGAAGTGGGACTAGCGTGACAGGTAAGGTAGAGGTGATATGATCCTGGAATAGTCTCTCAAAGCACTTCATGACGACAGAGGTGATAGTCATTAACTTCTTGACGCTAGGGGTCAGATTATTATTTTTTTAAATAACGTTCCCAAGGTAAATGGACAATTTCTCAGGTCCAGATCGTAAAATATGCATACAATTTACAGATTAGGATAGAAAAGTTTCCAAAACTGTCAAAATATTGTCTGTGAGTATAACAAAACTGATTTTGCAGGCGAAAACCTGAGGAAATCTAACCCCGAAGTGATATTTTTTTTAAATCTGTGTTTCATTGCCCGTCTTTCTTCCATTTAAAGGGATATCAACCAGATTCCTTTTCCAATGGCTTCCTCAGGCTGTGACCAGGCTTTAGACATAGTTTCAGGCTTTTATTTTGAAAAGCGAGCGAGATTTTTCAAAACTAGTCAGGTGTCCTTTGATTAGTTCCTGTGCACGAGAGGGGTAGCTCTCCATATTCTTTCTTTCTTTTATTGAATAGGTTATCTTGTCAATAGGGGGTGCTGTTAGCACTTTGTAATAATTTCGTTCCCAAATTAAACTGCCTCGTACTCAATTCTTGCTCGTACAATATGCATATTATTATTACTATTGGATAGAAAACACTCTAGTTTCTAAAACCGTTTGAATTATATCTGTGAGTGAAACAGAACTGGACTTAGAGCAATTTTCCTATGTGGATGTGAGAATGCAGAATTTTGCTGGCTGTTCTGAGATCTGTTTATAAATCTGCATGTCTTCTATTGGTTGAGATGCACTGCATACGCCTTCCCCTGGTTGTTAGCGAATAGTGAGACTTGAAATGGAGTCTCTACGCAGATCTGAAAGGTTATAAATAGCTTGGGAAGGAAGGGTCTGGTCTTTTCCCTCTTCGCTCTGACGCAGGAAGGAGCTTGGCATATCGTACTAGAACCTTCGGTTATAGCTCTTAGAAATATCCGGCTGTGTTTTTATTCGATATAGGCGTTAACTTTTTATGGCTGCAGGGGCAGTATTGAGTAGCTCTGATTAAAGGTGCCCATTTCAAACGGCCTCGTACTCAATTCTTGCTCGTACAATATGCATATTATTATTACTAATGGATAGAAAACTCTCTCTAGTTTCTAAAACCGTTTGAATTATATCTGTGAGTCAAACAGAACTCATTTGGCACAAACTTCCTGACCAGGAAGTGGAAAGTCTGAAATCGATGCTCTGTTCTACTTCCTGCCTATACATGGGCATGATACGTATTAGTATACGTGCACTTCATACACCTTCCCCTGGATGTCAAGAGGCGGTGAGAGAAGAAATTTCGTGTTTATCTTGGTCTGAAGTGGAATACAAGCTCTTTGTATGACGTGTCCGCCCATTTCCTGTTTTCTGGAGAGCGCGAAAGGGACTTGGATTTGCATTTCTGTTTAGCTGCCGTTATAGGCGACTAATATCTCCGGCTTTGATTTTATTTGATACATGTGACCATATCATCGCAAAGTATGTTTTTTCAATATAGTTTCATCAGATTATTGAAATTTTTTCGGGAGTTTTGCCGTGTTCCGTTCTCTTCCGTTTGTTGACATGGAGAGATTCGAGCCACTTGGCAAGTGCGCTTGCTAAATCGAGAGGGAAAATGGACGTTCTAAATCCAAACAACGATTGTTCTTGACAAAGGACACCTTGTCTAACATTCTGATGGAAGATCACCAAAAGTAAGAAACATTTTATGATGCTATTTCATATATCTGTCGTGCATGTGAACTAGTTGCCGGCGCCCAACTTTGGGGTACTCAGCTATACCGAAGCTGGATGTCGTAATGAAGTTATTATTTTGAATTCTAACACTGCGATTTCATTAAGAACTAATGGATCAATCTTTTCCTATACAACATGTATTTTTTAGTTATGTTTATGAATAGCTATTTGGTCAGAATATGTGTGTCAGAAAACGTGTCAGAAAAATATCGTTGCTGTTTAGACGTTGTGGAAAAAGTAGCTAAGATAGCAACATGTATAACCACTGATTTCAGCTCTAAATATGCACATTTTCGAACAAAACATAAGTGTATGTATAACCTGATGTTATAGGACTGTCATCTGATAAAGAATATCAAGGTTAGTCAAAAATTATATATCCTTTGCTGGTTTGTTACGATCGCTAACTTTTACTGCTGGGAAATGGTTTGTCTTTCTGGCTATTGTGGTAAGCTAATATAACGCTATATTGTGTTTTCGCTGTGAAACACTTAATAAATCGGAAATATTGGCTGGAATCACAAGATGCCTGTCTTTCATTTGCTGTACACTATGTATTTTTCAGAAATGTTTTATGATGAGTAATTAGGTATTTGACGTTGGTGTCTGTAATTATTCTGTCTGCTTTCGGTGCAATTTCTGATTGTAGCTGCAATGTAAACTATGATTTATACCTGGAATATGCACATTTTTCGAAACAAAACATAGATTTATTGTATAACATGTTATAAGACTGTCATCTGATGAAGTTGTTTGTTGGTTAGTTAGGTTGGCTTTGTGCATGCTACCTGTGCTGTGAAAAATGTCTGTCCTTTTTTGTATTTGGTGGTGAGCTAACATAAATATACGTGCTGTTTTAGCTGTAAAACATTTTAAAAATCGGACTTGTTGGCTGGATTCACAAGATGTGTACCTTTCATTTGCTGTATTGGACTTGTTAATGTGTGAAAGTTAAATATTTAAAAAATATATATTTTGAATTTTGCGCCCTGCACTTGAGCTGGCTGTTGTCATAAGTGTACCGACGTCGGGCTTGCAGCCATAAGAAGTTAAAGACATCATAATGTTGTTATTTTAAACCGAATTATATCAGTTTATGTCAGTATATTGCGATTTTCGGGTATTTATTTTTGTGGCGTTCTAGGGAGTTTGGTATCTCTGGCTCACATGCTAATGTTTACTGCTAATTGCAACGTTGAAGAGGACATTCTACAACCGAGCAACGATTCTTTTGGACAAAGGACACCTTTCCAAAGATTCTGATGGGAGTTCATCAAAAAGTAAGAACTATTTATGCTGTTAATTCGTTGTTCTGTTGAAAAATGTAAAATGCATAAGCCGCCATTAATTTCAGTGCAGCCTCGCTTTAACGCACGCTGTATGTTGTAGTAACGTTAATTTTAAAAATGTAACACAGCGATTGCATTAAGAACTAATGTGTCTTTCATTTGCTGTCCAACCTGTATTTTTTTGTCAAGTTTATGATTATTTATTGATTAGAATAGGTGCCTCTCCAAAGATTTCTCCCGACATTTTCTTGGTAGCTTGGCTACTTTTCTCATTGTTTACCCATGATTTGTGCCGCTAAATATGCACATTTTCAAACAAACTCTATGTGCATTGTGTAATATGATGTTATAGGACTGTCATCTGAAGAATTCTGAGCAGGTCAGTGAAAAAATTAATATACACTGCTCAAAAAAATAAAGGGAACACTTAAACAACACAATGTAACTCCAAGTCAATCACACTTCTGTGAAATCAAACTGTCCACTTAGGAAGCAACACTGATTGTCAATAAATTGCACATGCTGTTGTGCAAATGGAATAGACAAAAGGTGGAAATTATAGGCAATTAGCAAGACACCCCCCAAAACAAGAGTGATTCTGCAGGTGGTGACCACAGACCACTTCTCAGTTCCTATGCTTCCTGGCTGATGTTTTGGTCACTTTTGAATGCTGGCGGTGCTCTCACTAGTGGTAGCATGAGACGGAGTCTACAACCCACACAAGTGGCTCAGGTAGTGCAGTTCATCCAGGATGGCACATCAATGCGAACTGTGGCAAAAAGGTTTGCTGTGTCTGTCAGCGTAGTGTCCAGAGCATGCAGGCGCTACCAGGAGACAGGCCAGTACATCAGGAGATGTGGAGGAGGCCGTAGGAGGGCAACAACCCAGCAGCAGGACCGGTACCTCCACCTTAGTGCAAGGAGGTGCACTGCCAGAGCCCTGCAAAATGACCTCCAGCAGGCCACAAATGTGCATGTGTCAGCATATGGTCTCACAAGGAGTTTGAGGATCTCATCTCGGTACCTAATGGCAGTCAGGCTACCTCTGGCGAGCACATGGAGGGCTGTGCGGCCCCACAAAGAAATGCCACCCCACACCATGACTGACCCATTGCCAAACCGGTCATGCTGGAGGATGTTCCAGGCAGCAGAACGTTCTCCACGGCGTCTCCAGACTCTGTCACATGTGCTCATGTGCTCAGTGTGAACATGCTTTCATCTGTGAAGAGCACAGGGCGCCAGTGGCGAATTTGCCAATCTTGGTGTTCTCTGGCAAATGCCAAACGTCTTGCACGGTGTTGGGCTGTAAGCACAACCCCCACCTGTGGACGTCGGGCCCTCATACCACCCTCATGGAGTCTGTTTCTGACCGTTTGAGCAGACACATGCACATTTGTGGCCTGCTGGAGGTCATTTTGCAGGGCTCTGGCAGTGCACCTCCTTGCACTAAGGCGGAGGTACCGGTCCTGCTGCTGGGTTGTTGCCCTCCTACTGCCTCCTCCACGTCTCCTGATGTACTGGCCTGTCTCCTGGTAGCGCCTGCATGCTCTGGACACTACGCTGACAGACATAGCAAACCTTTTTGCCACAGTTCGCATTGATGTGCCATCCTGGATGAACTGCACTACCTGAGCCACTTGTGTGGGTTGTAGACTCCGTCTCATGCTACCACTAGATTGAGAGCACCGCCAGCATTCAAAAGTGACCAAAACATCAGCCAGGAAGCATAGGAACTGGGAAGTGGTCTGTGGTCACCACCTGCAGAATCACTCGTGTTTTGGGGGGTGTCTTGCTAATTGCCTATAATTTCCACCTTTTGTCTACTCCATTTGCACAACAGCATGTGAAATTTATTGAGAATCAGTGTTGCTTCCTAAGTGGACAGTTTGATTTCACAGAAGTGTGATTGACTTGGAGTTACATTGTGTTGTTTAAACGTTACCTTAACTAACTTGGCAAATTGATTGTCACTTTTATTATTTGAAGATTTGATAATGGAGGAAAGGACCTACTATATATCGATATTACATGTATAGGGGCAGAAATGGTCAATGAAAAGGGAATCTGGCCTGCCATTTTGACTAAAAGGACATAGATTGCATTATTAATGTTAGTCTATTGGTGCAACCTAGCATTGTGCATTTACCATGACATGCGTTTTTTAGACATGTACATTTCTGATATACTTGTATCTTGTTAATTATTGAAAGATATTACTTATACAGTGGCAAGAAAAAGTATGTGAACCCTTTGGAATTACCTGTATATCTGCATAAATTGGTCATCAAATTTGATCTTCCTCTAAGTCACAACAATAGACAATATTGTGCTTAAAATAATAACACACATATTTTTCTTGTATATATTGAATACATAATTTAACCATAATTTAAACATTCACAGTGTAGGTTGGAAAAAGTATGTGAAACCCTAGAATAATGACTTCTCCAAAAGCAAATTGGACTCCAGGTTAGCTGACTCCTGACCCCAATCAATGAGACGAGATTGGAGATGTTGGTTAGAGCTGCCCTGCCCAATGCCTTGCCCTATAAAAAACACTCACAAAATTTGAGTTTGCTATTCACAAGAAGCATTGTCTGATGTGAACCATGCCTTGGAACAAAAGAGTTCTCAGAAGACCTACGATTAAAAATTGTTGACTTGCATAAAGCTGGAAATGGTTATAAAAGTATCTCTAAAAACCTTGATGTTCATCAGTCCACGGTAAGACAAACTGTCTATAAATGGAGAAAGTTCAGCACTGTTGCTACTCTCCCTAGGAGTGGCCGTCCTGCAAAGATGACTGCAAGAGCACAGTGCAGAATGCTCAATGAGGTTAAGAATAATCCTAGAGTGTCAGCTAAAGACTTATAGAAATCTCTGGAACATGCTAACATCTCTGTTGACGAGTCGAGAATACGTAAAACACTAAATAAGAATGATGTTCATGGGAAAACACCACTGAAGAAGCCACTACTGTCCAAAAAAAACATTGCTGCACATCTGAAGTTTGCAAAAGTGCACCTGGATGTTCCACAGCGCTACTGGCAAAATATTCTGTGGACAGATGATACTAACGTTGAGTTGTTTGGAAGGAACACACAACACTATGTGTGGAGAAAAAAAGGAACAGGACACCAACATCAAAGCCTCATCAAAACTGTAAAGTATGGTGGAGGGATCATCATGGTTTGGGGCTGCTTTGCTGCCTCAGGGCCTGGACAGCTTGCTATCATCGACGGAAAAATGAATTCCCCAGTTTATCAAGACATTTGGCAGGATAATATTAGACTATCTGTCCGCCAATTGACACTCAACAGAAGTTGGGTGATGCAACAGGACAACGACCCAAAACACAGAAGTAAATCAACAACAGAACGGCTTGAACAGAAGAAAATACGCCTTCTGGTGTGGCCCAGTCAGAGTCCTGACCTCAACCCGATTGAGATGCTGTGGCATGACCTCAAGAGAGCGGTTCACACCAGACATCCCAAGAATATTGCTGAACTGAAACAGTTTTGTAAAGCAATTATAGAAAATGGTTGGTCGAGGTTATTGCTGCCAGAGGGTCAACCAGTTATTAAATCTAATGGTTCACATACTTTTCCCACCCTGCACTGTGAATGTTTACACGGTGTGTTCAGAAAAAGACATGCAAACATATAATTGTTTGTGTGATATTAGTTTAAGCAGACTGTGTTTGTCTGTTGTTGTGACCTAGATGAAGATCAGATAAAATTTTACGAACAATTCATGCAGAAGTCCAGGTATCCAGGCTCATGTGCTTCAGAACGACTGACTTCCTTTCTAACTCATACACCTGTGTTTGATACCAATGTATAATATGTTTATAACTTCAATTTTGATGTCACAGACTATTAGTCCTGGCATCTAGACATTTGAGAGCAGTAACAATTGGAATTGTTGGTGTTGTGGGCACACGTTGTTGTTTTTCTAAATCAAGGTTCTACTTTAAAAATACAACTACCGTATTGTGTTACAGCTGCAAACTTCAGTGAAGTCTTGTTGCGCATCCTGACAAGGGATGATATAAGGGATATTTTTCCGGAAAAGAGCACTTTCTGAAGAGAATAAGTTTCTGGGAAACAATTCATACTGAGTTAAACCAGCAGGTAAACGCAAGCTTCTGCTTGCACATGCTTTCTAGCAACAGTTTCCTCCAATATTTTCACACAATAATTAATGTTGGAGGGAAGAAAATACTTAGCAATTTGAATGTTGTTTAAATAACTTTTATTCGGAGTAGACTCATGTACAGTAGCTGGATCGGCGTTACTGAAGATAGGGTCATTGTAATGCACATTGACATTAGACTAACTGTCAGAAGCAGCACAGCCTCCCAAGTCTGAAAGCACCTGCCTGTCACGCCTGCTCCCACTCAGGCTGCCCATCATTACGCAACCCTGTCACCATCTTTACCCGCATCAGCGCTTCTTTGGACTCACCTGGACTCCTTCACTTTGTTGATTGCCCCCTCTATTTCTGTATGTTCCAAAGTTTGATCCCCGTGTCAGCATTAATGTTGTTATGTTCCCCCTGTCCAGATGCTGTTCTTGTTTTGTTTCATGACCATTTATCCAATAAATCTTCACTCCCTGTACTTGCTTCTCGTCTCCCAGCGTCTGTCCTCACACTGCCATTTGGGTGAGACACACCATTACAAACCTAGTCTCCATTCTGAGGGCAACTGTTGAGACTGATGAAGATGACAGATACTCTTCATAAGAAGAGATAATGGCAATGGCTAAGAGACTTGTTGAATACTATCCTGTGCTGCAAGACCAGCCCTCTGGCTTTACACATAGAGGAGTAAATATGTCTATTTTAATAAAGGGACACTTCACCAGTTTTTCAACCTCAAATTTAATGTGGGGAAGTGCATAGTGTACATGCATATTTCTGGAAAAACATTATGTGATCAAGTCCTTACATGCCACAGATGTACAGTGTACAAAGGACTGTATAAGAGAGTTCAGAATATAGGATCACCAAAGAAGATGTAGGGCCCAACACCACAGAGGGGCTGTGGACTGAAAAGGCATCGCATTGATTTTGATACTTCAAGCGACCAGGGCAATGAGACCTCAACCGAGGACGTTGTTGTTGACTCTAGAGCCTGAACTGTGGATGTCTCTCCTGTCAGAAGCACCACAGCCTACCCTGTCAGAAGCAGCCCAGCCTCCCCTGTCAGAAGCACCACAGCCTTCCCTGTCAGAAGCACCACAGCCTACCCTGTCAGAAGCACCACAGCCTCCCCTGTCAGAAGCACCACAGCCTTCCCTGTCAGAAGCACCACAGCCTTCCCTGTCAGAAGCACCACAGCCTTCCCTGTCAGAAGCACCACAGCCTTCCCTGTCAGAAGCACCACAGCCTCCCTAGTCAGAAGCACCACAGCCTCCCTAGTCAGAAGCACCACAGCCTCCCTAGTCAGAAGCAGCACAGCCTCCCTAGTCAGAAGCAGCACAGCCTGCAACCGCATACTCTTCATAACGCATTGCTAGATTTGGTTGATAGTCTAAACAGTTTGCCAATCGCACAATAATGGGGGTAGAGAGATGATCTTAATATCATCTGAAAGATGAGAATTTTCTCTTTGTGACAATCAAATATTATGGAAGAGAGCAGTTAAGGAAAAACTTGCAGATTAGCGACATGATTATAGAGTCCACCAAACATAAGATATAAATGCTTTATGCTGGTCAACTGCTTCTGCAATTTACTCCAAAATACCCCAAAGTAGTCCCCTGACTCCAAAATCAGTAACACCAGAATACATTCAAAGAACCCCTTCTTTGGGGCATAGGATGACAGCATCAAAGTTTTGGCATTAAAAGTCTTCCGATGTGACTCACCACCTGGATTCGGTCTTATGAAGCAAAATGTGAGACAGTGTTTTTTACATTGGATAAAAGACAGAGCTACAAAATGGTATATCATACACTGCATTTGAGGAACAATGAGAAAGTAATCCTGCTTTGAAATCAACTTATAAACTCACTTTTGAAAAAATCGCCTTTGAATGTTTTGGTATCTAGTGAAGAACTCTTCTTTGTCTACACCCATTCAGCATCGTTCACACCCTCTTAAGCTTTAGCTCCAACCATCTCGTTTCACTCTCGGAGTGCACACTTGACACTCTGGCCGATCATTTGTTTACCTCTAGATAATTAACATGAAAACAGCCTAACCAGCTCTGCTGGCAATAATTTCATTAGGCTTGAACTAGAAAAGCAAACGCCTCTGGGAAACTAATAATAACGTCCGCTAGGGAGCCACCTAGCTAACATTAGCCAGCTAGCTAACAGTACACTTTAGCTTAAGACATATAGCTAGCTAGCTAGGTAAACAATGAACCTAGCTGGGTAAACAACATTTAAGAGCACACACGGTTGCTCTGGGGTGCTCTGAAATTCTATCTGGGTGCTCCTAATTTTTTTATATTGGGAGCACTGGTGCTACCAAAAGAAAGAAAAACGTCACCCATGTGCCCAAGGCAGTGAGGGGTATTTGCTATTTAATGCAGTTGGGGCAATGTTTGGTAGATGCTTAAGAATTGTGGTACAGATAAGATTGAAATATAGTATCTAATTTACATAAGTATTCACATCCCTGAGTCAATAGATGTCAGAATCACCTTTAACAGCAATTACAGTGGTGAGTCTTTCTGGGTAAGTCTCTAAGAGCTTTGCACACCTGGATTGCAGATTATTTTCAAATTATTCTTTAAGTTGGTTGATGATCATTGCTAGACAGCCATTTTCATGTCTTGCAATATATTTTCAAGCTAATTTAAGTCAAAACTGTAACTAGGCCACTCAGGAACATTCAATGTTGTCTGGTAAGTAACTCCAGCGTATATTTGACCTTATGTTTTAGGTTCTTGTCCCACTGAAAGGTGAATTTGTCTCCCAGTGTTTTCCTTTAGGATTTTGCCTGCTGTTTAGCTCTATTCCGTTTCTTTTTTTCCTAAAAAACTCCATAGTCTTGCCGATGACAAGCACACCAATAACATGATGTAGCCAACAACATAGTGAAACATATGAAGAGTGGTACTGAGTGATGCTTTGTATTCAGGACATAATGTTAATTTATTTGCACATTGTTTGCCGTTTTACTTTAGTGCCTTATTGCAAACAGGAGGATTTATGTTAGGAATATTTTTTATTCTGTACAGGCTTCATTCTTTTCACTGTCATTTAGGTTAGTATCGTGGAGGAACTACAATGTTGTTGATCTAGCCTCTGTATATAGCTAAGTTATCATAACTCAGTGTGTATTTATTATAGCTTTTGTTATTACTTTTCTATTATTTATTTATTTTCTTTCTCTCTGCATTGTTGGGAAGGGCCCGTAAGTAATTCACTGTTAGTCTACACCTGTTGTTTACGAAGCATATGACAAATACAATTTGATTTGATTTGATTAATGTGATGGCCTTGTTTTTTTGTAGCCTAAACATTTTGTAACATGTTTAGCTTTTGCTCTGGATCTCCCTCCCTCTCCTGCCCTGTCCTGATTGTTGGTGAAGGTCCCAACTGCATGGTGGCATTTGGGACCTGTCCGATCATTACCTTCCCCAAAACCCAGCTGCAGGAGGGAGTGCTTTATCTCCTTGGCTTCTATTGCATTTATTATGAATCCCCATTAGCTGCTGCCAAGGTTGCAGCTACTCTTCCTGGGGTCTGGCAGAATTAATAAGGCAGTTTACAATTTTAAAAACATTACAATAAATTCATTGCAGAATTCACAACACACTAAGTGTGTGCTCTCAGGCCCATACTCCACTACCACTTATCTACAACACAAAATCCATGTGTACGTGTGTCTATAGTGTGTATGTTATCATGTGTTTGTGTGCCTGTGCCTATGTTTGTGTTACTTCACAGTACCGTTGTTCCATAATGTGTATTTTTAGCTCTCTGTGTACTTTTAAGGGCCAGCTGTGCTGCCCTGTTCTGAGCCAAGTGCAATTTTCCGAGGTCCCTCTTTGTGGCACCTGACCACACGACTGAACAGTAGTCCAGATGTGACAAAAACCAGGGCCTGTAGGACCTGCCTTGTTGATAGTGTTGTTAAGAATGCAGAGCAGCGCTTTATTATGGACAGACTTCTCCCCATCTTAGGTACTGTTGTATCAATATGTTTTGACCATGACAGTTTACAATCCACAGTAACTCACCTTGCTCAATTCCCACATTATTCATTATGAGATGTAGTTGAGGTTTTTGGGTTTAGTGAATGATTTGTCCCAAATACAATGCTTTTAGATTTGTAAATATTTAGGACTAACTTATTCCTCGATACCCATTCCGAAACTAACTGCAGCTCTTTGTGCCCTAGCCACAAAGACTCCAAGTCCTCTTCCCAGAACTGTATCTGAACATTCCTCACATGTTTACTGCATTTTTATTGACATTTGAAACTAGCTATAATGTTGATAATCCAATCAAAACTTGAATTCATGTGCTTTGCTCTGTGTCTGTTGCTGAGCTATTACTTTAGCAATTAAACAAACGTTGATACTCTTTGCTCTGTGCCTGTTGCTGAGCTATTACTTTAGCAATGAAACAAACGTTGATACTCTTTGCTCTGTGTCTGTTGCTGAGCTATTACTTTAGCAATTAAACAAACGTTGATACTCTTTGCACTTCGTGTCTTGATATTCAACAAATGCGTAATCCAACATGTTAACAGTCAACAGAGAAGTTCCAATTAAAAAAGTTGATCAGAAAATGCATTTTCTTGGTTGCAAAGAAGTGATTGTGTAAGGTACATAAGTTGTTATCAGTATCAAGTACATTCAGAAGCAACGGACAGTCACTTTAACCCTAACCCATCATGCAGCCTGGTCTCAATCCAAAAATATTAATTTCATGCTGTGTTCGATGTGGGTTGAAGCTGTTGCATTTCTAAGCATAAATAAATGTGACACATTCAAATCATAAATAATGTATTCCAGTTTTATGTTTGAATTATCACAAAACATAGACCCTGGTTTCTTTCGTAAACTTTTGTCTTGGACAAGAAATACAATCAAATAGAAAAACCTATGCTTTCACTTTTGAGTTTAATTCATGTTTAGGTTAATTGTGGAGTGCCTTATGTTGAAATAAATGCAATTTATTTGAAAAGGAATGACTTCTTGTTTTAAGTGGTTTGCCCTCATTCTTCTGTATTGTAAGATCGTTGAAACAAGTGTCAATATGAATTTTCATCAAATGTCTGTAATCGGCCTGTGTGTAGCTGGTGTGGAGGATACCAGCACAGGACAGCAGATATGAGTAATGAACATTCATTATGCAGAATACAAATATATACAACACAATAAACTAGCCCACAATAACGGACCATATATATACAAACAATCCCACACAAAAACAATGGGGGAACAGAAGGTTAAATAATGAACAAGTAATTGGGGGATGAAACCAGGTGTGTAAAACAAAACAAAAGGAAAATGAAAAGTGGATCGGCGATGGCTAGAAGGCCGGTGACGTCGACCGCCGATTGCCGCCCATACAAGGAGAGGGAGCGACTTCGGCGGAAGTCGTGACAATTTCAGTCAGCCTTGCGCTTGTTTTAGTTCACATGTAGTCTTGATTCTAGACATTTTCATCAAATATTAAAGTATGTGTTCCCGGAAATAAGACAAAAATGCTTATTTTTGTGGAATTATTTTAACAATTCACTAAACTAGCCATGCTTAAAACTAGACAGACAAGCTTGAAATTGATCCCTTTTCACTTATTTTACGATTTAAGGCTGGTTTTAGTCAACTAGATATTTTGTCTTATTTTAAGAAAATCTTACCAAGTAGGATTATCTCAGTGCACTGGCAGATCATTTGACTTACTTTGAGAATTTTCCCCCTAATTTTAGGGACATAGTCTTGTTTTTGACATGCCATTTTGGCAGTGTAACAAACGTATCCTGCTTGACCTGTTGAGGACAGTGGGCGCTGTTTTCACTTTGGGGGAAAAACGTGCCCAATTTAAACGGCCTCGTACTCAATTCTTGCTCGTACAATATGCATATTATTATTACTATTGGATAGAAAACACTCTAGTTTCGTGGGGCGACGCACAATTGGCATAGCGTCGTCCGGGTTAGGGAGGGTTTGGCCGGTAGGGATATCCTTGTCTCAGTATGTAAAAATGTAATAAAATGTATGCACTCTACTGTAAGTCGCTCTGGATAAGAGCGTCTGCTAAATGACTAAAATGTAAAATGTAAATGTAAAACCGTTTGAATTATATCTGTGAGTAAAACAGAACTCATTTGGCACAAACTTCCTGACCAGGAAGTGGAAAATCTGAAATCGATGCTCTCTTCTAGGTCCTGCCTATAAATGGGCATGATACGTATCAGTATACATGCACGTCATACACCTTCCCCTGGATGTCAAGAGGCAGTGAGAGAAGAAATGGAGTGTTTATCTTGGTCTGAGATGGAATAAGTCCTCTTGGAATGACGTGTCACCCATTTCCTGTTTTCAGGAAGGCGCAAGGTTGGACCTGGAATTGCCTTCTGAAAATCTTTCGTTATAGGCGACTACTATCTCCGGCATTGATTTTATTTGATACATGTGACAATATCATCGTAAAGTATGTTTTTTCAATATAGTTTCATCAGATTATTGAAATTTTTTCGGGAGTTTTGCCGTGTTCCGTTCTCTTCCGTTTGTTGACATGGAGAGATTCGTGCCACTTGGCTAGTGTGCTTGCTAAATTGAGAGGGAAAAAGGCCGTTCTAAATCCAAACAACGATTGTTCTTGACAAAGGACCCCTTGTCCAACATTCTGATGAAAGATCAGCAAAAGTAGGAAACATTTTATGATGCTATTTCATATATCTGTCGTACATGTGAACTAGTCGTTGGTGCCCAGCTTCTGGGTACTCTTTAGCTATACCGAAGCTGTATGTCATAATGAAGTTATTTTTAGAATTCTAACACGGCGATTTCATTAAGAACTAATGGATCTATCATTTCCTATACAACATGTATTTTTTAGTTATGTTTATGAATAGCTATTTGGTCAGAATATGTGTGTCAGAAAAAGTGTCAGAAAAAAATCCGGACGTTGTGGGAAAAAGTAGCTACGTTAGCACAATGTATAACCACTGATTTCAGCTCTAAATATGCACATTTTCGAACAAAACATAAGTGTATGTATAACCTGATGTTATAGGACTGTCATCTGATGAACCTTATCAAGGTTAGTCAAAAATGATATATCTTTTACTGGTTTGTTACGATCGCTAACTTTTGCTGCTGGGAAATGGCTTGTGTTTCTGGCTATTGTGGTAAGCTAATATAACGCTATATTGTGTTTTCGCTGTAAAACACTTAATAAATCGGAAATATTTGCTGGATTCACAAGATGCTTGTCTTTCATTTGCTGTACACTATGTATTTTTCAGAAATGTTTTATGATGAGTATTTAGGTATTTGGCGTTGGTGTCTGTAATTTTTCTGTCTGCTTTCGGTGCAATTTCTGATTGTAGCTGCAATGTAAACTATGATTTATACCTGAAATATGCACATTTTTAGAACAAAACATAGATTTATTGTATAACATGTTATAAGACTGTCATCTGATGAAGTTGTTTGTTGGTTAGTTTGGTTGGTTCTTGGTTAGTTAGGTTGGCTTTGTGCATGCTACCTGTGCTGTGAAAAATGTCTGTCCTTTTTTGTATTTGGTGGTGAGCTAACATAAATATACGTGCTGTTTAGTGTAAAACATTTTAAAAATCGGACTTGTTGGCTGGATTCACAAGATGTGTACCTTTCATTTGCTGTATTGGACTTGTTAATGTGTGAAAGTTAAATATTTCAAAAAAATATATTTTGAATTTCGCGCTCTGCCTTTTCAGTGGAATGTGGGGGGAGTTCCGCTGGCGGAATGCCAGAGCAGTACAGGTTAACTTTTTTTCGTCAGTGGTCAGATATACACTGCTCAAAAAAATAAAGGGAACACTTAAACAACACAATGTAACTCCAAGTCAATCACACTTCTGTGAAATCAAACTGTCCACTTAGGAAGCAACACTGATTGACAATAAATTTCACATGCTGTTGTGCAAATGGAATAGACAAAAGGTGGAAATTATAGGCAATTAGCAAGACACCCCCAAAAAAGGAGTGATTCTGCAGGTGGTGACCACAGACCACTTCTCAGTTCCTATGCTTCCTGGCTGATGTTTTGGTCACTTTTGAATGCTGGTGGTGCTCTCACTCTAGTGGTAGCATGAGACGGAGTCTACAACCCACACAAGTGGCTCAGGTAGTGCAGTTCATCCAGGATGGCACATCAATGCGAGCTGTGGCAAAAAGGTTTGCTGTGTCTGTCAGCGTAGTGTCCAGAGCATGGAGGTGCTACCAGGAGACAGGCCAGTACATCAGGAGACGTGGAGGAGGCCGTAGGAGGGCAACAACCCAGCAGCAGGACCGCTACCTCCGCCTTTGTGCAAGGAGGTGCACTGCCAGAGCCCTGCAAAATGACCTCCAGCAGGCCACAAATGTGCATGTGTAGACAAATGTGCCACAAATGTGCACATGAAGATCATCAAAGGTTAGTGATTAATTCTATCTCTATTTGTGCTTTTTGTGACTCCTCTCTTTGGCGGGAAAAATGGCTGGGTTTATCTGTGACTTGGTGGTGCCTAACATAATCGTTTGTGGAGCTTTCGCTGTAAAGCATTTTTGAAATCAGACACTGTGGCTGGATTAACGAGAATTTTATCTTTAAAATGGTGCCTAATACTTGTATGTTTGAGAAATATGATTTATGAGTTTTCTTTTGATTTGTATTGCAATTTTATTGGCTGTTGGCGAGGGGTTCCGCTAGCCAACAGGATATGGCCTTCTGTTTCTGTTCTGGTTCAGGATTTTCTAGCCTTCCTATCTGCCTGCTGCAGTGCAACCATATCTTTATTTTAACAAACCTCAGCAAATGTGCCAAGAATGAGCAAACCGTCTAGGACTGGGATCCTTGAGAGCTGCTATACTTCCTCCCTAATACAGCACCATAGGAGCTATAGTGAACACTTACTCAGCTGAATCTATGGAGGCTTACAGCCACATTAACATAAAGAGAGGAGAGAGTGTTACGCTCGTCGTTGAATCAATGAGACCAAAGCGCAGCGTGGAAAGTGTTCATGATAATTTAATACTCAAACACCAACAAAATATAAACAAACGTAAAGTTCAGGCTGCCTAAGTATGATTCCCAATCAGAGACAACAATAGACAGCTGCCTCTGATTGGGAACCATACCCGGCCAACAAAGAAATAAAAAACTAGAATGCCCACCCAAATCACACCCTGACCTAACCAAATAGAGAAATTAAAAGGCTCTCTAAGGTCAGGGCGTGACAGAGGGAGACAGAGAGAAAGAGTTTGAGAGAAAGGGTGTGAGAGATAGGGTTAGGGAAAGAGATAGTGAGAGAGAGAGGAACCTTAACTTCTTGAGAATACAGGGGGTGCTGTTTCGCATTAGCATAATTGCCTCTACAGACTAAACTGCCTCTTATTCAATTATTGCTGTTACTATATGCATATAACCATATAGCATTGGATAGAAAACAAGCTATGGTTTCTAAAACCGTTCCAATTGAGTCTCTGAGTCAAACACAGGTCATTTCACAGCACTTTCCCTGAGCCAGAAAAAGATTGCAAGATGTGTATGCTCGCTTCAAAGCTCTGCCTATATATGGTCACGCGACCTATGACCCGAATGACACTTCCTTCTTCTTCCTCTGGGTGTCTGGAAGACGTCAGAGGAGAAATTTTTTGTTTATCTTGTACTGACGTGAAATAAGATCTATTTCTTTAGCGTGACCGACAACTTCCGGTTTCTGAGATGCGCGTTTTCAGAGGTGGCATTGTCTTTTGTTATGCTGACGTTACGGATGAAAACTATCTCCGTGTCGAAGTTTGTTTGATACATGTGACCATATCACCGTAATGTATGTTTTTTCAATATAGTTTAATCAGATTATTAGAATTTTTTCGGGAGTTTTGCCGTGTTCCGTTCTTTGAGTTTTTTAACTTTGGACATGGACCGTGCCAGTCGACCAGTACCCAGGCTAAATGAAGAGGGGAAGTTGCCATTGTGAATGGATTGAACGACTCATCAGGACTAAGGACACCTTGATCAACATTCTGATGAAAGACCAGCAATAGTAAGACCCAATTTACGATGTTATTTCATATATCTGTCGTGCATGTGAACTGGTCGCGCGCGTCCAGCTGGTTCTGGCTGGCCTGGTTATGCTAATTAGCTAGTTATGCTAATTTCGCTATAAAACATTTAAAAAATCTGAAATATTGTTTGGATTCACCAGATGTTGGGCTTTCAATGTCTGTACGCTGTGTATTTTTTCTGAAATGTTTTAAGACAAGTAATTAGTTATATAACGTTGGTCTCTGTAATTGTTCTAGCTGCATCAGCACTATATCAGATTGCAGCTGCAATGTAGAACTGTGATTTATACCTGAAAAATGCACATTTAAAAAAAAAAAACTATGCTATACCATAAATATGTTATCAGACTGTCATCTTAAGAATTTTTTTGTTGGTTAGTGGCTATCAATATCTTAGTTTAGCCGAATTGGTGATAGCACCTGATGGAGTAAGAAACTGTTGGAGTAAGAAAATGGTGTCATTTTGCTAACGTGTTTAGCTAATAGATTTACATATTGTGTCTTCCCTGTAAAACATTTAAAAAATCTGAAATGGTGGTTTTATTCACAAGATCTGTGTCTTTCATTGGGTGTCTTGGACTTGTGATTTAATGATATTTAGATGCTACTATTTAATTGTGACGCTATGCTAGCGATGCTAATCAGTGTGGGGGGTGTGGGGGGTGCTCCCGGATCCGGGTTAGGTACTCTGTAGAGGTTAATCTTCACTTTAACTTCTGGCTGCAAGCCCGAGGCCGCCCACAATATGACAACAGCCAGCTCAAGTGCAGGGCGCGAAATTCAAAATATATATTTTTTTAATAATTAACTTTCACACATTAACCAGTCCAATACAGCAAATGAAAGGTACACATCTTGTGAATCCAGCCAACATGTCCGATTTTTAAAATGTTTTACAGCTAAAACAGCACATATATTTATGTTAGCTCACCACCAAATACAAAAAAAGGACAGACATTTTTCACAGCACAGGTAGCATGCACAAAGCCAACCTAACTAACCAAGAACCAACCAAACTAACCAACAAACAACTTCATCAGATGACAGTCTTACAACATGTTATACAATAAATCTATGTTTTGTTCTAAAAATGTGCATATTTCAGGTATAAATCATAGTTTACATTGCAGCTACAATCAGAAATTGCACCGAAAGCAGCCATAATAATTACAGACACCAACGTCAAATACCTAATTACTCATCATAAAACATTTCTGAAAAATACATAGTGTACAGCAAATGAAAGACAGGCATCTTGTGATTCCAGCCAATATTTCCGATTTATTAAGTGTTTTACGGCGAAAACACAATATAGCGTTATATTAGCTTACCACAACAGCCAGAAAGACAAGCCATTTCCCAGCAGTAAAAGTTAGCGATCGTAACAAACCAGTAAAAGATATATAATTTTTGACTAACCTTGATATTCTTCATCAGATGACAGTCCTATAACATCAGGTTATACATACACTTATGTTTTGTTCGAAAATGTGCATATTTAGAGCTGAAATCAGTGGTTATACATGTTGCTATCGTAGCTACTTTTTCCACAACGTCTAAACAGCAACGATATTTTTCTGACACTTTTTCTGACACACATATTCTGACCAAATAGCTATTCATAAACATAACTAAAAAATACTTGTTGTATAGGAAATGATAGATCCATTAGTTCTTAATGAAATCGCAGTGTTAGAATTCTAAAAAATAACTTCATTACGACATCCAGCTTCGGTATAGCTAGAGTACCCCAAAGTTGGGCGCCGACGACTAATTCACATGTACGACAGATATATGAAATAGCATCATAAAATGTTTCTTACTTTTGGTGATCTTCCATCAGAATGTTGGACAAGGGGTCCTTTGTCGGGAACAATCGTTGTTTGGATTTAGAACGTCCATTTTCCCTCTTGAATTAGCAAGCACACTAGCCAAGTGGCGCAAATCTCTCCATGTCAACAAACGGAAGAGAACGGAACACGGCAAAACTCCCGAAAAATTTTCAATAATCTGATGAAACTATATTGAAAAAACATACTTTACGATGATATGGTCACATGTATCAAATAAAATCAAAGCCGGAGATGTTAGTCGCCTATAACGGCAGCTAAACAGAAGGCAAATCCAATTCCCTCTTCGCGGTCTCCAGAAAACAAGAAATGGGGGACACGTCATACAAAGAGCTTGTATTCCACTTCAGACCAAGATAAACACAAAAAAAATTCTCTCAACGCCTCTTGACATCCAGGGGAAGGTCTATGAAGTGCACGTATGCTAATACGTATCATGCCCATTTATAGGCAGGAAGTAGAACAGAGCCTCGATTTCAGACTTTCCACTTCCTGGTCAGGAAGTTTGCTGCAAAAGGAGTTCTGTTTTACTCACAGATATAATTCAAACGGTTTTAGAAACTAGAGAGTGTTTTCTATCCAATAGTAATAATAAAATGCATATTGTACTAGCAAGAATTGAGTACGAGGCCGTTTGAAATGGGCACCTTTTATCTGGCTACTCAATACTGCCCCTGCAGCCCAAACAGGTTAACAATCATTATGTTTTCCTCACCCAAACCATTGATTGTGGGAATTTTCATAGAGCTAGATGCCAGTGGATTTTCTCAAAGGCACCTTGATGCAGTGAGAGAGAGAGAGAGAGGAACAGGTGCAAATTAGTTGGTCACAAAGAGGCTAAACAGAGCAGCCAGTGTGGAGCTAGAGGAGGCTGTGGTGTGAGGGGAGAAATATTTAGGGGGCTGGAAACAGTGGAGGCTACTTAATGAAAAGACTGCTGTGTTTGTCCAAAGCAGAGCCCTGAGCCTGTGTGAGTGGACTGCAAAGTCAGAGAAATAGAGACACAGAGACTGGGACAGACAATAGACTCTTAGGCAGCTAAATAACCCATAAAAAAGCAAATATAACTAAACAATTACAACTTTCCAGTGATGTCAGCCCAGAAGAAATGAATGGGTTTGTAGTAAATGTGTGGGTCAGGTTTGTTTTGAATTTTTTTTAAATTAAAATTAAAATGAAAAGCAATTGCTTCTTTCATTACTGGTATTGAACTTTGATACAACAGCAGGCTTTTGGTCTCTGCCATTGTATGCTATGACTTTAGATACAAAGCTCTGTTCAACAGTGCACCTTGCTTTTATGGAGATTAATTAGAATTATGCTGGGAGTTCAGTGCAATGAAGATACCTGCACACTGTCAGCCATGCTCAACTCATTAACATAAGACTAAAATTATACTTCTAGTTTCTCAACACAGCCCTCTGAAACCATACATGCTTTGTCTACTCTTCTATCTAACCCCCTCTCTCTTTCACTATCCCTTTCTCTCAAAACCATGACATGATTCCAGTTGATGAACCAAGCAGAGCAGTCTAGAATCAGGTTAAACCTGAAGGTATATTTTTTGTCAAAGGTCCTTCAAATGTCATGGTATTACACACAGTAATAACAGAGTTCTGAGTGCTGATAGATGTGTTGTATGGTTGTTGCGGAAGCACCAAGTGAGTGATAATAAAGCTTGTAGCAGACAGAGGTGGAGATGGAAGAGAGAGAGAGAAGCTCATTGAGTTCCTTTAGATTATTTTCATTCTCTGAAGTGTTGTGTTAAAACCAAATGGACACACACTTTAATACTATGCGCACCAAGTTGACAGAAATCCATTTATTTACTGTCACCAGACAACTGTGGAACTTTCTGTTTTCTCCCACTTTTCAGTTTATAATTGAAACCAACTACTTGAGCAGGTGAGGCAGAGGCGGCATATTATACAATTGATGTAAAGCTGAGAGGAAGTTGGAAAGTTAAAATCCATTTGTTTCCCTCCATGCTAGTTTTAAACACTGATTAAGACATTATTTTGTCCTTAAGGGATGGTTTCTTATCCACAAATGAATTATTGATGTTTTGGGGTTGTGCGATGAAGATAAGATTATATATTTTTTCAATATATCATACTGTCTGTGTGTGTTTGTCTGTGTGCCTCTGTAATGGAGGTGTTTTGTTGAACCACATTCACGTGATGATAACCTTGCATGAAGACTTGTTTTACCTCCCCAAGCTAATGCCTAGGCTTTGGCTCAGCATACTAATACTAGTTTTGTGGTATAGAGACGACTCGATGCTTAGTTGAGAACCCTTAAGGGGGTTGGGTTAATTGCGGAAGACACATTTCAGTTGAATGCATTCAGTTGTACAACTGACTAGGTATCCCCCTTTCCCTTTTATGCATGTGTGTGCGTGCATGTGGGCAGACGTTTGCTTGAGTGGATACTGACAAACTGTCTGTCTCTCATTCTCTTTCTCTCTCTCTGTGTGCGTACTACTCCTTTGGCGGTACGTTGTCTTTAGGACTGCAGGATGAAAAGGGTGAGAGAGAAAAAGTAAAAGAGAAAGAAAGAACGATCGAGAGACAGCTAGGGCCACACAGTATGGAGCTAGGGCCAGGCAGCTGTTATTTCCAGCGACATGTGGTGTGAAAATGATGTGAGCATTATGCACAGGCTTTCAGACCGGCCGCCCAAACCAATCACACTGAGCAACTATTCCTGGGAAGAGGCTGGGAGAGTAGGAGATAGTACACACCGTTATCAGTCAGAGCAGGGCCACATCCATGATGGGAATGCTGTTAGAAAGAGGCCTGGTGGTAGGAGAGGCAGGGTGGGTGCTGCTATCTTCATTATAAACTGTTCTGGACAGTCATTTTCACACCAATTTTCTATGCATGACATTTGTCTTATCCGGTAGGGCCTTTCTATTCAACGGAGCCGTGTTGTTCCTTGAACGTCAAGGAGGGATTTTTAAAGGAATTCTTTTCAAATTAGCAAAATCTGCAAATTACATTTGTGTCCCTGTTAGAAGGCAATTTCTAAAAATGTGGAATCAAGATTGAGACAACAATACCATTATTAGAGAGTTTGTTCCTCTGTGTATGTAACTGAAACAAACTAGAAAAACCCAAATAGATAACACGAGACATGTTGAGAAAGCTTGGGAGTACCAAGTGTTCCAATGAAGTCATGCATGTCAAATAGAATCCTCACTCTGATGTGGTTGTTGAAGCTAGTGAGCCTTTACCTCGGCCTACCTGGCGAGACATTGCATCAGCCCCTGACCGCACTCACAAAGCTCACACCACTCTTCTGCTGTCACTAGGAATACCGGATGGAAAGGAGAGCCAATTCAGTTGGAAAATCTGGTGTGCTCAAATCTGAACAGGAGTGTACCGTACAGGTGCTGCATCTTTGGGTGCAATCTAGCTTTAACAAATAAAGACAGCCAACACTCACATTCTGCATTAGCCATTTTCGCAAGTGCTGGACATTTTTATTATGGTTAGATGAGGGTAAACACAGTGGAGGGTATAAATCCATATTAAATAGATGCTTGGTAAAGCTCATTCCCACTATCAGACATGAACAACTGCAACAGCTATGTTGTTCCTGACCTTGCTAGTCCTGAGCACCACAGGCAAGATTCCCTCTCGTACTGTACAGTACATACTGAAATACTATCCCCTAGTGTTCCATGTCTACCACACCAGACCTATATAAAACGACAGAAATAGATGGGTATCCAAACTCTGTCCTCTAGTTTTGTCTGTAACCCACAACCCATCACTTCCCTGTGTTTCTTATGGTGTGAAATACAGATATTAACTGTTATTGACTGTACGTTTGTTTATCCCATGTTTATCCCATGTGTAACTCTGTGATGTTGTTCTTATCACACTGCTTTGCTTTATCTTGGCCAGGTCGCCAGGTCGTAAATGAGAACTTGTTCTCAACTGACCTAACTGGTTAAATAAAAGGTGAAATAAAAAATGTTAAAAAAATAACCAATTTTTATTTACTATGACAGCCTACACCAGCCAAACCCGGACGACACTGGGACAATTGTGTTGGGACTCCCAATCATGTCCGGTTGTGATACAGCCTGGAATCGAAACAGGGTGTCTGTAGTAACGCCTCAAGCACTGAGATACAGTGCCTTAGAACACTGCTTTTTCATGTGTTAATGTGTTATCACTGTGCTTCATCTAATAGAACAACCAAATGACCTGGATTGCAGTTGAGATTAGAGTGCATAGCGCAAGTGATCAATGCTGTTCAAGACTCAGATTATTACAGCAATTGTGAAGATCTCCACAAACCTGCGACTTTTGCATGCTACCTTGAACATGCACACTTTCTGTGATTAAATAGAGACATTTATTGTTACTGTAGGTTAACCTCAATGGACTTGTACACAGATTTGCAGATGTTATCGCAGCCTCAGCTCAATGCATATGTTTCTAGCTACAACAGTGCAGTAATAATTCCTAGCCACAATAAGCACACAATCCAAAAAGTAAAAAGAAAGAAATTAAGCAATATCGGAATGAATAATGTCAGAGTCCGGAATATAAATATATACAGTGCATTCGGAAAGTTCAGAGCCTTCCCCTTTTCGTTACTTTACAGCCTTATTCTAAATGTGTTTTTTTTTTTTTTTTATTCCCTCAATCTACACACAATACCCCATAATGACAAAGCAAAAACAGGTTCGTAGAAATGTTTGTTAATTTAGATTTTTTTTTAATACAAATACCTTATTTACATAAGTATTCAGACCCTTTGCAATGAGACTTGAAATGTAGCTCAGGTGCATCCTGTTTCCATTGATCATCCTTGAGATGTTTCTGCTACTTGACTGGAGTCCACCTGTGATAAATTAAATTGATTGGACATGATTTGGAAAGGCACACACCTGTCTATATAAGGTCCCACAGTTAGTTGACAGTGCATGTCAGAGCAAAAACCAAGCCATGAGGTTGAAGGAATTGTCTGTAGATATCCAAGACAGGATTATGTCGAGGCACAGATCTGGGGAAGGGTACCAAAAAATGTCTGCAGCATTGAAGATCCTCAAGAACACAGTGGCCTCCATCATTCTTAAATGGAAGAAGTTTGGAACCACCAAGACTTCCTAGATCTGGGCGCTCAGCCAAACTAAGCAATCGGGGGAGAAGGACCTTGGTCAGGGAGGTGACCTTGATCAGGCAACATCATGATGTGGGGATGTTTTTCAGTGGCAGGGGCTGGGAGACTAATCAGGATCAAGGGAATGATGAACGGACCAAATACAGAGAGATCCTTCATGAAAATCTGCTCCAGAGCACTCAGGACCTCAGACTAGGGCGAATGTTCACGTTCCAACAGGACAGCAACCTCAAGCACACAGCCAAGACAACGCAGGTGTAGCTTTGGGACAAGTCTCTGCATGTCCTTGAGAGGCCCGGCCAGAGCCCGAACTTGAACCTAATTGAACATCTCTGACAGAGATTGAGAGGATCTGCAGAGAAGAAACTCCCCCAAATACAGGTATGCCAAGCTTGTAGCGCCAAACCCAAGAAGATTTAAGGCCGTAATCGCTGCCAAGAGTGCTTCAACAGTACTGAGTAAAGAGTCTAAATACATATGTAAATGTGATATTACAAAAAAACAGTTTTTCCTTTGTCATGTGTTATGTGTAGATTGATGAGAGCAAAAAACAATTTGATACATTTTATAATTAGGCTGTTACGTAACAAAAGGTGTAAAAAGTCGAGGGTGGGAATACTTTCTGAATGCACTGTATATATAGACCGAACAAAAAATAAAGGCAACATAAAACAATTTCAATGATTTTACTGAGTTTTGGTATTTTATTAGGATCCCCATTAGCTGTTGCAAAAGCAGCAGCTACTCTTCCTGCGGTCCACACAAAACATGATACATAATAGAAAATTACATAATACAGAACATCAATAGACAAGAACAGCTCAAGGCCAGAACTACATGCATACAGTTTATATAAGGAAATCAGTCAATTGATATAAATTCATTAGGGCCTAATCTATGAATTTCACATGATTGGGCAGGGGCACAGCTATGGGTTTGACTGAGAGGGCATAGGGACACCCAATTGTGAGTTTTTCCACACAAAAGGGCTTTATTTCAGATATAAATACTCCTCAGTTTCATCAGCTGTTCAGGTTGCTGATCCCGCAGGTGAAGATCCTGGGCTGGCGTGGCTACATGTGTTCAGCGTTTATGAAGCCGGTTGTAAGTACTGACAAATTCTCTAAAATGGTAGAGAAATTAACATTACATTCTCTGGCAACAGCTCTGGTGGATATTTCTGCTGTCAGCATGTAAATTTTACGCTCCCTCAAAATTTGAGACATCTGTTGCATTGTTTTGAGTGGCCTTTCATTGTCCCCAGTACAAGATGCACTTGTGTAATGGTATTGCTTTTTATCAACTTCTTGATATGCCACACCCGTCAGGTGTATAGATTGTCTTGGCAAAGGAGAAATGCTCACTAACAGGGATGTAAAAAAAAAATGTGCACACCAACAGTACACATTTTTATTGTAACCCTGGACAAGCACAACTGATTCAACTTGTCAACTAATCATTAAGCCCTCAATAAGTGGAAGGAGGTGTGTTTGTCAAGGGCTACAACGAAACTGTGTACTGTTGGGGGTACTCGAGGGCCATGGTTGGGAAACACTGAAACATCAACACTTTACATATTGCGTTTATATTTTTGTTCAGTATATGTAAGGGATAATCAACAAGGGCCTATGCATTCTATGGAAAAGTAATGAACAACTTGGAAGGTGTGTTCCACAATGCGCTAGTGGAGTTCCAGAGTTGCATTATTTTCCAGAGAACGCATAGAACCTCGAGTTGGTTATCCCTTTTAAACCATGGCTATAATTTAACACATTTGACAGTATAAATACGTTCACCATCTATTGAAGTAGCTAGCAAGTTTACTAGATAGCTAGCTACAGTTGTTGCCGTGGTAACCAAACAAACAGACTTGGCAGTTTAGCTATCCAAACCATCAGTCCTAGCTTGCCATTATGACAATCATGTTCTAATGTCAATAATGTTTTCAATTCGACTTTTGCTTTCAAAAACAGCTCAAATATAGAGCATGTAAGAGTGAACTATAGCAATTTTATTTTACCGTGCCAATACACTGTGTGTTACCAGCTAAATCTATGACCAGTGGCGATTTTATCATGTTAATCTTGATGGGGCCAACTCAAAACAAATGTTTTAGATGCATACCAATAAATCCACTACACAACACCACACATTGCTAAACAATACATGGATTGCACTGTAATGGTGACAAACAGTGGCCACAAACCGTTAGGGCCTACATAAAGATATTCCAACAGCAAGGCTTTCTTTTCAGCAACATCGATGGAGTGAATCTCCATCTGTACTTGAATGTACAAACTATGGCATAAGAGAACGACGAGCGGATAAGAGGCTATCTGTAATGTTGATTAAGACTTTAATGAGTGAGCTAGGAATGACATAGGCAATATAACTATTTGTTCCGCACTTCTGAAATGTAAGAATTCAGAACATTGAATGTTCATACAATATTCTCCCTGTACACCAAGTCAGAACTCTATAATAAGTAAAGGGGTCATAAGCAGACAAAGAAAGCTCTTACAATATTCCATGATTACATTTCTCTAAAACAGGCTACAGGCTACACATGCACCACCAAGTCACAACACCACCAAGTTAAATTATGAGTTGAAAGGGACCAATTAGGGTGAGGCACATGGGTAACTAACAGGCTTACTACACAACATACACTTAGTATTATTTTCTTAGCTACGGTATACATACACTACCGTTTAAAAGTTTGGGGTCACTTAGAAAAGCACATATTTTGTCCTTGGTCGCAAATGGGTCTTCCAAATGGACAATGACCCCAAGCATACTTCCAAAGCTGTAGCAAAATGGCTTAAGGACAACAAATTCCAGGTATTGGAGTGGCCATCAAAGCCCTGACCCTGAAAAAGCGTGTGCGAGCAAGGAGGCCTACAAACCTGACTCAGTTACACCAGCTCTGTCAGGAGGAATGGGCCAAAATTCACCCACCTTATTGTGGGAAGTTAGTGGAAGGCTACCTGAAAAGTTTGACCCAAGTTAAACAATTTAAAGACAATGCTACCAAATACTAATTGACTGTATGTAAACTTCTGACCCACTGGGAATGTGATGAAAGTGAAATTAAATTAAATCATTCTCTCTACTATTATTCTGACATTTCACATTCTTAAAATCAAGTGGTGATCCTAACTGACCTAAGATAGTGAATTTTTACTCGGATTAAATGTCAGGAATTGTGAACAACTGAGTTAAAATTTGTTTGGCAAAGGTGTATGTAAACTTCCGACTTCAACTGTATGTACAATGTGTGCAAATGTAGATTATTAGGGAGGTAAGGCAATAAATAGGCCATAGAGGTGAAATAATTACAATTTAGCATTAACACTGGATTGATAGATGTGCAAGTAGAGATACTGGGGTGCAAAAGAGCAAGAAGACAAATAACAATATGGGAACGAGGTAGTTGGGTGTTCAATTTACAGATTGGCTGTGTACAGGTACAGTGATTGGTAAGCTGCTCTGACAGCTGATGTTTAAAGTTAGAGAGGGAGATATCTCAAGCTTCAGAGATTTTTGCAATTCATTCCAGTCATTAGCAGTAGACAACTGGAAGGAAAGGTGGCCAAAGTAAGTGTTGGCTTTGGGGATTACCAGTGAAATATACCTGCTGGAGCGCGTGCTACGGGTGGGTGTTCCTACGGTGACCTGGAGCCAGTGGGTTTGGCGACGAATATGTAGTGAGGGCCAGCCAACGAGAGCATACAGGTCGCAGTGGTGGGTAGTATATGGGGCTTTGGTGACAAAACGGATGGCACTGTGATAGACTACATCCAGTTTGCTTATTAGAGTGTTGGAGGCTATTTTGCAAATGACATCGCTGAAGTCAAGGATCGGTAGGATAGTCAGTTTTACGAGTGTATGTTTGTCAAGAGTGTAGTACTGTGTTTCTCCAGTGCTGGTTCTCATTGGAACAAGCGTTATTCCACCTGGCTTCACTCACTCCCAGGATCTGTAGCTTGTATCTTCTAATTTCATTGGTAACCTGTGCCAGCTTTTGGGACTCAAACATTGTTTGAACATTCCATAAGCCAACGTGCAGTTTGTTTTTGATGTTCAGTGCTCCAGTCTTCACATCACTAGTTTCCCTTAGTCTTCACTGATGGCATTCGTACAAGTCTGGGACTCTGGTAGATATTTGCATCCAGTTGTAGGATTGTCATTTGTTGCTGTTTCTTTATCACAAAGGTTTTATGGGAAGGGGTTGCAAGCCCAATGCCCAACTGTCCACTATTTCCGGGTTTCGGGAGGTTTCATGAGATTTCGGAGTTGATTTGTTAGTCTTCTCCCCTAGCCTTTTCTCTTCCTGGTGATGGATTACAGTTTCAAACCACGTGAGGCCAGATAGGCTTTGGGTTGTGTACAAGCTACCCCGGTGCGTCAAGCCCAACTAACTCCTGCTGATGTGTAGTGAAAGCCATAACCGAAAGCCAACAGAATATGTTGTTTATACGGGCAGTGTGAGACGGCTTTACTTTGGTGCCTTATATTGCTGATGACAAGCATACCCATAACATGATGCAGCCACCACCATCATATTCAGTGATGAGTTGTGTTGGATTTGCCTCAAACATAATGCTTTCAACTCTGTACCTGTATTAAAGTCACCATTGGCCTCAGTGTAAAGCCTAAATTGTTTCCTTCCTCTTCGGTAACTGAGTTAGGAAGGATGCCTTTCCTCTTTGCAGTGACTGGGTGTTCAGTCGTGGCCGAACGTTGAGAATGACACATATTAATTTTCACAAATATATATATATATATATATATATATATATACATATATACAATGGGGAGAACAAGTATTTGATACTGTAACGTCCTGACCAGAGTTCTTATGTGTTTTGCTTGTTTAGTGTTGGTCAGAACGTGAGCTGGGTGGGAATTCTATGTTGTGTGTCTAGTTTGTCTGTTTCTATGTTCAGCCTGATATGGTTCTCAATCAGAGACAGCTGTCAATCGTTGTCCCTGATTGAGAATCATATATAGGTGGCTTGTTTTGTGTTGGGGATTGTGGGTGGTTGTTTCCTGTCTCTGTGTTTGTGTTCTGCACCAGTTAGGACTGTGACAGTATGTTCTTTTGTTATTTTGTATTGTGTTTTTGTTTTGTCTAATTAAATTCATTATGTCAAATTACCACGCTGCACATTGGTCCTCTGATCCTTCTCGCCTCTCCTCGTCTGAGGAGGAGGACGAAGTAGACTGCCGTTACAGATACACTGCCGATTTTGCAGGTTTTCCTACTTACTGTCATGATCGTCTTGAGGACAATGAGTGGACCAAGGCGCAGCGTGTGAAAAATACATATTTTATTTGGAAGACGAAAACAAAACAACAAACGTGAAGCTATAAAAGACTAAGTGCTAACATTAGACAGACAATTACCCACAAAAGCCTACTGCCTATGGCTGCCTTAAATATGGCTCCCAATCAGAGACAATGAATGACAGCTGTCTCTGATTGAGAACCATTCAGGCAACCATAGACATACCTAGACACCTACACTCAAACCCATCTACTCTACCTAAACCCCCTATACCATACAACCACCCAAGACGAGACAAAAACACACAAACATCCCCCCTGTCACACCCTGACCTAACCAAACTATTACAGAAAACAAAGATAACAAAGGCCAGGGCTTGACACTTACAAAGCATGTAGAGGTATGTCATTTTTATCATGGGTACACTTCAACTGTGAGAGACGGAATCTAAAACAAAAATCCAGAAAATCACATTGTATGATTTTTAAGTAATTCATTTGCATTTTATTGCATGACATAAGTATTTGATACATCAGAAAAGCAGAATTTAATATTTGGTACAGAAACCTTTGTTTGCAATTACAGAGATCATACGTTTC
This sequence comes from Salvelinus fontinalis, assembly GCF_029448725.1. Classification (NCBI taxonomy): domain Eukaryota; kingdom Metazoa; phylum Chordata; class Actinopteri; order Salmoniformes; family Salmonidae; genus Salvelinus; species Salvelinus fontinalis. The sequence goes on along the minus strand of NC_074678.1, from coordinate 20,744,789 downwards.
CTGTAGTTCTTGACCAGGTTTGCACACACTGCAGCAGGGATTTTGGCCCACTCCTCCATACAGACCTTCTCCAGATCCTTCAGGTTTCGGGGCTGTCGCTGGGCAATACGGACTTTCAGCTCCCTCCAAAGATGTTCTATTGGGTTCAGGTCTGGAGACTGGCTAGGCCACTCCAGGACCTTGAGATGCTTCTTATGGAGCCACTCCTTAGTTGCCCTGGCTGGGTTTTTCGGGTCGTTGTCATGCTGGAAGACCCAGCCACGACCCATCTTCAATGCTCTTACTGAGGGAAGGAGGTTGTTGGCCAAGATATCGCAATACATGGCCCCATCCATCCTCCCCTCAATACGGTGCAGTCGTCCTGTCCCCTTTGCAGAAAAGCATCCCCAATGAATGATGTTTCCACCTCCATGCTTCACGGTTGCGATGGTGTTCTTGGGGTTGTACTCATCCTTCTTCTTCCTCCAAACACAACGAGTGGAGTTTAGACCAAAAAGCTCTATTTTTGTCTCATCAGACCACATGACCTACTCCCATTCCTCCTCTGGATCATCCAGATGGTCATTGGCAAACTTCAAACGGGCCTGGAAATGCGCTGGCTTGAGCGGGGAGACCTTGCGTGCGCTGCAGGATTTTAATCCATGACGGCGTAGTGTGTTACTAATGGTTTTCTTTGAGACTGTGGTCCCAGCTCTCTTCAGGTCATTGACCAGGTCCTGCCGTGTAGTTCTGGGCGGATCCCTCACTTTCTTCATGATCATTGACGCCCCACGAGGTGAGATATTGCATGGAGCCCCAGACCGAGGGTGATTGACCGTCATCTTGAACTTCTTCCATTTTCTAGTAAATGCGCCAACAGTTGTTGCCTTCTCACCAAGCTGCTTGCCTATTGTCCTGTAGCCCATCCCAGCCTTGTGCAGGTCTACAATTTTATCCCTGATGTCCTTGCACAGCTCTCTGGTCTTGGCCATTGTGGAGAGGTTAGAGTCTGTTTGATTGAGTGTGTGGATATGTGTCTTTTATACAGGTAACGAGTTCAAACAGGTGCAGTTAATACAGGTAATGAGTGGAGAACAGGAGGGCTTCTTAAAGAAAAACTAACAGGTCTGTGAGCCGGAATTCTTACTGGTTGGTAGGTAATCAAATACTTATGTCATGCAATAAAATGCAAATTCATTACTTAAAAATGATACAATGTGATTTGACTTCAACTGTACATACATACATACAGTTGAAGTTGGAAGTTTACATACACTTAGGATGTAGTCATTAAATTTAAAGGCAACACTGCCAAATACTAATTGAGTGTAATTTCTGACCCACTTGGAATGTGATGAAAGAAATAAAAGCTGAAATAAATCCTTCTCTCTACTATTACTCTGCCATTTCACATTCTTAAAATTAAGTGGTTATTTTAACTGACCTAAGACAAGGAATTTTTACTAGGATTAAATGTCAGGAACTGTGAAAAACGTCCGACTTCAACTGTATATATAGGTATTGAATATCACTTCTACTTTCAGATGGAAGACTTGATTAATTTTGGCTAGCATTGGAAGGTAATAAAAAAAAGCCTGCTATAATTCATATTGTTATTTTTTTATATATTTTTTTATATCTATTCCACTTCTGTTATACTGAGTGTGTGGACTGTGTTGTGAATATAGAACAATTCCAAGCCCAAGCAAGTTTACAGACAGTCAGTCTAAGTGAACGCCTCAGTATAAGAGCGAGAGAGAGGAAGTACTGAAAAAGGCAAAACCCATAAACAAAGCAAAAAATATATTTTTTAAATATTTCAATATGTTCCATTGTTTATCCAATATTGGTCACATACACATGGTTAGCAGATGTTATTGCGAGTGTAGCGAAATGCTTGTGCTTCTAGTTCCGACAGTGATTTGCCAAGATTTGCATGTGGCAGATGTTGCACAGAGATAGATGGCCATACTTTACTCAAACCATTCCTCGTATGCCCTTCAGGGCCCTAGCTATACCAGTTATAAATGGACACCAGCTGCCATGACAGTTTATAACATCTGTTATATCCTGTCTATATCAGTATTATGAACTAACTCATAATGTAGGGTTCAAGGAAAGTGTAGGCACCAGATTGTTCTTTCAATTCCACCAACCCCTCCCTGTGTTCTGTCAGGGAGAGATGGATCTTGTGTGCCTCTACAGGACGATCATGTGTATCAGTTAACCAGTGTGACTGACAAAGGCTTGAAGGAAGCTCCTGGCCACTTCCTGCTTTAATTTCTTATCCAGACTTTACTCTGCCAGTACCCACCCCTCCCATTCCCTGCCAGCAAGCTGCCATCATATATTACATTGCCATGGAAACCAGTGGTCTCCTCCAATGCTGGCATCCAACTGCACTGACATACTGTCTGCAATCATCCCCCTAGCTAGGTGTATGTGAGTGTGCATGCATGTGTATGTGTGTGTATGCTTGCACGCGCGTGTGTGTGTGCTTGTGTGTGTGTGTGTTCACTCTGAGGAGGATTCCAAACAGCAGGGTGTGTTGCCTTGATGAGAACTCCACAAGCCAACAACCGCATCAAAAGAACATTAAAGATACATGATGATAAAAACAAGGTATCTTGATTAAATAATTATCATACCGGATAAGGTTATATTTTTCCACTCTAGTGTACACTGATGAACGCGATGTGGCAATTTTCCGGCATAGCCTGTGGCATTTCCATTAGAACACATGTATGTACCCCTTCAGAGTTTCAATATTTCACGAGGAGCCTGCTTGTCTTTTGACTATTTCTTTTTCTTCGCTGTAAGGGCAAATCTTGTTGACATATGGAGCTTTGGAGCTCGACTCTCCCAGTGACTTCTAGAGAAAGTTGATTTAGACGAGGGAGGAGGGGATGAGTGAAGGCTATGTGTGTGTGTGTGCGTGTATGAGTATTCAGAGCGATGGCATGTGAATAAAGAGCGTAACGTTAGGCTGATAAACAGCTCGCCAAGCCCTGTTTGTTATTAATGCGCAGCTAGCGAGACAAATGAACGTTCAGTGGGTGAAATATAGGGCCAGATAACCAAGCCTAGCCCAACTTCTCACGCCCATCCTCAGATGGAAAACCTCCCTGCTATCGGTCACACAGATGCTAACATATTGAAACTAGGAAATACATATCTCTGAAGGTCACCAACCGAGGTAAGGTTGGAACAGGTCTACTATAAATCATCATCATTTTAGACATATAGGTTTGTGTATACAGTAGTCAGTGACAGCATTGCAAAGTCTGTTATTAAAGTAAATAATCTATATGTGTTTCATTGTATATCATGTAGCATGTATACATAATCAAATCAAATCGTGTTTGTCACATGCGCCAAATACAACCTTACCATGAAATGCTTACTTACAAGCCCTTAACCAACAATGCAGTTAAGAAAATTAAGTAATATTTTTTTAAAGAAACAATAATGAGGCTATATACAGGGGGTACCGGTACCAAGTCAATGTGCGGGGGTACAGGTAATTTGTTCATAGGTAGAGGTAAAGTGAATATGCATAGATAATTGTCAGGTTTTGGCCAGGATTGTTCAGGTTTTGGTCACTAGATGTCCCCATTGCACCTTTTTTGAACCTTTTGTTTTTTCCTTGCTCTAATTATTGTTTGCACCTGTGTGTCGTTTTCTTGTTGGTATTTAAACCCTGTGTGTTCCTCAGTTCTTTGCTCAGTGTTTGTATGTTAGCACCCAGCCCCAGCCTTGCTGTGAACATATATTTCTCTTGTTGGATTTTCCAGAGGTTCTCTGGTTTAGTTCTTGTTTATTTTTGATTAGTCTTTTGAGGTTTGTTTGTTCCCTGCTACTTTTACCACTTTGTGGAGTTTCTTTGTATTTTTGGAGGATATCCATTTTTTTCTCTTGGCTTTATTTTTGTCGTTGTGGATTTAGATTCTTTGCCTGAAGATCTTTTCCTTTTATTAAACCAACATCTCTAGTACTGCTGTGTCTGCCTCATTTTCTGGGTTCTGCCGACTATTAGTGACTGTTTCTTACACCGGGTCCTGACAGATAATATATAGTGAGTAGCAGCATTGTAAAAACAAGGTGGTGTCAATGCAAATAGTCCGTATGGCCATTTGATAATTTGTTCAGCAGTCGTATGGCTTGGGGGTAGAAACTGTTAAGGAGCCTTTTGGACCTAGATTTGGCACTCCGGTACCGCTTGCCGTGCGGTAGCAGAGAAAAGAGTCTATGACTATGGGTGCCTGGAGTCTTTGACAATTTTTTGGGCCTTCCTCTGACACTGCCTGGCATATAGGTCCTGGATGGCAGGAAGCTTGGCCCCAGTGATGTACTGGGCCATACGCACTACCCTCTGTAGCTCCTTCCGGTCGAATGCAGAGGAGTTGACATACCAGGCGGTGATGCAACCATTCAGGATGCTCTCGATGGTGCAGCTGTAGAAATTTTTGAGGATCTGGGGACCCATGCCAAATCTTTTCACTCTCCTGAGGGGGAAAAGACGTTGTTGTGCCCTCTTCACGATTTTCTTGGTGTGTTTTGGACCATGATAGGTTCTTTGTGATGTGGACAACAACAATCTTAAAACTCTCGACCCACTCCGCTACAGCCCCGTCGATGTGAATTGTGTCGTTATTTGGCCCTCCGTTTCTTGTCGTTCACAATCATCTCCTTTGTCTTGCTCACGTTGAGGGAGAGGTTGTTGTCCTGGCACCACACTGACAGGTCTCCTCCCTATAGGCTATCTGTTTTTTTGTCAGTGATCAGGCCTAACACCGTTGTGTCGTCAGCAAACTTAATGATGGTGTCGGAGTCGTGCTTGGCCACACAGTCATGGAGTAAAGGAGGGAGTAAAGGAGGGGACTAACACGCACCCCTGAGGGGCCTCTGTGTTGAGGATCAGCGTGGCAGATGTGTTGTTACTTACCCTTACCACCTGGGAGGCGGCCCATCAGGAAGTCCAGGATCCAGTTGTAGAGGGAGGTGTTTAGTCCCAGGGTCCTTTAGCTTAGTGATGAGCTTTGTTGGCACTATTGTGTTGAACGCTGAGCTGTATTGAATGAACATCATTCTCACATATGTTTTCCTTTAGTCCAGGTGGAAAAGGGCAATGTGGAGTGTGATTGCGTCATCTGTGGCTCTGGTGGGGCGGTAAGCGAATTGGAGTGGGTCTAGGGTTTCCGGGATGATGGTGTTGATGTGAACCATGACCAGCCTTTCAAAGCACTTCATGGCTACCAACGTGAGTGCTAGTAGTCATGTAGGCAGGTTACCTTCACTTTTTTGGGCCCGTAGGAAAAAATCTGTTGCTCACTCAGATATCCTCCAGATCTTTTGAGACTACCTAGAGCTTCTCAATTGTGAGTCATTCTGTGACCGTTTGTGTCTGGGTTATTGCTCCTAAAGGCCCCTTAAGAGAAATATTGAGAAGAAGTTAGACTTCTATGAGACATATATTGGACACTTGAAGCTGAATTGAGATGATCGTTTTAGAAGTATTCGAGAAGTATGATCAGCAGAGGTCTCATCATAGTACACCTTTGAGCTCATTCTTGCCTCAGTTATTTAAAGGGGAAATAATGATAAGTTCCTGAGACAAGTTTGAGACTTTTATTAGACTATTGATCTTAGTCTGAGATTAAAATTTCAGAAATATCTAAGAAGTATGAGCCATAAAGGAGATCTCTAAATTGTATGTGCAACATCTCCTCCATGTCTCATTTATTTTTCAAAAAATTACTACAGAAGCTACACAATTGAGAATTTAATATGTTAGCATTAATTTGCAGACTAATTATGATTACCTGTTAAAAACAAGAATGATAACTGATACAGATATACAAATGTATTTAACAGTGCTTATTATATTAACAAAGCATCTCACTTTTCATTCCCAGCACAGATTGGGTTCCATTATCTATAAGAACTTAAATAAAATTAATATACAACATATGCTCTTGTACCTGATTTGAAACATTAGGTAAACCCAAAAACAATATTGTAGAAATGAAAATAGGCACTTGTCACCCACTAGATGTTGTGAACAAAAGTATACCCTACATGTGAGACACCAGTAAGCCCATAACAGTATGTTCTTAACTTGTTTGGCGTGCAAGCCCGACGTCGGTACATTTATGACAACAGCCACTTCAAGTGCAGGGCGCAAAATTCAAAAGATATATTTTTTTAAATATTTAACTTTCACACATTAACAAGTCCAATACAGCATATGAAAGGTACACATCTCGTGAATCCAGCCAACATGTCCGATTTTTAAAATGTTTTACAGGGAAGACAAAATATGTACATCTATTAGCTAACCACGTTAGCAAAAGACACTTTTATTACTCCATCAGTTTTTGACTCCATCAGTAGCTATCACAAATTCGGCCAAATAAAGATATAAATAGCCACTAACCAAGAAACAACCTCATCAGATGACAGTCTGATAACATATTTATTGTATAGCATATGTTTTTTTCGAAAAATGTGCATATTTCAGGTATAAATCATAGTTTACATTGCAGCTACAGTCAGAAATTTACCGAAAGCAGACAGAAAAATTACAGACACCAACGCCAAATAACTAAATACTCATCATAAAACATTTCTGAAAAATACATAGTGTACAGCAATTGAAAGACAGGCATCTTGTGATTCCAGACAATATTATCGATTTATCAAGTGTTTTACAGCGGAAACACAATTGAGCGTTATATTAGCGTAGCCACAATAGCCAGAAACACTTGGGCGCCGACGACAAGTTCACATGCACGACAGATATTAGAAATAGCATCATAAAATGTTTCTTACTTTTGGTGATCTTCCGTCAGAATGTTGGACAAGGTGTCCTTTGTCCAGAACAGTCGTTGTTTGGATCTGGAACGGCAAATTTCCCTCTTGATTTAGCATGGGCACTTGCCAAGTGGCACGGATCTCTCCAACGTCAACAAAGTCAGAGAACGGAACACGGCAAAACTCCCGAAAAAATGTCAATAATCTGATTAAACTATATTGAAAAAACATACTTTACGATGATATGGTTACATGTATCAAATAAAATCTAAACCGGAGATGTTAGTTGTCCATAACGACAGCTAAACAGAAGGCAAATCCATGTCCTCTTTCGCACGCTCCAGAAACAGGAAATGGACGGTCATGTCATACAAAGAGCTTTAATTCCACCTCAGACCAAGATAGACACGAAATTTCTTCTCTCACCGCCTCTTGACAACCAGGGGAAGGTGTATGAAGTGTACGTAGACTCTTACGTTCATTGCCCATGTATAGGCATGAAGTTGAACAGAGCATCGATTTCTGACATTCCACTTCCTGGTCAGGAAATGTGCTGCAGAAGGAGTTCTGTTTCACTCAGAGAAATAATTCAAACGGTTTTAGAAACTAGAGAGTGTTTTCTATCCAATAGTAATAATAATATGCATATTGTACGAGCAAGAATTGAGTACGAGGCCGTTTGAAATGGGCGATTTAACTCGCTACTCAATACTGCCCCTTGCAGCCATAAGAAGTTAAATTAACCTTATTGCAAATATGCACATTGTACACAAACAAACATATTTTAGTACAGTCACTACTATGTATGTCCTGCTCTGGTCCTACACTTGTTGATGAATGCCTTCTTCAGTTTGGCTTAATCGATTCCGGTTAACCATCCAAGATAGCACATCGCAAGACATAGGCTGGAATAAAGTTCATAAAACATTTTGTCAAATAACACACACACGCACAGTATGCAAAACACAAATCTCATAAAACACAAACGACTTGAAAGGACATTGGGGCTTTTGGCTTGTTTTTTTCGTTTGCTACCACAGTCCGTACATAGGGTCCTACCTTTTCGTTTGTGACTCTGTAAACAACACCAACCGCTGGTGGTGGGGGGGGGGTTCCCGAGCCACAAAGGCGGGGAATAGTAGCCCAAACCCATGATGAGGCCGGTGCTTGGGGGGGGATTTGACACTGTGCGACACCGTACGAGGCCGCCAGAGCAGAACACAAATCTAGTTGTAAATTCCATTAAGAGAACAGTGCCACTGTCAAGTATTTAAGATATCGTTTTCATAAACTTGATTTGACTTGATTGCATTGATGAATTAGCAAATAACATATGTAAATCCTTTTCATCAAGAATCAATCCTAATTTTCTTAGTTTTGAGAAAATACATACTTAGAATTCCACTGACCCTCTTCCGGTCGAGGACTCGCTTCCCCTTGGGGATCTTGCCGTGGCTTCCAAAGGCAATGGAATTGACACGTTCTTCCACTGAGAAAAAAATTGTCAAAAAGCAAATGAAAGAGACGCAAGCAATCTTGCCTAGATGCCTGATGGATGGCAGCAAGGCGGAACGATGAGAGGAACATGCCACTGTCAGGAAACAACTATTGCTCGCCGGATGGCACTGATGGCCTATCAAACCTTCTTTTCAAACTGGTCTGGCTGCCCAATGTATTCAAGTGGCCCTATGAAATCTGCCATCTGACCACTTGGCTAGAATGGCTACTCCTGACTTAACCTGTCTAGGCTGAGGGTGCCGCTAGCGGCACTCCCCCCACACCCCCACTGAAAAGGCAGAGCCGCGAAATTCAAAAAAATATATATTTTTTAAATATTTAACTTTCACACATTAAAGTCCAATACAGCTAATGAAAGACAAAGATCTTGTGAATCCAGCCAACATGTCCGATTTTTAAAATGTTTTACAAGGAAGACACAATATGTAAAGATGTAAATCTATTACCTAAAAACACATTAGCATAATCCACCATCTTTTATTTGTCCACCAACACCAGTAGCTATCACCAATTCGGCTAAACTAAGATATTTATAGCCCCTAACCAAGAAAAAAACTCATCAGATGACAGTCTGATAACATATTTATGGTATGGGATAGGTTTTGTTAGAAAAATGTGCATATTTCAGGTAGATGGCATAGGTAACAATTGCACCCACCGTCACAAATGGACTAGAATAACTACATAGAGCAACGTGTTTACCTACTTACTAATCATCAAACATTTCGTAAAAATACACAGCATACACTAATCGAAAGACACAGATCCTGTGAATACAGACAATATTTCAGATTTTCTAAGTGTCTTACAGCGAAAACACAATAAATTGTTATATTAGCATAGCACATAGCACATAGCAGCCCAGCATTGATTCTAGCCAAAGAGAGCGATAACGTCAACATCGCCAAAATATATTATTTTTTTCACTAACCTTCTCAGAATTCTTCAGATGACACCCCTGTAACATCACATTACAACATACATATACAGTTTGTTCGAAAATGTGCATATTTAGCCACCAAAATCATGGTTAGACAATGTGAAATGTAGCCCAGCTGGTGAGAAAATGTCCGTGCGCCATATTAGACAGTGATCTACTCTTATACATAAATACTCATAAACGTGACTAAAAAATATAGGGTGGACATCGATTGATAGACAATTTAATTCTTAATACAATCGCGGAATTACATTTTTTAAATTATCCTTACTTTTCAATACAGTTTGCGCCAAGCGAAGCTACGTCAAAAAACATGGCGTCCTAAGCCACTAACATTTTTCGACAGAAACACGATTTATCATAATAAAAATGTCCTACTTTGAGCTGTTCTTCCATCAGTATCTTGGGCAAAGGATCCTTTCTTGGGTCTAATCGTCTTTTGGTGGAAAGCTGTCCTCTTGCCATGTGGAAATGCCAACTGCGTTCGGGATGAACTGGAAACGTGCCCAGCGATTCACAGCGTTTCAGAAATAAATGTCCCAAAATCGCACTAAACGGATATAAATTGCTATAAAACGCTTTAAATTAACTACCTTATGATGTTTTTAACTCCTATAACGAGTAAAAACATGACCAGAGAAATATAACAGGCTAAACTAACGCTTTGAAAAATAGCAGGTCGATGTCCTCCACGCGCATGACGCAGCTGGAAAGGAACTCCTACCTACAGGGTTTTTTAATTTATAGTGCCTGTGAACGCGCAATCGACCCCATTCAAATCGTCATCACGTAAAGGCATCCAGGGGAAGACGTAAGCAGTGTCCGTATACTCATAGCAATAACTGTGGCCTTTTAACTGACTCCAGATCAGGGGCCAACATTTCTGAAATCTGACTCCATGTCAGGGAAATTGCTGTAGAATGGGTTCTGTTCCACTTAGAGACAAAATTTCAACTCCTATAGAAACTATAGACTGTTTTCTATCCAATAATAATAATATGCATATTGTACGATCAAGAATTTTGTGGGAAGCCGTTTCAAAAATTACACGATTAGCATAAATAGTGACAACAGCGCCCCCAGCCTCAACAGGTTAAGATCTTGCAGCTATCTGATAGGAACGTCCTCTTCACCTAGAGTATCAGATGTTTGGAAGATTTTTGCAGTGTATCCATCCTCAAACTTTACAAAAGCTAAATGTCCTGAGAGACAAATTGAGAAGAGGGAGAGAAAATGTTAAAGGAGGTCTGCCATGATACTCAAAATATCACTGGTGGCCTCCCGCATCGCAGTGCTAGCTGCGCCACCAGAGTCTCTGGGTTCGCGCCCAGGCTCTGTCGCAGCCGGCCGCGACCGGGAGGTCCGTGGGGCGACGCACAATTGAGCTAGCGTCGTCCGGGTTAGGGAGGGTTTGGCCGTTAGGGATATCCTTGTCTCATCGCGCTCCAGCGACTCCTGTGGCGGGCCGGGCGCAGTGCGCGCTAACCAAGGGGGCCAGGTGCACGGTGTTTTTCCTCCGACACATTGGTGCGGCTGGCTTCCGGGTTGGAGGCGCGCTGTGTTAAGAAGCAGTGCGGCTTGGTTGGGTTGTGCTTCGGAGGACGCGTGGCTTTCGACCTTCGTCTCTCCCGAGCCCGTACGGGAGTTGTAGCGATGAGACAAGATAGTAATTACTAGCGATTGGATACCATGAAAATTGGGGAGAAAAGGGGATAAAATTTAAAGAATTAAAAAAAATAAAACATTTAAAAAATGGTTGGTTGAGATGTGAAAAATGACACATATTTGCACATCATATTCTCCTGCATGGTGCTTATCCTACAAGTAGTAAACATTGATATGATTTCAGATTAGAGCAGTACTTACCAGAATGCTCATTTGGGTCCAATTCTGGAGACATATCCAGCACCTTCTTTATGGGAAACCTTTGTCTCTTTGGAGGACAAATCTCTTAGGCTTTGGCATGTCCATTCTGTGAATAGTAATTTCAATATGTTTGTTTTCAAGAGAATTTGTGGATTCAATTGTAACTTGCCTGCTTTGACCAATTAAATAAAAATTGTGCTGTTGTATTTCTGAACAGCCAGCTGCTAACCCGGCTGAAGCTAATGTTGGAAAATACCCCTGGAAATGATATATTACATCTATTATTATTTCACCTTGAGGTACAATAATTTAATATTTCACAGTGTATTCAGTTGATTACGATTCTTACGTTCTTTACTTTACAAATTGAAACTATCTGTGGCGAGGGTCCTCGTGGATCACTCATCATCAGCAAAGCAATGATCTCAATCCAATCTCCAACTGTCATTTCGCGGGTCTTTGACTGGCGTCCAATCACATTTCAAGTAAGGTCGTCCAATGAATTATATGTTCTTTGAAAAACACATGAAACAGTATGCCTGGGTTGATCACAGAGATTCCAAGATGGCTTAGCAGTTCAGACGTCATTTTTGTCCTCGTACTGTCTTGTCCTGTATATATATATTTACACCTTCTTCGCATATCTTTTATATTTTTTTATTATCCAAGAACTCAACTACAAAAGCTTTCCTGCAACCCGCCTCACCAATTACAACAAAAAAGTATTATTTACCTCAAATCTGAAAATCCACAGTGAAGCTAACCAGGGGCTAATCAGAAGTTAGCCAGAAAGCTAACCAGAAGTTAGCCGAAAGCTAGCCGAAAGCTAATTTGAAGCTGCCCAGAAGTTAGCCGGCTTGCTGGCTAGCGTTGGTGTTTCAGCTGCCCACGTTTTGTGGTCATCAGCTATTCCTTTAGCTCGATAATCTACCGGCACTTTTGTGCAACGCGACTCGGACCGGAGCATACCGGGCCTTCTTTTTCTCTCAGTTTCCCCGGATTTCAGCCGCAGGCTCTGGACATTTGCACCTTGATTTCACAGCTAGCTAGCTAGCTGCAAACCGTGTGACTATTGGCTTACGTCGATCCCGGAGCAAACTTAAATTATTCCGGAGCTAGCCAGCTGAGGAGTTCCATCAGCCATTCCTGGGCTACAGTCACCTATCCGGACCCGGGTTTTTTTTTTGCTGCAGATACGGAGCCCCACCGGGCCTTAACGATTGACTGCCGACGTTATCTGCCCGAGGGAGTTATCCAACTGGCACCTCCGTCGCGACGTTACCTGAACGCTCACCTGGGGCCCGCTAATCGTTAGCTGTCTTATCGGCTGCTATCTTAATAAGTATTTCGGACAATTTTTTTTATTTTTTTTCTTGGGTCACTATATCTATTTTGCCAATTGGATTGATCCCCTCTACAAGACACGGAACCCCACTAATCTACTGACGGAAACGCACGAGGTGTCTAAAAATAGACCTCCATCCTATGCTATCTTGCTACCGATAGCCATCTACCCGGCCAGCTGTCTGGATCGCCGTGACCCCAACCAACCTCTACTCACTGGACCCTTATTGATCACTCGATTAAGCATGCCTCTCCTTAATTTAAATATGCCTTGTCCACTGCTGTTCTGGTTAGTGTTTATTGGCTTATTTCACTGTAGGGCCTCTAGCCCTGCTCACTATACCATATCCAACCTTTCATTTCCACCACCCACATATGCGATGACATCACCTGGTTTCAATGATGTTTCTAGAGACAATATCTCTCTCATCATCACTCAATACCTAGGTTTACCTCCACTGTATTCACATCCTACCATACCTTTGTCTGTACATTATTCCTTGAAGCTATTTATCGCCCCCAGAAACGTCCTTTTACTCTCTGTTCTAGATGCTCTAGACGACCAATTCTCATAGCTTTTAGCCGTACCCTTATCCTACTCCTCCTCTGTTCCTCTGGTGATGTAGAGGTGAATCCAGGCCCTGCAGTACCTAGCTCCACTCCTATTCCCCAGGCGCTCTCTTTTGATGACTTCTGTAACCGTAATAGCCTTGGTTTCATGCATGTTAACATTAGAAGCCTCCTCCCTAAGTTTGTTTTGTTCACTGCTTTAGCTCACTCTGCCTCCCCGGATGTTTTAGCCGTGTCTGAATCCTGGCTTAGAAAGACCACCAAAAATTCTGACATTTTCATCCCCAACTACAAGATTTTCAGACAAGATAGAACGGCCAAAGGGGGCGGTGTTGCAATCTACTGCAAAGATTGCCTGCAGAGTTCTGTTTTACTATCCAGGTCTGTTCCCAAACAATTTGAACTTCTACTTTTAAAAATCCACCTCTCTAAAAACAAGTGTCTCTCACCGTTGCCGCCTGCTATAGACCACCCTCTGCCCCCAGCTGTGCTCTGGACACCATATGTGAACTGATTGCCCCCCATCTATCTTCAGAGCTCGTGCTGCTAGGCGACCTAAATTGGAACATGCTTAACACCCCAGCCATCCTACAATCTAAGCTTGATGCCCTTAATCTCACACAAATTATCAATGAACCTACCAGGTACCACCCAAATTCCGTAAACACGGGCACCCTCATAGATATCATCCTAACCAACTTGCCCTCCAAATACACCTCTGCTGTTTTCAACCAAGATCTCTGCGATCATTGCCTGCATCCGTAATGGGTCAGCGGTCAAACGACATCCACTCATCACTGTCAAACGCTCCCTGAAACACTTCAGCGAGCAGGCCTTTCTGATCGACCTGGCCGAGGTATCCTGGAAGGATATTGATCTCATCCCGTCAGTAGAGGATGCCTGGATATTTTTTAAAAATGCCTTCCTCACCATCTTGAATAAGCATGCCCCATTCAAGAAATTTAGAACCAGGAACAGATATAGCCCTTGGTTCTCTCCTGACCTGACTGCCCTTAACCAACAGAAAAACATCCTATGGCGTTCTGCATTAGCATCGAACAGCCCCCGTGATATGCAACTTTTCAGGGAAGCTAGAAACCAATATACACAGGCAGTTAGAAAAGCCAAGGCTAGCTTTTTCAAGCAGAAATTTGCTTCCTGCAACACAAACTCAAAAAAGTTCTGGGACACTGTAAAGTCCATGGAGAATAAGAACACCTCCTCCCAGCTTCCAACTGCACTGAAGATAGGAAACACTGTCACCACCGACAAATCCACTATAATTGAGAATTTCAATAAGCATTTTTCTACGGCTGGCCATGCTTTCCACCTGGCTGCCCCTACCCCGGTCAACAGCACTGCCCTCCCCTCTGCTACTCGCCCAAGCCTTCCCCATTTCTCTTTCTCCCAAATACAGTCAGCTGATGTTCTGAAAGAGCTGCAAAATCTGGACCCTTACAAATCAGCCGGGCTAGATAATCTGGACCCTTTCTTTCTAAAGCTATCTGCTGAAATTGTTGCCACCCCTATTACTAGCCTTTTCAACCTCTCTTTCGTGTCGTCTGAGATTCCCAAAGATTGGAAAGCAGCTGCGGTTATCCCCCTCTTCAAAGGGGGGGACACACTCTTGACCCTAACAGCTACAGACCTATATCTATCCTACCCTGCCTTTCTAAGGTCTTCGAAAGCCAAGTAAACAAACAGATTACCGACCATTTCGAATCCCACCATACCTTCTCCACTATGCAATCTGGTTTCAGAGCACCTCAGCCACGCTCAAGGTCATAAACGATATCTTAACCGCCATCGATAGGAAACAATACTGTGCAGCCGTATTCATTGACCTGGCCAAGGCTTTTGACTCTGTCAATCACCACATCCTCATCGGCAGACTCGACAGCCTTGGTTTCTCTAATGATTGCCTCGCCTGGTTCACCAACTACTTCTCTGATCGAGTTCAGTGTGTCAAATCGGAGGGTCTGTTGTCCGGGCCTCTGGCAGTCTCTATGGGGGTGCCACAGGGTTCAATTCTTGGACCGACTCTCTTCTCTGTATACATCAATGATGTCGCTCTTGCTGCTGGTGATTCTCTGATCCATCTCTACGCAGACGACACTATTCTGTATACTTCTGGCCCTTCTTTTGACACTGTTAACAACCCTCCAGGCGAGCTTCAATGCCATACAACTCTCCTTCCGTGGCCTCCATTTGCTCTTAAATACAAGTAAAACTAAATGCATGCTCTTCAACCGATCGCTGCCTGCACCTGCCCGCCTGTCCAAAATCACTACTCTGGACGGCTCTGACTTAGAATATGTGGACAACTACAAATACCTAGGTGTCTGGTTAGACTGTAAACTCTCCTTCCAGACTCACATCAAACATCTCCAATCCAAAGTTAAATCTAGAATTGGCTTCCTATTCCGCAACAAAGCATCCTTCACTCATGCTGCCAAACATACCCTTGTAAAACTGACCATCCTACCAATCCTCGACTTCGGTGATGTCATTTACAAAATAGCCTCCAAAACCCTACTCAATAAATTGGATGCAGTCTATCACAGTGCCATCCGTTTTGTCACCAAAGCCCCTTATACTACCCACCACTGCGACCTGTACACTCTCGTTGGCTGGCCCTCCCTCAATTCTTCCTTTGGCCGCCTCTCCTTCCAGTTCTCTGCTGCCAATGACTGGAACGAACTACAAAAATCTCTGAAACTGGAAACACTTATCTCCCTCACTAGCTTTAAGCACCAGCTGTCAGAGCAGCTCATAGATTACTGCACCTGTACATAGCCCATCTATAATTTAGCCCAAACAACTACCTCTTTACCTACTGTATTTATTTATTTATTTATTTTGCTCCTTTGCACCCCATTATTTCTCTCTACTTTTTTCTCTCTCTACTATCTCTACTTTTTTTAACTTTTTTTACTTGCTATATTGTATTTACTTCGCCACCATGGCCTTTTTATATTTTTATTTATTTATATATATATTTTGTTTGCCTTCACCTCCCTTATCTCACCTCACTTGCTCATATTGTATATAGACTTATTTTTCACTGTATTATTGACTGTATGTTTGTTTTACTCCATGTGTAACTATGTGTTGTTGTATGTGTCGAACTGCTTTGCTTTATCTTGGCCAGGTCGCAATTGTAAATGAGAACGTGTTCTCAATTTGCCTACCTGGTTAAATAAAGGTGAAAAAAAATAAAATAAATTACCTAGTTGCTAGGGAGCAAATAGGCTTTAAATGTTTTTCTCAGGGAGCTCTTCTTACAAACTCATTGGGAAAAGTTGCGTCAGTGTTTGCAAGAGCTAACTAAGTAAGTAAAATAAACTTTCATTACTAATACAAACAGATAAAGCTATCACATAATATCCTTCAATCGAGACCCCATATTCCATTCCAATATAGCATTAGCCTAGCAGGTAGCCTTATTATTTTTTGATATGCATGTGTTTATGAAAAACACCAACTCTAGTATTTCAGCATATGTGTGTACTGTGTATAAGAGACAAAATTCCTAACAATTTTATTTGGTAATGCATATTAGTATTGCATCTTGTATCTTTAAAAAATGTGTTAGGACTACGTATCTTGATGATAATTGAGTGAGCAAACACATTTCAGCACTGGGCTAGCCGTAATTAGTTGTATCTCTATTGAATAATATTGGAGACTCAAAATGTCAAGACCAAAGCCTGGAAGCCGATGGAGAAGAAATATGAATTAAGACATCGCTAGGCTACTTAAACGACCAAGAGGGACTGCACATTTGGTGAGTGGTGTGGCATTGCTTTGCCATATTTTAACATAGCAGACACACTTTTTATAATAGTTTTCTTTTACTCCCTGCAGCTTGCCCGCATGAATGGAACCTAACCAGCCCCCTCAGGACAGATCCCACCCGTCCCATCAGAACAGAAGTCATCCGCCCCATCAGGATAGAACACAACCGCCCCATCAGGACAGAACACACCCGCTCCATCAGGACAGAACACACTTGCCCCATCAGGACAGAACACACCCGCTCCATCAGGACAGAACACACCTGCTCCATCAGGACAGAACACACCTGCCCCATCAGGACAGAACACACCTGCCCCATCAGGACAGAACACACTTGCCCCATCAGGACAGAACACACCCGCTCCATCAGGACAGAACACACCTGCCCCATCAGGACAGAACACACCTGCCCCATTAGGACAGAACACACCTGCCCCATCAGGACAAAACACACCCGTTCCATCAGGACAGAACACACCTGCCCCATCAGGACAGAACACACCTGCTCCATCAGGACAGAACACACCTGCCCCATCAGGACAGAACACACCTGCCCCATTAGGACAGAACACACCTGCCCCATTAGGACAGAACACACCTGCCCCATTAGGACAGAACACACCTGCCCCATTAGGACAGAACACACCTGCCCCATTAGGACAGAACACACCTGCCCCATTAGGACAGAACACACCTGCACAATTAGGACAGAACACACCTGCCCCATCAGGACAAAACACACCCGTTCCATCAGGACAGGACACACCCGCCCCATCAGGACAGAACACACCCGCTCCATCAGGACAGAACACACCCGCCCCATCAGGACAGAACACACCCGCTCCATCAGGACAGAACACACCTGCCCCATTAGGACAGAACACACCTGCCCCATTAGGACAGAACACACCTGCCCCATTAGGACAGAACACACCTGCCCCATTAGGACAGAACACACCTGCACAATTAGGACAGAACACACCTGCCCCATTAGGACAGAACACACCTGCACAATTAGGACAGAACACACCTGCCCCATCAGGACAAAACACACCCGTTCCATCAGGACAGAACACACCCGCCCCATCAGGACAGAACACACCCGCCCCATCAGGACAGAACACACTTGCCCCATTAGGACAGAACACACCTGCCCCATTAGGACAGAACACACCTGCCCCATTAGGACAGAACACACCTGCCCCATTAGGACAGAACACACCTGCACAATTAGGACAGAACACACCTGCCCCATCAGGACAAAACACACCCGTTCCATCAGGACAGGACACACCCGTTCCATCAGGACAGAACACACCCGCCCCATCAGGACAGAACACACCCGCCCCATCAGGACAGAACACACCCGCTCCATCAGGACAGAACACACCTGCCCCATCAGGATAGAACACACCCGCCCCATCAGGACAAAACACACCCGTTCCATCAGGACAGAACACACCCGCCCCATCAGGACAGAACACACCCGCCCCATCAGGACAGAACACACTTGCCCCATCAGGACAGAGCACACCTGCCCCATTAGGACAGAACACACCTGCACAATTAGAACAGAACACACCTGCACAATTAGAACAGAACACACCTGCACAATTAGAACAGAACACACCTGCACAATTAGAACAGAACACACCTGCCCCATTAGGACAGAACACACCTGCCCCATTAGGACAGAACACACCTGCCCCATTAGGACAGAACACACCTGCCCCATTAGGACAGAACACACCTGCACAATTAGGACAGAACACACCTGCCCCATCAGGACAGAACACACACGCTCAATCAGGACAGCACGACGGATGAACAATATTTAAGTTATACATTCTTATTCCACTCCCTATGTTTTATAGTAGCACCCTCTTGTACT
Organism: Salvelinus fontinalis; assembly: GCF_029448725.1. Classification (NCBI taxonomy): domain Eukaryota; kingdom Metazoa; phylum Chordata; class Actinopteri; order Salmoniformes; family Salmonidae; genus Salvelinus; species Salvelinus fontinalis. The sequence goes on along the minus strand of NC_074678.1, from coordinate 20,726,070 downwards.
AGAAACATATTTGCATAAACATCTAATTTGATTTTATCACTTCTATGTGGTGTGTTATCTTGCCAAGTTGTTTTGAGACCCATGTGTACATTTCAGTGAAGGTGCAACACAATGTTTTCTCAAGCATGGCTTTCAGGAAAAGCTTAACTTTAGATTTTGTAGGAAGAAGAAATATATTTCTTAGAAGAAGTTTGCAGACAGCATGTAGATGGTGGGGTCCTCTTAGTGATCCTAGAAACATGGAACACAGATGGGGTACCTATTTTTAAATCATCTACATTTTCAATGTGGCCTTTCTATTTTATCATTAATGAATTGAGCTTTATTGAACGCACAAAAAGAGAACATTACATTTTTGCTGGGCTTTAGTATGGGGACTCAAAACCACCCATGGTTGCATTTCTTAGACCACTAAGTAACACACTGAGTAAACTTCAAGAGGATGCAATTCACGTGCAACCAGCAGAGGACTCGTTTTTGTGCAAAGTGCCAACCATTGCTGGCACATGTGACTTGCCTGCCAAAGCAATAGTTATAAATACAGTGCAGTTCAATGGGAACTTTGGATGTTCGAAATGTGAGCAGCCTGGAAAGACTGAAGACATGGTGAAGGGGCCATGTTCATGCATTTCCATTCCAAGAAATGGATCCAAAAGGGCCACCTCGCACGCAGCAAACATTTTCTGATGATGCTAAAATAGCCTATGAAGGTGTGAAGGGACCCTGTTGTCTTAGCCAATTTAAAAGTTATGACCTAATCCAAAGCACTGGCATAGACTACGTGCACTCAGCTCTGTTGGGAGTAATGCGCCTTCTGATGCTTCCATGGTTTTCCACTTTTCTCATCAGCCCTTCAGCATGTCAAAAGAAACAAAAGAAATAGACAAGTGATTGCAAGATATCTGACCACCATCCTTGACACGATATCCTCGGATCAGTAGCATCTCACAGGATGTTTTTTAAGGCATCGGAATATCGGGCTCTTTTAACCTTTTTTGGACCTGTTGTTTTTCGTGGTGTTCTTGGAATGCTTTACTACAATCACTTCCTCCTTCTAAGTGAAGCTATTTTCATTCTTCTGATGGACTCCATATCAATACAACAGATCTATCATGCAGAGAAACTGCTATGAAACTTTTGCTCTCAAATTAGTCATCTCTATGGTGAGCGTGACCAAACTGCCAATATTCACCTTCTTGTGCACTTAGCAGACAGCGTCAGAGTCTTTGGCCCATTATGGACTCATTCATGTTTCCATTTTGAAGAGAAAATGGCTATTTGTTAAGGTACCATACACGGTACTCAAAATATACCCATGCAAATGGTCCATGCAGTCAAACTAATGCAGTCTATCCCTGCTATTTGGCAAATCATAAAGCCAGCTAATGCCATAGCTGACTTTTACGCACGGATGACCAATGACCATAGTTTTTGTTACGAAAACAGTGATAAGTTGAGAACAAACATAATTGGAGCATCAAGTGAACTTCAACTGGAGGCAAGGTCTCCACATTAATTCACCACATTCAGTGAAGGCATTTCACAGGGCACAAGTTAAGAGAACTCGTCTCACATCAAGGCATTATGGGAAAGGAAAAAGAGGGAACAACTTTACAGTTTATTTTTCTAATGTAGCACAACTGAAGTATGGACAGATTTAATTATTCTTTAACTCTGAGGAATCAGGTGACAAATGGGCACTTATTAGCGAGTATGAAAGTGCAGGTTTTTCTTTGCTGCAAGACACTGTAACATATGGTACATGCTTTCATGTTGTGCCGCCATTGGAAACTCCTTTAATTGCCCTTGACCATGTTTTGGGCAAAGTTGTTTTCCTTGACTTGACATCTATGCCCGGTATTGTGTTTGCAGCTCATTTCCCAAACACACTTGAGAAGGACTAGGTATACTCAACAAATAACTTGTGTTGGAACAGTATGAATGTGTATCGAATGATGAATTAATGGAAGTAAATCATATCTGCTCCACTTTTGTGATTATTTTACACTTCAGCAGCGCTTTGAGATCATGTAGATATATATCTGAGATGACATTTGCACGAATTGATCAGACCTGTAATAATTAGTCTCGTATATAGTTCAGAGAACTCATACAGTGATCACTGTGAGACAGATCCATGTCTACTTCTCAGGAGTGACAATTGAGATGTATGAGAAAATGCACAAAATCTCACTTTAGTATTGACTAGTGCTCTTTTTTGTATAGGAGATGGACACAGGTTATAAAGGAGATCTCATCTTGGATTATGCTTTCCTATGGGCGGGACTATGGCGGTCTGCTTGAAACATGTAGGTATTACAGACTCGGTCAGAGGGAGGTTGAAAATGTCAGTGAAGACATCAGCCAGTTGGTCGGCTGTACAGTTTCATACCGCACAGAAGCACATTGTATATCTACAGTATCCTTCAGTCCAGGTTCTCCAATATATGTGAAACCTGTATTCCTTTCAGAGGGCTATACAAGGAGTCCCTTAAGTCCTGTAATATGAGTCAGCTACACATGGCTGATCCTGTGTTTCTCTGCTTCACAAATCCACTAGTTGCATTCAAACATTTGAATACAATACCCCAATAAACCTGACTACCATTTTGTTTCCTGAGGCAAGAAAGAGAGGAGAGATTTTAATTAGTGCATCTACAGAGGTCCATATTGAGTCCAGAGAGGTTGTAGTAGTTTGCTTTGTAATCACACAGGACCCGGCTACACACTCTTAGGGAAAGGCCTTAATATCAAGCCAATTTTGAGATGATTTACCGGCAAGGGAAGTAAACAATTTAGTGCCGGCTTTTATCGACTGCAGCAAAATTGCTTATTGTGCAGGAAGAAATGTAACTTGAGTAAAGTCCATTAAAGGTCTAATGCAGCAGTTGTCTCAATATCCACTCATTTCTGGGATAGAACTAAGTGCCGTACTGTGATTGTTTTCAAATGTAATTAGTAGTAGTATTTAGTAGTAGTATTGAGTAGCTTGTATGAAAGGTGCACAGAGTAAACGGCCTGCTCCTCAGTCATAGTTGCTAATATATGCATATTATTATTATTATTGGATAGAAAACACTCTGAAGTTTCTAAAACTGTTTGAATTATGTCTGTGAGTATAACAGAACTCATATGGCAGGCAAAAACCTGAGAAGAAATCCAAACAGGAAGTGGAAATTATTAGGCTGGTCGATTTTCAACCAAGATCCCATTGAAATCACAGCGAGATATGAATGAGTTTTCACTTCCTACGGCTTCCACTAGATGTCAGCAGTCTGTAGAACTTTGTCTGATGCCTCAACTGTAAAGGGGGGCCGAGTGAGAGAGGAATTAGTCAAGTCTGCCATGACCTGACCATGCTTTCTCCATGCGCGTTCACATAAGAGGGAGCTCTGTTCCATCGCTCATCTGAAGTCAATGTAATTCTCCAGTTGGAACGTTATTCAAGATTTATGTTAACATTCTAAAGATTTATTCAATACATCGTTTGACATGTTTCTACTGACTGTTACTGAACTTTTGGACATTTCGTCAGCTTTTAGAGAACGCGCTTCGTGACTTTGGAATTGTTTACCAAACGCGCTAACAAAAGTAGCTAATTGGACAAAAATAACGGACATTATCGAACAAATCAAGCATTTATTGTGGACCTGGGATTCCTGGGAGTGCATTCTGATGAAGATCATCAAAGGTAAGGAAACATTTATCATGTAATTTCTGGTTTCTGTTGACTCCGACATGGCGTATAATATGACTATTGTTCTGAGTGCCGTCTCAGATTATTGCATGGTTTGCTTTTTCCATAAAGTTTTTTTGAAATCTGACACAGCGGTTGCATTAAGGAGAGGTATATCTATAATTCCATGTGTATAACTTGTATTATCATCTACATTTATGATGAGTATTGCTGTTGAAACGATGTGGCTATGCAAAATCACTGGATGTTTTTGGAACTAGTGAATGTAACGCGCCAATGTAAACTCAGATGTTTTTATATAAATATGAACTTTATCAAACAAAACATACATGTATTGTGTAACATGAAGTCCTATGAGTGTCATCTGATGAAGATCAAAGGTTAGTGGTTCATTTTATCTCTATTTATGCTTTTTGTGACTCCTATCTTTGGCTGGAAAAATGGCTGTGCTTATTGTGGTTTTGTGGTGACCTAACATAATCGTTTGTAGTGCTTTCGCTGAAAAGCATATTTTAAATTGGACACTTTGGTGGGATTAGCAACAAGATTACCTTTAAAATGGTATAAGACACATGTATGTCTGAGGAATTTTAATTATGAGATTTCTGTTTTTTGAAACACTGGCTGTTGTCATATCATCCCATTAACGGGATTGCAGCCATAAGAAGTTTAAACAGCTCTTAACTTCATAGTTTCACAGTGTTATTCCAACCTCATAGTGTGGAACTCTATTTACAATACAGGAAATTCACATTTCTAACTGCACTGGGCCTTTAAAAGAGTGTGCAGAAGGGAGAAAGCCCCCCTCCCTCTTTCTCTTGTTTATTTTATTACTTTTCATCCCAGAAATCCTCTGTGGCTGTTATTACCAATAATAATTCAGTTACTGTAGGAGAATAGAGGTAACGGAGTAGACTAGGCGTTATTAAAAGAACCAGCCTAGATTGCACAACTTCCTTGCTCACGTGTGTACACACACACGCACAGAGGCAGAGACTGTCCTTTTATGCTTAGGGGTCTGATGTGTTTCATGTGGGAATCCAGACAGCTGGCCATAGCGATCCCTTTACATGTATGTAATCTCCTCCACATAATAACGTGGACAAGGTTCTTTCCCTCTTTCTAAACCATGAGGTCATGGGTTGGTGAGGGCTGAAGAAATATCTTTACCATGCTTGATTATATTTGACCGACTGGCTTGATTCCGTCCTATGTAGCAAAATTTGAAAGTGTTTTTTTTTACAATGGATAAAAGTAGAGACTCAAAGCTAGAAGATGGTCTATCTTACTGTCGTGACTTAATTAATCTGATGACTGTTATTTGTTTAATTGTTACCCAATTAAATTAATCATGTAACAATTAACTCATTAGGAATTTGGGGATCCACGGAAGAGTTTGTTTAAAGAGTCACCATCTCTCGAATTCAACTATTGATTGTTACCTCTAATCATATCCCAATTCTGAATGTCGTAACCTCATGCATCTGCAAAACCCCCATGTTACTCATGATTCAGTACCACAATAATTGGATTGATTATTCATTTACTAGCTAATTAAAATGATTAAACAGGAAAAACATACACACATAATACAGGTACCTAGTGGACTTACAAAAATGGCAACTTATACACAACAAATGAAGACGGGTGGGGAGGAGAGAGAGAGAGGACACTTATCATGGATACATTCTAGGACTGTCCTCACATCAATCACATGTATTTATAAATCCCTTTTTACATCAGCCGATGTCACACAGTGCTATAAAGAAACCCAGCCTAAAACCCCAAACAGCAAGCCCTGTGGCTAGGAAAAACTCCCTAGAAGGGCAGGAACCTAGGAAGAAACAGATAGGAACCAGGCTCTGAGGGGTGGCCAGTTTTCTTCTGGCTGTGCTGGGTGGAGATTATGACAGTACATGGCCAAGATGTTCAAACATTCATAGATGACCAGCAGGGTCAAATAATAAGAATTACAGTGGTTGTAGAGGGTGAAACAGGTCAGCACCTACGGGAGTAAATGTAAGTTGGCTTTTCATAGCCGATCATTCAGAGTTTGAGACAGCAGGTGCGGTGTAGAGACAGTCAAAACAGCAGGTCCAGGACAAGATAGCACATCTGGTGAACAGGTCAGGGTTCCATAGCCGCAGGCAGAACAGTTGAAACTGGAGCAGGAGCACGACCAGGTGGACCGGGGACAGCAAGGAGTCATCAGGCCAGGTAGTCCTGGGGTATGGTCCTTGGGCACAGGTCCTCCGAGAGGAGAAAGAGAGAGAATTAGAGGGAACATACTTAATGCAACCGCTGTGTTAGATTTAAAAAAATAACTTTAGTACAACATACAGCATGCAATATTGTGAGACAGCGCCCTACAATTCTCTGCCTTGTTGGAGTCAACATAGAACACAAAAATACGAAATAACATCAATATTCTCTTACTTTTGATGATCTTCCATCAGAATGTTGTGCAAGGAGTCCTAGTTCCAGAATAAATCGTTGTTTGGATTTAGAATGTCCATTTTTTCTGTCGAATTAGCAACTTTGGCTAGCCATGTGGAGGGCACATGTCCAAGAAATCGTTGCCCCTGGAACGAAAAATTCCGAAAGTCCCAATAAACGTTGAATAAACTGGTCAAACTCAGTTGAAATTCCTACTTTATGATGTTTTTACATTTACATTTACATTTAAATCATTTAGCAGACGCTCTTATCCAGAGCGACTTACAAGTACATACATTCATACCTTTTTTGTACTGGCCCCCCGTGGGAAACGAACCCACAACCCTGGCGTTGCAAGCGCCATGCTCTACCAACTGAGCTACACGGGACTTTTCTCATATGTATCCAATAAAATTAGAGCCGGAGCATTTCGTCGTGTATACGTAACGCATTTCAGAAGACAATGTGGAGTTCCCCTGTGTGCAGTTGAAAACTGACAAAAGAGCAGACCTGTCAGTCCAAAAGCTCTCATTCGGTCACACATCAAGCTAGACACCCCATTCAACCTCCTACTGCCTGTTGACATCTATTGGAAGGCGTATGAAGTGCATACAGATCCATAAATATAAGCCAGTTGAATAGGCAGGCCCTGACACAGAGCCCCATTTTCAGAATTTTCACTTCCTGTCTGGAAGTTTGCTGCCAAATATGCATATATTAGCAACTGGGACCGAGTAGAACGCAGTTCACTATGGGCACGCTATTCATCCAAAGTGAAAATGCTGTCCCCTATCCCTAAAAAGTTAACACTAACTGAAGTTTATTTAAGTTTAAGTTTTTTAAGTTTATTTCCAGGGAGCCGGAAAGTAGAGCATTGCAGAAGTGTAATCTAGAAGTGGCAAAAGCATGGATACATTTTCTGCATAATATTTGGACAGAAAATGAGATTTTTGTAATGTTACGTAGATGGAAAAACCTGTCCTTGAAACAGTCTTGATAATTTTGTCAAAAGAGAGATCAGGGTCCAACGCCGAGGTCCTTCAGTTGAGATGACTGTACAACCATCAAGATTAATTGTCAGATCCAACAGAAGATCTTTGTTTCTTGGGACCTAGAACCTCTGTTTTGTCCGAGATTGAAAGTAAAATATTTGCCGCCATCCACTTCCTTATGTCTGAAACACCGGCTTCCAGGGAGGATAATTTTATGAAATGTTTGTTTTTAGGGGTGCGACTTCAGTTAGGTGGTTAACCAATTTTTGTACTCTGACATCCTTGGGTAGGTAGAGGGAGTCTGGAAGGGCAGGGAGTAGGTCCGGAGAAATGTTGGACAAAACCCACTTAGTCTATGATTTCTCCAGAAGCATTTTGGAGTGGGTCTGTGGACATTTCCATGTGAATATTAAAGTCACCAAAAATTAGAATATTATCTGCCATGATTGCAAGGTCTGATAGGACTTCAGGTAACTCAGTGAGGAACACTGTATATGGCCCAGGAGGCCTGTAAACAGTAGCTATACAAAGTGATTGAGCAGGCTGCACAGATGTCATGACTAGAATTCCAAGATGTCGTGGCAGTCTGACGTCTTGTCCCATGTGTATATATATATTTCTTCGCAATATTTTTCTTAACCTCAACATACTCTCCTGCAATCTGCCTCACCCAATGTGGTATGGATCTGCTATTTTCTTTCTTTTGAACCCCCACAGAAACGAGCCAGCTAACTAGCAACTAGCTAGTAGTCAGCTAACAATTACTAGCTGTCATCAGCTAACCTTTAGCCCGGACAACTCTTGCCAGTCTGCACAGCGTGACTCAAATCAGAGCAAATTGGGGACTTATTTTTCTCCATATCTTCCATATCTTCAGTTTCCTACCGGAAGCTCTGAACCTTTTTTCCTGGGTCATCCGAGTGGACACTCCTGGCTAATGTCTCTGTCCCGAAGCAAGAACCAATTAGCCTGGAGCTAGCCTTTGCTAGGCCCATCTCCCGGCTAGCCGAAGACGTCCATCAGCCGCTCCTTGGGCTTCTTTATCTATTTTGTCAATTGGTCTGGACCCCTTTTACTGTCGACACGGAGCCCCGCCGATCCATCACGACTGGACTACCGACGTAATCTACCCGAGGGGTTTTTCAACTGGCTCCTTTGTCGCGATGTCCCCTGAATGCCCATCTGCTAGCCTGCTTGCCACGTCCCGCTAGCTGTCTAGAGAATATCGGACTGTTAGCTGAAGCAAATTCTTTGGCCACTATACCTATACTCACTGGACCCCTATGATCACTCCGCTACGCATGCCTCTCCCTAATGTCAATATGCCTTGTCCATTGCTGTTTTGGTTAGTGATTGCCTTATTTCACTGTAGAGCCTTTAGCCCTGCTCAACACGCCTTAGCTAACTCTTTATTTCCACCTCCTACACAAGCGGTAACCGCACCTGGTTTAAATGATGTTTCTAGAGACAATATTTCTCTCATCATTACTCAATGCATAGGTTTACCTCCACTGTATTCACATCCCACCATACCTTTGTCTGTACATTATGCCTTGAATCTATTCATTACATTTACATTTAAGTCATTTAGCAGACGCTCTTATCCAGAGCGACTTACAAATTGGAAAGTTCATACATATTCATCCTGGTCCCCCCGTGGGAATTGAACCCTGGTCCCCCCGTGGGAATTGAACCCACAACCCTGGCGTTGCAAGCGCCATGCTCTACCAACTGAGCCACACGGGACCACAGAAACCTGCTCCTTTTACTCTCTGTTCCAAACGTACCAGACGACCAGTTCTTTGAGCCTTTATCCTACTCCTCCTCTGGTGATGTAGAGGTTAATCCAGGCCCTACAGTGCCTAGCTCCACTCCAATTCCACAGGCGCTCTCATTTGTTGACTTCTGTAACCGTAATAGCCTTGGTTTCATGCATGTTAACATTAGAAGCCTCCTTCCTAAGTTTGTTTTATTCACTGCCTTAGCACGCTCTGCCAACCCAGATGTCCTAGCCGTGTCTGAATCCTGGCTTAGGAAGACCACCGAAAACCCTGACATTTCCATCCCTAACTATAACATTTTCCGACAAGATAGAACTGCCAAAGGGGGCGGAGTTGCAATCGTCTGCAGAGTTCGGTCTTATTATCAAGGTCTGTGCCCAAACAATTTGAGCTTCTACTTTTAAAAAATCCACCTTTCCAGAAACAAGTCTCTCACTGTTGACGCTTGCTATAGACCACCTTCTGCCCCCAGCTGTGCCCTGGATACTACACTGCTCAAAAAAATAAAGGGAACACTTAAACAACACAATGTAACTCCAAGTCAATCACACTTCTGTGAAATCAAACTGTCCACTTAGGAAGCAACACTGATTTGTGGCCTGCTGGAGGTCCTTTTGCAGGGTGCTGGCAGTGCACCTCCTTGCACAAAGGCGGAGGTAGCGGTCCTGCTGCTGGGTTGTTGCCCTCCTACGTCCTCCTCCACGTCTCCTGATGTACTGGCCTGTCTCCTGGTAGCGCCTCCATGCTCTGGACACTACGCTGACAGACACAGCAAACCTTTTTGCCACAGCTCGCATTGATGTGCCATCCTGGATGAACTGCACTACCTGAGCCACTTGTGTGGGTTGTAGACTCCGTCTCATGCTACCACTAGTGAGAGCACCGCCAGCATTCAAAAGTGACCAAAACATCAGCCAGGAAGCATAGGAACTGAGAAGTGGTCTGTGGTCACCACCTGCAGAATCACTCCTGTTTTGGGGGGTGTCTTGCTAATTGCCTATAGTTTCCACCTTTTGTCTATTCCATTTGCACAACAGCATGTGAAATTTATTGTCAATCAGTGTTGCTTCCTAAGTGGACAGTTTGATTTCACAGAAGTGTGATTGACTTGGAGTTACATTGTGTTGTTTAAGTGTTCCCTTTATTTTTTTGAGCAGTGTATATTGCCCCCCCATCTATCTTCAGAGCTCGCGCTGTTAGGTGACCTAAACTGGGTTAACACCCCAGCCATCCTACAAACTAAGCTTGATGCCCTCAATCTCACACAAATTATCAATGAACCTACAAGGTACAACCCCAAATCCGCAAACACGGGCACCCTCATAGATATCATCCTAACCAACCTGCCCTCCACATACACCTCTGCTGTTTTCAACCAGGATCTCAATCATCACTGCCTCATTGCCTGCATCTGTAATGGGTCTGCAGTCAAACGACCACCCCTCATCACTGTCAAACGCTCCCTAAAACACTTCAGCGAGCAGGCCTTTCTGATCGACCTGGCCTGGGTATCCTGGAAGGATATTGACCTCATTCCGTAAGTAGAGGATGCCTGGTTATGCGTTAAAAGTGCTTTCCTCAACATCTTAAATAAGCATGCCCCATTCATTTTTTTTTAAAACCAGGAACAGATATAGCCCTTGGTTCACTCCAGACCTGACTGCCCTTGACCAACACAAAAACATCCTGTGAAGTACTGAATTAGCATCGAATAGCCCCCACGGTATACAACTTTTCAGGGAAGTTAGGAACCAATGTGCAAAGGCTAGCTTTTCAAACAGAAATGTGCATCCTGTAGCACAAACTCCAAAAAGTTCTGGGACACTAAAGTCCATGGAGAATAAGAGCACCTCATCCCAGCTGCCCACTTCACTGAGGTTAGTAAACTCCGTCACAACCAATAAATCCACGATAATTGAGAATTTCAATAAGCATTTTTCTACGGCTGTCTATGCTTTCCACCTGGCTACCCCTACCCCGGTCAACAGCCCTGCACCCCCAACAGAAACTTGCCCAAGCCTCCTCCATTTCTCCTTCACCCAAATCCAGATAGCTGATGTTCTGAAAGAGCTGCAAAATCTGGACGCCTACAAATCATCCGGGCTAGACAATCTGGACCCTCCCTTTCTAAAATGATCCGCCTAAATTGTTGCAACCCCTATTACTAGCCTGTTCAACCTCTTTTGTATCGTCTGATATCCCCAAAGATTGTTAAGCTGCCGCGATCATCCCCCTCTTCAAAGGGGGAGACACTCTAGATCCAAACTAGACCTATATCAATCCTACCATGCCTTTCTAAGGTCTTGGAAAGCCAAGTTGACAAACAGATCACCGACCATTTCGAATCCCACTGTACCTTCTCCGCTATGCAATCTGGTTTCCGAGCTGGGTGCACCTCAGCCACGCTCAAGGTCCTAAACGATATCATAACCGCCATCGATAAGAGACAACACTGTACAGCTGTATTCATCGACCTGGCCAAGGCTTTCGACTCTGTCAATCATCACATTCTTATCGGCAGACTCAGCCTTGGTTTCTCAAATGACTGCCTCACCTGGTTCACCAACTACTTCTCAGACAGAGTTCAGTGTGTCAAATTGGAGGTTCTGTTGTCCGGGACCTCTGGCAGTTTCTATGGGGTGCCACAGGGTTCAATCCTCGGGCTGACTCTTTTCTCTGTATACATCAATGATGTCGCTCTTGCTGCTGGTGATTCTCTGATCCACCTCTATGCAGACGACACCATTCTGTATCCTTCTGGCCCTTCTTTGGACACTGTGTAAACTACCCGCCAGACCGGCTTCAATGCCATACAACTCTCCTTCCGTGGCCTCCAACTGCTCTTAAATGTAAGTAAAATGAAATGCATGCTCTTCAACCTATCGCTGCCCAAATCTGCCCGCCCGTCCAGCATCACTACTCTGGACGGTTCTGGCTTTGAATATGTGGACAACTACAAATACCTAGGTGTCTGGTTAGATTGTAAACTCTCCTTCCAGACTCACATTAAGCATCTCCAATCCAAAATGAAATCTAGAATCGGCTTCCTATTTCGGAACAAAGTTTCCTTCACTCATGCTGCCAAACATACCCTCGTAAAACTGACTATCCTACCGAGCATTGACTTCGGTCATGTCATTTACATAATAGCCTCCACACTCCACTTAGAAAGTTGGAAGCAGTCTATCACAGTGCCATCCCTTTTGTCACCAAAGCCCCATATACTACCCAGCACTGCGACCTGTATGTTCTCTGTGACATAGAAGTCCGTCACTGGCCGCGGGCAGCATTTGGTACTTTAACGCACGCACACATTCATCAATCCTCCCTGCTCCGTTATTGTAACGGTCCTGACCTGTTTTATGTTGTTTTTGTATGTGTTTAGGTCAGGGCATGTGTTTTGGGTGGGCAGTCTATGTTATCTGTTTCTATGTTGGTTTTGGGTTGCCTGGTATGGCTCTTAATTAGAGGCAGGTGGTTTGCGTTTTCCTCTAATTAAGAGTCATATTTAGGTAGGGCGTTCTCACTGTTTGTTTGTGGGTGATTGTCTTCCGTATCTGTGTTATGTCTTGCACCATACGGGACTGTTCGGTTGTTCGTGTCATTTCGATGTAGTCTGTTCCTGTCCGTAAGTGTTACGTTTAGTTATGTAAGTTTATGTTCAGGTTTCGTCTACTTCGTTTTCTTGTTTTGTATTTTTGAAAGTGTTTTGTTTTTTTCGTGTTGCCATCATCGTTTTTTCAAATAAATAGATGGCTTATTTCCCTACTGCTGCATTTTGGTCTGATGATCCTTCTCTCCTCTCCTCGTCCGAGGATGAGGAGAGCGAAAGCCCTTACAGAATCACCCACCACGCTAGGACCAAGCGGCAAGGGAAAACTCAATGGAGTAAGGGACAGGAAAAGAAGGAGCAATGGACATGGGACGATATATTGGACGGAAAGGGTTGCTACACATGGGAGGAGATCCTGGCTGGTAGGGATCGCCTCCCATGGGAACAGCTGGAGGCACTGAGGAGAGCAGAGGCTACCGGAGAGAGGAACCGGAGCTATGAGGGAACGCGTCTGGCACGGAAGCCCAAAAAGCCCGTAAGTAACACCCCAAAATTTCTTGGGGGGGGCTAAGAGGTAGTGGGCCAAGGGCAGGTAGGAGACCTGCGCCCACTTCCCAGGCTTACCGTGGAGAGCGGGAGTACGGGCAGGCGCCGTGTTACGCAGTAGAGCGCACGGTGTCTCCTGTACGAGTGCATAGGCCAGTGCGGGTTATTCCACCTCCCCGCACTGGTAGGGCTAGATTGGGTATTGAGCCAGGTGTCATGAGGCCGGCTCAACACGTCTGGTCTCCAGTGCGTCTCCTCGGGCCGGCATACATGGCACCTGCCTTACGCATGGTTTCCCCGGTTCGCCTACATATGCCGGTGCGGGTTATTCCACCTCCCCGCACTGGTCGGGTGACCGGAAACATTCAACCAGGTAAGGTTGGTTAGGCTCAATGCTCAAGAGTGCCAGTACGCCTCCACGGTCCGGTATTTCCGGCGCCACCTCCCCGCTCCAGCCTAGTACCTACAGTTCCTACACTACGCACTAGGCTACCAGTGCGTCTCCTGAGCCCTGTTCCTCCTCCACGCACTCTCCCTGTAGTGCGTGTATCTAGCCCGGTGCCTCCAGTTCCGGCACCACGCACAAAGCCTCCTGTGCGTCTCCAGAGCCCTGTACACACTGTATCTTCTCCCCCTACTAATCCTGATGTGCTTGTCCTCAGCCCGGTGTCACCAGTGCCGGTACCTCGCATCAGGTATAGAGTGGGCTTTGAGAGTACAGTGTGCCCTGTCCCTGCTCCCCGCACTAGTAGGAAGGTGCGTATCCTTAGCCCGGTGCCTCCAGTTCCGGCACCACGCACCAGGTCTACAGTGCGCCGTATCCGGCCAGAGCCATCCGTCTCCCCAGCGCCATCTGAGCCATCCGTCTCCCCAGCGCCATCTGAGCCATCCGTCTGCCATGAGCCTGCAAAGCCGCCCGTCTGCCATGAGCCTGCAAAGCCGCCCGTCTGCCATGAGCCTACAGAGCCGCCCGCCAGACAGGAGCCGCTAGAGCCGCCCGCCAGACAGGAGCCGCTAGAGCCGCCCGCCAGACAGGATCTGCCAGAGCCGCCCGCCAGACAGGATCTGCCAGAGCCGCCAACCAGACAGGATCTGCCAGAGCTGCCAACCAGACAGGATCTGCCAGAGCCGCCAACCAGACAGGATCTGCCAGAGCCGCCAGCGAGCCATGAGCAGCCAGAGCCGTCAGAGAGCCATGAGCGTCGAGAGCCGTCAGCCCGCCATGAGCGTCGAGAGCCGTCAGCCCGCCATGAGCGTCGAGAGCCGTCAGCCCGCCATGAGCGTCGAGAGCCGTTAGCCAGCCATGAGCGTCGAGAGCCGTTCAGTCAGGATCTGCCTGAGTATATCAGCCGGAACCTGTTTTGGGTGGGCAGTCTATGTTATCTGTTTCTATGTTGGTTTTGGGTTGCCTGGTATGGCTCTTAATTAGAGGCAGGTGGTTTGCGTTTTCCTCTAATTAAGAGTCATATTTAGGTAGGGCGTTCTCACTGTTTGTTTGTGGGTGATTGTCTTCCGTATCTGTGTTATGTCTTGCACCATACGGGACTGTTCGGTTGTTCGTGTCATTTCGATGTAGTCTGTTCCTGTCCGTAAGTGTTACGTTTAGTTATGTAAGTTTATGTTCAGGTTTCGTCTACATCGTTTTCTTGTCTTGTATTTTTGAAAGTGTTTTGTTTTTTTCGTGTTGCCATCATCGTTTTTTCAAATAAATAGATGGCTTATTTCCCTACTGCTGCATTTTGGTCTGATGATCCTTCTCTCCTCTCCTCGTCCGAGGATGAGGAGAGCGAAAGCCCTTACAGTTATCAGATAAATTAACAATGTGGGTCGACACACAAGTTAACTTCTGTCTTTCTACATACATTACACACTTATGTCAGTGTTTATATTTAATATATGCAATATTTATTATACTTATCGATGTTGTGGATGAGCGCTTTGTTTGTTTGTTCTGTTCCTCTCTCTCTATCTCTGTAGCTTCCGGGTATGCTGGATAAGGACCCAAGCTATTTCAGTTCATTGAGGGGCATTTTGGATTGAGCTGTAGCATTGTTTTTAGCTGGCCCATAAGGTATATGTTTGATGGCAGTACTGTTGTTTTTGTTCCGGAATCACTTTGTAAATAAACACCCTTGCACAGAAGAACTTTTGCGGCTCCGCCATCTTTTTATTTTGACAGAGGTTAGGTTTTCCAGTTTAGCCTTCTGGCCTACTCTATGTGACTTTCTCATTGGCTGGCCCTCGCTTCATATTCGTCGCTAAACACACTGGCTCCAGGTCATCTATAAGTCTTTGCTAGGTAAAGCCCCGCCTTATCTCAGCTCACTGGTCACCATAGCAGCACCCACCCACAGCACGCGCTCCAGCAGGTATATTTCGCTGGTAACCACCAGAGTCAACACTTTCTTTGGCCGCCTTTCCTTCCACTTCTCTGCTGCCAATGACTGGAACGAACTGCAAAAATCATTGAAGCTGGAGACTTCTGTGAAATCAAACTGTCCACTTAGGAAGCAACACTGATTGACAATAAATGTCACATGCTGTTGTGCAAATGGAATAGACAAAAGGTGGAAATTATAGGCAATTAGCAAGACACCCCCAAAAAGGAGTGATTCTGCAGGTGGTGACCACAGACCATTTCTCAGTTCCTATGCTTCCTGGCTGATGTTTTGGTCACTTTTGAATGCTGGCGGTGCTCTCACTCTAGTGGTAGCATGAGACGGAGTCTACAACCCACACAAGTGGCTCAGGTAGTGCAGTTCATCCAGGATTGCACATCAATGCGAGCTGTGGCAAAAAGGTTTGCTGTGTCTGTCAGCGTAGTGTCCAGAGCATGGAGGCGTTACCAGGAGACAGGCCAGTACATCAGGAGACGTGGAGGAGGCCGTAGGAGGGCAACAACCCAGCAGCAGGAACGCTACCTCCGCCTTTGTGCAAGGAGGTGCACTGCCAGCGCCCTGCAAAATGACCTCCAGCAGGCCACAAATGTGCATGTGTCAGCACTGAAAAGGCAGAGCGCGAAATTCAATTTTTTTTTTTTTTTTTAATATTTAACTTTCACACATTAAAGTCCAATACAGCTAATGAAAGACACAGATCGTGTGAATCCAGCCAACATGTCCGATTTTTAAAATGTTTTACAGGGAAGACACAATATGTAAAGATATAAATCTATTAGCTAAACTCATTAGCATAAGACACCATCTTTTATTTGTCCACCAACACCAGTAGCTATCACCAATTCGGCTAAACTAAGATATTGATAGCCACTAACCAAGACAAAAGCTCATCAGATGACAGTCTGATAACATATTTATGGTATAGGATAGGTTTTGTTAGAAAAATGTGCATATTTCAGGTAGATGTCATAGTTTACAATTGCACCCACCGTCACAAATGGACTAGAATAAATATATAGAGCAACCTGTTTACCTAATTACTAATCATCAAACATTTCGTAAAAATACACAGCATACACTAATCGAAAGACACAGATCCTGTGAATACAGACAATATTTCAGATTTTCTAAGTGTCTTACAGCGAAAACACAATAAATCGTTATATTAGCATAGCACATAGCAGCCCAGCATTGATTCTAGCCAAAGTGAGCGATAACGTCAACATCGCCAAAAATATATTAATTTTTTCACTAACCTTCTCAGAATTCTTCAGATGACACTCCTGTAACATCATATTACACAATCCATATACAGTTTGTTCGAAAATGTGCATATTTAGCCACCAAAATCATGGTTAGACAATGACAAAAGTTGCCCAGCTGGTCAGACAATGTCGTGCGCCATATTAGACAGTGATCTAGCCGTATACATAAATACTCATAAACGTGACTAAAAAATATAGGGTGGACAGCGATTGATAGACAATTTAATTCTTAATACAATCGCTGATTTACATTTTTTAAATTATCCTTACTTTTCAATACAGTTTGCGCCAAGCGAAGCTACGTCAAACAAGATGGCGTCCTAAGCGATTAACATTTCCCGACAGAAACACGATTTATCATAATAAATTGTTCCTACTTTGAGCTGTTCTTCCATCAGAATCTTGGGCAAAGAATCCTTTCTTGGGTCTAATCGTCTTTTGGTCGAAAGCTGTCCTCTTGCCATGTCGAAATGCCCATTGCGTTCAGCATGAACTGGAACCTTGCCCAGAGATTCACAGTGTCTCAGAAATAAATGTCCCAAAATCGCACTAAACGGAAATAAATTGCTATAAAACAGTTTAAATTAACTACCCTATGATGTTTTTAACTCCTATAACGAGTAGAAACATGACCGGAAAAATATAACTGGCTTCACTAGTGCTTGGAAAAAGTGCAGGTCGGTGTCCACCGCGCGCATGACGCATCTGGAAAAGAGTTCCTACCTACACGTGTTTTTGTTTTATAGGGGCTGTGATTGCGCAATCGATACCATTCAAATCGTCATCACGTAAAGGCATCCAGGGGAAGACGTAAGCAGTGTCTGTATGCTCATAGCAATAACAGTGGCCTTTAAACTGACTCCAGATCAGGGGCCAAAATGTGTGAAATCTGACTCCATGTCAGGGAAATTGCTGTAGAATGAGTTCTGTTCCACTCAGAGACAAAATTTCAACGGCTATAGAAACCAGAGACTGTTTTCTATTCAATAATAATAATAATAATATGCATATTGAACGATCAAGAATTTAGTAGGAAGCCGTTTAAAAAATTATACGATTTACATAAAGTGACAACAGCACCCCCTAGCCTCAACAGGTTAACCTGTCTAGGATCAGCGTGGCGCTAGCGGCACACCCCCCCCCCCCCCCCACTGAAAAACCAGTGCCGCGAAATTCAAAAAAAATATTTTTTTAAAATATTTAACTTTCACACATTAAAGTCCAATACAGCTAATGAAAGACACAGATCTTATGAATCCAGTCAACATTTCCGATTTTTAAAATGTTTTACAGGGAAGACACAATATGTAAAGATGTACATCTATTACCTAAAAACACATTAGCATAATCCACCATCTTTTATTTGTCCACCAACACCAGTAGCCATCACCAATTCGGCTAAACTAAGATATTTATAGCCCCTAACCAACAAAAAAACTCATTAGATGACAGTCTGATAACATATTTATGGTATGGGATAGGTTTTGTTAGAAAAAAGTGCATATTTCAGGTATATGGCATAGTTTACAATTGCACCCACCATCACAAATGGACTAGAATAATTACAATGAGCAACGTGTTTACCTAACTACTAATCATCAAACATTTCGTAAAAATACACAGCATACACGAATCGAAAGACACAGATCCTGTGAATACAG
The DNA here is from genome assembly GCF_029448725.1 of Salvelinus fontinalis. NCBI lineage: Eukaryota > Metazoa > Chordata > Actinopteri > Salmoniformes > Salmonidae > Salvelinus > Salvelinus fontinalis. The sequence continues at coordinate 20,707,740 of NC_074678.1, read as the reverse complement.
ACAATATTTCAGATTTTCTAAGTGTCTTACAGCGAAAACACAATAAATCGTTATATTAGCTTAGCACATAGCAATTAGCAGCCCAGCATTGATTCTAGCCAAAGTGAGCGATAAAAGTCAACATCGCCAAAAGATATTAATTTTTTCACTAACCTTCTCAGAATTCTTCCGATGACACTCCTGTAACATCACATTACAACATGCATATACAGTTTGACCGAAAATGTTTATATTTAGCCACCAAAATCATGGTTAGACAATGTGAAATGTAGCTCAGCTGGTCAGAAAATGTCCTTGCGCCACTTAGACAGTGATCTACTCTTATACATAAATACTCATAAACGTGACTAAAAAATATAGGGTGGACAGGGATTGATAGACAATTTAATTCTTAATACAATTGCGTTATTACATTTTTTAATTTATCCTTACTTTTCAATACAGTTTGCGCCAAGCGAAGCTACGTCAAAAAACATGGCGTCCTAAGCCACTAAAATGTTTCGACAGAAACACGATTTATCATAATAAAAATGTCCTACCTTGAGCTGTTCTTCCATCAGTATCTTGGGCAAAGGATCCTTTCTTGGGAGAAATCGTCTTTTGGTGGAAAGCTGTCCTCTTGCCATGTGGAAATGTCAACTACGTTCGGGATGAACTGAAAAGCGTGCCCAACTTTTCACATCGTTGCAAAAATAAATGTCCCAAAATCGCACTAAACGGATATAAATTGCTATAAAACGCTTTAAATTAACTACTTTATGATGTTTGTAACTCCTATAACGAGTGAAAAGATGACCGGAGAAATATAACAGGCTAAACTAACGCTTGGAACAGGAGAGGGTCGGTGTCTTCCACGCGCGTTACGCAGCTCCCAAAGAATGACTAGCTTCAGAGTTTTTTCATTTGTAGGGCCTGTGAACGCGCAATCGAGCCCGTTGGAATCGTCATCACGTAAAGGCATCCAGGGGAAGACGTAAGAAGTGTCCGTATAGTCATAGCAACGACAGTGCCCTTTTAACTGACTTCAGAAAAGTGGCCAACATTTCTCAAATCTGACTCCATGTCAGGGAAATTGCTGTAGAATGGGCTCTGTTCCACTTAGAGACAAAATTTCAACTCCTATAGACACTATAGACTGTTTTCTATCCAATAATAATAATAATATGCATATTGTACGATCAAGGATTTTGTGGGAAGCCGTTTAAAAAATTAGCCACATTAGCATAAATAGTCTAAACAGCGCCCCCATCCCCAACAGGTTAACGGAGACAGCTGTTCTATCTTGCCGATGCACGGAGAACCCAGCCATCTCTATGTTATCCATGTAGTCGTTCAGCCACAACTCAGTGAAACATAAGATATTACAGTTTTTAATGTCCCGTTGGTAGGATAGGCTTAAATCGGTGCTCATCCAGTTTATTATCCAATGATTGCACGTTGGCTAATAGGACTGATGGTAGAGGTGGGTTACCCACTCGCCGTCTGATTCTTACAAGGCACCCTGACCTATGACCTCTATATCTTCTTCATGCGAATTACGGATTTGGGTCTTGTCCGGTCTCTGAAATAAATTCTTCACATCTTACTCGTTAAAGAAATTAACTTCTTCCAGTACGAGGTGAGTAATCGCTGTTCTGATATCCAAAAACTAAAAAAACGGCAGCCATCTCCTCTGGCGCCATAATTTCCCAGCTTGCAATGAAAACAACTTTCTGACAAAATTAGAAACGTATAACACCTGAAAATGTAGCTAGATCCTTACCGTATATATGAATGAACGCTTCACCCTCTGTTATCGATGCCATGGTTGCCCTTAGTTTGAAGATGTCATCCAGAGACAGGTGTTTTATACAACAGCCTTCTGTGTTCTCTTTTGGGCTCTCTCCGCATTTGGCAAACTCTCTGCTTCTACTGGGCATTCCACTCTGTCAAACTGTCAACTTCTTCCGTGACAACGACACTGTTGATTGTCGTTTCTTCCCCACCATTGTCATCAGAAGACTCAACAATGTCTGGTTCATGAAAATGTTTAGCTAAATCAGGGATTTCCTCATTGTATGATTCATTTTCAGAGTCAGAGAGAGTCAGCATGGCACGATCGTTCTCCAGAAAGTAGTCAATCACAACTTTTTCACACTGATCTTTGTCAATTAGAACTATTAACTTCAGGGCAACAATGTTGAGAGCAATATTAAAAGTTTCAGTTCTTCATGATATCTTTCAAAATAAGCTGCGGTAGAAAGGATTATCCCACATACTGAGCAGCTCATGTTATAGAAAGAAGCACGCTACATGGCAGACAATCCGAACATCTCTCATCATGTCCAGCCCATCCATTATCTCAGCCAATCATGGCTGGCGGGAAAGTTCCTGTAATTTTCTGTGGCTAATCCAACTATTCTTGTAATTTAGCAATTGTATTAGTATTTATAGATGACATATAAGTCTGTTATTAAGGCACATTAACGTTCACAAGTAAACCCTCTCGCTTTGCCTCTTCTATTCAATCAAATAAGCATCAAAGAAAATGAGCAATTAAAAAATGTTGTTGACCAAATTCAACATTTACCTCCATATACCTTATTTTCGTGGACAGATTTTGGGCAATTGTAAAACCTCTCACTTTGCCTCTTTCTCTTTTAGCTTCCATGTCAGGGAATGTTTGTTCACCTGAAGTGTATTTCCACGAGTGCTTCTGGAGATGCTGCTTATTAATTATTCCAATCTATTCATAAGTTTGTTTATTTCTCAGGGACCATGCACAGTTTATACATAGCACAAGAGTTTGGTAATTTACAAGCTAATTTGCAACTGAGGTCCCCAGGCGGGAACATAGCTAGCTTGAAGATAAATCATATATGGTTCTGTATTATCATGATAAAGAACCCACCCTGCAGTTTTGCTAAATTACACCATATTGGGTCTAATCATTTGTACCGCATAACCCCTCAGACTACAAGACCTAACTCACCATAACACAAAAAAAAGTTGTTAGGGTCATGACGTAATTATCTCCAAGACAAGCCAAACACAGTCAACTATGTGCTACGAAGCATGTTTGCCTTAAATATTGTGACCGTGTAAGTACTGTTACTGTGTTTAGCTACTGTGTTGACTGTCTAAGTCCATGCTCATCCTCTGTCTGGCTGAAGAGTGCCATGACTGAGGGTAATTACATAAATATGAAACTTGGAGAGGATCCCTCTGACAGGAGCTGTCCATGGGGAGGCAGGGGGGACAATGCTGCTAATGAACTGATGGATGGGGAAATCATAGACACTCTCTACTGTGCGTACCAACCACCCAACGCTCAGGATGCTGCAAATTCCGGTACTGCTATAGACAGACTCCTCATCGCCAAGTATTGAAAGGTTTGGGACGGGAAAATCAATCAAACAGAACATTAATCTAACATCTAGTTTTTTAATCACATTCATATTTCAGGCAGGGGTTTGTTTTAAAATAATTAAAGTGCATCTGCTTTAATGGCTTATCCATGTGATGTACCTCTTATCAAGCCAAAACAAAACATAAGCTACACAACAAAACTTGTAGCTCACACACATACACTACTTACAACATGGTAGACAAGTCTATGCATGGCATCGCTACCAGGCATTATGCACCCAATTTGACTCTATGCCCAACTCTATAAGCTCCCTCTGTACAGTGCAGGTAGTTATGTCTAACACGAGTAATCGGGTTTCAACACATCCTTACCTTATCCAGCGTGAAGGGTGGTGACCACATGCCTCACCATATGAATGTACCGTATGAATTTACTGACCCAGTTAGGAGACAGAAACGCACTCCAACACAATGCATACACACCTACTGATGATTTCACTGTGCTGTATTAGCCAACAGTGTTGGGGAAGCTACTGAAAATATAGTTTACCAAGGGTGTGAACGCCATTTATAATAAGGGTTACAAGGAGAAAATTGGGCCTATATTTTACTTCAACCCTTCCCCGAATGCTTAAAAACAAGAAAGTAACCCTCCCCTATACCCAAAATAATAACTAAAACAAAGTGGATAGCAGAGAACATGTCTACAGTTTACTCTCACTTCTTGGACAGAACAGAGCCTGTTCTTTATGTAAGCATTACATGGCAACACAGGAATTTTTATAGCGCACAGGGCTGTGGGCCACCGTGGAAAGAGCTCCCTTTTTAGTAAATGCATTGAATGAATCTATCATTACATTTGCAGATCCGCACAAAAAAAAAAATGCTGTTTTCTAAACATTTTATGCAATTCTACTTTATATTACAATACAGCAGAATATTTTTACCAGACACAAATTACCGAAGTTACAGGCTAAGAATGGACCGATGTGTTCTTATCATATTTCTCCAACACCAAATCAGTGTCAAATCAAATTTGTTTGTAACAAAACTGTCCGAGTTTGCAAATAATTCAATATGTCATTAGGAATCTGAGCATGGTACTTTAAAAAGTTAAACCTACTTTTCCACCCCAGACAGTAGGACCACTGACGCTGAAAAAAGTAAGCTTTAACTGCTGGCTACTCTTCTTCCATGGCTTAACCCAACTAGTGAAGGTCACAAGTCTAATCTGGGTTTAAACATCTTCTATTGTACAGAACGTGAATAGCTTAAACTTTTCTCAATAGGGGGTGCTGTTTGCACTTTGTAATAATTTCGTTACCAAATTAAACTGCCTCATACTCAATTCTTGCTCGTACAATATGCATATTATTATTACTATTGGATAGAAAACACTCTATTTTCTAAAACTGTTTTAATTATATCTGTGAGTAAAACATTACTTGAGTTGGAGCAATTTTCCTATGAGGAAGTGAGAAATCTGAAGGCTGTTCTGAGGTCGGTTTATTAATTTGCATGTCTTCTATTGGTTGAGATGCACTGCATACGCCTTCCCCTGGATGTCAGCAAATAGTGAGAATTGAAATGGAGTTGCTAGGCAGATCTGAGGCCATATAAATGGGCTGGCAACGTGGGGTCCTCTCTTTCTTCCCTTCGCCATGACGCAAGACAGACCTCAGGATGGCGTTCTAGAAAGCTCCCGTTATAGCCCTTAGATATATCCGGCTCTGATTTTATTCGATATAGGTGTCATAAGACATCATAATGTTATTTTAAACCGAGTTATATCAGTTTATATCAGTATATTGCGATTTTCGGGTATTTATTTGTGCTGCGTTCTAGTGAGTTGGGCACGTCTGGCCCACATGGCTATTGTTTACTGCTAATTCCAACGTTGAAGGCGACAATCCACAACCGAGCAACGATTCTTTTGGAAAAAGGATAACTTTCCCAAGATTCTGATGGGAGCTCATCAAAAAGTAAGAACTATTTATGATGTTAATTCGTTGTTCTGTTGAAAAATGTAAAACTCATAATCCGCCATTAATTTCGGTGCGGTCTCGCTTTAACGCACGCTGTATGTCGTAGTAACGTTAATTTAAAAAATCTAACACAGCGATTGCATTAAGAACTAATGTATCTTTCATTTGCTGTCCAACCTGTATTTTTTAGTCAAGTTTAAATTTAGTTACTGATTAGATTAGGTGCCTCTCAAGATTTCTCTCGACATATTGTTGGCAGCTTGGCTACTATTCTCATTGTATAACCATGATTTGTGCTGCTAAATATGCACATTTTCGAACAAACTCTATATGTATTGTGTAATAAGATGTTATAGGACTGTCATCTGAAGAAGTTTGAGGTTAGTGAAAAAATGTATATATTTTGCTGGTTTATTCGCTATCGCTAACGTGCATGAATCAATGCTGCTGTGTGGTTGGCTATTGTAGTAAAGCTAATATAATGCTATATTGTGTTTGCTGTAAAACACTTAAAAAATCTGAAATATTGTCTGGATTCACAAGATCTTTGTCTTTAATTTGCTGTACGCTGTGTATTTTTCATAAATGTTTTATGAGTATTTAGGTAATTCACGTTGGTCTCTGTAGTTATTCTAGTTGCTTTGGTGAGAGTTGTGATGGTGGCTGCAATGGTAAACTATGATTTATACCTGAAATATGCACATTTTTCTAACAAAACATATGCTATACAATAAATATGTTATCAGACTGTCATCTGATGAAGTTGTTTCTTGGTTAGTGGCTATTTATATCTTTATTTGGTCGAAATTGTGATAGCTACCTATGCAGGAAAAAAATGGTGGAAAAAAAAGTTGTGTCTTTTGCTATCGTGGTTAGCTAATAGAAATACATAGTGTCTTCCCTGTAAAACATTTTAAAAATCAGAAATGATGGCTGGATTCACAAGATGTGTATCTTTCATCTGGTGTCTTGGACTTGTGATTTAATGATATTTAGATACTAGTATTTACTTGTGACGCTATGCTAGGCTATGCTAGTCAGCTTTTTTACTGATGGGGGTGCTCCCGGATCCGGGATTGTGATGAAGTAGTAGTTAATCCATTAATAGTGACAGAATTAGATTACAGTGCATTCGGAAAGTATTCAGACCCTTTGACTTTTTACACATTTTGTTATGTTACATCCTTATTCTAAAATGGATTTTAAAAAATTCTCTCAATCTACACACAATACCCCAAAATGACAAAGCAAAAACATATTTTTTCTCCAAATTTATTAGAAATAAAACCAGAAATATTATATTCACATAAGTATTCAGACCCTTTACTCAGTACTTTGTTGAAGCACCATTGGCAGCAAATACAGCCATGAGTCTTCTTGGGTATGCCACTACAACCCTCACAAACTTGGCTTGGTTTGTCACCTAAAACCCTCAAACTTTTACAGATGAACAATTGAATGCATCATGTCGGGCTGTATCACTGCCTGGTACGGCAACTGCACCGCCCACAACCGCAGGGCTCTCCAGAGGGTGGTGCGGTCTACACAAGGCATCACCGGGGGCAAACTACCTACCCTCCAGGAAACCTACAGCACCCAATGTCACAGGAAGGCCACAAATATAATCTAGGACAACAACCACCATAGCAACTGCCTGTTAGTCTATGCCGCTCTGACATTGCTCATCAATATATTTATATATTCTTATTCCATTCCTTACTTAGATTTGTGTGTATTATGTATTTGTTGTGGAATTGTTGGATATTACTTGTTAGATTTTGCTGCACTGTCGGAACTAGAAGCACAAGCATTTCCGTACAATCACAATAACATCTGCTAACCATGTGTATGTGACGATAACATTTTATTTTATTTACAAGCTTGGTTCACCTGCATTTGAGGAGTTTCTCCAATTCTTCTCAAGCTCTGTCAGGTCGGATCGGGAGGGTCGCTGCACAGCTATTTTCAGGTCTCTCCAGAGATGTTCTATCGGGTTCAAGTCCGGGCTCTGGCTGGGCCACTCAGAGACTTGTCCCGAAGCCACTCCTGCGTTGTCTTGGCTGTGTGCTTAGTGTCACTGTCCTGTTGGAAGGTGAACCTTCACCCCAGTCTGAGGTCCTAAGCACTCAGTAGCAGGTTTTCATCAAGGATCTCCTGTACTTTGCTCCGTTCAGCTTTCCCTCGATCCTGACTAGTCTCCCAGTACCTTTCACTGAAAAACATCCCCACAGCATGATGCTGCCACCACCATACTTCACCGTAGGGATGGTGTCAGGTTTCCTCCAGTCATGATTCTTGGCATTCAGGTCAAATAGTTCAGTCTTGGTTTCATCAGACCATAGAATCTTGTTTCTCATGGTCTGAGATTCCTTTAGGTGTTGTTTGGCAAACTCCAAGCAGGCTGTCAAGTGCCTTTCACTGAGTAGTGGCTTCCGTTTGGCCACTCTACCATAAAGGCTTCATTGGTGGAGTGCTGCAGCGATAGTTGTCCTATCTCCACAGAAGAACTGGAGCTCTGTCCGAATGGCCATTGTGTTCTTGGTCACCTCCCTGACCAAAGCCCTTCTCCAACCGATTGCTCAGTTTGGCTGGGCGGCCAGCTCTAGGAAGAGTCTTGGTGGTTCCAAACTTCTTCCATTTACGAAATATGGAGGCAACTGTGTTCTTGGGGCCATTCGATGCTGCAGACGTTTGGTACCCTTCCACAGATCTGTGCCTCGATACAATCCTGTCTCTGAGCTCTACGGACAATTCCTTCAACCTCATGGCTTGGTTTTTGCTCTGACATGCACTGTTAACTGTGGGACCTTATATAGACAGGTGTGTGCCTTTCCAAACCATGTCCAATCAATTGAATTTACCACAGGTGGACTCCAATCAAACAGCAGAAACATCAAGGATCATCAATGGAAACAGGATGCACCTGAGCTCAATTTCGAGTCTCATAGCAAAGGATCTGAATACACATGTAAATAAGGTATTTCTGTATTTTTAAAAATTATAAACTAGCAAATATTTCTAAAAACCTGTTTTTGCTTCGTCATTATGGGGTATTGTGTGTAGACAGCATTTTTAGAAAAAGGCTGTAGTGTAACAAAATGTGGAAAAAGTCAAGGGGTTTGAATACTTTCAGAAATCACTGTACTTCCCCAGCAAAGTCAGCTCCGAAGGTCAAGGAAATTAAACAACAATACTCCCATCGAAGTGATGTCTTTCCCGGGTATTTTACAGCTTGTTTCTAGCATAAATCATTGTGGAACAAAGCGCTGTTATAGATCACTTTAGATAATTGGATCTGTTTTCTTTACTTCAAAATCTTAAGCTAACAATATTCTTGTTTTTTTTTGTCATTTTCATTAGACTGAAATTGAAAAAGCATAACCCTCCCCAATTTTCCTCCAGGTACCCATTCTGTACATTTCGATCCATCCCCAAGCTACCAATTACTTCACAATGGAAGAAGTTAACCTACACTAAAGACAACCTTAAGAAACATATAGTTTACTAAACTAAAATTATTTGAAAAATAGTTCACTTCATCCAAACTACTTAGTGAAAAATAATAAATTTTAAATCTGAAATGTCATAGATTACAAACTGCAAGACAGATCACTCTGGAGTCAGATTTTAACATTGTGTAATTTAGCCTATTAAACACAAAAACTATGTTTCAAGTAACAATTAGGGAGATCTGATGCTGAAAAGAAAGGACATCTTGGCTACTTTACCCATATTTTCAAAAAATTACTTAATAGTTCCAGTAGTTAGCTACACCACTACACGGCAAAAAAGTAATAAACTAATGAAAACACGACCAAAATTTGAATATTGTTCAACTACCACCAAGCTACAGCAAAATTTATTTAAATTACTGGTTGAACTACATGTTGTTCACTACTCCCCATCATTGTTAGCCAAACAGTGATATGCAGGGTTTCTTTGTATTAGAGTGTATAAGGATTATGCCAACGCCTTGCATGGTCCGCCATCCAAATGGCTCTCTCTCTCTCTCTGCTGTGTAATGGTGTGTTAAGTGTGTGGTTTTGAGCTCCTTTTAGCCACTTTCAGCAGAAATAGTGGAGATTCATCCAGCTTCTCCAGGAAAGTAATAAATTACCCCGGCAAGATTTAGATTTTGCATAAGTCAGGAGGAGACACCATCGGGGAAACAGATTGCAGATTGTTTTGTGTGCGGAGGGGAGCAAGGGAGGTGGTTGCACAGTTTAAATTAATGTGTCTGCCTGTATTACAAAATGGCTCAGAATCTGCAAGTGCAAAGTAAGCTAAAACATAAATGTGAAATATATTTTCCATACTGGGTGAGAATGTGGAATTAAACAATGATTCCCCTCCTTTGTCACTGCACAGTATACACATTACTTGCAATATTTTCAATGGCTTAAAACAGGTTCTTTCCACAAACCCCAGATACAGCTAAAAAGCGTTTCTATAGGTTTCAACAGATACAGCTGGATATGCGTAGGTGGCTAGCTACTCTTATTAAATATCAATGTACTGTACATCTCCTTCAAAGAATGAATTCATGGTATGTATCAAAGCTAAGTACAAATGATTTGGCATTCTAATAGGGCCAGTAGTTATCTGAGTAGCTGAGTTCAGCCTGGGTCTCCATGCTCTGTTGCAGCAGCTCTCAGATAAAATGTCTTCCTAATTACATCTATCTGACGCCCTGCGGCACAAGCTGCCCTCTGAGAAATTAATATCTGTGTCCAGTTCACTGTCTCAATTACACTGCTTTTACAACACGTCAACTGTTGTCTCCTTTTTTCTTGCTTGTCATACAGGAGTGAGAGCAGGATATACAGTAGACTGCCATTTGTTAAAAGTGTTGTCTGATTGGCTGGTACCAAATGAAAATACAGCAGTGGCTAAAGTTATCTGATGTTTGTAGTGGCTATTTAAAGAAACCAAACCATGTATTAAAGTTTCTACTGGCCTATAGTCTACTTTCAAGGTGAGGAACTGTAACGATCTGAGTGTCGGGAGGTGCGAAGTCAGACGCAGGAACAGCAGAGCTTCAATATGTTGAATCTTTTAATACTCAACTTGCAAACACAATGTCCAACACGGACGTACTGGGTGTCACACACAACGGTCCAACGACACGAATAAATGAACCCAGTCCACAATAATAATATCCACTCCCGAAATCCAAAAGCCACAATGAAACAATCCCACACAAAGAAGCGTACGGGCTGGCTGACTAATAAAGCCACACTAATTAACAATTAACTGAACACAGGTGATACAAATAAACACATAAGGAGGGGGAGGAAAAAGAGTCAGTGGCAGCTAGTAGGCCAGTGACGACGACCGCCGAGCACCACCCGAACGAGAAGGAGAGCCTGCCTCGGTTGAAGTCGTGACAGGAACCCTCTAATATCATGTTTCAAAATCCTGAACTTTCCCTTCAAGGGGGCAACCAGACAAATACAATATATACTGTATATATTTATATGCAAAAGTATGTGGACACCCCTTCAAATGCACTACAACGATACCAAACCGATATACATGTGGATAATGAGCTGTAGTGACCAACAGGGTGCTACGTGTCTGGCATAGTTCGAGTAGTTGCTTATGACTAAGCTTTGTGAGATAATGGTATGAAAACATGCATAATGGGAATGGAAGAAAACAAATCTTGATTTCTTCGCTTGAATTTAAAAATAAATTGTCAGAATCCAGAAGTCGATCAAAATTGAATATAAACAAATTATTAATTGAGCATGATTATAAATTGATAAACACTTCCTGAATAATTCATTATGTTTAGACCAAAGTCATGATTGTATCATTAGTCAGCTTCACATTTGTCACAGTCATATGAGTTCCACCACCCATCCAAAGTTTAATGAGCACATCGACATGTTTTATGATGATACTGTATTCTAAAGTTTTTTTTCAAAGGATACTTAAAGTAAAGGCTTTGCTTCTTAGATTTAGACAGTATGTCTAAAAACAAGCAAATTCTTTCTCAATCATGAAACACATATACACCATAAAAATCCTGTAACTATCAACTTCAAATTATTGCAGTTGTTTCAACTCACTGTCCACTGTGAACTTCAATTGCACAACGAGAAAGCTATAACATTAAAATCTATACTGTCTCTAATACCTTGACTTTTGTAGGGAATTAATTTCACACATTCACAGTTCAACTAGTATGATCCACCAATTTTTCAGATTTGTGTTCTTCAGTCAGAAATGATTTGCTTATAGGTACCTTAATGGGGATGGGGGCGCTGTTTAGACTATTTATGCTAATTTGGCTAATTTTTGAAACGGCTTCCCACAAAATCCTTGATCGTACAATATGCATATTATTATTATTATTGGATAGAAAACAGTCTATAGTTTCTATAGGAGTTGAAATTTTGTCTCTAAGTGGAACAGAGCCCATTCTACAGCAATTTCCCTGACATGGATTCAGATTTCAGAAATGTTGGCCACTGTTCTGAAGTCAGTTAAAAGGGCACTGATTTTGCTATGACTATACGGACACTTCTTACGTCTTCCCCTGGATGCCTTTACGTGATGACGATTCCAATGGGGTCGATTGCGCGTTCACAGGCACTACAAATGAAAAAACCCTGTAGCTAGCAAGTCTTTTCTTGCTGCGTAACGCGCGTGGAGGACACCGACCCTCTCCTGTTCCAAGCGTTAGTTTAGCCTGTTATATTTCTCCGGTCATCTTTTCACTCGTTATAGGAGTTAAAAACATCATAAGGTAGTTAATTTAAAGCGTTTTATAGCAATTTATATCCGTTTAGTGCGATTTTGGGACATTTATTTCTTTAACGCTGTGAATAGGTGGGCACGCTTTCAGTTCATCCCGAACGCAGTTGGCATTTTCACATGGCAAGAGGACAGCTTTCCACCAAAAGACGATTCCTCCCAAGAAAGGATCCTTTGCCCAAGATACTGATGGAAGAACAGCTCAAGGTAGGACATTTTTATTATGATAAATCGTGTTTCTGTCGAAACATTTTAGTGGCTTAGGACGCCATGTTTTTTGACGTAGCTTCGCTTGGCGCAAACTGTATTGAAAAGTAAGGATAAATTAAAAAATGTAATAACGCAATTGTATTAAGAATTAAATTGTCTATCAATCCCTGTCCACCCTATATTTTTTAGTCACGTTTATGAGTATTTATGTATAAGAGTAGATCACTGTCTAAGTGGCGCAAGGAAATTTTCTGACCAACTGAGCTACATTTCACATTGTCTAACCATGATTTTGGTGGCTAAATATAAACATTTTCGATCAAACTGTATATGCATGTTGTAATGTGATGTTACAGGAGTGTCATCGGAAGAATTCTGAGAAGGTTAGTGAAAAAATTAATATCTTTTGGCGATGTTGACTTTTATCGCTCACTTTGGCTAGAATCAATGCTGGGCTGCTAATTGCTATGTGCTAAGCTAATATAACGATTTATTGTGTTTTCGCTGTAAGACACTTAGAAAATCTGAAATATTGTCTGTATTCACAGGATCTGTGTCTTTCGATTCGTGTATGCTGTGTATTTTTACGAAATGTTTGATGATTAGTAAGTAGGTAAACACGTTGCTCTAAGTAGTTTTTCTATTCCATTTGTGACGGTGGGTGCAATTGTAACCTATGCCATCTACCTGAAATATGCACTTTTTTCTAACAAAACCTATCCCATACCATAAATATGTTATCAGACTGTCATCTAATGAGTTTTTTTGTTGGTTAGGGGCTATAAATATCTTAGTTTAGCCGAATTGGTGATGGCTACTGGTGTTGGTGGACAAATAAAAGATGGTGGATTATGCTAATGTGTTTTTAGGTAATAGATGTACATCTTTACATATTGTGTCTTCCCTGTAAAACATTTTAAAAATCGGACATGTTGACTGGATTCACAAGATCTGTGTCTTTCATTAGCTGTATTGGACTTTAATGTGTGAAAGTTAAATATTTAAAAAAAATATTTTTTTTGAATTTCGCGGCACTGGTTTTTCAGTGGGGGGGGGGGGGGGGGGTGTGCCGCTAGCGCCACGCTGATCCTAGACAGGTTAATGTGGGTGTAAAATATTACTGTCTGATTTTTGGGTCAAAAATATATCCATTGTTTAGCTGCAATGTAATGTTTGTATCCTGTATATTTGACTATGCTATGTGGTTCTCACCTACTGTAGCTATCTGAAGATGAATGCACTTCATGTAAGTCACTCTGTATAAGAGCATTTGCTAAATGACTAAAATATCAAAAGTAAATGTTTTACATATTACTGTATTGAATTATTTCATATTGATGTCACAAATGTCTTATTTGTACATTTCTTTATAAAAATGTAGTTATTTGTTACATTTGACTGTGTAAAACTTAGCAGTACTTCTTATTTCTCTGAGTTAGGCAGCTATATATGTATGCACCATTTAGCTAAAAAACATAATTATTTGTCTCTCTGAAATGATACCCTCAAGTGATAGATTTTAAACAAATACATGTATGTCATTAAACAGCTCATGCCATGATTATATAGCGGGAAAAAAACACATCAATCATTTCTTTAAACAATAAAAGCTAATTTACCAACAGTCTGAACTGAAAATGTCTCCCATACATTTTCTGAGCAGTGTGGTCCTTCCTTGTATGGCTGTGAAGAAGGCACAACAGTGGCAGCATCGAGGATTAAAGAAATAACCCATACAATCTCATGCCAGGCCAGTGTATAATCCGCTCAAGTAAAAGCCTGACACACAATTTCCAGTGAGGCCAAGCTGAAATAGGATGGCTTCTGTCAGTGTGTGGTCAACTGGTGGGGTTGGTGTTGGGGTTGGGGAGGTGTCAGTGTGGGGTCATCTCCATCTGGTGAAGGACGGGTTGGTGATGGGGTTGGTGGTGGGGGCTGGTGATGGGTGTTGTTGGTAGGGTTGGTGATTGGGGTTGATGATGGGGGTTGATCATGGGGTTTGTGATTGAGTTGGTGGGGTGTCAGTGGCATCCTCCATATCTGTCACCTCCATGGAAGAACCTCATCATGATCTGGGGAGGCTGATGATTGGAGATAAAGGTGGTAAATAACAGTAGAGAAGGACACCCATGATGCTGTAGCTTTGGTTTATACTCTAGTAAAGCAGGAAGTACACACATAGTGTATCATGTTGGTATAATCTGAAAGCAGATAGAAGTCAAACTGGATGTTGAGTTGTTGCATTATAAGCCTTATTTTTGCATTGTAGCACATGTGAATCCCAAGTGTTCAAAACAACAAGTGACGTAAACATTGAAATCTGTGCACCACTCAGTATAGTGTCACGGCCGTTCGAAGGAGGAGACCAAGGCGCAGCGTGGTATGCGTACATTCTTCTTTATTATAAGAATGAACACTAAACAAAACTAACAAATTGACCGTGAAGCTATACAAATGAGTGCTGACAGGCAACTACACATGGACAAGAACCCAACAAACACAAAAGGGAAAATGGCTACCTAAATATGATCCCCAATCAGAGACAACGATAAACAGCTGCCTCTGATTGGGAACCATATCAGGCCACCATAAACCTACACATCACCTAGACCTACATACCCTACACTTACAAAAACCCTAGACAATACAAAACCCCTAGATAATGCAAAAACTGGCATACCCACCCTCGTCACACCCTGACCTGACCAAAATATAAAGAAAACATAGATATCTAAGGTCAGAGCGTGACATATAGTCAATATGAACTTCCTCGTGTAGTAGTTTTGTGTGTAGTGGGACTGGCTTCTCAATGCTGTCATTCCATTTTCAGAGAGGCTGTTTGTGACAGTGCATCTACACCTCACCCTGACTTGGTGCTGTTATTAATTATAATTTTTTTTAAATAAAGAGGGAGTGAAAAATGTAAAATAAAAAATCTTGAGTGCCAACCTAAAATTACAAAAACACTTTATTCACCCCCCTCTGATGTTCTGGGGACTTTAAATCCCCAAATTCAAAGAGACAATAAGCATTCTCACCCCAATCCTGAATGGGAGCTTTATAAACTCAGCATCTAGACACAGTACAGCCCATAACACTTTTCACAGTTGCTGCTTTCTTTCTTCTAATCCCCATTATTCTGCAGTGAACTGCTAGGTGTGCTCTCATTTAGAATGGGATAGAAGACAGATCTTTTCCCCTGGGGGGCAGTGGGGGCACAGAGGCTGAATGTATTTCTCCTTTTTTAATTACAGCTTAAAAGTTTAATGCTAACCGTTCAGTGAATTTAGGCTGCAGTGGGGATTATAATAAGGAATGTGTTTTATTAAGGCAATAATGTTTTTTTTTAGTCATGCAGTTGATTATAAGGACTTTGTGGTTTATGGGGACTCTGTCATTTCTGCGACTCTGGCGCTGTGATTGTCAGGTCCTCCTAATAGGGACTTATTGTGCAGCAACAGGGGTTTAGATACTCATATAAAAAAAATCTCAGGTAACCATTTCCTGAAGTCAATGACCAAAAGCGTGGGCACGCAAAAGCCTTTGGCCTGATGGGTCGAATGTTATTAATATTTTTCATCATTTCATAATTCATATTTTTATTTTTATTTTTTTCGCAGAAAATGCAGTGTTTCTATGTCAAACGGTTTTGTTACATTTCATTCTTCTGTGATGTATATAAAGTGTCATAATGGGATGCAAACTCAAAATGGAATACATTTCAACTCTATATCAGACAAGGTACAGGTCTCTTCCTTTTTTAAAGCCCATAACCATGTGTGTGAAGTGTATACTTTAGTTTCAAAGTAGATTTGTTCAAGGCTACCAAGAATCACTCTCTGTGACAGTAATTTAGCCCACTGCAGTAAAAGCTTTTAGACTTTCGATCGATCAAAATACATTTTCATCGATCTTATTGATGGACGAGGGATCACTAATAGAGTCATGCTGGTCTTGCATGTTCTGTTGTCATTAAGCAAACAGTAGATCTCTCTGTGATAGGGCATAAGTCCATTCTCCTTCCTCTCTTCAGGATTCAAATTAGGAATCCAGAATATTGTCTTATTAACACTTGGAACTCCTCTCTGTGAAGTGTGTTTGAGAACCTGGTGCCAGAGTTAAATGGAGAGATGAATAATGGATGTTGGCTGTTGGCTGTTGGCTGTGCATGGTCCTCTGCTGTGTGTGTCAGTGATCCTGCCCACCTGGAGGGCTCCAGAATAACACCGCCCACTGGCTGAACAGAGTAGAACAGAACAAAATGCAGCACAGCGGCCCATTGAACCTCACACTGCGCCAAGGCCTTCTCTCCTCAGGTAAACATCAGAAAGGTTAGGAGAGGTACGTACAGTGTGTGTATATCTACATTTCTGTATGTGTGTGTGTGTGTGGCTCTACATTTAAACTAGTCAGTGGGAACAAGGTTGTTCTTTGCAATGGGACTAAATTATAGGTTGTCCGACAGTGCCTTAAACCGCCAGAGCAAAGGTGAGCATGGGGAAGTTTGTCACAAACACAATGGGTGGAGTACTTGCTGTTCCATAGACCCAGGCCCACAGTTTCAGGCGGACAGCCACAGCAGGAGAAAGGCATTAATCATGACACACACACACAGACACACTACCTCCCGGCTCTACTATTATTCCAAGCCCTTCTGAGTACAGATCCACTTCCACAGCCCTGGTTCTAACTTAATGCAATTTCATTCATCACTCTGAATTAGATTTTATGTTGCTACTTAATAATTCAAATCCCCTCAAAAGCACTCCTGGCTGCGCTCTCGGAACAGGTACACTGAGTGATGACGACTGGAAGAAACTATTATAAAGTACAGGCGATGTGATTTACTTTACTATGAGGCACAGGCGATGATGAAAAAAATGCTTGTTATGGCTGTAGTCATGATGTTGAGCGTGTAGTAGCTGCTTGGACTCATGGCATGTATGGAGAGAGCTCATAAAGGGAATAGACCACTGTATTTCTCCCATGCTTTGTCAGAAAGTCCATGAAAAAGTGAAAAGCTTCATAAATTCAGTTTCGCAGGAATTATGATCCACAGACAAATTGTGTCGAGAAAATAATATGGATGTATTTTACATGACTAATATTAAACTCCCTTTTTCAACTGTAATTTCTGTTTATATAGCAATCACTGTCTCAAATGAGTTGAGAAACGTGATGGTGTTTCTTATGTGATTAAAGAACAGTCATCTCTCACTACCATGATGAGTATTAGAAACATGGGACAGTTAATCAGAAGAAATTACTGTTTTTAGATAAACTACAGAAAATAATGTGTTGAATAATATTCTATTTTATGAGTGGCATTTGGTTTTAATTGGTTAATTACTTCCAGAAATTACCTTTTAAACTCTCCTGATAGCTGCAGCTGTTGCTGTGTCAGGGGAAACAAGGGGAGACGTTGGACACACACACACACACACACACACACACACAAACACACACACACACACACACACACACACACACACACACACACACACACACACACACATACACACACACTCTTGTTTTACTAGCCTTGTGGGGACACACAATTGATTCCCATTCAAAATCCAATTTTACCTAACACCAAACCCTAAACTTAACCCTTACCCTACCTCTAAATCTAAACCTAACCCTAACTCCTGACCCTAAACCTAACCTTTAACCTCTAACCCTGATTCTAAACTAAACCTAAGACTAATTCTAACCTGTAACCTAAACCCACTAGAAATAGCCTATTTCCGTGTGGGGATCGGCAAATGTCCAGAGGGTCAAATTTTTGTTTGTTTGCTATTCTTGTGGGTACTTCTGATTCAGTACACACACACAAAACAGAGAGAGAGAGAGAGAGAGAGATTCAGACACACACAAAGAGGTAAGTACATACACAAACACACACACCTCTCGTCAGATAAGGCAGCTCCGCATCAGGGATCAGTGCTCGCAAGACTAGCGAGACCAGCCAAATCCTTTCAGAAATCCCACTGCTATTGATGGCAACGGGGTTCCTGTGAGCGGCTTCCTGTGCATCTCGACTGTATGTGTGAAGGAACATCCAAGGCCTGTCACACACAATAAGAAGGAGCTGTTTTATCTGACTTAGCGTTATACAGATTCATTGTAAATAAACATCTGAAAGGCCCATGGTGACATTTCATACACAGCAAACTTGCTTAGGCTATTTCTACACTAAAATGTATGGGCTAGTCATCATCTCACATAATTTGCCGAGATGTTCTTTCCATTACAGCTGCTAAACTTAATAAATGACCCAAGTGAAACCTGATGATATGACCATCTTTAAAAAAATCACCCCTACATTCAGAAGAATATCTGACTGTCACACTGGTATAAAGGATTTGGAGACAGGTGTAGGAATACACAATAGGGGTTTTTAATACACCAAAACAAACACGTATACAAAAACACTGGGCTGTACCCCCCAAAAAGTGTGAGGGTAAACCTTGTTGAACGACATAGACGATACCCGTAATACACAATATACACTGCTCAAATAAATAAAGGGAACACTTAAACAACACAATGTAACTCCAAGTCAATCACACTTCTGTGAAATCAAACTGTCCACTTAGGAAGCAACACTGATTGACAATAAATTTCACATGCTGTTGTGCAAATGGAATAGACAACAGGTGGAAATTATAGGCAATTAGCAAGACACCCCCAATAAAGAAGTGGTTCTGCAGGTGGTGACCACAGACCACTTCTCAGTTCCTATGCTTCCTGGATGATGTTTTGGTCACTTTTGAATGCTGGCGGTGCTCTCACTCTAGTGGTAGCATGAAACGGAGTCTACAACCCACACAAGTGGCTCAGGTAGTGCAGCTCATCCAGGATGGCACGTCAATGCAAGCTGTGGCAAGAAGGTTTGCTGTGTCTGTCAGCGTAGTGTCCAGAGCATGGAGGCGCTACCAGGAGACAGGCCAGTACATCAGGAGACGTGGAGGAGGCCGTAGGAGGGCAACAACCCAGCAGCAGGACCGCTACCTCTGCCTTTGTGCAAGAAGGAGCAGGAGGAGCACTGCCAGAGCCCTGCAAAATGACCTCTTATGGCGGAATACAGCACATTCAATGCTGTCTTAGTGTCAGCCTCTGACTGTGGTGGGATGTAAACAGCTACGAAGAATACAGATGGAAACTCTCTTGGTGGGTAGTGTGGTCTACAGCTTATCATGAGATATTCTACCCCAGGCGAGCAATAGCTCGAGACTTCCTTAGATGTTATGCACCAGCTGTTATTTACAAAAAAACTGTCCGCTGTCCCTTGTCTCACTAGATGCTGCTGTTCTATCCTGATGGTACATTGTATATCCAGCCAACTGTATGTTGATATTGATGTCATTCAGCCATGACTCCGTGAATCATAAGAAGTTACAGTTTTGAATGTCCCGTTGGTAGTTTAATCCTACGCGTAACTCGTCGATTTATTCTCCAACGATTGCACGTTTCCTCGCAGAATGGAGGGAAGTGGGGGTTTATTCAATCGCCTACGATTTATCAGAAGGCAGCCCACTCTTCGGCCGCTCTTTCTCTGACCCCTCTTCACGCAGATCACGGGGATTGGGGCCAGTTCCCGAGGAAGCAGTATATCCTTCAGCTCCTCAGAGTCGTGATAGGATAAAAACGATTCTGCTAGTCCGTGGTGAGTAATCGCAGTCCTGATGTCTAGAAGTTATTTTTGGTCATTAGCGACAGAACATTATGTACGAAATAATTAAAAAAATAAGTTATAAACAACGCAAATAAACAAACAAAAAACACAATCAGCTGGGGGCACGTAAAATGTTTACCTTCTTCTCCGGCTCCATTTTAATATGCAACCATTATAATGTCTGAAAGAATTGTATGGATTCAATATTTGGCAAATTATTTATCATGTCCTCAAAACTCAAATAAGCATCTAAAAATGTCCTCATTTAGCATATCAAAATGCATATCAAGATCCTGATATGGACCTCAGCCAAGAGCCTATGCATTGTATGTGCTGAGAATATATACCATGTAGGCCTACTGTCAGTATTCGTCAACATATACAGTAGGGTGTCCAATCAAAAATGCGTCTTTAGACAAATGGGTAACACAATATGTTATTTGTGGAGATAAACCTCTAAGAAAACCAATGGTCCAAACTATCTATCATAATCCATGGAGTTTTCACCCTTGTAAAATGGCCAGAGTTAGGCCAGGGAAAAAAAGTGGTAAAAAAAATCTGGAGAATTGCATCGTGTCAGCTAGGCAGGATTCTGTGCAAGAATTAAGGCTACTGGCTACCAGACAGACTCACTTTCCCATTGAACTTGTCACCTTTCTTCTCGAATCCACAAGGCATTAAACGATATTGAGGTCAAATGGATTTTGATTTTGAGACATGAAGTATTTTCATATTTTAGTATACACTTTTCATATTAATGACAAATTCCTGTTATTTTTTGAAGATTTCTCACAAAAAAACAGAGTATACAAAGCTTTTTATTTTCAAAAACGTTTACATGTAATTCAGCTCGTGTCATGCTAATGTAGCTTTTTGCGACCAGCAGAAACAACTTTGAAACCAATGACCACAAAATGTAAAATCCTCAAAAGTTTGTTAGGGAAACCTGCACCGCTATGTTAACAGACCTCAGTGCTTATTATCGGATGTATTAGGTTACGAAATTGAACTTTTTATGTAATGTTAAGGATATGTTAGAGAAAGAACTGACTGAATGATTCAGAACATGAATAATCCTATTTGTTTTGGTAAAAATAATTTTATAACATAAGGAAGTGACATTTCATCACCAAAGTGGGTTTTTATACTCTTTAGTCAGAGTGGGTGGACACCATACAACATTTAGAGAAAATAAGATGTCCACATAGGACAGTGTTACTCACAAATTTTTGTAAGGGGGCCACTTTGGGTTGAGACAATCATTCAGAGGATCGCACAGATCTTTAATTTGTTGTACTTTTTCTTCCAATATGATCAATTATCAATTGAGAGCAAATTCAGAGCAATAGAGCACATGCAATTAATTTGATGAACAGCACATCACAAATATATACATACACACATCAAGTAGACTACATCACATGTTTAAGACCCACATTAAGGGTTACCTCAGTAGTTGGATGAGCGAAAATGTCCCTTCTGTTCCTTGACTGAATTAATTCTAAATGTATAGTCTGTTCTTGCTATCCTTATGAGGCAATCTAGGTGTGCATTGGTCAGTCTGTTTCTTTGTTTTTGTTTCACTGTGTTCATTGTTGAAAATGCTGCTTCACATGAATAAGTGCTGTCAAAAAACGATGTCACCTTTTGCACACACTGCTTCAGAAATGGATACTCTGTGTCTGACACAAGGCTCCAGAAATCGGTAACACCTGAATTGTTCACCTTGCAATGTCTAATTTTCCTGCAGCTCCACTAGCTCACTTTCTATTCCAGCATGGTCAGAACAGAGGGCTGTGATGTCTGCGGTCAGAGATGCCACTGGCACATGAAAGAGGTTCTCAATGAAGTTGAATCTTGACTCAAACTCCAACTCTTCCAACACACGCACAAATGCATCATAGCTAAAATGTTGCAGTATGTCTGGGTTGGATGTTGTGACTGCTCTGAGTTTTGGGAAATGAACAAACTGTCTGTCAGGTATGAACAGTGTGGTTTTATTTTGAGACCACATGCAGCATTTTGCCCGGAGTTTTAACTTTCCCTTGGAGCTGGAGATTCACCGTGTTCAGGTGGCAGGTGATGTCAGTTAAAAAAGCCAGCTTTAATATCCACTGTGGATCACCCAGCTCTGGCTCCTCTCTCCCGTTGCTTGCAACAAATTCACGGATTTAAGGGAGGAGAGAGAGCAATCTTTCCAAAACTCTGCCATGAGACAGCCATCTCACCTCATTGTGAAATATCAAGTCGCGTATTCTGTCTAGTATTCCTCCAGCAACTTGCGGAATTGCCGGTGATTCAGTGCCCTGACAATAATACTGTTCACCAGGCGCAGAATTGCTGCATCACATTCTGTAAGTGAGTCTTTGAGTTTAGCCTCAAGTGCTTCCTGATGAATGATACAATGAAACGTAACAAATTCTGGAATATCCTCTCTTTCTTATCAGGCCTATGAGTTCCTTCTTCTTCCCTCGCATGTTTGGGGCACAGTCAATATTATTACCAACAAAGTATGTAACAAAGGCTTTCAGGATATCCTCTCCTCGTGTTTGTCCCTGAAAGGGCAGTAAACATAAATGTTCCTCTCAGAACGACTCGTTTTGAGAGAAGCGGACCAAACACATAATTGGATACTTACATCACTGCTTTCGCCAAGCGCTATACTAAAACACGACGCCACGGATATGTCAGTAATCATTTGCTTACCGATGTCCTCGCCAATGTCTTCTATGCGTCTTGTTATGGTCAAGTCTGAGAGTTGCTGTCCCTTAATTTGCTTTAAAATAGAGTCCTTACTTGTTAAATCAGCATACAATTTCCGCGTCTGTGAAGGCCTATTTGTTTCTCGTGAGTATCCAAGCAATCTCATATGTTGCTTCTGTCATTTTCTCTGCAACAGTGCTAGATCTGTCCATCATTTGCTGTTGTACTTTTAGTTGTGATATTTTGTTGTTTCTGAGGTTGCTGTGTGTGGGACATGTTTTGTCAAAGTGGGCATGGTGTGACTGGAAATGTTGCTCTAAATTTGCTTGTTTAAAACAATTGACTGCCTCCTGGCAAATAAGACAAAGTGATTTAGTCCCATCATGCAGTACAAACAAATACTTGTCTGTCCATTTCTCTTGGAAATTTCTGTGTTCTTCTTGAATCGACCGTATCCTTATCTTAACCACCAGAGCCACGTTAGCCAAGTTAGCTACATTAGCTACGTTAGCTAGCGGCATTTTCCTGCCGCCATCTTCCTGATTTTCCTGGTTTTCCGGTGGTTGTTCGTTCATAGCTGTCACATTGTTCTCCAGCTCTTCCCCCTCATTTTCATTGGCAATAGATGTACGTTTTTTTTACAATAAATTGATCCATGTCAAACAGACATGTGTAATCACTGTGGTTGAGCAGTTCTATACTATTTAGGTTATTCTGTTCAACAGCTGTGTTATACTGCCATCTATCTGCTGTCCAGGGAACAATAGATATAGTCAATGAAGTGATTCAGGCCTGCATTAACTTCTTCTGGCTGCAAGCCCGAGGCCGGCCACAATATGACAACAGCCACTTCAAGTGCAGGGCGCGAAATTCAAAATATATTTTTTTGAAATATTTAACTTTCACACATTAATAAGTCCAATACAGCAAATGAAAGGTACACATCTTGTGATCCAGCCAACATGTCCGATTTTTAAAATGTTTTACAGCGAAAACAGCACGTATATTTATGTTAGCTCACCACCAAATACAAAAAAGGACAGACATTTTTCACAGCACAGGTAGCATGCACAAAGCCAACCTAACTAACCAACAAACAACTTCATCAGATGACAGTCTTATAACATGTTATTCAATAAATCTGTTTTGTTCGAAAAATGTGCATATTTCAGGTATAAAACATTTCTGAAAAATACATAGTGTACAGCAAATGAAAGACAGGCATCTTGTGATTCCAGCCAATATTTCCGATTTATTAAGTGTTTTACAGCGAAAACACAATATAGCATTATATTAGCTTACAACAATAGCCAGAAACACAAGCCATTTCCCAGTAGCAAAAGTTAGCGATCGTAACAAACCAGCAAAAGATATATAATTTTTGACTAACCTTGATAAGCTTCATCAGATGACAGTCCTATAACCTGTTTGGGCTGCAGGGGCAGTATTGAGTAGCCTGGATAAAAGTTGCCCATTTCAAACGGCCTCGTACTCAATTCTTGCTCGTACAATATGCATATTATTATTACTATTGGATAGAAAACACTATCTAGTTTCTAAAACCGTTTGAATTATTTCTCTGAGTGAAACAGAACTCATTCTGCAGCACACTTTCTGACCAGGAAGTGGAAAGTCTGAAATTGAGGCTCTGTTCTTCTTCCTGCCTATAAATGGGCACGAGACCTATTAGTATACATGCACGTCATACACCTTCCCCTGGGTGTCAAGAGGCTGTGAGAGAAGAAATGAGGTGATTATCTTGGTCTGAGATGGAACACATCATTTTGGAATGACGTGTCCCCCATTTTTGGTACTCTGAAGAGCGCGAGGTGGACAGTGGGATTGCCTTTTGTTTAGCTGCCGTTATAGGCAACTACTATCTCCGGCTTTGATTTTATTTGATACATGTCACCATATCATCGTAAAGTATGTTTTTTCAATATAGTTTCATCAGATTATTGAAAATTTTTCGGCAGTTTTGCCGTGTTCCGTTCTCTTCCGTTTGTTGACATGGAGAGATTCGAGCCACTTGGCTAGCGCGCTTGTTAAATGAAGAGGGAAAGTTGCCGTTCTAAATCCAAACAACGATTGTTCTGGACAAAGGACACCTTGTCCCAACATTCTGATGGAAGATCAGCAAAAGTAAGAAACATTTTATGATGCTATTTCATATATCTGTCGGAGTCGTCGGCGCCCAAGTGTTTCTGGCTATTGTGGTAAGCTAATATAACGCTACATTTTTTTCCCGCTGTAAAACACTTAATAAATCGGAAATATTGGCTGGAATCACAAGATGCCTGTCTTTCATTTGCTGTACACTATGTATTTTTCAGAAATGTTTTATGATGAGTAATTAGGTATTTGACGTTGGTGCCTGTAATTATTATGGCTGCTTTCGGTGCAATTTCTGATTGTAGCTGCAATGTAAACTTTGATTTATACCTGAAATATGCACATTTTTCTAACAAAACATATGCTATACAATAGATATGTTATCAGACTGTCATCTGATGAGGTTGTTTCTTGGTTAGTTGCTATTTATATCTTTATTTGGTCGAATTTGTGATAGCTACTGATGGAGTAAAAAACTGGTGGAGTAAAAAAAGTGGTGTCTTTTGCTAACGTGGTTAGCTAATAGATTTACATAGTGTGTCTTCCCTGTAAAACATTTTAAAAATCGGACATGTTGGCTGGATTCACAAGATGTGTACCTTTCATATGCTGTATTGGACTTGTTAATGTGTGAAATTTAAATATAAAAAAATATATATATTTTGAGTTTCGCGCCCTGCACTTGAAGTGGCTGTTGTCATAAGTGTACCGACGCCGGGCTGCAGCAATAAGAAGATAACATCAGGTGATACATACACTTATGTTTTGTTCGAAAATGTGCATATTTAGAGCTGAAATCAGTGGTTATACATTGTGCTAACGTAGCATATTTTTCCCACAACGTCCGGATATTTTTCTGACACTTTTTCTGACAAAATATTCATAAACATAACTAAAAAATACATGTTGTATAGGAAATGATAGATACACTAGTTCTTAATGCAATCGCCGTGTTAGAATTCTAAAAATAACTTCATTACGACATTCAGCTTAGGTATAGCGAGAGAGTACCCAAAAGCTGGGCGCAAACGACTGGCACAACATGTTCGACAGATATATGAAATAGCATCATAAAATGGGTCCTACTTTTGCTGATCTTTGCTGATCTTTTTTAGAACGGCCTTTTTCCCTCTCCATTTAGCAAGCAGACTTGCCAAGTGGCGCGAATCTCTCCATGTCAACAAACGGAAGAGAACGGAACACGGCAAAACTCCCGAAAAAAAATAAAAACAGGAAACTGGTGACACGTCATACAAAGAGCATTTATACGAGCCCAGGTCAAGTTATTCACTCCATTTCTTCTCTCACTCCTTGTCGACATCTAGTGGAAGACGTATGAAGTGCATCTAAACGAATAAATATCAAGGAATTTAATAGGCAGCCCCTAGAAGAGAGCATCGTTTTCAGATTTTCCACTTCCTATCAGGAAGTTTGCTGCAAAAGGAGTTCTGTTTTACTCACATATATAATTCAAACGGTTTTAGAAACTAGAGAGTGTTTTCTATCCAATAGTAATAATAATATGCATATTGTACGAGCAAGAATTGAGTACGAGGCCGTTTGAAATGGGCAACTTTTATCCAGGCTACTCAATACTGCCCCTGCAGCCCAAAGAGGTTAAACACATTGAATTGAAATTGTATCATTGTTATGTATAATGAATAGAAAACAGGAAAATCACAGCAATGAGTACCGTTGACATAGGCCTATCTCAGGATATCTAATGAGTCCATTTCCAGCCATACCAAGTATCATATCCCAAGCATTTAAAAAAAATATATATATATATACTTAATGGTTTATCATACACTGCATTTGAGGAACAATTGAAAGTAAGTCTGCCTTGAAAGTTGATACATTTGAAACTTACTTTTGAGAAAATTGCCTTTAAATGTTCTGGTACCTACTGGAGAGCTCTTCTTTGTTTACACCCATTCAGCATTGTTCACACTCTTTTAAGCTTTAGCCCCACCAATCTCTTTAACTTCTTATGGATGGGGGGCAGTATTGAGTAGCTTGGATGAATAAGTTGCCCAAAGTAAACGGCCTGCTCCTCAGTCTCAGTTGCTAATATGTGCATATTATTAGTAGTATTTGATAGAAAACACTCTAAAGTTTCTAAAACTGTTTGAATGATGTCTGTGAGTATAACAGAACTCATATGGCAAGCAAAATCCTGAGGAGAAGTCAAAACAGGAAGTGAGAAATCTGAGCTTCGTGTGTATTCACCAGAGTCCCCAATGAAATCCCCTTGAGATTTTAATGATGTTGCACTGCCTAGGGGTTCCAATAGATGTCAACCATCAATAGAAATTCTAATGAGACTTCTATGGTGTTGTGGGAGTGAATGATAGCAGAATCTTTCAGGTGTCTGGCAGTCAGCCATTTTCTGATCACGCTTATTCCTCATGGTACCCACTTGCGTTCCATTTCTCATGAAGACAAGAAGGAATACTCCGGTTGGAACTTTATTGAAGCTATATGTTAAAAACATCCTAATGATTGATTATGTACTTAGTTTGAAATGTTTCTTCGACCTGTAATATAACTTTTTGAAGTTTTTGTCCGATGTAACGCTGACCAGAATGAGCGTTTGGATATGTATACCAAATGCGCTAACAAAAAAAGGTATTTGGACATAAATAACGGACATTATCAAACAAAACAAACATTTATTGTGGACCTGGGATTCCTGGAGTGCTTTCTGATGTAGATCATCAAAGGGAATATTTATCATGTAATTTCTTGTTTATGTTGACGTCAACATGGCGGCTAATTGTGACAAATTTTTCTGAGCGCCGTCTCAGATTATTGCATGGCTGGCTTATT
The DNA here is from genome assembly GCF_029448725.1 of Salvelinus fontinalis. Lineage (NCBI taxonomy): Eukaryota > Metazoa > Chordata > Actinopteri > Salmoniformes > Salmonidae > Salvelinus > Salvelinus fontinalis. The sequence continues at coordinate 20,680,113 of NC_074678.1, read as the reverse complement.
CCGTTTTTTCCGAGTTTTTTTTAAATCAGACACAGCGGTTGCATTAAGGCGAGGTGTATCTATAATTCCATGTGTATAACTTGTATTATCATCTACATTTATGATGAGTATTTCTGTTGAATGATGTGGCTATGCAAATTCACTGGATGTTTTTGGAACTAGTGAATGTAACGCGCCAATGTAAACTCAGATTCTGATAAATATGAACTTTATCAAACAAAACATACATGTATTGTGTAACATGAAGTCCTATTAGTGTCATCTGATGAAGATCATCAAAGCTTAGTGATTACTTTTATCTCTATTTGTGCTTTTTGAAACTCCTCTCTTTCACTGGAAAAATAAAAATGGCTGTGTTTTTCTGTGGCTCTATGTGGTGACCTAACAATCGTTTGTGGTGCTTTGCTGTAAAGCATATTTGAAATCGGACACTGTGGTGGGATTAAGAACAAGAATAGCTTTAAAATGGTATGAGATACATGTATGTTTGAGGAATTTTAATTATGAGATTTTAGATTTTTTGAAAATGGCGCCCTGCAAGTTCACTGTCTGCTGTCATATCGATCCCGGTATCGGAATGCAGCCATAAGATTAAGGGTTGATCTGAGCATTGTGTACTAACAACAGCAGTCAAGCAACCAAGCTAACTGGCTAACTTGCTAGCTACTTCCAGACACAAATTTTAGAACAGCTCACTGACCATTACTCACCCTAGCAGAGCTGGTTAGGCTGTTTTTATGTTATCCAGTGCGTTGATGACTGCAACTGTGCTGCTGGCAACAATTTACGCATATTCAACGGATGTTGTGCATTCGTAAATTTGTCAGTTATTCTGCGCTCTGGCACAATCAGCTGAGAGTGCTCTGAAATACAGAGTGTTGTCACATTGTCTGTTTGTAAATCCAGAGCTTTTCACTCTTGGAGCGTTCAGAGCGCACACTGGACGTTCTGGCAGATGAGTAGGGTTGATCTGAGCATTCTGACCTCAAAAAGGCATTCAAGCACCCAAGATAACTGTCAAACATTGGCTAGCTTGCTAGCTAATTCCAGACACAAATGAGAGAACACCCCACTCTGACCGTTTTATTTGCCCTAGCAGAGCTGGTTCATGTTATCCAGAGCTTTGGCGACTTACAGTGCTGACTGAAACAATTTAATTACGCTTTTTTGCTGACATTTACTGACACCGGCAATATTCAATGGGTGTTGAGCATTCATAAATTCATCACTTATTCTACGCTATGGCACACTCAGATAAGAGTGGTCTGAAATCGGAGTAGATTGACAGACTGAATTTACAAATGCACCCAGAATGGTTACTTGCATTGTGGAGTCTTTTGTTAAGACATCTAGCTAGCTATGTAAACAATGAACCATAATCCTAACTCATGATGTTACTACCCTGCATGAATCTGCAGATAGCTAACCAACCATGTTCATTGTTAGCTAACTAGCATTAGGGTATAACGAGACAGGTGTTTTCTCCATCTCATTAGCTATCATACTCGAATTCCACTGATTTCAAAACTCAGTCCTCCAGAAAGTGGAGAGTAACAATTCAAATCAAATTGTATTGGTCACATACAGGTGTTTAGCAGATGTTATTGCGGGTGTAGTGAAATGCTTGTGCTTCTAGCTCCGACAGTGCAGTAATATCTAACAAGTAATATCTAACAGTTTCACAGCATATACCCAAATACACATACATCTAAGTAAGGAATGAATTAAGAATATATACATATATATCAAAGCGACATTGGACTAAGATACAGTGACATAGTATAGAATACTGTATATACATATGAGATGAGTGATGCAATATTTAAACACAATTAAAATGACTAAGATACCGTAGAATAGTATAGAGTACAGTTTATACATATGAGATGAGTAATGCAAGATACGGAGACATTATTCAAGTGGCTAGTGATCCATTTCCTTAAAGTGGCCAGTGATTTCTAAACTATGTCTATAGGCAGCAGCCTCTGCTGTGCTGGAGATGGCTGTTTAACATGCAGTGGTGTAGTATAGAATACAATACAGTATAGACATACGAGGTGGGTGATGCAATATGTAAACACAATTTAAAAGTGACTAAGATACCCTAGAATAGTGTAGAGTGCAGTTTAAACATATGAGATGAATAATGCTAGATACGGAAACATTGTTAAAGTGGCTAGTGATCCATTTCTGAAAGTGGCCAAGGATTTCTAATCTATGTCTATAGGCAGCAGACTCCGATGTGCTAGTGATGGCTGTTTAGCAGTCTGATGGCCTTGAGATAGAAGTTGTACTGACCTCGCCTCCTGGATGATAGCGGGTTGAACAGGCAGTGGCTCGGTGATCTTGATGATCTTTTTGGCCTTCCTATGGCATTGGGTGCTGTAGGTGTCCAGGAGGGTGGGAACTTTGCCCCCGTAATGCGTTGGAGAGCTTTGCAGTTGTGGGAGGTGCAGTTGCCGTACCAGGCGGTTATACAGGCCGACAGGATGCTCTCAGTTGTGCATCTGTAAAAGTTTGTGAGGGTTTTAGGTGTTAAGCCACATTTCTTTAGCCTCCTGAGGTTGAAAAGGCACTGCTGCGCCTTCTTCACCACACTGTCTGTGTGGGTGGACCATTTCAGTTTGTCAGTGATGTGTATGCCGAGGAACTTAAAGCTTTCCACGTTTTCCACTGCGGTCTCATCAATATGGATAGGGGGCTGCTCCCTCTGCTGTTTCCTGAAGTCCACGATCATCTCCTTAGTATTGTGGGCGTTGAGTGAGAGATTATTTTCCTAGCACCACACGCCCAGAGCCTCACCTCCTCCCTGTAGGCTGTCTCATCATTGTTGGTAATCAAGCCTACTACTTATGCAGTTTTCCTACGTGATACATAAAAAAAGGAGCATTAGACAGGATTGATAGAGAAATAGGAAATTGATAGAGACAGTGAGACAGTTTCTTCAGGAAGATGAATCTTTAGTGAAGCAAACTTTGACTCCCAGGCGGAATACATGTTTCTGCATGGCAAGGATGCCATGCTGGATTGGTAAGTTCTAATGCTAATGTCATTGTTTGAACTTAATATGAAATATTATTCAGTTGAGAATTTTTGGGGGGGATTTTCTTATTTTATTTGCAATGTATAAAAATATAATCTGTAATGAAATGTGTAAAGTACACATTGGCAATACTGTGTGTGTGTGATATATTTTTTACATTTATTTTACATAAACATGGAATGGAACAGCACTTCACCATAGTGATCATGTTCACTGTACTCTACATATCTCTGTTTATTTTACGTGTTGATACAGGGCTCATACGTGAAAGTATTGTTACTAATTTTTTTATCTTTCACAGTGCCAGTGATTCTGATTATGAGCAGCCAATGTCTAGGTGTCCATCTCCCGCTGAAGCTGGTTCATCCAGCCAGACCCCCGCTGTCTCCGGCTCCACACCTACCCGGCCATCTAGAGTTGTGAAGTCAGTGACAAAGAAGAGGAGGTGGGGAAGAGAGAAACCTGCAGACAGAGGGCCAGAGGGTCGTTGGCACTCTGTGTTAGAAGATGAAGTGGAACCAAATCCACCAGATTTTAGACCCAAAAGGCAGCCAGGACCTCAACTAGACATGACTGCAAAGTACAGCCGCCTTCAACTTTTTCAACTGTTTTTCACCTCGTCAGTTGTTGATTCCCTGGTGGCGAACACCAATAAGTATGGGGCTAAGAAGCAGGCAGGAAAGAAAGAGGCATGGAAGACCATTTCCATGTCAGACCTTTTTTGCTACTTTCAATGGTCATTTACATGGGGCTGGTAAAGTTGAAAACTCTAAGGGACTACTGGAAAACATCAGCTCTCTATCAACTGCCTTTCCCCATGACTGTCATGTCTTCTACAAGGTTTCTGACTATCTCACGGGCGCTTCACATCAGTGACCCAGAAGTTGATGGCGAGAATGACAAGAAGAGAGGCACACCAAGGTTTGATAGGCTTTCTAAAATAAAACCTCTCTACCCCAGCATCATTGATTCCTGCAAGACTCATTTTCAGCCCGCCCAGAACCTGTCCATTGATGAGAGAATGGTAGCCTCAAAGGCCAGAATCAGCTTCAAACAATACATGGGTAACAAACCAACCAAATGGGGTTACAAGCTGTTTGTTTTGGCTGATTCTGTGTGTGCCTACAATTGCATTTTTTTTGTTTATGAGGGAAAAAACAGTTTTGCTACCGGTAATGGACTGAGTTATGATTCCGTTATGGAGTTATTGGATTTTCAACTGCTGGGGAAGGGCTACAAACTTTTTGTGGACAACTTCTACACAAGCCCTACCCTGTTTGCAGACCTGAGGAAGCTGGATGTGTGGGCTTGTGGCACCATTCGGACCAACAGGGTGGGATTTCCAAAGACCAAGGTGAACGACATGCCTAAGCGTGCTGAGCGGGGTACCATGCGATGGATCCGTGAAGATGGCCTGCTGTTTGTGAAGTGGATGGATACCAGAGAGGTGGTTATGTGCTCCACTATCCACAAGTCCTTCAGTGGAGATCATGTCATCAGACGTGTAAAGGACGCTAATGGGGCATGGACCACTAAAAATGTCCCCATTCCTGCAGCCATCAAGGACTACAACAAGAGCATGGGAGGTGTGGACCTGTCAGATGCGCTGATAAGATACTACAATGTTCTTCACAAGACCATGAAATGGTACAAAACATTTTTCTATAATTTCATTGACATTGCTGTGGTGAATTCCTTCATCCTCCAGAAGGAAATAGCCAAGAGCTGGAGACAGCCCCCCATCTCACAGCTAGCCTTCAGGGAGCTGCTCATCCAGAAGCTTGCTAGTCCACTGCAGCACCTTCTGCTCCAACCAGTGCTGTTCACCTGCCCAGATTCATCTCTGCAGGCATGAATGTGCCTCAGGGCAAAAAGGGCACAGTAGGGAGATGTCGTTGTGCACTTTGTCACAGGAAATTCCCCATCACCTGCACCACTTGTTCAGTAACCCTCTGCTTTACAAGAGAAAGAGAATGCTATGGGGCATGGCATGAGCAGCACAATATTGTGTAGAGGACTGATGGTCTTCACAATATTGTAAATAGAAAATGTGTAAATAGTTACCCTTGTTATTTGTTTGTTTATTATTATTTATTTATTTTAACAAAAAATATAATTTATATATATTTATTTTTTGGGGGTGTGTTAGAATAGCATTTATGTATTTTGTATATAGTTTTTTCCTTCAAAATGTATCACTGTACCAATTTGGCCACTTGGGTACATTTGGGTACATTTGTGTTGGGACACCTGTGTGACTTCAGGCTCAATATCATGTAGCTCGCTCATTTTTGAAGTTATCTGTCTAAAACTTTGCTCAGCTATTGTTTCCATCTTATGTTCTTCATTCAAATCAACCACAGCATCCTATCTGTATGTTTGGCTGTTCTTGGCCATTTGAAAGATGATGCAGCAACAATAAAAACAGAAAACGTATGTTTATTTCCTTGTATTTTCTTCTACCAGATCTATTGTGTTATATTCTCCTACATTCAATTCACATTTCCACAAAATTCAGAGTGTTTCCTTTCAAATGATACCAAGAATATGCATATACTTGATTCTGGGCCTGAGCTACAGGAAGTTAGATTAGGGAAATTGAGAAGAAGGGGGGTACCCCAAAGAAGTTAACTTCTTATGGCTGCAAGGGGCGGCATTGAGTAACCTGGAAAGAGGTGGCCATTTCAAACGGCCTCCTACTCAATTCTTGCTCGTACAATATGCATATTATCATTACTATTGGATAGAAAACACTCTCTAGTTTCTTAAACCGTTTGAATTATTTCTCTAAGTGAACCAGAACTCTTTCTGCAGCCCATTTCCTATCCGGAAGTGAGATTTCCAAAAGCGAGGTCTTTTTTCAAGAGCTTGTCTATAAAAGGGCATGTCACTTGGGACTATATAAACACGTCATACACCTTCCCTTGGGTGTCATGCGGAAGTGAGAGCAGAAATGACTTGAATATCTCGTTCTGGGATTGAATACATCCTCTTGGAGTCCGCCATTATTTTTTTTTTCGAAGGCGCGAAGTTGGACCTGGAATTGCCTCCTGGAAAACCGTCGTTATAGGTGAATATGATCTCCGGCTTCGATTTTATTTGATACATGTCACAATATCATCCTAAAGTATGTTTTTTCAATATAGTTTAATTATATTATTGAAATTTATTCGGGACTTTAGACGTGATGCGTTGGAAGAATTTGTTCAAGAAGGAGAGGTTAGCGCCGCACGGCCAGTGTGCTTGCTAATTCAAGAGGGAAATAGTTCGTTCTGGATCCAAACAAAGACGGTTCTGGACAATGGACCCCTTTACAACATTCTGATGGAAGATCAACAAAGATAAGGACCCAATTTGGGATGCGATTTCATATATCTGTCGAACTGTGCTATCGCTACCGATTACTTGGAATCAATGCTGTTGTGTGTTAGCTATTGCAGTAAGCTAATATAACGATATATTGTGTTTTCGCTGTAAAACACTTAAAAAATCGGAAATATTGTCTGTATTCACAAGATCTTTGTCTTTCATTTTGCTATACACCATATATTTTTCTGAAATGTTTTATGATGAGTAACTAGGTAGTTGACGTTGGTGTCTGTATTTACTCTGGCTACTCCCGTGCTATTTCTGACTGTAGCTATGATGGTAGCATCAATGTAAAACTGATTTATAGCTCAAATATGCACATTTTTCGAACAAAACATAGATTTATTGTGAAACATGTTATAGGACTGTCATCTGAGGAAGTTGTTTCTAGGTTTGTTTGGTTGGATCTTGGTTAGTTAGGTTGGCTTTGTGCATGCTACCTGTGCTGTGAAAAATGTCTGTCCTCTTTTGTATTTGGTGGTGAACTAACATAAATATATGTGGTGTTTTTGCTGTAAAACATTTTAAAAATCGGACACGTTGGCTGGATTCACAAGATGTTTATCTTTCAAATGCTGTATTGGACTTGTTAATGTGTGAAAGTTAAATATTTAAAAAATATATATTTTGAATTTCGCGCCCTGCAATTGAGCTGGATGTTGTCATAAGTGTACTGGTGTCGGGCCAGCCAGCCTAACAGGTTAAAGTGACTAGTGATACATTTATTACATCCAATTATTAATTGTTAATTGTTAAAGTGGCTAGAGATTGAGTCTGTATGTTGGCAGAAGCCAATCAATGTTAGTGATGGCTGTTTAACAGTCTGATGGCCTTGAGATAGAAGCTGTTTTTCAGTCTCTCGGTCCCAGCTTTGATGCACCTTTACTGACCTCGCCTTCTGGATGATAGCAGGGTGAATAGGCAGAGGCTCGGGTGGTTGTTGTCCTCGATGATCTTTTTGGCCTTCCTGTGACATCGGGTGGTGTAGGTGTCCTGGAGGGCAGGTAGTTCACCCCCGGTGATGCGTTGTGCAGACCACACTACCCTCTGGAGAGCCTTATGGTTGTGGGCGGAGCAGTTGCCGTACCAGGCAGGGATACAGCCCGAAAGGATGCTCTCGATTGTGCATCTGTAAACGTTTGTGAGGGTTTGGGTGGTTTAATATTAAATCCACAGCAGAATTATTAACTTGACCATGTTTAAAGAGATATTCAATGTCTGATTTGATGTTCAAATCAAAATGTATTTGTCACATGCACCGAATAAAACAGGTGTAGACATTACAGTGAAATGCTTACTTACAAGCACTCTTTTTTTCAATTTTCGGCTAAAATGACATACCTAAATCTAACTGCCTGTAGCTCAGGCCCCGAAGCAAGGATATGCATATTCTTGGTACCATTTGAAAGGAAACACTTGGAAGTTTGTGGAAATGTGAAGTGAATGTAGAAGAATATAACACAATAGATCTGGTAGAAGAAAATACCACCATCTTTGAAATACAACAGAACGGTCCAAATCTAGCCATCACTCTGGTTCTGATGTCCATTCCAATGGTCTCCACAAGATGGCAGCAGTGTATGTGCAACGTTTCAGATGGATAACTTGCAGTATGAGCAAACAACATTACATTTAGTGTGAAGTCACGCAGGTACATTTGGGAAAATCGTGAAGGAGACATTTACATTCACATTACATTTTTCTGCAAGAATATTGTCAAATCTGTATACTTGGACTTTGATTTAGCTTTTCCAGTATTAATAGCCATATTCTAAGTTATACATTTGCAAAACACCCAGTTTTCATAACTTCATAACTCTCCATATTCTTATAATTTTTGTCCAAAAGGAAAAGGCTTGCTGTCTCACAAGGTTAGCAGCAACATTTTGCATCAGATATGGGGTTTCCGTAAAGCCCAGCTCGTTGGCTATCGAGCTAGCTTTGTTTGACCCCGATTGTTGCTTATTTGACAAAGTTACAGTCAATCAAGTGAAGATCGCCCGCTTCGTCGGCGAGCCATGAAGGCGTCGCTCTCTGACCAAATTTGGTGTCCTATAGGATATACTACACCCCTAATGATATAGTGAAGTCTGGTTACGATCTAGGATCTCTGAGGAATAAATACAAACGTGATTTGACTTGATGAAACAAAGTTTACGGTTAGATTTTCAGATTCCTTTCTTTGCAATTTGAGTGGAAATACAAAATCGATCTTGCATGCTTTATGAACCCTTCATGTTATCTCTGGGACCCCTTGGATGATAAATCGGAGCAAGATTTCAGAATGTAAGTACACATTTCACCTTCAGAGGTGAATTTGTCAAACCTGTCGTAGTGAAAATAGTGTTTTGTTGTTGTAACGTTTCTCGTGGGCTGAAGGAGTAGACCAAGGTGCAGTGTGGTACGTGTTCATGATTTTTAATAAAGCTGAACACTAGAACAAAAAACAACAAAGCGGAACAAACAAAACAGTTCTGTCTGGTGCAGACACACAAAACAGAAAATAACTACCCATGTGTTTCGTGGGAAAAAGCTACCTAAGTATGGTTCTCAATCAGAGACAACGATAGACAGCTGCCTCTGATTGAGAACCACACCCGGCCAAACACATAGAAATAGAAAACATAGAACAAAAACATAGAATGCCCACCACAACTCACGCCCTGACCAACCAAAATAGAGACATAAAAAGGATCTCTAAGGTCAGGGCGTGACAGTTGTTAGCAGCTCTCCTCACACAATAGCATTGCATTTCTATTCAGTAATAGCTACTGTAAATTGGACAGTGCAGTTAAATTAACAAGAATTTAACTTCTTATGGCTGCAAGCCCGACGTCGGTACACTTATGACAACAGCCAGCTCAAGTGCAGGGCGTGAAATTCGAAATATATATTTTTTTAATATTTAACTTTCATACATTAACAAGTCCAACACAGCAAATGAAAGGTACACATCTTGTGAATCCAGCCAACATGTCCGATTTTTTAAATGTTTTACAGCGAAAACAGCACGTATATTTATGTTAGCTCACCACCAAATGCAAAAAAAGGACAGACATTTTTCACAGCACAGGTAGCATGCACAAAGCCAACCTAAATAACCAAGAACCAACCAAACTAACCAACAAACAACTTCATCAGATGACAGTCTTATAACATGTTATACAATAAATCTATGTTTTGTTCGAATAATGTGCATATTTGAGGTATAAATCAGTTTTACATTGCAGCTACCATCACAGCTACCGTCAGAAATAGCACCGAAGCAGCCAGAGTAATTACAGACACCAACGTCAAATACCTAAATACTCATCATAAAACATTTCTGAAAAATCGATGGTGTAAAGCAAATTGAAGACAAACATCTTATGAATCCAGACAATATTTCCGATTTTTTAAGTGTTTTACAGCGAAAACACAATATAGCATTATATTAGCTTACTACAATAGCCTACCACACTACCGCATTCATTCATCAAGGCACGTTAGCGGTAGCAATAGGCACGTTAGCGATAGGGAATAAACCAGCAAAAGATATAAATTTTCACTAACCTTCATAAACCTTCATCAGATGACAGTCCTATAACATCAGGTTATACATACACTTATGTTTTGTTCGAAAATGTGCATATTTAGAGCTGAAATCAGTGGTTATACATTGTGCTAACGTAGCATCTTTTTCCCAGAATGTGCGAATATTTTTATAACACTCCAACTATTCTGACCAAATAACTATTCATAAACGTTACTAGAAAATACATGTTGTATAGGAAATAGTAGATACACTAGTTCTTAATGCAATCGCTGTGTTAGAATTCTAAAAATAACTTAATTACGACATCCAGCTTAGGTATAGCGAGAGAGTGCCCAAACTCTGGGCGCAAACTACTAGTTCACATGTTCGACAGATATATGAAATAGCATCATAAAATGGGTCCTACTTTTGATGATCTTTCATCAGAATGTTGTACAAGGGGTCCTTTGTCGGGAACAATCGTTGTTTGGATTTAGAATGTCCTCTTCTCCAGTCAATTAGCACGGAAAGCTAGCAAAGTGGCGCTAAGCTCTCCTTCCTGAACAAAGGCACACAACGCAACACGCCTAACGTCCCGAATAAATTTCAATAATCTAATAAAACTATATTGAAAAAACATACTTTACGATGATATTGTGACATGTATCAAATAAAATCATAGCTCAATTGCTCGTACAATATGCATATTATTATTATTATTGGATAGAAAACACTCTCTAGTTTCTAAAACCGTTTGAATTATATCTGAGTCAAACAGAACTCATTTGGCACAAACTTCCTGACCAGGAAGTGGAAAGTCTGAAATCGAGGCTCTGTTCTACTTCCTGCCTATAAATGGGCATGATACGTATTAGTATACGTTCACTTCATAGACCTTCCCCTGGATGTCAAGAGGCAGTGAGAGAAGAAATGTCGTGTTTATCTTGGTCTGAAGTGGAATACAAGCTCTTTGTATGACATGTCCCCCATTTCTTGTTTTCTGGAGAGTGCGAAGAGGGACCTGGATTTGCCTTCTGTTTAGCTGTCGTTATAGGCGACTAATATCTCCGGATTTGATTTTATTTGATACATGTGACCATATCATCGTAAAGTATGTTTTTTCAATATAGTTTCATCAGATTATTGAAATTTTTTCGGGAGTTTTGCCGTGTTCCGTTCTCTTCCGTTTCTTGACATGGAGAGATTCGCGCCACTTGGCTAGTGTGCTTGCTAATTCAAGAGGGAAAATGGACGTTCTAAATCCAAACAACGATTGTTCTTGACAAAGGACCCCTTGTCCAACATTCTGATGGAAGATCAGCAAAAGTAAGAAACACTTTATGATGCAATTTCATATATCTGTCGTACATGTGAACTAGTCATTGGCGCCCAACTTTGGGGTTCTCTAGCTATACCGAAGCTGGATGTCGCAATGAAGTTATTTTTTAGAATTCTAACACTGCGATTTCATTAAGAACTAATGGATCTATCATTTCCTATACAACATGTATTTTTTAGTTATGTTTATGAATAGCTATTTGGTCAGAATATGTGTGTCAGGAAAAATCCGGACGTAGTGGGAAAAAGTAGCTAAGTTAGCACACGGTGTAACCATTGATTTCAGCTCTAAATATGCACATTTTCGAACAAAACATAAGTGTATGTATAACCTGATGTTATAGGACTGTCATCTGAGGAAGAAAATCAAGGTTAGTCAAAAATTATATATCTTTTGCTTGTTTGTTACGATCGCTTACTTTTGCTACTGGGAAATGGCTTGTGTTTCTGGCTATTGTGGTAAGCAAATATAACGCTATATTGTGTTTTTGCTGTAAAACACTTAATAAATCGGAAATATTGTCTGGAATCACAAGATGCCTGTCTTTCAATTGCTGTACACTATTTATTTTTCAGAAATGTTTTATGATGAGTATTTAGTTATTTGGAGTTGGTGTCTGTAATTTTTCTGTCTGCTTTCGGTGCAATTTCTGATTGTAGCTGCAATGTAAACTATGATTTATACCTGAAATATGCACATTTTTCAAACAAAACATAGATTTATTGAATAACATGTTATAAGACTGTCACCTGATGAAGTTGTTTGTTGGTTAGTTTGGTTGGTTCTTGGTTAGTTAGATTGGCTTTGTGCATGCTAACTGTGCTGTGAAAAATGTCTGTCCTCTTATGTATTTGGTGGTGAGCTAACATAAATATACGTGCTGTTTTCGCTGTAAAACATTTAAAAAATTGGACATGTTGGCTGGATTCACAAGATGTGTACCTTTCATTTGCTGTATTGGACTTGTTAATGTGTGAAAGTTAAATATTTAAAAAATATATATTTTGAATTTCCCGCCCTGCACTTGTCCTGGCTGTTGTCATATGTGTACCGACGTCAGGCTGCAGCCAAAAGAAGTAAAACTACAAAGACCAGGAAGCCTTTCGAAAGCCTCATAAAAGTGCAGTGATGGTTAGATCGGTAACAATACGGTAACAAGACTCCTTAACATCCAATCAAATGGCTTCCCAGACTATTTGCATTGCCCCCACCCTTTTACGCTGCTGCTACTCTCTGTTATTATCTATGCACAGTCACTTAAATAACTCTACCTACATGTTCATATTACCTCATTTACCTCGACTAACCGGTGCCCACACATTGACACTGTACCGGTAACCCTTGTATATAGCCTCGCTATTGCTATTTTACTGCTGCCCTTTAATTATTTGTTACTTTTATTTTTTTATTTTTTTTAAGGTATTTTTCTTAAAAATGCATTGTTGGTTAATCTGTGCTTGAAATGTAATACTTGACTGAGGGACCGTACAGATGTTGTATGTATGGGGGACAGAGGACAGGTTAATCATTAAAAAGATCATGCCAACTTAATTATTTCACTCAGAGTCCATGTAACATATTGGTTCACATAGAACAGATCTACCGCTTCTTAGACTTGCTTCAAGTAAAATTATAAATCTGTAACTCACATTTCTATGTAAATTTGGTTGGGTAGTAATGCCACTTCAAATGTTCTGAGAAAACAGATATCTTATGTATACAGTCAGTTTTTGTCAACATGAAGAGAAAAAATAGGATACCACATATCTCAGGATATCGAATGAGTCCATATCCAGCCATAGGAAATGTCCATGTGTGTTATTCGAAGTAATCACAATATCATATCTAAACAACACATCTGGATTCAGAATTTGTCAGGATGTGGTGCATATCCACAAAACTCCAAATATGCATTGGAAATGGTCTGTACTCGCTAGAAAATCAAAACGTACAGATATACCCTGATATGTACCCTTTTCGCCTTGTGAAGTCTCAATGCAGTCTGTGTGCAATCACCGCATCACAGGCTAACACAACGAAGGGAAGCAGTGTGACAGGTTCACCCCCCCCCCCCCCCCCCCCCCGTCCTCTTCTGTCTCAGCCTTTCTGGTTCACCAGAGAGGGCCATATCATGCACCAGCCATACCTTGTCACTCACAACCATGTATGCGCTAAGATGAGTTGAAAGCAGATTTGTACAAATACTGAGGCAAAGGCAATAAGAGCAAGAGAGAGAAAGATGGTGAGAGAGGGTGAGAGGGGAAAGGAGAGTGCTCGAGAGAACAACGACTTTTAACGAACATTCACACCCTGCACCCTCTGCCTCTCCACCCCTCCACCCCTCTTCCCCTCATCCCTCATCCCCTGCGCAGAGCTCTGACTCCAGAAGAGATTATGTCTGTCTGTCAGCATCTCTGCTCAGACAGGTTAGCACACATCAATTTTTTTCCCTTTGAGTGAAAGCGGACTTGATTGGCACGCACCTCAGCCTCTGATTATCTTCATGCTGGGCCAGTTTGGGGGGAGCCAATTCCCCCATTTTGACACAGAGAGAAAGCACTTCTAAGGTTTTGAGTGATGTACATACGGCCAGCAGCAGAGCAGCACACAGTCGACTCTAATTTGGTAGTAAATGCAGACACTGCGTTTCCCCAAAATGCCTCTCATGACACCAAACAACTTACAAAGAACACATTACTTCAAATATAAGTTAAGATCATTCAATGTTTTATTGCTATTCTTATCACTTTCACCAAGGAAACATATTTATTCCAAAGAAAGTATTACACATACCAAAAAGTGTATAAATATTCAATACAATTCAAATAACCATTATAATCCTCCAATGAGGCTGCATGACTCATGTGTTGTTAATGCTGACACCATGCTATAGGTCTTACAGGGGATGTATCTCCTGCATCATTCACTAAATCATTTACGAGCTGCTTTATAACAAGCCTTCTGATGATGATTAGTCATTTCAGAGTTGCCAAGAATTTATAGAGCCCATTAAACTGTTTGTATGCATACTGATTAACAGTCTACAAATATTTGTTCAGTAATGATATAGCCTTGGTTGAAAAGTTCAGAGCAACGTATTGCCACTGCAAATTCGGTAATTGGCTCCTTTTATGTGTTTACATGTTGTTCACCAGCTATCTCTAGAAAGACTAAATTAGATTTGTTATTAAAACTCATTCAAAGTTTATTGGGTTGTTTCACTTGACTCTTTACAGTAGTTCAGAGTAGGAAGATGATGCTCTCTCCACACCTTACTTTCCACTCACATGTTAAATTAATAGGAGAGAGTGGGGTATGTTGAACCATTTTTTACATTCAGCATCAGGGATAATGGAACATATAGGTATTATTTCTAACAAAGATATATACATATTGTTTAGGATGTTGTGTATCCCTGGAAATAATCAGAATTAATTTTAACACAACAGTTTTGAAAACATAACTTGTCCAAAAAAAGTGGTCTCTTGGCACAACTGAGCATGGGACAGGGTAAGTTGAGCCGACAATTCATTTCTGCATTTGAGGCTGCATTTTCATACTAAGCTATTGAAACTGGTCTGCGAGATTCGAGATATGTTTAGCAAGCTCAGACTTCATGTCATCATATAAGACCGTGTGTGCCTCTGCTGCTCTATCATAGCCTCTCTTTCTCACTCTTTCTCACCCCCCATTTTTGAAGGTGTTATAAGTATTTTGACATATTCACATGTAGTATTAAAGTATTCAAAATTGTAGTATTTGGTCACATTCCTAGCATGCAATGACTACATCAAGTGACTACAAACTTCTTGGATGCTTTTGCGGTTTATTTTGGCTGTGTTTTCAGATTGTTGTTCGCAATAGAAATGAATGGTAAATCTATTGTGACATTGTTTTGGACTAGTTAACGTGTGAAAGTTAAATACTCATGTGTGTATAGTGTATGTCACAACATTGTAATTTATACAATTTAAAAAATGACCTCTTCAGGGACTCGTTTCAGGATTCCTCAGTGATTCATATATGCATTGTGTGCTCTGAAAAGAAGCATAAACATCTCTCCTATTGCATATGTATCACTTAAACAGCTACAGTACTTGTTCATTTTATTTTTTGTCAAATGTACTGTACTTCTTTAGTGTCATTCAGTCTATTTTTTCATCCCTTACTGCTACTCAAATGGACATCCCTTCTCTCATCACTTCCTCGGCTGCTCTTTCAAGAACCTCAAGGGGGGCTAGACGCAGGGAATGATGATGTCTGCTCTGTAACAATAAAAATGCACTATATTGCATGACTATATGCATGACAAACTGCAAAAAAGACTATGCACATTATACATAAAAGACTAAATGTAATCATAATTTGTATGGGTATATTGAGCCCTTGGCTCAATTTGCCCCTGTCCAAATGGCACAATTTACCCCAACGCAACCATTTTGACTATATTAGCCCACACAGCTGCAAGGATGCATTTTCATGCAAGGTTTAGGACATCATCTTGTAGCTTATAGACCTCAACTGATGTAGAAAACAGTTTTTAAAATATCTACTTTGGTTTAGATACAATAATAATGAAACCTCTAACACAATAAATTAATTTTACATTGTGAAAATCAGTTTTTTGGACCTAACTTTCTTAACACTTTTCCTATGTAGTTTCTTCCTTCACAGACCTCCTAAATTATGACCTCCTCCTAAATATTTAGTTACATGATATATTTTGTTACCACACTCTCCCTTACAGCATTACCTACCCAGCATAAAATAACAGGATTCATTGTCCTGCTTTTATAGTTTTGTACTGATGACTAATTGTAAACAGAAAGGAATGTTTTGTGTTCAGTATTATCTATAGCTCGTACAATTCCAACATACGCTATTATTTACTATTCAGATTTCAATTCAGTACATTTACTGTTTATTAATAGTGGTTGCATTCAGGGCCTTTTGGGGGGCCTAAGCAAGATTTGGTTGGGGGCCCGAAGTAGTACTTCAGAACAGGATCCGGTACCTCTCCGTTTTGGACTGTTTCGTTATTTTCGTTATTTGGCCGGATCCAATACATCTCCTGGCATGAAAAATAATGTTCTCATTTTGCAATGTAAAAATTATAATAAAAGCTATCAAAAAGTTAATTTGAGTTGCCTCTTCGTTAAATCGTCTGAATCTCACAGAACTAGAATGAGATTCGCTTTCTAGGATATCACTCCCTCGTTCTGCTCTGATAGACAACTCTCCAGTTTTGCACTTCATCATTTATTTCCTTATAGAATCATAGCTGCAGCACCCCTGATAAATAGATATAGAGTTACTGCTGTCTGTTCAGAAATAAATTTAATAATTCAGAATAGCCTAATACACCATGAGAATGCTTATAATTATACCCAAGAGGATCTATAGCCTAGCTGTAGTTTAGCCCAAAAACAAGCCACAGCCTACAATTGGAACACGCAGCAAATCTTTTAAAATCTTGTTAATTAATCTAATTGCACTGTCCAATTTACAGTAGCTATTCCAGTGAAAGAATACCATGCTATTGTTTGAGGAGAGTGCACAGTTATGTACTTGAAAATGTATCAATAAACCAATTAGGCACATTTGGACAGAATTTAAACAATATTTTTGAACAGTAAAAAAATGGTTCATTGGATCAGTCTAAAGTTTTGCACATACACTGCTGCCATCTAGTGTCCACAATCTAAATTGCGCCTAAACTCTTGCATTTCAAAGATGATGGAACAAAAAAGAACAAAAAAATGCATGTTTTTTTCTTTGTATTATCTTTTACCAGATCTAATGTGTTATATTCCTACATTAATTTCACATTTCCACAAACTTCAAAGTGTTTCCTTTCAAATGGTATCAAGAATATGCTTGCTTCAGGTCCTGAGCTACAGGCAGTTAGATTTGGGTATGGAATTTTCGGCGAAAATTGAGAAAACGGTTCTGATCCTTATGATGTACTTTTACTCGATACATTTTCCCTGACACCCAAATGTACTCGTAACATTTTTTTTTACTTAGCAGGGCAGGACAATTGTCAAATTCATGCACTTATCAAGAGAACATCCCTAGTCATCCCTACTGCCTCTGATCTGTTGGACTCAACTACACACACATACTTTGTTTGTAAATTATGTCTGAGTGTTGGAGTGATCCCCAGGTATCCGTAAATAAAAAAAACAAGGAAATGGTGGTCAGTTAGGATCACCACTTTATTTTAAGAATCTGAAATGTCAGAATAACAGTAGAGAGAATGATTTATTTCAGCTTTCATTTCTTTCATCACATTCCCAGTTTACATACACTCAATTAGTATTTGGTAGCATTGCCTTTAAATTGTTTAATTTGGGTCAAACGTTTTGGGTAGCCTTCCACAAGCTTCCCACACTAAGTTTGGTGAACTTTGGCCCGTTCCTCCTGACAGATGTGGTGTAACTGAATCAGGTTTGTAGGCCTCCTTGCACGCACACGCTTTTTCAGTTCTGCCCACAAATTTCCCATAAGATTGAGGTTCATAGCTTTGTGATGGCCAATCCAATACCTTGACTTTGTTGTCCTTAAGCCATTTTGCCACAAATTTGGAAGTATGCTTAGGGTCATTGACCATTTGGAGGACCCATTTGCGACCAAGATTTAACTTCCTGACACTTGTATTGAGATGTTGCTTTAATATATCCACTTAATTTTCCTTTCTCATGATGTCATCTATTTTGTGAAGTGCACCAGTCCCTCCTGCAGCAAAGCACCCCCACAACATGATGCTGCCACCCCTGCACTTCACGTTTGGGATGGTGTTATTTGGCTTGCAAGCTGCCCCCTTTTTCCTCCAAACATAACCATGGTCATTATGGCCAAACAGTTCTATTTTTGTTTCATCAGAACAGAGGACATTTCTCCAAAAAGTACGATCTTTGTCCCCATGTGCAGTTGCAAACCGTAGTCTGGCCTTTTTATGGTGGTTTTGGAGCAGTGGCTTCTTCCTTGCTGAGTGGCCTTTCAGGTTATGTCAATATAGGACTCGTTTTACTGTGGATATAGATCATTTTGTACCTGTTTCCTCCAGCATCCTGGTCCTTTGCTGTTGTTCTGGGATTGATTTGCACTTTTCACACCAAAGTACGTTCATCTCTAGGAGACAGAACGCGTCTCCTTCCTGAGTGGTATGACGGCTATGTGGTCCCATGGTGTTTATACTTGCGTACTATTGTTTGTACAGATGAACGTGGTACCTTCAAGCATTTGGAAATTGCTCCCAAGGATGAAGCAGACTTGTGGAAGTCCACCATTTTTTTTCTGAGGTCTTAGCTGATTTCTTTTGATTTTCCCATGATGTCAAGCAAATAGCCATTGAGTTTGAAGGTAGGTCTTGAAATACATCCACAGGTACACCTCCAATTGACTCATATTATGTCAATTAGCCTATCAGAAGATTCTAAAGCCATGTCATCATTTTCTGGAATTTTCCAAGCTGTTTAACCTGATGAGGACAGAGGGCGCTGTTTTCACTTTGGGGGAAAAACGTGCCCAATTTAAACGGCATCGTACTCAATTCTTGCTCGTACAATATGCATATTATTATTACTATTGGATAGAAAACAATCTCTAGTTTCTAAAACCGTTTGAATTTTGTCTGTGAGTAAAACAGAACTAATTTGGCAGCACACCTGACCAGGAAGTGGAAAGTCTGTAAATGATGCTCTGTTCAAGGGCCTACCTATAAATGGGCATGATACGTATGAGTATACATGCACGTCATACACCTTCCCCTAGATGTCAAAAGGAAGTGAGAGAAGAAATGAAGTGTTTATCTTGGTCTGAGGTGGAATTAATCCTCTTGGCACGACGAGTCATCCATTTCCGGTTTTCTGGAAAGCGCGAAGATGGACCTGGAATTGCCTTCTGAAAAGCTGTCATTATAGGTGACTACTATCTCCGGCTTTGATTTTATTTGATACATGTCACAATATCATCGTAAACTATGTTTTTTCAATATAGTTTTATTAGATTATTGAAATTTTTTCGGGACGTTAGGCGTGTTGCGTTGTCTGTGTTTGTTGACGATGGAAAGCTTCGCGCCACTTGGCCAGTGTGCTTGCCAATTCAAGAGGGAAAAACAATGTTCTAAATCCAAACAATGACTGTTCTGGACAAAGGACCCCTTGTACAACATTCTGATGGAAGATCACCAAAAGTAGGACCCATTTTGTGATGCTATTTCATATATCTGTCGAACTGTGTACTAGTAGTTTTGCGCCCAGAGTTTGGGCACTCTCTCGCTATAACATAAGCCTTTGTCGTAATGAAGATATTTTAGAATTCTAACACTGCGATTGCATTAAGAACTAGGTTATCTATCATTTCCTGTACAACGTGTATTTTTTTGTAATGTTTAGGAATAGCTATTTGGTCAGAATAGGTGAGAGTCTAATAGAAATATCCGCACATTCTGGGAAAAAGAGGCTACTTTAGCATAATGGATAACCACTGATTTCAGCTCTAAATATGCACATTTTCGAACAAAACAAGTGAATGTATAACCTGATGTTATAGGACTGTCATCTGAGGAAGGTTTATGAAGGTTAGTGAAAATTAATATATTTTGCTGGTTTATTCGCTAACGCTAACGTGCCTATTGCTATCGTCAACGTGCTTTGATGAATGAAGGCACGTTAGGATTCACAAGATGCTTGTCTTTCATTTGCTGTACACGATGCATTTTTCAGAAATGTTTTATGATGAGTATTTAGGTATTCCACGTTGGTCTCTATAATTACTCTGGCTGCTTCGGTGCTATTTCTGACGGTAGCTGTGATGGTAGCTGCAATGTAAAACTGATTTATGCCCATTTTTCGAACAAAACATAGATTTATTGTGTAACATGTTATAAGACTGTCATCTGATGAAGTTGTTTCTTGGTTAGTTTGGTTGGTTCTTGGTTAGTTAGGTTGGCTTTGTGCATGCTACCTGTGCTGTGAAAAATGTCTGTCCTTCTTTGTATTTGGTGGTGAGCTAACATAAATATACGTGCTGTTTTCGCTGTAAAACATTTTAAAAATCGGACATGTTGGCTGGATTCACAAGATGTGTACCTTTTCATTTGCTGTTTTGGACTTGTTAATGTGTGAAAGTTAAATATTTCCCAAAAATGTATTTTGAATTTCGCGCTCTGCCTTTTCAGTGGAATGTGGGAGGAGTTCTGCTGGCGGAACGCTGGAGCGGTAAAGGTTAAAGGTACAGTCAACTTAGTGTATGTAAACTTCTGACCCACTGGAATTGTGATACAGTGAATTATAAGTGAAATAATCTGTCCGTAAACAATTGTTGGAAAAATGACTTGTGTCATGCACAAAGTAGATGTCTTAACCGACTTGCCAAAACTATAGTTTATTAACAAGAAATTTGTGGAGTGGTTGAAAAAGGACACCAACCTAAATGTATGTAAACTTCCGACTTCAACTGTATCTACATTATTCTATTCTACTGTATTTTAGTCAATGCCACTCCAACATTGCTCAATCAAATATTTATATATTTTTAAATTCCATTCTTTAACTTTTGGATTTGTGTGTATTGTTGTGAATTGTTAGATACTACTGCACTGTTGAATTTAGGAACACAAGCATTTCTCTACAACCGCAATAACATATGCTAAAAATGTGCATGTGACCAATAACATTTGATTTGTCCTGTGTGAATTTAAGTATGCTCTCTCTAATTCTCTCCTTCTCTCTTTCTTTCTCTCTCTCGGAGGACCTGAGCCCTAGGACCATACGTCAGGACTACTGGGTATGATGACTCCTTGCTGTCCCCAGTCCACCTGGCCTTGCTGCTGTTCCAGTTTCAACTGTTCTGCCTGCAGTTATGGAACCCCTACCTGTCCCAGACCTGCTGTTTTCAACTCTTAATGATCGGCTATGAAAAGCCACCTGATAGTTATTCCTGATTATTATTTGACCATGCTTGTCATTTATGAACATTTTGAACATCTTGGCTCTCTCTAATTCTCTCCTTCTCTCTTTCTTTCTCTCTCTCGGAGGAACTGAGCCCTAGGACCATACGTCAGGACTACCGGGCATGATGACTCCTTGCTGTCCCCAGTCCACCTGGCCTTGCTGCTGTCCCAGTTTCAACTGTTCTGCCTGCGGTTATGGATCCCCTACCTGTCCCAGACCTGCTGTTTTCAACTCTTAATTATCGGCTATGAAAAGCCAACTGACATTTATTCCTGATTATTATTTGAACATGCTTGTCATTTATGAACATTTTGAATATCTTGGCCATGTTCTGTTATAATCTCCAGAAGAGGACTGGCCACCCCTCATAGCCTGGTTCCTCTCTAGGTTTCTTCCTAGGTTTTGGCCTTTCTAGGGAGTTTTTCCTAGCCACCGTGCTTCTACACCTGCATTGCTTGCTGTTTGGGGTTTTAGGCTGCGTTTCTGTACAGCACTTCGAGATATTAGCTGATGTACGAAGGGCTATATAAAATAAACTTGATTGAAACTTGATTGATTTGATTTGAAAACTGGATATAATTTTTTGGACTACAATTTCCTCCCCATATTGTAGCCTACAACCTAGGCCTCGAGGCTATTGATGGATTCAAGACAAGGTCATTTTTATTTATCTCCTATCCCTGATAAGAACCTCTTCAGTACACAGCATGGTATGATGAGTGATTCATCTTTAGGGCCATACAACAACTGTGGAGGCTGGATTCCTGAAACCAAGAAATTATAAAAATGTAGAAATACCAAATAAAATACAATGACAAAACTTATGGAAAGCTGATAGTAGACAGTAGACAGCACCACAAATCCACTGATTAGAAAACCTCCACTCAGATTGGGTCTGATCCTTCTTAGTACCTGTATCCACAACTACACCAGGAAATTAGGAATCACTCTCATCCACTTTATCAAAGTACTGTAGAAGGACACAGACAGATAGCTTGGAGCAGAGCGGGCGAAAGAAGAGGAAAGGCTTACTGGCAGTGCTGGTGGTGCCAGATGGGAGCAGGGCGAGCCAGCCAGGAGGAGCCCCAGTACACAGAGACAAGTAGTGCCAACCCAACTGTGTCTAACAGGAGGCTGGGCTATTTAACCAGACCTAACACCCAATCCATGCCTGTGCCAGATGCAATTCAAATCCCCCTTATATAACCCAAATGCCAATTAGCTTTATATAGATTCCCAACACAGCCGCTGTCACAGCTATTAAAGACGCTGGTTTATATGTGTGTGTGTTTTATGTCTAATGGATTGAATTTTGTTAATGGAAGCGGAGGGGCGGGGGACTGTGAGTTGTCAGTCTCCGGAGACTGAGGGGTTGGTTTATAATCTGTAGATATTAGAAAATGTTCAATTTAACGTATTAGGAAACTCATTGCATTATATTTGATGGGTATGGTTGTAGAAACCATCATGTCTGCTTGTTGAGGTAAAAGGACAACATGCTGATAAACCAGTAGGAATAGCCTGGATGTCCTTTTGAGCAACTAAATAACTGCAATAAATCCAGTGATTTGGGATGGTAATCTGTTTGACGTGGCGTTATGGGGATGGTCAGGGGCTGGGATGCTGGCCTGATGGCCCACAGATCTCAGGAGAGAGGACACAGTGATTTGGGATGGTAATCTGTTTGACGTGGCGTTATGGGGATGGTCAGGGGCTGGGATGCTGGCCTGATGGCCCACAGATCTCAGGAGAGAGGACACAGTGATTTGGGATGGTAATCTGTTTGACGTGGCGTTATGGGGATGGTCAGGGGCTGGGATGCTGGCCTGATGGCCCACAGATCTCAGGAGAGAGGACACAGTGATTTGGGATGGTAATCTGTTTGACGTGGCGTTATGGGGATGGTCAGGGGCTGGGATGCTGGCCTGATGGCCCACAGATCTCAGGAGAGAGGACACAGTGGCGTGTCAGCAAAGGCATCTCCTGAGTTCTGCAGCATTTGTGCTGATTCTACCCCAACGCCATTAATCTCCGCCACCACCACTCCTTATCATAACAGAGGACAGACACAGTCACACCGCTGTATGGCAAATTGAAAAATATATACTGTACCAGTCAAAGGTTTGTACACACCTACTCATTCAAGGGTTTTTCTTAATTTGTACTATTTTATATGTTGTAGAACAATAGTGAAGACCTCACAATTATGAAATAACACATATGGAATCAGAACTTCATTGCTAGCAGCATATCACCCTGCATCCCACTGCTGGCTTGCTTCTGAAGCTAAGCAGGGTGAGTCCTGGTTAGTCCCTGGATGGGAGACTAGATGCTGCTGGAAGTGGTATTGGAGGGCTGTAGGAGACACTATTTCCTGTCACCGAAATAAATAATAATAATTCCATTGCCCTGTGTAGGGTGCTGTGTTTTGGATGGGGGTCTTAAACAGGTGATCTGACTCTATGTGGTCATTAAAAGACCCCATGGCACTTATTATAAGAGTAGGGGTGTTATCCCTGATGTCCTGGCTAAATTCCCAATCTGGCCCTAATACCATCATGGTCACATAATCATCCTCAGCTTCCAACTGGCTCATTCATCCCCCTCCTCTCCCCTGTAACTATTCCTCAGACAGTTGCTGTAAATGACAATGTGTTTCTCCGTCAATTTACCTGGTAAAATAAGGGTTAAAAAAACTCCATCACTCTCCTTCTTGGTCAAATAGCCCTAACACAGCTTGGAGGAGTGTTGGGTCATTGTCCTGTTGAAAAACCAATGACAGTCCCACTAAGTGCAAACTAGATGGGATGGTGTATCCCTGCAGAATGCTGTGGTAGCCTTGCTGGTTAAGTGTGCCTTGAATTCCAAATAAATCACTGACAGTGTCACCAGCAAAGCACCATCTCACCTCATCCTCTATGCTTCATGGTGTGAACCACACATGCAGAGATCATGCGTTCACCTACTCTGCATCTCACAAAGACACGGTGGTTGGAACCAAACATCTCAAATTTGGACTCATCAGACCAAAGGAAAGATTTCCACTGGTATAATGTTCATTGTTTGTGTTTCTTGGCCCAAGCTAGTCTCTTCTTATTATTGGTGTCCTTCAGCAGTGGTTTCTTCGCAGCAATTCGACCATGAAGGCCTGATTCACACTGTCTCCTCTGAACAGTTGATGTTGAGATGTATCTGTTACTTGAACTCTGAAACATTTATTTGTGATGTAATTTCTGAGGCTGGAAACTCTACTGAACGTATCCTCTGCAGAAGAGGTAACTCTGGGTCTTCCTTTCCTGTGGCGGTCCTCATGAGAGCAAGATTCTTCATAGCGCTTGATGGTTTTAGCAACTGCACTTGAAGAAACTTTCAAAGTTCTTGAAATTTTCCGTATTGACTGACCTTCATGTCTTAAGGTAATGAAGGACTATTGTTTCTCTTTGCTTATTTGAGCTGTTCTTGCCATAATATTGACTTGATATTTTACCAAATAGCACTATCTTCTGTATACCACCCCTACCTTGTAACAGCACAACTGATTGGCTCATACGCATTAAGAAGGATAGCAATTCCACAAAATAACTTTTAACGCAAACCTGTTAATTGAAATGCATTCCAGGTGACTTCCTCATGAAGCTGGTTAAGAGAATGCCTTGTGTGCAAAGCTGCCATCGAGGCAAAGGGTGGCTGTGTAAGGGCTATTTGACCAAGAAGGAGAGTGATGGAGTGCAGTATCAGATGATCTGGCATCCACAATCACCTGACCTCACCTCATTTGAGATGGTTTGGGATGAGTTGAACCACAGAATGAAGGAAAAGCAGCCAACAAGTGCTCAGCATATGTGGGAACTCCTTCAAGACTGTTGGAAAGCATTCCAGGTGAAGCGGGTTTAGAAAATGTCAAGAGCGTGCAAAGCTGTCATCAAGGTAAAAGATGGCTACAATGAAAAATCTCAAATCTCAAATATATTGTGATTTGTTTAACACTTTTTTGGTTACTACATGATTCCAAATGTGTTATTTCATAGTTGTGGAGTCTTCACTATTATTGTACACTGGAATCTTTTCGGTGTCTGTCTGTAGGCTGTCCTTGTAAAGCACAGTAAAGCCCCTTTGCCTCAGAAAGGTCATTTGAATTCGACGTGTTTTGATATCCAGCTCTCTTTGCTCTTTCACACAGAACAATAACCCCCCCCCCCCCCCCCCCCCACTGCTGAAATTGCATTGCGGCCCCTGATCCCTTTTTGGAGAACAGTAGCTGCATTCGATCGCTGCACAGCAGTGGTATGACATTTTCATAAGGAGAAAGATCCTATGGAGTGTGTAAGGCAAAATATTAAGTGTGACATTTACATACAGTGATGGATACTGCTGGAACAGGTAGGATAGTCGCCTCTATAATGCACAGTAGTTATCCATACTTCCATAGCGATGCTCCCTGACAACCGCTTTGCCCCACCTGCTGAATATGGAAATTGGTCATGAAATGTGCTATTTTCTTTACAGCATCAGCAATTTCACAAGGCAAAGTGGCCCAGGTAATGACATATGTCCAGGCGAGGCAGACAAAATTGTTGGCTGGGTAAATGAATAGATTTAAATAAAGATGTGAGTTTTCAGCACATTCTGACTGGCAGGTCATTCAGAACTAGTAAAGAGGATACTCAATACAGGATGTGCAATAGAAGGGAGTATGAGCGGAGCAGAGCCAGACAATTTGAAAGTTATTCAATCAAAGACTAAACATTTCATTTTCAGGATGCCATATTGATTCTTGGCCAGGTTGTGTCACAGTATTTAACCTCAGTGAATTATCACCAAAATGCTCATAATGTGTCAGAGTGACCTATTGCCAATCAGTTAAATTGCAGTGATTCCCTATTGGACAAAATTTTACTTCAAATGAAATGCCTGAGCTAGCGTCCGTAAGTAGCCACCATCACATCAACCGTTAACAACATATGACTCAAATTGAACTTAAGACATTACAGAGTGAGATGTAATTCACAAAACCTGCCTTTGAAGTTATTAAACAACCAATTATGTGATCAATTAAAGATCCTCAGAGGGAATATGAAACGTAGCTGGGCTCAAAAACTGTTCTCTGAAAATATGAACATTCATAATGATATCCAATAATAGGGCATAGTGGAATTTCAATTTATATTGTACTATGATAGGCAATAGGCGTTACAATTAATTGACTTGAATCATAAAACAAACTGCTCTTATGTGGGCATGGCAATAGTCCAATTCTATTTGGATCAAAGGCTTATGGTGTGATTTCTAACCGATTGCTGCATGGCAATATATTGGAGTTGTTGCAGGACCAACACCAGCATGAAATCACTCATATAGCTTTTCATCTGAAATTGTTACCTTGATGCACAGGTCTGACCCTAAAGATACGGATGAATTATCAATCGCTCAACTAAATATCATCAGACATCAAATGTCAGGGTAAAACTAACTTTGAAGCAGTGCACTGAGGTCAAGACATTGTTACTGACATAAATGCAGTCGTGCTGTTGCCCATATTCTGCTCTCAGACTCCTGTGTGGAAACTGAGGAGTTGTTGGCCTCAACTATAGTACTTAAACTATGTCATTGAAATGACCAGGGAGAGGAGGACTGAGACTGAACGTTTCCTTTACACAGTCGAGTAGCAATGACTCAGCACTTCTGTTATTTCTGTCCTCGAGTCAGGCTTTGTCCTCGAGTCATCGGCTGTGTTTGCGTTTGGAAAGAGCCCACTGTTGGAAATCTGTAGAAGAATCTCAAAACAACAAACCCAGCATATTTGTTGACATGCTCAACGGAATCCAAGTCATCTGCTGATTGTTTCCTCTCAGCGAACCAAAAACATCAATGACTAACAAACCGTTCATTATGTTAACTAGGACAGGTTTTCTCCCATCTAGGCTACAATGTAAACCTTAAAGAAATGCCTTGATCTGCCACAAATAATTTGGATTGGCATTTTATCATTTTAAAAGGCTAATTGATGATTAGAAAACCCTTTTGCAATTATGTTAGCACCGCTGAAAACTGTTGTTCTGATTAACCTCTCTGGGATAGGTGGGACGATTGCGTCCCACTTGGCCAAAAGCCAGGGAAAATGCAGTGCGCCAAATTCAAATAAAATTATATAAAAATCAAACTTTCATTAAATCACACATGTAAGATAACAAATTAAAGCTACACTCGTTGTGAATCCAGCCATCATTTCAGATTTCAAAAAGGCTTTTCGGCGAAAGCATAAGATGCTAGCACAACAGGCGCAACACAAAACGCAGAAATAAAATATAAATCATGCCTTACCTATGCTGAGCTTCTTTTGTTGGCACTCCAATATGTCCCATAAACATCACAAATGGTCCTTTTGTTCAATTAATTCCGTCCATATATATCCAAAATGTCCATTTAATTGGCGCGTTTCATCCAGAAAAAAACAGCTTCCAATTTGCACAACGTCACTATAAAATATCTCAAAAGTTACGTGTAAACTTTGCCAAAACATTTCAAAGTACTTTTGTAATACAACTTTAGGTATTTTTAAACGTTAATAATCGATCAAATTGAAGACGGGTCTATCTGTTTTCAATACAGGAGGGCAACAAACTAACACTACTTTTCTAGTCTTGTGCAACTCTCAAACAGTACACATAACGTTACACTGATTCAAGATGTCCGTACTTCTTCATTGCACAAAGGAATAACCTCAACCAATTTCCAAAGACTGGTGACATCCCAATGAAATCTCATTGAACAGACAGTGAACTCAAAAAAAAAAAAATCTGAACGGTTAGGCCTCTGAGTTTTGCCTGCTACAAAAGTTATGTTATACTCACAGACATGATTCAAACAGTTTTAGAAACTTCAGAGTGTTTTCTATCCAAATATACTAATAATATGCATATCTTATATTCTGGGTAAGTTGAAATTGGGCACGCTATTTATCCAAAAGTGAAAATGCTGCCTCCTATCCTAGAGAAGTTAAAGAAGCAATACAACTGGCCTTCAGTTGTGGGGGATATACTGATGATGCCAAATCCCTGGCCCATCTCCCCGCAGACCCTTGCTAGACGGCACCCTTGTGTGGCAGAGCAGGCTTTTCCTCTGCCTGTCCTCATTGACTCGGGTGCCGACGAGAGTTTCCTGAACAGAGGTGTCATTGTCCAGTTGGGCCTGGACACTGTTCCACCCGATTCACCCCTCGATGCCAACGCTCTCAACGGACAGCTCCTTGCCCGTATCTGTGAGAGAACTGTCCCTGTCATCCTGCGTCTCTCTGGGAATCACCAGAAAATAATCAGTCTCCACATAATCGACTGCCCTCGCTCTGCCCTGGTCCTGGGCCATCCTTGGTTGAAGCTTCACAATCCACAGATCGACTGGACCACCGGAAAGGTAACCACTTGGAGTACATTCTGTCACCTAATTGTCTTCATTCTGCCCATGCCCTTGCCCCTGCCTTGTCTGTGCCTCAGTCCATTCCAGAACCTCCAGACCTGTCATCAGTTCCTCTCGAGTCTCATGATCTAGCTCCTGTGTTCAACAAGTACCAGGCCATGTCGCTGCCGCCTCATCGGCCGTACGACTGCGCCATTGACCTCCAGCCTGGAGCTCCTCTCCCCTGTAGCCAGTTGCATAACCTCTCTCACCCCAAGCAGGAGGCCATGGAGGGGTACATCCATGATTCCCTGGCTGCAGGACATGTCAGGCCTTCTTCCTCTCCGGTGGGTGCTGGTTTTTCTTTGTAAAGAAAAAGGATAGGTCGCTGAGGCCGTGCATAGACTTCCGTGGGCTGAATAACAAAACAGAACAAGTACCCCTTGCCACTCATGAGTTCTTCTTTTTCCCCCCTCCATGGTGCCACGGTGTTCACCGTCTGGTCTGCATCAGAGAGGGGAACGTTTGGAAAGCGGCGTTCAACACACCACTTGGACATTGAGTATTTGGTCGTGCCTTTTGGTCTCACTAACGCCCCTGCTGTTTTCCAGAGCCTAGTCAACAATGTACTGAGGGATGTGATTGGACACTTCGTTTTTGTCTATGTGGATGACATTCAGATTTTTTTGAAGGACTCTGAGGCTCACCAGCAACATGTTCGCCAAGTTCTCCAACGGCTGTTGGAGAATAAGCTTTTTGTTAAAGCTGAAAAAGGTGAGTTCCATGCTTCCTCTTTCCTGGGTTATATTATTGCCCAGGGATGGTTACGCATGGATCCCGCTAAGGTCAGGGCAGTCACATTTTTACAGATGATTCATCTTCAACTACAGCCGTCTGGCAGCACCTCTCACCACTCTCACCTCCACTCTGTTCCACTGGACCACTGAAGCAGAGGCAGCGTTCCTGGAACTCAAGGGCAGCTTCACGTCCACTCCAGTCCTCACTCAGCCAGAACCAGAACTCCAGTTCATCGTGGAGGTGGATGCCTCTGACACTGGGGTAGGTGCTGTTCTGTCCCGACTTTTCCCCCTCTGATCAGAAGCTCCACCCATGTGCATTCTTTTCCCGTAAGCTTTCGCCTGCAGAGAAAAATTACATTTACATTTAAGTCATTTAGCAGACGCTCTTATCCAGAGCGACTTACAAATTGGTGCATTCACCTTATGACATCCAGTGGAACAGCCACTTTACAATAGTGCATCAAGATCCTTTAAGGGGGGGGGGGGGGGGGGTCAGAACGATTGCTTTATCCTATCCTAGGTATTCCTCTTGACATCGATAACCAGGAACTCCTGGCAGTGATGCTAGCTCTTGAGGAATGATGTCATTGGCTGGAGGGTTCTATTCTCCCCTTCATTGTGTGGATGGACCACACAAACCTGTCCTACATCCAGACCGCCAAGTGTCTGAATTCCCAGCAAGCCAGGTGGGCATTGTTCTTCGGGAGATTAAATTTCATACTCACTTATTGGCTGGTTCTAAGAATAGGGCCTGATGCCCTCTCCCGCCAGTTCACTGCCGACAACACTGGTTCAGAGCCAGAAGCCATTGTGCCATCCACCTGCATCGTTGCCGCCGTCTCGTGGGAGATCGAGTCCCGCATTTGCCAGGCTCAGCAGAACCAGCTTGACCCCTGTAACGTTCCTAGAACTGCTGTGTTTATTACAGATTCGGTTCTCTCTGAAGTTCTCCAGTGGGCCCATTCTACTCACCTCACCATTCACCAGGGTATGAACCGGACCCTGGCCCTCCTGTGTCAGCGCTTTTGGTGGTCCACCATGGAGAGAGATGTCCGAGTTTGTCTCACGTCCTGCCTGCTTCGCCCTCTTCCCATACCCAGTCACCACTGGTCACACATAGCTCTGGACTTCGTCACTGGCCTTCCCCCATCCAATGATAGCTCAGTCATCCTCAACATGATTGACAGATTTTCCAAAGTGGCTCACTTCATTCCCCTCTCCAAGCTTCCGTCCTCCAGGGAAACTGCGGACCTGCTGGTGTCCCATGTGTTTCGTCTGCATGGCATTCCTACTGACATCGTTTCCGACAGGGGACCCCAGTTCACATCCCAGGTATGGAGATCCTTATGTTCAGCACTGGGTATCAATGTCAGTCTTTCATTTGGATATCACCCCCAGACCAACAGCCAGACCGAATGGGCCAAACAGGAGATGGAGACTGCCCTACGCTGTGCGACTTCAGCTAACCCTTCCTCCTGGTGTGCCCAGTTACCCTGGGTGGAATATGCCCACAACACCCTCACCAATGCCTTGTCAGGTATGTCCGAGTGTGCTCTGGGTTATCAACCCCCCTTATTCCGCACCCAAGAGGTCGAGGTGGCAGTTACATCAGTCCATGATCATATGCACCGTTGTCATCGCACCTGGAGGAACGCCCGGGCTGCCCTTCTTCATGCCTCCACCAGGACCCAGTCCCAAGCCAACCGTCTCCGTGCCTCAGCTCCAGTCTACACTCCAGGCCACATGGTATGGCTCTCATTGAAGGACCTGCCATTGAAC
This sequence comes from Salvelinus fontinalis, assembly GCF_029448725.1. NCBI lineage: Eukaryota > Metazoa > Chordata > Actinopteri > Salmoniformes > Salmonidae > Salvelinus > Salvelinus fontinalis. The sequence continues at coordinate 20,648,918 of NC_074678.1, read as the reverse complement.
GTGGCTTCTAAGAAACTTTCCCCCCGATTCATTGGTCCCTTTGAAATTGATAGTATCATTAACCCCTCTGCTGTGCACCTGAAACTCCCAGCCTCTCTCAAGATCCACCCTACCTTCCACGTATCCATGATCAAACATGTCAGTTGCAATCCCCTGTCTCCTCTGGGAGGGGTACTGTTACAGTACTGGGTACCTCTACCAGTCGCCAGAGGGAGGGGTACTGTTACATCTGCTCCTGCCACGCCCTCTACTTCTCATCCTGTGTCTCCCTAAGCTGCCGCCACTCCCCCAGTGTTTTCGCCCTCTGTGTCTGTCTGTGTGTAGACAGGTGTGCTGGAGGCAGAGCAGATCCCCACTAGCTGCAACCTGTTCCATAATCAAAACCTCTACAAATACTCAGCACTGCCACGCCGCCAGATTGTAACCTCTGCACAGTCAGTCTGTGTTTTTTTCAGCCGTTTGTTTCTGCTTAGATCCTATTTTTGTGTTATGCCCATTTTCCCTTGCCAGATGATGTTTTCCTCTCCACTACAGTTCTGTCCGCTCTGACTTTGGCCTCTCCAGTCCCACGTCTCGTCAGTCCTGCTGCTGTGCCCTGGACCCCCCCCCCCCCCCCCGACTCCATTGCATCCTTGAATTCCTCTCTGGACCTGCTTACCCAGTTTCAAAATAAATACCTTGCTTACCTCATACCTGTCACGTTCCTGACCTTGTTTTCCTTTTGTATAGTTGTGTTTAGTGGATCAGGACGTGAGCTGGGTGGGCAGTCTGTGTTTGTTCTATGTTAAGTGTCAGGTTTAATTGACCTTGTATGGCTCTCAATCAGAGGCAGGTGTTTTACGTTTTCCTCTGATTGAGAACCATATATAGGGAGGTTGTTTCAGATTGTTTATTGTGGGTGGTTGTCTCCTGTGTCTGTGTATGTTGCACCACACGGGATTGTTTCGGTTTGTTCGTTCGTTTATGTAGTCTGTACCTGTTGCATGCGTTCTTCGTGTTTATGTAAGTTCGTTAGTTCAGGTCTGTCTAAGTGCGTTTGTTATTTTGTAAATTATCAAGTGTATTTCGTGTCAGTGTTCGTCTTGTCAAATAAATCATTATGTATTCATCACCCGCTGCGCCTTGGTCCACTCTCTCACCGAAAGACGACCATTACAATACCAGTCTCCTCGTCTGAGTCTGCTAATGGGTTCACCTGTTCCGCTCCTCGTGACAGATTGAAGTGGATTTAACAAGTGACATCAATAAGGGATCATAGCTTTCACCTACATTCATCTGGTTAGTCTATGTCATGGAAAGGGAATCCACTATCCTGGCGTTGCAACCGCCAAAGTTGGGGAACAACAATATGTTAAGAGGGGGGGGGGGGGGAGAAAAGTTTTAAAAAACTGATTAGAGAAAGGAGGAACATTTTGGGATCTTCTTCATTATTTATAATCTATGACAAGGTGAAAAACAATGAAAATGTAAAAATGCTTTGGTGAGGTTGGTTAATTACTGTACTATACTCCTGTTACCTTATTTAAACAATTAATATCTGACATTTTCAGTTCTGTTAGGGTTTCTTGAGGACTGCATATTTCCTGATATAATTATCAAATGTATGACACTTTACACTGAGACATTTTAAATGAAGAATGATTGACCTACAATCGTCATTAAAAGAATTGGTATAAGTATAAAAATGTGTTTATTGACAAATGTGAAACATACACACAGCCCCTAGGGACCCAAGGTAATGAGTTGGTATTGCAACTGAGTGAATGACACAATAGCATCCAACCATATGACAACATCTGTGCAAACAGAAGAAAAAACTCCATCCAAAAGTTATTGGCTTCGATTCAATCAGATGAGTGTTTGTCGGCACCCGCATAGTGGTGTCGGAGGTGGAATTGCGTTTGAGGTTCCTGGAGCTGCGTCATAAGTTCACTCCTGATTAGATGGATAGGCTACACTTTCTATCGCCCTTTTGAATGTCTAATGCGGTAGGGATAATAAGGAAGGGAGTGACAGTAAGTTCAATGCAGTCCTCTGTATATATTTTATATACAATTCCATACAGCATTTTTTTTTTTTTTTTTTTTAAACCTGTAACTTCCCTTTCCTGAAACAGAGTCCTAAATTACATCTAACAATGTAGCCAACACAGAACAAAAGTCTTGTGTTTGAACCTAAATCACATTTATGGTCTCCATGTCACTTTCACTTTTTAAATGTAGTGCTAAAATTATTCAAATTAATCAGTATCTATGTACTGTGATAGTCTAGTGAAAATGTTAACTGGCTTCTTAATTAAGTTTGCGGAGAAAAATCTGAATTATTAAATTACTGGATGCAATGTAGTAGCTTACTGTAGGGTATATGGAAAATGAAACAAATGAACTAGACGTATATGAGCTTGTTTCAGATCTCCATCTCTGACCTAATGCATCAAGTTAGGTGTGACTACTAGGCTACCATTCATTCAACATGCCTTGTCGTCATTGGTGAACTGACTATTATCACATCATTAGCAGCCTTCTATTAACATACAGCTAAAGCGCCTTCAGAAAGCAGTCATAGCCCTAGACTTATTCCACATTTTGATGTGTTAAAGAATGAATTAAAATTGAATTAAATTGATTGTTCTCTCACCAATTTACACACAATACCCCATATTGACAAAGTGAAAACATGTATAGATATTTTAGCAAATTTATTGAACAATACATACAGAATTATCTTAATTTAAATAAGTATTTACACCACTGAGTCAATACTTTGTAGAAGCACCTGGGTATGTCTAAGAGCTTTCCACACCTGAATTGTGCAACATTTGCCCATTATTCTTTTCAAAATGATTCAAGCTCTGTCAAATTGGTTTTAGATCAATGCTAGACAACCATTTTCACATCTTACCATAGATTTCCAAGGAGATATAAGACAAAGGTGTAACTCGGCCATTCAGGAAAATTCACTGTCCTCTTGGTAAGCAGCTCAACTGTACAGTTGAAGTTGGAAGGTTACATACACTTAGGTTGGAGTCAATAAAACACATTTTTTACCACTCCACAAATTACTTGTTAACAAACTACAGTTTTGGCAAGTCGTTTAGAACATCTACTTTGTGCATGACACAAGTAATTTTCCCAACAATTGTTTACAGATTATTTCACTGTATCACAATTCCAGTGGGTCAGAAGTTCACATACACTAAGTTGACTGTGCCTTTAAACAGCTGTGCCTTTAAACAGCAAAAATTCCAGAAAAGGATGTCATTGCTTTAGAATCTTCTGATAGGCTAATTGACATAATTTGAGTCAATTGGAGGTGTACCTGTGGATGTATTTCAAGGCCTACCTTCTAACTCAGTTCCTCTTTGCTTGACATCATGGGAAAATCAAAATAAATCAGCCAAGATCTCAGGAAAAAAAATTGCGGACATCCACAAGTCTGGTTCATCCTTGGGAGCAATTTCCAAACGCCTGAAGGTACCACTTTCATCTGTACAAACAATAGTACGCAAGTACAAACACCATGGGACCACGCAGCCGTCATACTGATCAGGAAGGAGACACGTTCTGTCTCCTAGAGATTAACGTACTTTGGTGCGAAAGTACAAATCAATCCCAGAGCAACAGCAAAGGACCTTGTGAAGATGCTGGAGGAAACAGGTACAAAAGTATCTATATCCACAGAAATACATCAACATAACCTGAAAGGCCACTCAGCAAGGAAGAAGCCACTGCTCCAAAACCACCATAAAAAAAGCCAGAATATGGTTTGCAACTGCACATGGGGACAAAGATCGTACTTTTTGGAGAAATGTTCTCTGGTTTGATGAAACAAAAATAGAACTGTTTGGCCATAATGACCATGGTTATGTTTGGAGGAAAAAGAGTGAAGCTTGCAAGCCTAAGAACACCATCCCAAACGTGAAGCACGGGGTTGGTAGCATCATGTTGTGGGGGTGCTTTACTGCAGGAGGGATTGGTGCACTTCATAAAATAGATGGCATCATGAGGGAAAATGAAGTAGATATATTGAAGCAACATCTCAAGACAGTCAGGAAGTTAAAGCTTGGTCACAAATGGGTCTTCCAAATGTACAATGACTCCAAGCATACTTCCAAAGTTGTGGCAAAATGGCTTAACCTCTCTAGGGTACGTGAGACGGTAGCGTCCCAACTCTTCAACAGCCAGTGAAACTGCAGGGCGCCAAATTCAAAAGAACAGAAATCCCATAATTAAAAGTCCTTGAACATACATGTATTTTACACCATTTTAAAGATACACTTGTTTTAAATCCAGCCACAGTGTCCGATTTCAAAAAGGCTTTAATCTGAGTACAGCGCTCAGAGCCCAAACAAGCCATGAAGGTATCCGCCATGTTGTGGAGTCAACAGATGCCAGAATAGCATTATAAATATTCACTTACCTTTGATGATCTTCATCAGAATGCACTCCCAGGAAGAATCCCAGTTCCACAATAAATGTTTGATTTGTTCCATAAAGTCCATAATTTATGTCCAAATACCTCCTTTTTGTTTGCGCGTTCAGTACATAATCCAAACTCACGATGCGTGGGCAAGTCCATGCGAAAGTTCAGACGAAAAGTCATATTCCAGTTCGTAGAAACATAAATTTTCAATAATGTTCCAACCGGAGAATTCCTTTGTCTTCAGAAATGCAATGAAACGCAAGCTAACTCTCTCACGTGAACACACCTGGTCAGCTCATGGCACTCTGCCAGACCCATTACTCAGAGCCCTCATTCCCCCCTACTTCACAGTAGAAGCATCAAACAAGGTTCTAAAGACTGTTGACATCTAGTGGAAGCCTTAGGAGTGCAATATGACCAATATCCCACTGTATCTTCGATAGGCAATGAGTTGAAAACCTACAAACCTCAGATTTCCAACTTCCTGGTTGGATTTTTTTCTCAGGTTTTTGCCTGCCATATGAGTTCTGTTATACTCACAGACATCATTCAAACAGTTTTAGAAACTTCAGAGTGTTTTCTATCCAAATCTACTAATAATATGCATATATTAGCAACTGGGCATGAGTAGCAGGCAGCTTACTCTGAGCACCTTATTCATCCAAGCTACTCAATACTGCCCCCAGCCATAAGAAGTTTTAAGAGCGTTGCACACCTGGATTGTACAATATTTGCACATTATTCTAACTTTTTAAAATACTTCAAGCTCTGTTAAATGGGTTGTTGATCATTGCTAGGAAGACATTTTCAAGTGTTGCCATAGATTTTCAAGCCGATTTAAGTCAAAACTGTAACTAGGCCACTCAGGACCATTCAACGTCGTCTTGGTAAGCAACTCCAGTGTATATTTGGCCTTGTGTTTCAGATTATTGTTCGGAGGAAAGGTGAATTTGTTTCCCAGTGTCTTTTGGAAGGCAGACTGAACACGGTTTTCCCCTAGGATTTTGCCTGTGCTTAAGGCAAGAACAGCTCAAATAAGCAAAGAGAAACGACAGTCCATCATTACTTTAAGACATGTAGGTCAGTCGATGCGGAAAATTTCAAGAACTGCAGTCGCAAAAACCATAAAGCACTATGAAGAATCTTGCTCTCATGAGGACCGCCAAACGAAAGGAAGACTCAGAGTTACCTTTACTGCAGATGATAAGTTCATTAGAGCTAGCAGCCTCAGAAATTGCAGCCCCCAAAAAATGATTCAGAGTTGCAGTAACAGACACACCTCAAGATCAACTGTTCCGAGCAGACTGCGTGAATCAGGCCTTCGTGGTCAAATTGCTGCAAAGAAACGACTACCAAAGGACACCAATAAGAAGAAGAGACTTGCTTGGGCCAAGAAACACGAGCAATGGACATTAGACTGGTGGAAATCTGTCCTTTGGTCTGATGAGTCCAAATGTTAGATTTTTTGTTCCCACCACCATGTCTTTGTGAGATGCAGAGTAGGTGTTCGGATGATCTCCGCATATGTGGTTACCACCATGAAGCATGGAGGAGGAAGTGTGATGGTGTGGGGTCTTTTTCTGGTGACACTGTCTGTGATTTATTTAGAATTCAAGGAACACTTACCCAGCAAGGCTACCACAGCATTCTGCAGCAATACGCCATCCCATCTGGTTTGCGCTTATTGGGACTGTCATTGGTTTTTCAACAGGACAATGACTCAACACACTTCCAGACTGTGTAAGGACTATTTAACCAAGAAGGAGAGTGATGGGGTGCTGCATCAGATGACCTGGCCTTCACAATCACCCGACCTCAGCCCAATTGAGATGGTTTGGGATGAGTTTGACCGTAGAGTGAAGGAAAAGCAGCTAGCAAGTGCTCAGCATTTGTGGGAAGTCCTTCAAGACTGTTGTAAAATTATATCCAGGTGAAGCTGGTTGAGAGAATGCCAGACGTGTGCAAAGCTGTCATCAAGGCAAAGGGTGGCTTCTTTGAAGAATCTAAAATCTGTATTATTTCTTCATTTGTTTAAGATTTTTTAGTTACTAAATATTCCATGTGTTATTTCATAGTTTTTATGGCTTCACTATTGTTCTACAAATGTAGAAAATAGTAAAAATAAAGAAAAACCCCTGAATGAGTAGGTGTGTGCAAACTTTTGACTGGTACTTGTAGCGGTTTCAGGGATTGTGTGGTGGATGGACGGTCTGTGCCTGCGAGGTTTCTTTGTTTTCTGGCTGCCAGGACCACAGACAGCAATGTGAATTATTCCCCAGAGGCAGGACCATGGACAGCTCAGGGGAAAATGTATAGACTGCAGAAGAACAGCCACACCTGGCTCTAGTTGTAATCAGAGCCAAACTGCAGACAGGTGTAACCAATCAGGGCCTCTACTTAACAGCGCCCTGGGTTTTCTTTCTTTATCTTTTCTTTGACCTCTGGCAGGTGAAGGAGTAGGAGGTTATTGGGGAGACAGAATGTATGGTGGAGAGGGAGGTTTGATGGAAGAAAGGCACTTATGATTTCAACAAGGATTGAATCCCCCCCACCATCCCCTGGTGACGAAGTGTTTAATCTGTTTTTGATTTTTGTATATCACAAACTCTGCCGAAACCTGATAGTAAATAACCGGTTTAACCCTTCACTTTGACTGGTGGTGTGTTTTTGTATGTGTAAACCCTGCCTTACAAAGATCTTGTCGCCAGATACTGTATATTTAATCAATTTTGAGTTAAGGCTGTAACACAACAAAATGTGGAATAAATCAAGTGGTATGAATACTTTCTGAAGTCACTGTATGCCCTTTCTTCCTCCATTTATATCTCTTTCCCATTGCCTTTTTCTATTGTTCTCCTCCTCACCAACATTTACCATTATACAGTAGTAGGGGCACCAATAGCAGTAATCAGTTCTGTCAATGTCAAAATGTAAGTATATATGATTTTTTAGAACCAATCTGCCAACTCAACCCTTTATATGTATCTTTTGTAAAGGAATGCCATTTTTTTTCCAATATTCATTATCCAGCATCAGTAAAAAGAGGTGGAAGGACACAGGTCAGGGAGATAGGAAAGTGCATAGAAAAGGTGTCATCTCTCCCAGCATGACCCCAGTGCACAGCTTGAGGACAGCACCAAGGTTCACGAACACACACACACACACACACACATACATAGATGTCCACCTTGCCAAACACACACCACTACCTCAGAGTGAGCAGTGTGTAGCGGCATGAAACTCAATTCCACAAGAATAATATCCCAGGTGTTGTGGAGGGGGAACTGGCACGGGGACTTCATCTAGCTCATAAAGGCGAAATTATGTACATGTCTATGATCATATTGCCTTTCACAGGACCAGTTGGTAATATTTGGATAGAAGACATAATGATGAAATATCTATGAGAAGATTAAAAAGTAATAATTTTCCTTAGGAAGAACATAGTGGCCTCAAGAATCTCTGCCTTAAGCAGGCAGAAATCTATAAGGGAGATCTGATGTGGAACAATTTACAGACGACACATCACTCATCACTTTGATATTGGAAAACATATCACCAGATCCTCCTCTCCAGTGAGATCGGCCTCCCTGACAAGAGTAATGTGGCATAATGTTTTATAGATTTGATGGGGGAAGCTGAACTCTGAAGAAATGTAATCAGAGAACATCAATAGCTAACTTTTAATATAAACTTTAAGCATTCAGAGCTTGGAGAGAAGAGGGAAGAAAAGAAGCCTTTATTTCCTCCGGTATTTGTAATATTGATTTGCCAATAGCTTTCATCCAGCCTCCTCCCTCCATTAATTCATTGGCCTCTCTGTTTGACTTTAGTTTATTTAATATCTGTACAACCAAATCCCACACTCCCACACAGCCAGAGAGCGAGAGAGAGAACCAAAAGATGTAGGGGAGGAGATAGAAAGAGCGTGTGAGTGGGAGAGAGGGAGAGCGAAATAGAAAGGGAGAGCGAAGGGACATTAATATTCACACTTCCAAAGACAGATTTAAGAAATCCCATTTTATAGGCATTAGATTTTGAAAGACATCTGCTAAATGGGTATTTCTGGCCGCTTCAGCGTTAAAATAGTGCTAATGTCAACGAACAAAGGCCTGCTGTGATTGGAGAAACTGCTCTAAAGGCTTTGAATGCATAAACAGCTTTTCCGCCTCACTGCAGACTTTGTGTTGCTGTCAATGCTCCTTACAGGCTATAGCTTCCTTTTCAATATGTTTAACAAAACGATAAGAAACGAGTCAAATAGACCTCAATTATGGTAAATGTCAGAGTACAGAGTTGTGTTAATCACAAGACAATTGATATGCATTTCCTACATCCATTATCATGGAAATTATTTTTTTATTTTTAATTAAAATGTAAAATTGCTTTCTTCACAACTTCACCCTTTGAATTGGTGGTGAATGCAATCAGATTTCACAACTTTTCTATGGAAGTGGACGGGGTTGTGTGAGGCTGGAGTTGAGTTAGCTAACTTCACCATGAGCTCTCTCAGCTCTCATTATGTAGACAACTTCCAGGTTATATTGGGATACATTCTTTGTACAATGCTTCATGTGACATTTGGTGGCCCTGTTCTAAGTCTGACAGTTGAAATGTTTTGAAATACAGTATATTGCAGGTAGGTACAGTAGCTAAGAGGACGTTGATTTGGAAGTTTGCCATTGTCAAAATGAAAGACCTTCCCAGGTAAAGAAATTATAAATTACAAACACTGGAAAAAGGCTATGGTCAGCAATCCTCTCCAGAACAAAATGTATTACATTTCACACTACAATAATATCTAGTCTCATTAAACTACAGTACTTTCAATTATCACATTCACCGTAAGGCTGTGACTCTTGCAGATGGTAGAATCCAGAATAAAATAATATGTACTGCAGCAGTATTCCTTCGTGAATACCATACTGAGAAGAATCTGTTTACTCTAAGAACTCTTTCAGCTTTAATTAGATTCAGTTAAAAAAACATCCAAACTTTTGTGTCTTCATGAGCTTAGTGGTAGGTGAGGACTCAGGGGAGGGGAGGTGCTATAGATGTTCTCATCAGAACAAACGCGTCTAAGTCTATAACTTGCTACACACAGTAACCTCAAAGAAGGTGGTCCTCCCTGGCGAATACACTGTTTTCCTGCTCCAGCTCTACTCAACATCCTCAGCCCCCAATCCTCAAAACAAAACACAGCACACTCACTGACTCCCCACTCCATCCGCTAGCTCCCCATCCTCGTCCCCTTGCAGACAGACAGACAGGCCCAGGTAGCGGTTGTGGGGTGCGGGAACCAGCGGTCACAGTAAAAAGGCTTGACAGATATTCCTACGTGACCAGTCTAAGAGTGGGCAGCACGCCCACAGCACCTGCTACGGAGTGGGGTGTTAAGTCACAGTGTGTGTCACCTGTAATAAAATTCCCTGGCTGAGGAGAGGGATGGTTGCTGTGTTTGGGAGAGAGGGTGGAAATAGCCCTCACCCCCCCCCCCCCTCTTTCTATCTCAGCAGGGTTTGAGTAGTGTACCATACAACGAGTTCATCACTCCCACAATGCATTTTTGACCAGAGGAATTCACACATCTGACAGCAGCTCCTGAGGGGTATGGGCACATGCTGTACCTGAATGAAGAACGATGATAATGTTTTTCTCACTAATTCACTTGTTCTCTGCATCCACTGTCTGTCTCTCTGCAAATGATAAATTCATACTGGAGACTAAAAATTATTCCATTGTTTCATTATTAGAAGATCCAAAAACAGTTCACCATGAGCATCTGTGGTAAAAGGTGATAGAGCTAGAGAGGTGTTTGTCAGACCACGAGACATCCAGAAAATTGGTCTTCTCACAAAATGTTCTGCTGCGTCCGAACAGTTTGGGCAATGACCCATGTTCGTGACCCCTCACGAACATGTCAGTTGTTTTACTCTAGGACAGCCACAGGCCTGACAAGACTCGTCTGAAGGTCCCCTGGTATCATTTGAATATGTTTTTATTAAGTACTACAGTGCATCTCCTCCTCATGGACTGCACCAGATTTGCCAGTTCTTGCTGTAAGATGTTACCCCACTCTTCCACCAAGGCACCTGCAAGTTCCCAGACATTTCTGGGGGGAATGGCCCTAGCCCTCACACTCCGATCCAAAAGGTCCCAGACGTGCTCAATGGGATTGAGATCCGGGCTCTTTGCTGGCTATGGCAGAACACTGACATTCCTGTCTTGCAGGAAATCAAGCACAGAACGAGCAGTATGGCTGATGGCATTGTCATGCTGGAGGGTCATGTCAGGATGAGCCTGCAGGAAGGGTACCACATGAGGGAGGCGGATGTCTTCCCTGTAACACACAGCGTTGAGATTGCCTGCAATGACAACAAGCTCAGTCGGATGATGCTGTGACACACCGCCCCAGACCATGACAGACCCTCCACCTCCACATTTTTTTTGCCCTTTTTTCTCCCCAATGGTAGTTAGTCTTGTTTCATCGCTGCAACTCTCGTACGGACTCGGGAGAGGCTAAGGTCGAGAGCCATGTGTCCTCCAAAACACGATGCCACTTAACAATGCCCACTTAACCCAGAAGCCAGCCACACCGATGTGTCGGAGGAAACACCATACACCTGGCAACTGTGTCAGTGTGCATGCGCCTGGCCCGCCACAAGAGTCGCTAGAGTGTGGTGGGAAAAGGACATCCCTGCCGGCCAAACACTCCCCTAACCCGGACAACGCTGGGTCAATTGTGCACTGCCCTGTGGGTCTCCTGGTCACGAGCGGCTGCGTCAGAGTCTGAACTTGAACCTGGATCTCCAGTGGTACAGCTAGCACTGCAATGCAGTGCTTTAGACCGCTTCACCACTCAGGAGGCCTACCAGGTAAAAAATGTATCGAAGTATGCTGTATATGGAAACTGTTTAGTGCCAAAAGTAAGGGGTTAAATACATGTTAAAAAATATATAGAATGTTTCCTGATCTTTGTTATATCTTATATATGTTTTTGTATACTTCAAGGGGTCTGAAAACTCCAAATAAAATAGGAAAATGATCCTTGGTATGACCTTCTTAAAACAATTGCATATAGCTTAGTAGAACCCCCCCCCCCGACTTAGACTCTTATGGGTTAAGGAAAGTAACTTTGGAGGCAAAGTGTCAAGGACACCATACTGTTCTGAGGATCCCCACCCCATTGGGACTGGCAGACAATTAATTTCAAACTTCATCAGGTTGAGTCAATAGACAGGGATTTCGAGGGAATGGGGAGGACAGTAAAGCCACAGTGCATATTACTGCTTCTCATCAGGATCACATCACACTACCCTGATTACTGCTGACAGTGCAGGCCTAGAATAAAGAGCAGCTTCACTGTCCCCTGACTGTGTGTGTGTGTGTGTGTTCTATCCATCTACCATGGTGTGGATGGCTGTGCCTGTCTTAGAGAACATAGTTTGGGCAGAATGAAGGGAGAGGAGCGATAATAAAGATTCATCACTGCAGTTTGTCCTCAAGGCACAACTCATCTCAGGAGGGAGTAGGACATGATTCCTGTGGTGTTGGATGACTTGCTGATGTTCAGTGTACCTCGGTAGACTCTCTAAGAGCTTTTCAATGGAACCCCACAGCATGCATGATCAGCTTCCTCTTTGCAATACTGTGATATGGTATTCTGTGGAGCAAAGCTATTTCCTGAGGCAAATCATTTGGACGGTAAAGCAGTGATTTAATTTAATTTGTAAAAAAAATATATAAAAATCAACAGTCTAGTCAATAAAATCATTACACCACACAGAATAAGTCATGTGAACTGTGATTTGGCAAGCCTTTGACACGATGGGGTTAAATAACACAAAGGTTACATTTATTCTTTGCTGTATACATTGTTGTGACTTTACTTTCATTAATCTGATGACTGTCATTTATTTAATCAATTAACTATGTTTAATTGTTACCTGATTTAAATTAATCATGTAACTCATTAGGATTTGGGGCATCACGGAAGCATTTGTTTAAAGAGTTACTATCTCCCAAATTAAACTCTAAGATATATCTATTACATCGATAAACAGTAATCTTATTAATCATGAACTCTTATCAAATCATCATTCTGAACAGTCGTGACCTCATGCAACTGCAAAACCCCCAGCGTTACTCATGATTCAGTACTACGTAAATTGGTTTAATTTATTTACTAGCTAACTAAATAATAACACAGAATAAACATACACCCTTTTACATGAGACAAAGGTCCCTAGTGGACTGACAAAATATAGTGGCTTGAACACAACAAATGAAGAGGGGTCGGGAAGAGAGAGAGAGAGAGAGAAAGAAAAACGCCTCACAGTATTCATATAGTTTGCACACGAACCACCACCCGTTTGGAATAATAAATCATGAATGTATTTACGTGTAAGTGCCTTTGTTGACCGTTTATCTCTGTCAGATCCAGGCCTTCTTAGGAAGGATGTGGGTTGGCCTTTCAGCGGCATGCTTGTAAAGCTCTGATTGTCCAAAAGGGTCCAGAACTGTCTCTTCTACTGTTGTTCACTTTGGATAGCCAGGCATGTCGACGGTTCCCATTGGTGATAATGGTGGGAGAATACGGTGATTTGAGACTCGTAGTAGAATGGGATGATGTTAACAATGTTAATGTCAACATTCTAAAGATTGATTGAATACGTCATTTGACATGTTTCTACTGACTGTTACGGAACTTTTGGACATTTCGTCACGTTATAGTGGACACGCTTTGTGACTTTGGAATTTTTTACCAAACGCGCTAACCAAAGTAGCTAATTGGACATAAATAACGGACATTATCGAACAAATCAAGCATTTAATGTGGACCTGGGATTCCTACGACTGCATTCTGATGAAGTTCATCAAAGGTAAGGAAACATTTATCATGTATTTTCTGGTTTCTGTTAACTCCAACATGGCGGCTAATTTGACTATTGTTCTGAGCTCCGTCTCAGATTATAGCATGGTTTTCTTTTTCCGTAAAGTTTTTTTGAAATCTGACAGCGGTTGCAATAAGGAACACTGTTATGAAGATGACCATTGATAACCATGGAAACACTTGAGTCTAATGATTTTGAGGATGAAGTAGATACGCAGCCTATAATCTAGTGTGCCTTGTCAGCTGAAGCGTTTTGGATTAATTTAGGTGAAAAACTCCAAGTATGTCACGGTAAACTAGGAGTGGAAGGTAGGAATCAGGCGCAGAGAGCAGAGGTTCTGTCACGTTCTGACCTTAGTTTATTTTTATGTCTTTGTGTTAGGATGGTCAGGGCGTGAGTTTGGGTGGGTAGTCTATGTTCTGTTTTCTATGTTGTTGTATTTCTATGTCTGGCCTGATATGGTTCGCAATCAGAGGCAGCTGTCGATCGTGTCTCTGAGAATCATATTTAGGTAGCCTGTTTTCCCACTATGGGTTGTGGGTGTTTATTTTCTGTTTAGTGTCTGTTCACCTAGCAGAACTGTTTTGTTTTCTCTTCGTTTGTCACGTTCCTGACCTGTTTTCTGTTGTTTTGTATGTGTTTAGTTGGTCAGGGCGTGAGTTGGGGTGGGCATTCTATGTGTTGTGTTTCTATGTTGGGTTTAATGTGTTGCCGGATATGGTTCTCAATTAGAGGCAGGTGTTTGACGTTTCCTCTGATTGAGAACCATATTAAGGTAGGCTGGTTTCACTGTTTGTTTGTGGGTGGTTGTCTTCCGTGTTTGTGTCTGTGCACCACACGGGACTGTTTCGTTTGTTCGTTCGTTTGTTGTAGTCTGTACCTGTTCGTGCGTTCTTCGTGTTATGTAAGTTCTCATGTTTTAGGTCAGTCTACGTCGTTTATTTGTTTTGTAGTTGTCACGTTCCTGACCGTTTTTCTGTTATTTTTGTATGTGTTTAGTTGGTCAGGGCGTGAGTTGGGTGGGCATTCTATGTTTTGTGTTTCTATGTTTAGGTCATTTGTAATTAGCCTTATATGGTTCTCAATCAGAGAAAGGTGTTTGACTTTTCCTCTGATTGAGAACCATATAAAGGTAGGCTGTTCACACTGTTTGTTTGTGGGTGGTTGTCTCCTGTGTCTGTGTATGTGCACCACAAGGGACTGTTTCGTTTTGTCGTTCATGTTTGTAGTCTATACCTGTTCGTGCGTTCTTCGTTATATGTAAGTTCACATGTTTTAGGTCAGTCTACGTCGTTTTGTTAATTTTTAGTTTGTTGAAGTGTTTTCGGTTTTTCGTCTTTACTTTAATAAACCTCATTATGTCAAAATATCACTCTGCGCTTTGGTCCAATCCCTACTCCTCCTCTTCGTCCGACACCCGTTACAGTAGTTTATTCAAGTGTTCTTCGTGTTTTCGTCTGTTTGTAAATAAATTCATTATGTATTCACAACCCGCTGCGCCTCTGTCCGCTAAATCACCACAAGACGACCGTTACATCGTTATTATTTTGTGTAGTGTTCAGTTTTTCATAAAAATATGACAAACACTTACCACACTGCATTTTGGTCCTCCTCTCCTTCCACCAACGAGAATTGTTACAGGTTCAAGGAAAAAATAGATATTTAATCCGGCACAAAAATGGTCCTACCCAAACACAGGGCGGAAAACACTGACCAACCCAAAACACAGGGTAACACGGTCCGGAGCACAACAACACCTCCAACTCAAAACATGAACACAAAACAATCCCGCACAAACAAGAGCGGGCTTCACAAACTTAAATAGGCGAGTAAATCAAGAAAACACAAATAGGAACAGGTGCAACTAATAAGACAAAACTAACAGAAAAGGAAAAAGAGATCGGTGGCGGATTGTAGGCCGACGACGACCGCCGAGCACCGCCCGAACAGGCAGGGGAGCCAACTTCGGCGGGAGTCGTGACAAAGTAAGTGTTTAATGAATGGGAAAGGTCCATTCGCGAAGAAGTATCAGAAATGTTCAATTATATATCTGAGGGCTTATTTGCAGCAAAAGTAAAGGAATCAAATCCCTATTGTACAATTTTCTTTTTATGAATCACCACTTTTCCGTAAGTACAAAAAGGCAGTGATATTAGGACAGACTACACAACCACTATTTCAACAGAGGCTTCAAAACAGCAATATGTATGACAAAAAACAAATTGTAAAGAAAATGCTACCTGCAAATGATCTCCTCCACATTCAAAGTCTATGCGTTCAAAGTTGCAGTCAGTGTACAGCCAGGCTAAGAAACAAGCAAGTCCTATTTCAGACAGGTTGAAAAGTTCTCTTTACAAGCCAATATGTATCCCATGTATAGTCTATTACAGTGTATTGCATTGGGGGCCATGGAGGGGTTGGAGTGAAAAGCCAGCAGCAGCAGGTCCCCCTCCAAAAACGAACCATATTTGGTTAGTAGAGACCCTACTGAGTATTTCCCACCCCAATTTAGCTGAGACAGGTGGAAAAGTTCTCCATTCAAGCCAATATGTATCCCATGTACAGTATTACAATGTATTGCATTGGGCGCTATGGAAGGGGTGGAGAACAAAGTGCTGTTGGATACGTACAATACAGTCCCCATCCAAAACAACATATTTGGTTAGTAAAGACCTTATTCAGTATTTTCCACCCCACTTTAGCTGAGAGAGGTAGAGAAGTTCTCTCTTCAGCCCAAAATTCTCAACATACCAGTGTCAACATAGTATTTTCAACAAAAAATAAGTAAAACCCCATATTATTTTTCAGGAATTACTTATTGCCACAATAAGTGTCCATTGATTAAAATTCTATATCTTTTAAATTAGTTATCAACATTACAATGTTTTGAAATGCAGACTTTTATTTTGAAGGTTTACTCATTACCATACTAACATGATGTCATAGTTTGTGCTGCTGGCAGAATACTAGTCACTATCAGATGGTATGATAGATAAGCCGTGGCAACAAGTTTGTCTAACTAGCACGAGTCGGTTCGGCTACTTTATTTCTTTTTTTCTCTCTCCCTCTGTGCCTCACACTTAGACTGTCAGTCACACACACCGGCCCCTGCTCCTCGCCTCCATCTCCCCACCTAATACTGAAACAAGCAGAGCAGCGCACCAGCTCTCTCCCAAGTCGCTCAAGCAAGTCTCCATTGAAGTTAACTCAAACTTTTTTTCTTAAACGACTGCCGCTGGAATCCTACAAAAAAATAATTATATTATTCAAATAGTGAAATCATTTCAAATGCCCATTCCTACAAGAAACAGCAATCACTCATTGCTTTGTTGGGTTTACTAGTAAGCAATCAGAACCACAACTGTTAGGCTGTTTGTGTCTGAGTTTGTGCATGTGTGTGTGTGCTTGTTTGTGTGTATTGGGCATGAGGACAAATCCTCTCTCCCTGAAACAGAAGCAGATGACAAAATCACACAAAGAGCCACAGCAAGGTTATGGTAGCCGAGTGCCTTTATGCCACATGGCAAATAAAAGCGAGGCGGTAATGGACTGGAGTAGGGACATCAATCTGTCAGGCAGGGAAGCCCTCCACTATGCCTGTGTAGTGTAACCAGGCCCAGATTGGAAAGGAGTGGAAAGGAGGACAGCCCTGGCATCTGGACCTTGTCTCAGACGTTCCGGCCTAAGTGGTGGTGACTTCACACGTGCCAGAGTGAGATGGGAATATAATCACAGCTCAACAGCTTCACAGAGTTGAAGTCAAGGTTATTGTGTTACAGTGTTATGGACAATGCTCCTCCGGCAAACCTTACAGAGTACAGCAGTGTTTCCTAACCAAGTCCTCAGGGACCACCAGCCATTTCAGATTTGATCTATTTCAATATAGCCACACATTCAACTAATGAAAGAATTTGTGATTGGTTGAATACCAGTAGTTAAATCAGGTATGCTTGTCTTGGGATATATACAAAAATGTAGCTGTTTGGTGATCCCCGAGGACTGGATGGAACAGTACGGGTATACAGTATAGGTGTTATTACAAGGTAATGATGAGGTTGTTACCTACAAAATTGTGTGCATGGCATGAATGGTTGGCAGGTAGTCTAGTGGTTAACCTTTACTTAACACCCATCCCGGATCCGGGAGCATCCTCATCAGTAAAAGCTGACTAGCATAGCCTAGCTGTAACGGATGACGCTCTCCTCATCCTCGGATGAGGTGAGGAGAGAAGGATCCTCAGACCAAAACGCAGGCTTTGGGAAATAAGCCATCTTTATTTAACAACGATGATGGCAACACGAAACGAAACAAAACACTTTCAAACTACAAAACAAGAAAACGACGTTGAACGAAACCTGAACATAAACTTACATAACTAAACATAAACTTACGTACAGGAAACGGACGACATCGAAACGAAACGAAACAAACAAACGCTACAGTCCCATGTGGTACGAACATACATACAGACATAGGAGACAATCACCCACAAACAAACAGTGAGAATGCCCTACCTAAATATGACTCTTAATTAGAGGCAAACGCAAACCACCTGCCTCTAATCAAGAGCCATACCAGGCAAACCAAAACCAACATAGAAACAGATAACATAGAATGCCCACCCAACCTCACGTCCTGACCAACTAACACACAAAAACTAACATAAATAGGTCAGGAACGTGACAGTACCCCCCCCCCACAAGGTGCGAACTCCGGACGCACCAGCACAAAGTCTAGGGGAGGGTCTGGGTGGGCATCTAACCACGGTGGTGGCTCAGGCTCCGGGCGCGGTTCCCACCCCACCACAATCCATCCTAGCCCCCTCCCTTCAAGAATGTCCACCCTCTTACTTCCCCCACAAAATCCTCCTAATAACATATCTAATAATGACAATACCGGGACAGAGAGATAAACCAAGACAGAGGGATAGATAAGACTATAGAGGTAGATAAAGATAGAGAGGGAGATCAGGATAGAGGGGCAACTCCGGACTGAAAGGCAGCTCCGGACAGAGAGACAGCTCTGGACTGATGGGCAGTTCTGGGTATCTAGCCTTTTCAGGCTGAAGGGCAGCTCATGGCTGACTGACGACTCTCGATGCTCATGGCTGGCTGACGGCTCTCGACGCTCATGGCAGGCTGACGGCTCTCGACGCTCATGGCAGGCTGACGGCTCTCGACGCTCATGGCAGGCTGACGGCTCTCGACGCTCATGGCAGGCTGACGGCTCTCGACGCTCATGGCAGGCTGACGGCTCTCGACGCTCATGGCAGGCTGACGGCTCTCGACGCTCATGGCAGGCTGACGGCTCTCGACGCGCATGGCGCTCTGACGGCTCTGGCTGCTCATGGCGCTCTGACGGCTCTGGCTGCTCATGGCTCGCTGGCGGCTCTGGCAGATCGTGTCTGGTTGGCGGCTCTGGCAGATCCTGTCTGGTTGGCGGCTCTGGCAGATCCTGTCTGGTTGGCGGCTCTGGCAGATCCTGTCTGGTTG
Source organism: Salvelinus fontinalis (assembly GCF_029448725.1). Lineage (NCBI taxonomy): Eukaryota > Metazoa > Chordata > Actinopteri > Salmoniformes > Salmonidae > Salvelinus > Salvelinus fontinalis. The sequence goes on along the minus strand of NC_074678.1, from coordinate 20,630,110 downwards.
GCGGCTCTGGCAGATCCTGTCTGGTTGGCGGCTCTGGCAGATCCTGTCTGGTTGGCGGCTCTGGCAGATCCTGTCTGGCTGACGGCTCTAGCGGCTCCTGTCTGGCTGACGGCTCTAGCGGCTCCTGTCTGGCTGATGGCTCTAGCGGCTCCTGTCTGGCTGATGGCTCTAGCGGCTCCTGTCTGGCTGACGGCTCTGTAGGCTCATGGCAGACGGGCGGCTTTGCAGGCTCATGGCAGACGGGCGGCTTTGCAGGCTCCTGGCAGACGGATGGCTCAGACGGCGCTGGGGAGACGGATGGCTCAGATGGCGCTGGGGAGACGGATGGCTCAGATGGCGCTGGGGAGACGGATGGCTCAGATGGCGCTGGGGAGACGGATGGCTCAGATGACGCTGGGGAGACGGATGGCTCAGATGGCGCTGGGGAGACGGATGGCTCTGGCCGGATATGGCGCACTGTAGACCTGGTGCGTGGTGCCAGAACTGGAGGCACCGTGCTAATGACAAGCACCTTCCTACTAGTGCGGGGAGCAGGGACAGGGCACACTGTATCCTCAAAGCCTACTCTACCCCTGATGCGTGGTACCGGCACTGGTGACGCCGGGCTGAGGACAAGCACATCAGGATTAGTAGGGGGAGAATATACAGTGTGTACAGGGCTCTGGAGACGCACTGGTAGCTTAGTGCGTGGGGCCGGAACTGGAGGCACCGGGCTAGATACACGCACTACAGGGAGAGTGCGTGGAGGAGGAACAGGGCTCAGGATACGCACTGGTAGCCTAGTGCGTAGTGTATACACTGTAGGTACTAGGCTGGGGCGGGGAGGTGGTGCCGGAAATACCGGACCGTGGAGGCGTACTGGCACTCTTGAGCATTGAACCTGCCCAACCTTACCTGGTTGAATGCTCCCGGTTGCCCGACCAGTGCGGGGAGGTGGAATAACCCGCACCGGCCTATGTAGGCGAACCGGGGAAACCATGCGTAAGGCAGGTGCCATGTATGCCGGCCCGAGGAGACGCACTGGAGACCAGACGCGTTGAGCCGGCCTCATGACACCTGGCTCAATACCCAATCTAGCCCTCCCAGTGCGGGGAGGTGGAATAACCCGCACTGGGCTATGCACTCGTACAGGAGACACCGTGCGCTCTACTGCGTAACACGGCGCCTGCCCGTACTCCCGCTCTCCACGGTAAGCCTGGGAAGTGGGCGCAGGTCTCCTACCTGCCCTTGGCCCACTATCTCCTAGCCACCCCCCAAGAAATTTTTGGGAATTACTTACGGGCTTTTTTGGCTTCCGTGCCAGACGCGTTCCCTCATAGCTCCGGTTCCTCTCCCCGGTAGCCTCTGCTCTCCTCTGTGCCTCCAGCTCAGCTTTGGGACGGCGATATTCTCCCTGCTGTGCCCATGGACCTCTCCCGTCCAATATTTCCTCCCAAGTCCAGAAATCCTTGTTTCTCTCCTGTCCTTTACTCCGTTGAGTTTCCCTTTGCCGCTTGGTCTTAGCTTGGTGGGTGATTCTGTAACGGATGACGCTCTCCTCATCCTCGGATGAGGTGAGGAGAGAAGGATCCTCAGACCAAAACGCAGGCTTTGGGAAATAAGCCATCTTTATTTAACAACGATGATGGCAACACGAAACGAAACAAAACACTTTCAAACTACAAAACAAGAAAACGACGTTGAACGAAACCTGAACATAAACTTACATAACTAAACATAAACTTACGTACAGGAAACGGACGACATCGAAACGAAACGAAACAAACAAACGCTACAGTCCCATGTGGTACGAACATACATACAGACATAGGAGACAATCACCCACAAACAAACAGTGAGAATGCCCTACCTAAATATGACTCTTAATTAGAGGCAAACGCAAACCACCTGCCTCTAATCAAGAGCCATACCAGGCAAACCAAAACCAACATAGAAACAGATAACATAGAATGCCCACCCAACCTCACGTCCTGACCAACTAACACACAAAAACTAACATAAATAGGTCAGGAACGTGACACTAGCATAGCGCCACAAGTAAATAATAGCATATAAATATCATGAAATCACAAGTCCAATACAGCAAATGAAAGATAAACATCTTGTGAATCCAGCCATCATTTCCGATTTTTAAAATGTTTTACAGCGAAAACACTATGTATTTCTATTAGCTAACCACAATAGGCAAAGACTCAACCACATATTTTCACCATGTTTCTACCGCATAGGTAGCTATCACAAAACCGACCAAATAGAGATATAATTAGTCACTAACCAAGAAACAACTTCATCAGATGACAATCTTATAACATGTTATACAATAAATTTATGTTTTGTTTGAAAATGTGCATATTTGAGGTATAAATCATAGTTTTACATTGCAGCTAGCTTTAAAAATATCACCAAAGCAGCCAGAATAATTACAGAGAGCAACGTGAAATACCTAAATACTCATCATAAAACATTTATGAAAAATACATGGTGTACAGCAAATGAAAGATAAACATCTTGTGAATCCAGCCAATATTTCCGATTTGTTAAGTGCTTTACAGCGAAAACACAATATAGCATTATATTAGCTTACCACAATAGCCAAACACACAAATGCATTTATTAGCAGCAAAAGGTAGCTATCGCAAAAACCAGCAAAATGTATAAAATTAATCACTAACCTTGGACAACTTCATCAGATGACAGTCTTATAACATCAGGGAATACAATATACTTATGTTTTGTTCGAAAATGTGCATATTTAGAGCTGCAAACCGTGGTTATACATTGTGAAAATGTAGCAACATTTCCCCAGAATGTCAGGAGATATTTTGGACACTCACCTAATCTGACCAAAGAACTCATCATAAACTTTACTAAAAAATACATGTTGGACAGCAAATGAAAGATACACTGGTTCTTAATGCAACCGCCGTGTTCGATTTTTAAAAATAACTTTACCATAACAAACAGCTTGCGTTATTGCGAGACAGCGCCCGCCAAAACGGCAGAGAATTAAAATTACATTTTCCACAGAAATACGAAATAACATCATAAATTCTTACTTTTGCTGAGCTTCCATCAGAATCTTGTACAAGGAGTCCTAGGTCCAGAATAAATTGTTGTTTGGTTTTAGAATGTCATTTTCTTCTGTCGAATTTGCTCCACAAGGGTAGCCAAGGTTGATAACGTTCACACATTCTCTCGACGCAAAGAACGGAAATCCCCAAAAGTCCAAATAAACGTTGAATAAACTGATAGAACTCGGTTGAAAAAAACTGCTTTACGATGTTATTATCACATGTATCAAATAAAATCAGAGACGGAGATATTAGCCGTGTATACCGAACGCTTATCATAAGACATTATGGAGGTGCTTCCCGCGCCTTGGTAGACAAAGGAATTTCTGGAGCTCTTCCAAGAGCTCTTGTTCGACCTCAGATCAAGCTAGACACCCCATTCCACCTTCCTCTGCCTGTTGACATCTAGTGGAAGGCGTATGCAGTGCATGTATATCGATAAATATAAGGCAAATTGAATTGGCAGGCCCTGGAACAGAGCCTTGTTTTCAGATTTTTCACTTCTTATCTGGAAGTTTGCTGCCAAATGAGTTCTGTTTCACTCACAGATATAATTCAAACAGTTTTAGAAACTCGAGAGTGTGTTCTATCCAATAGTAATAATAATATGCATATTGTATGATCTAGAAAAGAGTACGAGGCCGTTTAAATTGGGCATGATTTTTTCCAACGTGAAAATAGCGCCCCCCTATTGACAAGAAGTTTTAAGAGTGTTCGGTCAGTAACTCATAGGTCCCTGGTTTGAATCCCTGCGCAGAAATTGCTCCTGTAAGTTGCTCTGGAAATAAGTGTCTGCTAATTGACTAAAATGTAATGTAAATGTAGTTAGTACATTAAAAAAGTGTAACACCATTTTTTCCAAGGAAACCCTGAGATGTTCTTGTACATTATATGTGATCACCCCATACATGCGTGCACTTACCAGCCTATTACAGGGTAATCATAACACTGGTTCTTTCTTACTCAGTACAACCATGGTAAGTGTGTCTGTTCCTCCTCTCCAGTCCTATAGACAATCAACTAAATGAGAGTCTGAGTCTCAATGTGATTCTTGTTGGAATAAAAGCTAATGCATGTTGAGAAAAGGCATGGGGAGAGAATAAGATGGAGTACATTTAAAACTAGATTATGCTGCTGTTGAAAAGGCCAGGATAACATAAATCTACAGAGGATTATATAGTAATAATAGTTTGGTAAGTGGCAGACCATGAGAGGTGGGGCTCCCGAGTGGTGCAGTGGTCTAAGACACTGCATCTCAGTGCTAGAGGTGTCACTACAGACCCTGGTTTGATTCCAGGCTGTATCACAACCAGCCGTGATTGGGAGTCCCATAGAGCGCCTCACAATTGTGCCAGGGTTAGGCCGGGGTAGGCCGTCATTGTAGTTAAGAATTTGTTCTTAACTTCTTCTTTAAATAGGTAGCAAAAGCTCAGGTTGCCCAGCCCGGCGGAGATACAATCTTAGGCAAAATCATTCGCAAGGAGATTCCTGCAAAAATATTATTTGAAGATTCGCTTATCAAGCCATTCAAAATATATTTTTTAGAAATATTTCACTTTCACACATTAACAAGTCCAATACAGCATTTCAAAGATAAACATCTTGTGAATCCAGCCAACATGTCCGATTTTTAAAATGTTTTACAGCGAAAACACCACGTATATTTATGTTAGCTCACCACCAAATACAAAAAAGGACAGACATTTTTCACAGCACAGGTAGCATGCACAAAACCAACCTAACTAACCAAGAACCAACCAAACTAACCAAGAAACAACTTCATCAGATGACAGTCTTATAACATGTTATTCAATAAATCTATGTTTTGTTTGAAAAGTGTGCATATTTGAGCTATAAATCAGTTCTACATTGCAGCTACCCTCACAGCTACCGTCAGAAATAGCACCGAAGCAGCCAGAGTAATTACAGACACCAACGTCAAATACCTAAATACTCATCATAAAACATTTCTGACAAATACATGGTGTACAGCAAATGAAAGAGAGGCATCTTGTGATTCCAGCCAATATTTCCGATTTCTTAAGTGTTTTACAGCAAAAACACAATATAGCATTATATTAGCTTACCACAATAGCCAGAAACACAAGCCATTCCCCAGCAGCAAAAGTTAGCGATCGTAACAAACCAGCAAAAGATATATAATTTTTGACTAACCTTGATAAGCTTCACCAGATGACAGTCCTATAACATCAGGTTATACATACACTTATGTTTTGTTCGAAAATGTGCATATTTAGAGCTGAAATCAGTGGTTGTACATTGTGCTAACGTAGCATATTTTTCCCACAACGTCCGGATATTTTTCTGACACTCACATATTCTGACCAAATAACTATTCATAAACATAACTAAAAAATACATGTTGTATACGAAATGATAGATACACTAGTTCTTAATGCAATCGCTGTGTTAGAATTCTAAAAATAACTTCATTACGATATGCAGTTTACATTATGGCGAGAGCGTGCCCAAAACCTGGCCGCAACCTACTAGTACACATGTACGACAGATATATGAAATAACATCATAAAATGGGTCCTACTTTTGACGATCTTCCATCAGAATGTTGTACAAGGGGTCCTTTGTCCAGAACAATCGTTGTTTGGATTTAGAATGTCCTCTTCTCCAGTCAATTAGCACGGAAAGCTAGCAAAGTGGCGCGAAGCTCTCCTTCCTGAACATACGCAGACAAAGCAACACGCCTAACGTCCCGAAGAAATTTCAATAATCTAATAAAACTGTATTGAAAAAACATACTTTACGATGATATTGTCACATGTATCAAATAAAATCAAAGCCGGAGATATTAGTTGTCTATAACGACAGCCTTTCAGAAGGCAATACCAGGTCCCTTCGTGCGCGCTCCAGAAAACAGGAAACTGGTGACACGTCATACAAAGAGCTTTTATTCGACCCCAGATCAAGTTATACACTCCATTTCTTCTCTCACTGCCTGTCGACATCTAGTGGAAGACGTATGAAGTGCATGTATACTGATATATATCAAGGACATTTATAGGCAGGCCCTAGAACAGAGCATCGATTTCAGATTTTCCACTTCCTGTCAGGAAGTTTGCTGCAAAATGAGTTCTGTTTTACTCACAGATATAATTCAAACGGTTTTAGAAACTAGAGAGTGTTTTCTATCCAATAGTAATAATAATATGCATATTGAACGAGCAAGAATTGAGTACGAGGCCGTTTGAAATGGGCAACAGGTTATTAACTAACTTACCTAGTTAAATAAATGTTAAATAAAAAAACAGTTTTTTAAAGTGCCAAAGAGACAGTTGACACAACAATGAGAGAGTGGCTCTTTGAAGAAGTTGAAATGTTTTTATGATTTCACATCACCCATTTAAGAACTTGCACTCCCATCCTCTCCTCTCTTTTCTCTTCTCTTCTTCTCTCCTCTCTCTCATCTCCTCGCTCTCTCTCTTTTCTCCTCTCCTCTCCTCTTCTCTCTCTTTTCTCCTCTGCTTGACTCCCTGGAGAGTGAAACAGAGGTGTAGTTTTGCTTCAGCGCTCACAAAGCAACCTCTCTGCTTCCATTTAGTGATTTGTTCCCTCTCAAATGATGCAGAAAATTACCTCATCCAAACCTCTCATGTTAAATGCTTGTTTGCTGAAAAGCGCTGCTGTTGTGAATAGTGAGTAGCGGGGAAGTTTAGGTCTATAATGAAGTGCTGATTATGCTGAAGCTTGAGTTGTTGCTGCATATTTACGACGTCTCACTCAGAGGGCTTGGAGACAGAATGGTGGTCAGTTGCCAACTGTTTGTCTCATATCTGCTTTGTAACACATTGTACTTTGTGAGTCCCTTGCATATGTACTGTCAATCTGGACTCAGGGGTAGACTCAACATAGTAAAAGAACATCCGGGACACCCAAATTAGTATGATATGTTATGTTTCATATGGTATGTATGAGCGGCGCAACTTTCACTGGGGATGGGACAGGAAGGGATGGGGGGGAGGGGGGGGGGGGGGGGGCATGAAATCCCCCTCACATTCTGATATTGCATTTTTGTCCCCCCCAGTTTTATCATTGAAATGTAATACCAAACACAGCAGCAGTGTGCTTTAGGACCATACCGATGCCTCCGAGTAGTCGGGTAGGCTGTTTGGAGTGTTACTCTGACTGGATTTCGGACAGCGCAGACACCACAGAGTGTGCTGGCAGGCTGTGTGAAGGCAAAGCTTCTGAAAGGCTTACTGGACCAGCACAGGGGAGTTAAACATAGTGTGTACGTGTTGCGCTCTTTCACCGAGTTGTAAAAGGAAGCAGAACATAAACTGGCTACTCTTTAGTTGACTGATGTAGCGGGCAAGGTAACTTCCATTTAACGTAACAGAAAAAAATAGTGTTTATTCGCAGTGCTGAGCTAGTATTGTAACTGACATGTAATGTTAGCTCTTGACCGAGGTGAATGAACAAGCTACGCTAGTGAGCAGCTAACACAGCCAGGTCAGCTGTAGCCTCTAGTTATCTGTGAGATTGCGATATAAGGTGGCTATTTATTACTATCTAACAGCAGTTGTTTGTATGGAAATGTTTTGTAGACTTTGTTTTGTCACGTTTCAGAAGTAAATTAACTTGGCAAGCCTTCACCAGTTGATGTACCATAAGAGAGATAGCTGGCCAAAAGTTGACTTACATTAGCTATTATTTTTTCCTCAATCAAACTAGACCTGAATCAAACGATGAAACCATCAGCCCTCGTGATTGAAGTCTTAAGTCAACTTTTTCAGTGCAATGTGAGTTGTTTTAGTCAGTATGTCAATGTAACGTTATTGATCTCGGTAATTCCCTACTTTTCACATAATAAACACCTCTAAAGTTACAGGCTTCACTGTCATGGTGCACAGTAAAGGTCTGTACGGGACTGATTTCTTCCTCCCGCTCCTGCCAGCACCCTCTGGCTTTCTGACTCCCACCTGCTACTGCAAGAACTGGTCCCAAATCCAAATTCAGTCTCGCAATGTTATTTTAGGCATATGTGACAGCTCACTTGCCATCAATTTTGCGCCCTACAGGCAATATCAAATGCGCAAAAATAACTTAATAAGAAATATGTTAAATTACCAGAGATTCTTACATGGCCCTTAAGTTGTTTTACTGGGCTTTATCAGCCAATATTCTAGATGTAGTTGAAGAGAGCAGAGTTGGAGAGAGACTTTTTATAGCCTACCTTTTACGAGTGGGAAGATTTTCAGAAGGAGAAATATAGGTGATCCATATTTAGGCCTATTTATTAGGCAATGTAGTGAACTACAGTCTAATCATAGGCCTATTTAGGAAGTACATTTTTGTGGAAAGATAACTGCCCGTGCTTCTCTGTCCATGTATACATAGGCTATAGCCTACTCTATTTAATTGAGACCACACGCTCACCTGATCTCACAGGTATGGCTACTGAACTGGAAGCAGTAAGAATGATGACAGTGACTCTTGCTACATTTTGCACAGTCCTATAGGATATAGCCTACCTTTTAGGAGGATGATTTGCAGGCAGAGGCAAATAAATGGGTAATCCATAAGGCGCAACGCTCGCTAACTGTAGTAGCATCACCTATGTGACCTTTTCCTTTTCAATGATGATTACATTTTTGGATTGCACTTCGACTCACGTTGGTTGAGCGCCCTCCGCTTCTTTTCATTATCAATATTTATTTACAGACATTGTAGTAAACTACAGTCTAACCATATTTAAGTTAATTTCATATTCAAGTTAACTGCCACATGATTCTCCGGCTGCCTACTCTGTTTCAATGAAACCACACATACTAAGCACACTTGAGCTCTCACTCCCAACTAGGAGAGGTAGGCAACTAAAGTTGAAGTAGTAAATTCTGACTGTGTGAATAATGTGAAAAATATGTGCTTTTAAAACGAGAGGTAGGCTATCACACATAATGCAGAAAGACAACCGTTTCAAAATGATCTGTGGGACAACAAAAATACTTTTATCCCAAAGTCCCCAGCTAACACAGTGGATCTGGGCCGATTCCGGCTGAGAGTTGCGGCACTCGGCTGAGAGTCACACTAGGCCTACATCATGTGACACGAGTCTGGGCCGCCTTGGTAGTATTACTTATGGCTAGGATATGGGGATTAAGCTCGGGCTGATTCCGGTGTGAGTTATCTGGCCCAAATGTATTACTTGGGGCTCGGGCCAATTGTGGCTAATCTCTGGCAGATGATAACACGGGCTGCTTTATATAATTAGTGTTTCATTAAGTGTCATGTGTAGTATTTTAGTAATTTGATACTTTGTGCAAGGCAATTGATAAGCATTAAAAACGTTGTGGATGGAACCTCCAAAATGGCGCAGTGGTCTAAGACACTGCAACGCAGTGCAAACTCCATTTCTACAGATGCTAGTTTGAGACCCAGGCCAACCACGACCGGGAGACCCGTGCTTCGTCCGAGTTAGGGGTTTGGCCTGCCTGGATGTCCTTGTCCTATCACGCTGTAGCGACTCCTGTGGCAGGCTAGGCGCATGCACGCTGACACGGTCACCAGGTGTATGGTGTTTCCTCCAACACAATTTTTTTTTTGTGGATGGCTTTAATTTGTATGTATAACAGACATATCTAAAATGACTAAATCGGGTAATTTTGTATACATTTATTTAAATTTGCATCAGGCCGCTTCTGTGGAGATTCTGGTAAGATGTTGGCTAAATTGCGGTAGATGGAAATGGCCTGATGTACTTGGGCTGATTCTGGGCAATCATTCATGTTGATTCCTGGCCGAGTCCGACACCCAATTCCAGGCCGATTCAATCAGTTCCGGACCCCCGGAAGAGGGCCGTTTCCTCATTGCTAGCTGGGTCGTCTGTCTGACCGCCCGCTCCCACCTGCAGCATGAAAAATTCCGACTGTGGCCACAATGATCTGTCATCCCGCGGGAATCCTCTAGTGCAGTCAGTACACAACACTATGCTCATTATGTCTTAGCAGGATCAGATGGTGACAGGGGTCCCAGCAGGGTCAGACAGGGAAGAGCAGTCTATGGAGCTCCGGTGAATTTGCAGTATATTCAGTGAATGATACAAAGTACCATCTTGAATTGATGGGTAGATCTACAGAAGCTACAGGACAGCAGCTTAAGCTTAAAGCTACATTCTGGGATCGAGGAATAAGGTAATTTCAATTATTGAAGCATTGATTCTATTCTTAGATAATATAATATATACATGTACACCAAGGTAATTCTTTGTCTTGCCTCATTTTAGGAGGATCAGATGGTAACACAGGTCTCAGCAGGTTTAGGCAGCCAGGGAAGAACAGTCTGTGACAGTGGTGTGGTGTATTTTTGCAGATACAGTTACAGTCGGAAGTTTACATACACTTAGGTTGGAGTCATTAAAACTCGTTTTTGAACCACTCCACATATTTCTTGTTAACAAACTATAGTTTGGCAAGTCAGTTAGGACATCTACTTTGTGCACGACACAAGTAATTTTTCCAACAATTGTATACAGACAGATTACTTCACTTATAATTCACTGTATCACAATTCCAGTGGGACAGAAGTTTACATACATTAAGCTGACTGTGCCTTTAAACAGCTTGGAAAATTCCAGAAAATGATGTCATGGCTTTAGAAGCTTTTGATAGGCTAATTGACATAATTTGAGTCAATTGGAGGTGTACCTGTGGATGTATTTCAATGCCTACCTTCAAACTCGGTGTCTATTTACTTGTCATCATGGGAAAATCAAAATAAATCAGCCAAGAAAAGAAATGGTAGACCTCCACAAGTCTGGTTCATCCTTGGGAGCAATTTCCAAACGCCTGAAGATACCGCGTTCATCTTTACAAACAATAATACACAAGTATATTTGCAACTGCACATGGGGAAAAATATCATACTTTTTGGAGAAATGTCCTCTGGTCTGATGAAAGAAAAATAGAACTGTTTGGCCAAAATGACCATCATTATGTTTGGAGGAAAAAGGGGGAGGCTTGCAAAGCCAAAGAACACCATCCCAACCGTGAAGCACGTGGCTGGCAGCGTCATGTTATGGGGGTGCTTTGCTGCAGGAGTGACTGGTGTACTTCACAAAATAGATGGCTTCATGAGTAGGAAAATTATGTGGATATATTGAAGCAACATCTCAAGACATCAGTCAGGAAGTTAAAGCTTGGACGCAAATGGGTCTTCCAAATGGACAATGACCCCAAGCATATTTCCAAAGTTGTGGCAAAATGGCTTAAGGATAACAAAGTTAAGGTATTGGAGTGGCCATCACAAAGCCCTGACCTCAATCCTAAGGAACATTTGTGGGCAGAACTGAAAATGTGTGTGCGAGCAAGGAGGCCTGACTCAGTTACCTGACTCAGTTACCTGACTCAGTTACACCAGCTCTGTTAGGAGGAATGGGCCAAAATTCACCCAACTTATTGTGGGACGCTTTTGGAAGGGTACCTGAAACATTTGACCGAAGTTAAACAATTTAACCTCTCTAGGGTACGTGAGACGTTAGCGTCCCACCTCTTCAACAGCCAGTGAAACTGCAGGGCGCCAAATTCAAATCTTGAAATACTCATTATAAAAATTCAGAAATCAAATCATATTTTACATAGGTTTAAAGATGAACTTCTTGTGAATCCAACCACGGTGTCAGATTTAAAAAATGCTTTATGGCGAAAGCTTACCTTACGATTATTTGAGAACATAGCCCAGCAGACAAATCATTACAAACAGTAACCAGCCAAGTAGAAGAGTCAGAAGACATTAATTTACTCAATAAATTTTCCCTTTGTTCGATAAAGTCTCTTTATATCCAAAAACCTATGTTTCGTTCGCGCGTTTTCTTCAGTAATCAACAGGCTCAAACGCAGTCACAACAGGCAGACAAAAGATCCAAATTGTATCTGTTAAGTTCATAGAAACATGTCAAACGATGTTTATATTCAATCCTCAGGTTGTTTTTATCCTAAATAATTGATAATATTTCAACCGAAAAAAAAACGTTGTCAATATAAAAGGTAAACATGAAAGGCACTCTCTCGGTCGCGCGCATGAAAAAGCGCTGTTACACGGCAGGGTCCACTCATTCAGACTGCTCTTACTCCCTCATTTTTTTAGAATACTGTCACAGTTGCGTGTATAAGTGGCAGGGAAGTCAGGCGCAGGAGAGTCAAATAGAGTGTAGAATGGAGTTTTTTAATTATAGTCCCAGTAATCTGCTCCATAACACTCATAGGACAACATAAAACAAAATATGGGTACGATGACCCGTCGCACACCTATACACAATAAACACAACACTTGACAAATAACAATCTCTGACAAAGACATGAGGGGAAACAGAGGGTTAAATACACAATAGGTAATGGATGGGATTGAAAACAGGTGTGTGGGAAGACAAGACAAAACCAATGGAAAATGAAAAATGGATCGATGATGGCTAGAAGACCGGTGACGTCGACCACCGAACACCGCCCGAACAAGGAGAGGCAACGACTTCGGTAGAAGTCGTGACAAATACAAGCCTGAAACAATTTTTTAAGACTGTTGACATCTAGTGGAAGTCATAGGAACTGCAATTCGAGTCCTAAGTCAATGGATACTGTTGTGGCATTGAATAGAAATCTACAAAATCAAAAAAAATCCTACTTCCTGAATGGATTTCTCTCAGGTTTTCACCTGCCAAATCAGTTCTGTTATACTCACAGACACTATTTTAACAGTTTTGGAAACTTTAGAGTGTTTTCTATCCACATCTACCAGTAATATGCATATCATATCTTCCGGGCCCGAGAAGCAGGCAGTTTAATTTGGGCATGCTTTTCATTCAAAATTCCGAATGCTGCCCCCTACCCTAGAGAAGTTAAAGGCAATGCTACCAAATACTAATTGAGTGTATATGAACTTCTGACCCACTGGGAATGTGATGAATGAAATAAAAGCTGAAATAAATCATTCTCTCTAGTATTATTCTGACATTTCACATTCTTAAAATAAAGTGGTGATCCTAACTGACCTAAGACAGGGAATTTTTACTAGGATTAAGTGTCAGGAATTGTGAAAAACTGAGTTTAAATGTATTTAGCTAAGATGTATGTAAACTTCCGACTTCAACTGAATGTCTACCGATCAACCTCGACCAACCATCCTACTTTTGTTTTATGTAACCATACCATACATATCACGTCATACTAATTTGAGTGTCCCAGATTTACATTTACTATGTTACATCTAGTCTATGAGACTAGGCTGGAACTGTTGCGACAGTCTGTCTGTCTGTCTGTCTGTCTGTCTGTCTGTCTGTCTGTCTGTCTGCATCATGCTCTCTGTTTCATTTTGGGAACTGACAGTTTGACCTGCCTCCATCCCTAGATTGTAACTGTGGTGTGTTATCCCAGGGTGCCTGTTTGCTTAATCCGTTTATTTGTGTTTTTCAGTCCCTGAGAAAGCTCTTGTTTAGTCTCAGCTCTATTCACCTGCCAGTCAGTTTGCTTGTTCCCTTCATGCACCTTACAATTACATACTGTAAGTTTAGATAAGTGACCCTACAAGCCTGTTTTATTGCTGGGAGGAACATGCCCTTAAATTCCCACTCACAAATGCAATCACGTGTGTGTGTGTGGTGTGCCTGCCAGGCTGCCTCAGCTGCCTTTTGTGTTCTACAAAACAGCTAAGCAGACTGTTATGATAAAACACTTTTATCAGATGAAACAAATTACGCTAAAATAAAATGTATTTTCATCCCATTTGAATAGCCGTCACTGGTGAATAGCCTACACAATCATTAAAACCATTTTGGGATTTTCATGACCTTGCCATTGTTCACACCAGTTTAGTAAAATTGTCTAGTTCATCGCATGCAAACAAAATACACAATAGAGACATTTGAAAGAGCAAATAACCTTCATGTCGTAAACACTGAAGTACAGGAGGTACAAACAATGTAACTAGCTAAAATAAGGGGGAAATAACTGTTTATTTTTCATTATCCAACATCATAAGAGTACCAGCATCAGGTCTGATTTGACCTTCATGTTGTGGAAGAGTGTTTGACAGTTCAGACTTTTGCTGTCTAGTGATGAAGGCAGACACAGCAGACTAATGACTGGTGCAAGAGTTGGCTGTAGGGCTTTTTCAGGGGACCATCAAAAATGTCTACAAGCATGGCTCTGTTAGCAGTGCTTTTCCATGGCAACTCTCAGGCGCAGGCATTCTGCAGTCATACCCAGGATCCAACAGTGTTTCGCGTTCTGTGGTGGGGGGCGAGGGGAAGTGTTACATTTGATTTTCATTAACATAGTGGCAAAAAAGTATTAGAAAATGTTTCAGAAACTTCTGTGTGAAATTGAAATGTAGCTATGTAAGTGAAATTACTGGTCACATTACCATGAAAACAAATATTTCAAAGTTAAGCCTGCATCCATTTTCAATGTATGTTATCTTCATTACCTGCTGTATTTCAGGGCCCCTCTGTCAAGTAGTAGACATTTTGACAACACAGATTGCTTCAACTTATTCAACTTTTCATGGGCATGTCATGAAAAATGTGGATGGCAGTGTTCCCAATTTCGATTTGAGAAGTCCAACAGTAAGCAATCTCTTCTCTCGGCTCAAAGATAGTCGCTGCTGTGATCTCGTGGATCCACGGCTCGCTGGCCAACTGTCTGCTAAGCAGATCTGAAATAATATGCGACCCGATAGCCAGGAGTCTGATCCTTGTATCGCTATGGCTACATGACCATTTCCTTTCCCATTGACTGATTGTCTCCTTTAAGCCTGTGTAAGCATTGTGTGCCTTCACCACTGAATCAGCTGATGCTCCTTGATGAGGCTCTGTTCTAGAATGTTCTGTGTTCCATAGCTGATGATGATCATTCTGGAAGCTTTGCTCAGATCATCTAAACAGGAGACTCGTGTTCCATTAGAATTTGAGAGGCCAGGCAGGGCTAGACAGGGCCCCGTGTGAGGCTGGCTGACACACTGTCTGTCTGAGCAGGAGAAAGAGCAGTCCTGCTAGGCTAGCTAAGCTGTCAGCCATCCCCAGTCGGAGATCTGCTATGCACACTGACAGCCTTAGGACTCCCTGCAGCAACACTCAGCAGCATGTAGTTAGTTGGTGCCTGTCACATCCTGCTCTGACAGCTCTGATTGATGGTGTTAAAAAAAAATGAATTAACATTTGGAAAGGCAAAGCCATATTTGGAATGGTGGAAGAATTCTGATTTGATGTTCAGGAGAAGTACACAGTATTGAGTATCTCCATTTGAATTATCTGTCTTGTTTATAGGCCCATTGGACATGATTATCAGAACTGCATGTTGACAAAAGGCAAGAGCTCTCTCTAGATCATTGTATTGCTCCAGTACCTAAAACCACATCGTTTGGGATGAGTTGGACCACAGAGTCTCTCAATTGGGTTGAGGTCGGGTGAATGTGGAGGACAGGTCATCTGATGCAGCACTCCAATTTCCTTCTTGGTCAAATAGTTTGTTAGGTCATTGCCCTGTTGAAAAACAAATGAGAGTCCCTCTAAGCGCAAACCAGATGTGATGGCGCATCGCTGCAGAATGCTGTGGTAGCGCATCGCTGCAGAATGCTGTGGTAGCCATGCTGGATAAGTGTGCCTTGAAATCTAAATAAACACCAACACTGTCACCAGCAAAGCATCCCCACACCATCACACCTCCTCCTCCATGCTTCACTGTGGGAAGCACAAGCAGAGATCATCCGTTCACCTACTTTGTGTCTCCCAAAGACACGGCGGTTAGAACCAAAAATCTAAACTTTGGACTCATCATACCAAAGAACAGATTTCCACTGGTCTAATGTCCATTGCTCATGTTTCTTGGACCAAGTAAGTCTCTTGTTCTTATTGGTATCCTTTAGTAGTGGTTTCTTTGCAGCAATTTGACCACGAAGGCCTGATTCACGGAGTCTGCTCTGAACAGTTGATGTTGAGATGTATCTGTTACTTGAACTCTGTGAAGCATTTATTTGGGCTGCAATATGAGGTGCAGTTAGCTCTAATTAACTTATCCTCTGCAGCAGAGGTAACTCTGGGTCTTCCTTTCCTGTTGCAATCTTCATGAGAGCCAGTTTCATCAAAGCTCTTGATGTTTTTTGTGACTGCACTTGAAGAAAGTTTCAAAGTTCTTGAAATTTTCCCGATTGACTGACCTTCATGTCTAAAAGTAATAATGACCTGTCATGTCTCTTTGCTTATTTTAGCTGTTCTTGCCATAATATGGACTTGGTATTTTACCAAATAGGGCTATCTTCTGTATACCCTCCCGACCATTTCACAACAAATTGATTGGCTCAAACTCATTAACAAGGAAAGAAATTCCACAAATGAACTTTTAACAAGGCACACTTGTTAATTGAAATGCATTCCAGGTGACTTCCTCATGATGCTGGTTGAGAGAATGCCTTGTGTGCAAAGCTGTCATCAAGGCAAAGAGTGGATTGTTTGAATAATCTCAAATATAAAATATATTTAGATCTGTTTAACACTTTTTTGGTTACTACATGATTATATATGTGTTATTTCATAGTTGGTGTCTTAACTATTATTCTACAATGTAGAAAATAGTAGAAATAAAGAAAAACCCTTGAATGAGTAGGTGTGTCCACAAATAGTGTGGTTGTGTCCGAAAATGGAAAGACCAGTGAGGAGACATTATTTACATTATTTAATTACTCTGTTGGATGACTATCTCATGTGTGATCGATTGAATGGGCCCTAAGGGATTGGTGAAATAACGTGTTTCATTGACCATGTGTTTGCATTCTATAGGCATTTGTGAGGGTGTGGGTATGTTTGTGCGTGTGCCTTGCAAAGTGAAACAATGAGGATGAACACACTAGTGTCAAAATGACATGAGACTTCTTGAAAGAGAAAATAATGAAAAAAGAAAATCAAGCTCTGGGTTTTTGAAAAGGAATTTCCTTTTAAATTTGCCATAGGATGTCTCCCATGCTTTTATGCTTCCTTTCAAGCTCTGCTTTAATTTTTGTCAAACTCATAATATGTGGCTATGTCGAAAGCTCATTCTTTCTAATGGATTCTCTGGTAACAGATTTTCTATTTACGATAACAGAATGCTTTTAGTTTTAAAAAACTGGAGTGAATGGTGATGGGAAAGACAGAACTCAGATGCTTTGCACGGCAGGTCCTGTCTTATATATTGTTAGTACTCACATTGAATGCAATATCCAATATTCTACTTTTTGTCACGCTTAATTTGGATAGTATGCATAGTCCATCTGTCCAACTGCTTCCTAAGGTTAAGTTTAGGGTTAGGTTAAGGGTTAGGACAAGGTTTAGGGTTAGGGCCAGGGATAGGGTTAATAGATAGTTGAAAGGTTACTGATTGTCTGTAGATAGTATGTAGAGCATCTGCAGATCCAAATAAAGTGTTACCACAGTTGAATGCAACCAAGGGCTACAAATAGTGTGATGAGAAGGGAGCATTACCAACAGTAGCTCCAAGTATTTTGATGAGATGATACTCAAGGTTAAGATTATAAACTAAATACTTGGATTAAATCATGACCCTAACAGAGCTGTGCACATTGATCACTCAGTAACAGCAAGGACAAAATAGTTCTACTGCCACAGTTGAGCCAAATGTCAAAGCAATCAAAAATAACTACCTGTACATCAATAAAACATAGCCATCTATCCATCTAGTCTCTGGTCATCCATCCATCTCTCTGAAGCTATGATGGATTGACACACAAGTTTAATTAAAGGATGAAATATTACCCCTGGAGATGGATTTGGTTTCAATTCCTCATCCATCTCTCATCCTACACCTTCAAGTCTTCAATATAGCCAAGAATGTACAGTAAAATGTAAAGTAACATAGGAAGTCATACTAGACTGGAAATGGTGACAAACATATCTTTATTAGTCTTTAGTCTTTTTTCATCTCACAACTTTGTCTCCTTCAGAGCTTCTAGCCTCATCCAGTCCCCAGGCATGGTATTCTCGTCTCATCTGAATACACACAATTTGAGGAAAGTTGTAGAACAAACACAGTAGCTAATATGTCACAGTGGATCCTCAGCTAACACTCCCTGTGTGTATGTATAGGTGCGTGTGTATGTGTGTGTGCGTGAGTGCATGGGTGCGTGGGTGCTGAAGACTCTCAGGATGAAGCTAGGAGCTGCCCTATGGAAGCTAGCCTACTGTTTAGTGTTAGCAAGCTTGTGATGTTCCCAACAATACATCACACTAGGCAAGGACATGAAAAGGCCTGCTTCAAGGTCTTTGCACAGCATTGAAACAGATCTATGAATGCCTTTAGAAACAGAGAGCCATCAATATTTCCTGTTGAGTGAGAACACTGTTTGTAACACAATCCGAGGAGCAGATATTGATCAATGTTCCAGTGGTTCTGTCTTTGTCAGGAGGACATGGTGTTTGAAGATGGCGATAGTAATGAGCGGCTGTCACACTGCTCATACAAGTCAATCAGCGTGCGTAACGACTCACTCAGGTTCTCATCAATTCATGTTCACTACATTCCACATTACACTGTGATGAAAAAAATTCGGTGTGTGTTCCAACATTCATGTTTGTGTATTTTGTGTATGTGGTTTGAAAACTCCCAGGTATTTGATTGTGCACTCGTATTTTTGTGTGTGTAAGTGATTGTGTATGCATGCGTGTGAGTTTTTCAATATTCATGCATTAGCTTCTTGGTGTATAAAGAGGGAAATCTATGAAGGGGAAACAAGGCTCTGTGGCACAAACAGGAGACGGGAGAGGAGCAGAGCACCCCAGGCTCAGAACGCTTACATTGGTAGGCCTGTTTTAATGGAGTCAAGTGCACTGTGACGGACCACTGCAGTCTTTTTCCAAATGATATCTAAAAGACAACATGTTTTGCTTACAAATGCAGTTTCATTCTGTTGGTTGTCAAAGTGGGCCGGGCCTGACTAAAGGTAGTCAGGGACATTTTGAGGACACTCTATATGTCATAGTATTATGTGGCTGTGTTTATAATCATTAGTAAAACACTGTCGACTAAATCAAGTTTGATTTCACAGTAGAAGTTACCTCAATCATCAGGTCAACTCTTAAAAAAAACATATTGCGGATTTGGAATAATCACTGTGTACGTGTTTAATTTATTGCTTAGCAAAAGAAACTACTTAGATACTCAGCAGAAGCCTTATTCTAGGCTGACATATAACATTTAACACAGTTAGCATATTCGAATCATGACCCAAAATAGTCTAATGAGCCAGGCCATCAGGCCATCAGACTGTTAAACACCCGGTACTCTACCCTGCTCCTTAGACTGCTGCCCTATGTACATAGAGCCATTGAAAACGGGTCACTATGATAATGTTTACATATTGTTTCATCCACTTTATATATATTGTATTCTAATCATGGCTCATCCTATATAACTACTGCTGTACACACCTTTTCTATTCATATACTGTCTATAGACATCCTTATATGTATATATATTTCTATACATTTTATGTGTAGATATTTATATTCTGGTCTCTGACATTACTCGTTCTGATATTTCTTAATTTCTTTATTTTGTATTAGATTTTTCTTGATTATGTGTGTATTTTTTTTTGTTTTATTGCTAGGTATTACTGTACTGTTGGCGCTAGAAACACAAGCATTTAGCTGCACCTGCGATAACATCTGCAAATCTGTGTACGTGACCAATAAACTTTGATTTGATTTAGATTCATTTTGTATAGAGAGAATGTGGAGAGGAGGACAGACAAGCTCCAGTTCTCTGATGATAGTGAGTGTATTGACAGTTGCCTTGATAAAAACGAGGGAGAGTTAGGAGGCAGATGGAGGAGAAAGTCAGAGTTAATGAACTGTATCCTTCACAATCTATCAGCTGTCTTGCGACCACTATCGGGTGACAAAATCAATAGTGATGTGGTCAAAGATTCAGCAGCGCTTGAATGGGAGCGCTCACCTCAATCTATCTGTGCCATTACCTCCACAGGAGGAGATGGGGATATGAAATAAAGCAATAGGATATTGTTTGTCAGGCGGGATGCTGCTCACCTCTTCCCTGGCTAGTTTTGTTAAGGTTGTGAGTGGGAAAGTCAGAAGCAGTAGGAAGGTTCTGTATACACATGAGCGTACAAGGTTCTTACCTTGGTGCCCTGTGTGTGCTTAGTGGTGAAATGGAAATAGTACTTTTGTTCAATGAGATAATAAAGAGATAAAACCTTGAAATACTCACATCCAAACAAAGATAATGCACAGCCTATTCTACTGTGAGGAATTCTCATCATCGAAATTCTCAGAAATCACTTTAACGTTTCTATTCCAGTTGATGAACCCAATCAATGTTGTCACGACTTCCGCCGAAGTTGGTCCCTCTCCTTGTTCGGGCGGCGTTCGGTGGTCAACTTCACCGGCTTTCTAGTCACCACTGATCCATGTTTCATTTTCGTTTTGTTTTGTCTTCATTATACACACCTGGTTTCCATTCCATAATCAATGATCCTTTCTGTTTTGTGCGTGATTGTCGTTGTCATGGTGGTTCGTTATTTTTGTGCTCTGGATATCTGCATTTTCCATGTTGGAACATTGCTTGAATTTTGAGTAAATTCTGGTTATTACTCATTCCTGTGTCCTGCGACTGATTCCGCCTTATCCATTCACCAAACCGCAGACAGTTGTGGGGACCTTGTCTTTCTTGTCATCTGATGTTTCTTGCCTAGTGTCACAAGGTTCACTCAGTTGATTCAGTAGGTGTCAAATTCAACAGTTTGGTACATGCCATAGATTGAAAAAACATTCTTATAGTCCCACAACCTAGGAACCCCCCAGGTGTCCTTTCTGTAAGAATATTATTATATACCAGTGATTGTATGCCCCAGAGGTTTCAACCAGACATTGAACTAATAGTAACAGTTCAGTATTTCTTAGTGCTTCATTGTGTATCGTGGAAATTCTATGGCCCAAAGAGACAATCTACAGTGCACCATCACTCACACGTCATCAGGATGGTTCCACAGTATCAGATAAGTCTTATACAGCTGCCCAAAGAGACAAATGCTACCAGAGCTCCCATCTCTCAGAGCAGGAAAATAAAATATACTCTTTTTCATATCAGAATGTGAACTTTCCTTTTGATAACAGAGGCTGGGAAAAACCTCTTAAGATAAGTTCAACTCAGATTAAAAAGATAGAGAAATAAGATAGGCAAAGAGGAAATCATTACACATTTAAAGGCAGTCTGTGACAGTTGTAATTGTTATTTTTCCCTCTCTACAGATTTCCTCTTAATATACCCTGGAGGTAGGCATATTTGAAATTGAGGTGTAATCATTTCCATCATATCACTAAATTAATTAAACTCAAACAGCAGTCAAGCTTTTCCTTTTACCAAATATACTGAAATAACCCACACATAGAAAAAAATGGAATAGCATGTGGTGGTTGATGGCAGAGACAGTTTTCATTTGGCTAAGACTTGAAAGGGTGGAGAACGAATTCCCCACTTCTCTGTCTTCCAGCTCCGTTATCAACTCCTGCTGAAATATGGCCATCTTGCGCGTGCCCATGCACACACACATACTGTACACACGCGAGCACACACACTAACACACACAGACAATTGTGTCTTGTATATAATTATTCATTCCTACTGGAATATTTTACACAGAGGAAGATAAAATAAATGATAGGCATCTCGGGTGTTAATTTTCAGTGGCAGTTTCGGAGTTGAAAGTACCGACATTACATTTCTCTATTTCTTCTGGTTGGGAAAGCAATTATTATTAGCCTCACAAAGGCTGCCAGACAATAGAGGCTGTGTGTCTAAAGTGTGTCTACTGCCAAGCCTTTTCCCGATCCCCTTTTTAACTGTAATCTTTATTCAGACCGGTAAAAATAGGTCTGCACTGATTTATTCTAAATGAGACCAGATCCAGTATGAAGAGGGTAATCATTCTGTACATTTAGGAGAAACGGTAAAATACAAACAATGCAAATACATAAGCTTGGGAAGAGTTTGACATTTTGTTATTATGCGAACTCACTAACCACTGGGCACACCACGTCATTCAAAGTGGATAATTACATTGTGGTTGAAATCCTCAATCAAATTCCAATAGAAAAACAGTGTCTGATTTTTTGTTTAGTTGTCACCTAAATCACTGCGCTTTGAACTATTTAAAAGCACAACAGATTAATGTGTTATCACTGTGCTTCATCTAATAACAGAACCAAATGACCTGCATTGCAATTGAGATTACATTAAAAGTACATGGTCAAGTGATCAATGCCATTGAAGATTTTGCGCAGATTATTACAGTGATGCTCTCCAAAGACCTGCGACGACCTATATATGCTATCTTGAACATGCACACTTTACATGATTACAGAAGAAAAATGTATAGTTACAGTAACCTCAAAATGATAAGGTTGAATGTTACATTAGTTTGTAAAACTTAACTTTAGGCTTTTTACTGTATTACAAAAGTAATATTGAATTGAGTTTGTCTGAAAAAGCAACCAAATATCAACATTTAAGGTCATGTATTAACTGCTTGGATAATTCCATCTGAGCCACTAAATTAATCCCATTATTTCACTTTTATTTTTGTTTGAGACTTGAATCCAACATATAGTTTCTTAACTTGTCGACAAGTTTATAGGCAATTTATTGTATTTCAAAAGTGATATTACATTTTCTTTGGTTGTCAAGGCAACCAAATATCAACATTTATAGGAGATTTATATTCTGCTTGGATAGTTCCATCTGTGCCACTGACATAGTCTGCTTTAATTCCAGTTGGTCTACAAATGAATAATATTTTTGGGGGGATTCACATCTCCATCCCAACCAAAAATCTTGGTTAAAGAATAGGACCAAATCAAACTGTAAAGGCACTTTAAATAAAAATAAATAAATTATTCAGTCATATTCTTCAATTTAGATCTTTGGTTAAGATGGGGATGTGAATCCAACATATCAATTATCAATTTGCAGACAAACTGGAATTGAAGCCAGTGGAACAGATGGAACTATCCCAGCAGAAGATAATTGTCCTTCAAATGTTGATATTTCGTTTTGTTGACAACCAAACGCAATTCAGTATCACATTTGAAATCAACCAGAGCTTGAAACCCTAGGCCTACATGTTGTGTAAATGTTTTTGTGTCATATTAGTTGAATTGAAACAATAGCTGTTGATGACATTGCAAATGCTGTGTAGGGTAGGCGTGAATTTACTGAACAAAAATGTAAAAGCAGAAATAAAAGATCCCAGAAATGTTCCAAAGGCACAAAAAGCCTATTTCTCTCAAATTTTGTGCACAAATTTGTTTAGATCCCTGTGTGCATTTCTCCTTTGCCAAGATAATCCATCCACCTGACAGGTGGGGAATATCAGGAAGCTCATTAAACAGCATGATCATTACACAGGTGCCTATGGTGGGGACAATAAAAAGCCACTCGAAGATGTGCAGTTTTGTCACACAACATAAGCCACAGATGTCTCAAGTTTTTAGGGAGTGTGCAATTGGCATGCTGACTGCAGGAATGTCCAGCAGAGGTAATGCCATAGAATGTAATGTTAACTTCTCTACCATAAGCCGCCTCAAGGTTGTTTTAGAGAGGTAGGTAGTAGGTCCAACCGGCCTCACAACCACAAACCACGTGTTACCATGCCAGACCAGGATCTCCACATCCGGCTTCTTCACCTGCAGGATTGTCTGAGACAAGCACCCTGGACAGTTGATGAAACTGAGGAAGATTTATGTCCGTTATAAAGCCCTTCTGTGTGTGAAACTAATTCTGATTGGCTGGGCCTTGCTCCCCAGTGGGTGGGCCTATGCCCTCTCAGGCCCACCCATGACTGCACAATACAAATTTGACTCATTCAACTACACCCACACAGGTTTAAGATCAAAGGCCTGATTACCTGCATGTCCACCAATGTTGTTTACATGTTGAAATGTCCTTATGATCTCTCTTACATCGGGAAAACTCATAGAAGCCTTAAGACCGGATCAGTGAGCATCACAGCAATATACAGACAGGTGAGAGAAAAAAATCCAGTCGCTGTTCATTTTGTGCAAGCGGGACATCCTAGTAGTTTTCTGAGATACATTGGAATAGAAATGGTCAAGATGTCATGCATGGGAGGGGACATTGAGAGGAAACTTCTTCAAAGGGAATCTCTCTGGATCCACAGGCTCAACACACTGCCTGCTCTTGGCCTTAATGAGGAGTTTGACTAGAAACCGTCATTATAAGTTTCAAAATGTCCAAAGTATTATGTTTTTAATCCTAAATGAAGATTGTGTGTATCTACAGTGCATTCGGGAAGTATTCAGACCCCTTGACTTTTTCCTCATTAAGCTTCATTCTAAAATTGATGAAAAAAAAATCCTCATCAATCTACACACAACACCCCATAATGACAAATCCAGAACTTTTTTGTTTTTTGCAAATCTACAAAAAAATAAAAATTGAAATATCATATTTACATATGTAAGTATTCAGACCATTTACCTTGTTGATCACCTTTGGCAGTGATTACAGCCTTGAGTCTTCTTGGGTATGACACTACAAGCTTGGCACCTGTATTTGGGGAGTTTCATTCATTCTTCTCTGCAGATCCTCTCAAGCTCTGTCAGGTTGGATGGGGAGCGTCACTGCACAGCTATTTTCAGGTCTCTCCAGAGATGTTCTATCAGGTTCAAGTCAGGGCTCTGGCTGGGCCACTCAAGGACATTCAGAGACTTGTCCCAGGTCGTTGTCCTGTTGGAAGGTGAACTTTCACCCCAGTCTTAGGTCCTGAGCACTCTAGAGCAGGTTTTCATCAAGGATCTCTCTGTACTTTGCTCCATTCATCTTTCCCTCGATCCTGTCTAGTCTCCCAGTCCCTGCCGCTGAAAAACATCCCCACATCATGATGCTGCCATCACCATGCTTCAGAGTAGGGATGGTGTCAGGTTTCTTCCTTGGCATTCAGGTCAAACATTTCAATCTTGGTTTCATCAGACCAGAGAATCTTCTTGTTGAGTCTTTTAGGTGCCTTTTGGCCAACCCCAAGCGGGCTTTCATGTACCTTTTTATTGAGGAATGGTTTCAGTCTGGCCACTCTACCATAAAGAACTGATTGGTCGAGCGCTGCAGAGATGTTTGTCTTTCTGGAAAGTTTTCCCATCTCCACAGAGGAGCTCTGTCAGGGTGACCATTGGGTTATTATTAGAAATGTTTTGCTACCCTTCCCCAGATCTGTGCCTGGACACAATCCTGTCTCGTAACTCTACGGACAATTCATTTGACCTCATGGCTTGGATTTTGCTCTGACATGCAATGTCAACTGTGAGACCTTATATAGACAGGTGTGTGCCTTTCCAAATCATGTGCAGTCAATTGAATATACCAAAAGTGGACTCCAAGTTGAAGCAGCATCTTAAAACATCTTTGGGCTGCAAGCCCGATGTCGGTACACTTATGACAACAGCCAGCTCAAGTGCAGGGCGCGAAATTCAAAATATATATTTTTTAAATATTTAACTTTCACACATTAACCTGTTTGGCGTGCAAGCCCGACGTCGGTACATTTATGACAACAGCCACTTCAAGTGCAGGGCGCAAAATTCAAAAGATATTTTTTTAAAATATTTAACTTTCACACATTAACAAGTCCAATACAGCATATGAAAGGTACATCTCGTGAATCCAGCGAACATGTCCGATTTTTAAAATGTTTTACAGGGAAGACAAAATATGTACATCTATTAGCTAATCACGTTAGCAAAAGACTCCACTTTTATTACTCCATCAGTTTTTGACTCCATCAGTAGCTATCACAAATTCGGCCAAATAAAGATATAAATAGCCACTAACCAAGAAACAACCTCATCAGATGACAGTCTGATAACATATTTATTGTATAGCATATGTTTTTTTTCGAAAAATGTGCATATTTCAGGTACAAATCATAGTTTACATTGCAGCTACAGTCAGAAATTGCACCGAAAGCAGACAGAAAAATTGATAAGCTTCATCAGATGACAGTCCTATAACATCAGGTTATACATACACTTGTGTTTTGTTAGAAAATGTGCATATTTAGAGCTGAAATCAGTGGTTATACATTGTGCTAACGTAGCATCTTTTTCCCACAACGTCCGGATATTTTTCTGACACTCACATATTCTGACCATATAACTATTCATAAACATAACTAAAAAATACATGTTGTATAGGAAATGATAGATACACTAGTTCTTAATGCAATCGCGTGTTAGAATTCTAAAAATAACTTCATTACGACATGTAGTTTACGTTATGGCGAGAGCGTGCCCAAAATATGGGCGCAAACTACTAGTTCACATGTTCGACAGATATATGAAATAGCATCATAAAATGGGTCCTACTTTTGATGATCTTCCATCAGAATGTTGTACAAGGGGTCCTTTGTCCAGAACAATCGTTGTTTGGATTTAGAATGTCCTCTTCTCCAGTCAATTAGCACGGAAAGCTAGCAAAGTGGCGCAAAGCTCTCCTTCCTGAACAAATGCAGACAAAGCAACACACCTAACGTCCCGAAAAAATTTCAATAATCTAATAAAACTATATTGAAAAATATACTTTACGATGATATTGTCACATGTATCAAATAAAATCAAAGCCGGAGATATTAGTTGTCTATAACAACAGCTTTACACAAGGCAATACCAGGTCCCTTCTCGCGAGTTCCAGAAAACAGGAAATTGGGGTCACGTCATGCCAAGAGCTTTTATTCGACCCCAGATCAAGTTATACACTCCATTTCTTCTCTCACTGCCTGTCGACATCTAGTGGAAGACGTATGAAGTGCATGTATACTAATAAATATCAAGAACATTTATAGGCAGGCCCTAGAACAGAGCATCGATTTCAGATTTTCCACTTCCTGTCAGGAAGTTTGCTGCAAAATGAGTTCTGTTTGACTCACAGACATTTCTAAACGGTTTTAGAAACTAGAGAGTGTTTTCTATCCAATAGTAATAATAATATGCATATTGTACGAGCAAGAATTGAGTACGAGGCCGTTTGAAATGGGCACCTTTTATCCAGGCTACTCAATACTGCCCCTGCAGCCCAAACAGGTTAAACAATTTTTGGAAAAATGACTTGTCATGCGCAAAGTAGATGTCCTAACCAACTTGCCAAAACTATAGTTTGTTAACAGGAAATTTGTGGAGTTGTTGAAAAACGAGTTTTAATGACTCCAACCTAAGTGTATGTAAACTTCCGACTCCAACTGTATGTATAGGACCTTCCACCTGCGATATGGATGCCTGAGGAAGCCCTAACGGTCAAATTGTTGTTACAATAAAATCTCCTGGGATGAGTAGCATTATTTTCTTTTTTGTTTTCCATGAGTTCGAATAAAACTCCAGCACCAGCGGAAAAAACCTGGATATGCGTATGGTCTTCAGCTTTTTTGCCCCTGCCCAGTCATGTGAAATCCATAGATTACGGCCTATTGAATTGATTTCAATTGACAGATTTCCTTATATGAACTGTATCTAGTAGTAGTAATGGCGCTAACAGAGAGGGCTGCCTCGCTTCTAGTCCTTCGGAAACTTTGCAGTATTTCATTTTTTTATGTATTTTTCTTACATTATTAGCCCAGACAATCTTAAATGTTATTACATACAGCCGGGAACAACTATTGGATATAAGAGCGGTGTCAACTTTCCAGCACTACGACCAGGAATACGACTTTCCCGAAGCGGATCCTTTTTCCGCACCACACAGGGCATTTGAACTGTTTCCAGAGGCCGACAAACAACGCCGCCAGAAAAGAGGGAGTCAAAGCGGTCTTCTAATCACACCACCCACCGCTTCCGAGTATATTACTTGCTAATGTCTAGTCCCTAGAAAGCAAAGTTGATGAAATCAGGGCAAGGGTTTCTTTCCAGAGAGACATCAGGGATTGTAACATACTCTGTTTCATGGAAACATTGCTCTCTTGGGATATGCTGTCGAAGTCGGTACAGCCACCGGGAGTCTTAGTGAATAAACATCTCAGCCAACAGGAATAAACATCTCTCCTGAAAGAAAAGGGTGGGGGTGTATGTTTCATGATCAATGACTCATGGTGTAACTGTAACAACATACAGGAACTCAAGTCCTTTTGTTCACCTGACCTAGAATTCCTCACAATCAAATGCCGACCGTAATATCTCCCAAGGGAATTCTCTTCGGTTATTGTCACAGCCGTGTATATACCCCTCAAGCCGATACCACAACAGCCATCGAGGAACTTCACTGGACATTATGCAAACTGGAAACCATATATCCTGAGGCTGCATTTATTGTAGGTGGGGATGTGAACAAAGACAATTTGAGGAAAACGCTACCTAAATTCGATTAGCATATCAACTGTAGCACTCGCGCTGGAAAACCACTGGACGATTGTTACTCTAACTTCCATGATATATACAAGGTCCTCCCCCGTCCTCCTTTCGGCATATCTGACCATGACTCCATTTTGCTCCTCCCTTCCTATAGGCAGAAACTCAAAGAGGAAGTACCTGTGGTAAGGACTATTCAACGCTGGTCTGACCAATCGGAATCCACGCTTCAAGATTGTTTTCATCACGCGGACTGGAACATGTTCCAGGTAGCCTCAGAAAATAATATTGACATATACATTGTGAGTTAGTTTATAAGGGAGTGTATAGGGGATGTTGTACCCACTGTGACTATTAAAACCTACTCTAACCAGGAACAGTGGATAGATGACAGCATTCGTGCAAAACTGAAAGCGCGTACCACAGCATTTAACCATGGAAAGGCGACAGGTAATATGGCAGAATACATACAGAGTAGTCATTCACTACGCAAGGCAATCAAACAAGCAAAATGTCAGTATAGAGACAAAGTGGAGTCGCAATTCAACGGCTCAGACACGAGACATATATGGCACAGTCTTCGGATATTCAAGGACTACAAAAGGAAAACCAGCCACGTCTTGCTTCCAGACAAACTAAACACCTTCTTTGCCCCCTTTGAAGATAATAGTGCCACCGACGAGGCCCGCTACCAAGGACTGTGGGCTCTCGTTCTCCGTGACCGACGTGAGTAAGACATTTAAATGTCTAAACTCTCGCAAGGCTGCCGGCCCAGACGGCATCCCTAGCCGCGTCCACAGAGCATGCGCATACCAGCTGGCTGGTGTGTTTACCAACATATTCAATTTCTCCCTATCCCAGGCTATTGTACCCACATGCTTCAAGATGGTAACCATTGTTCCTGTACCCAAGAATGCAAAGGTAACTGAACTTAATGACAATCGCCCCATATCACTCACTTCTGTCATCATGAAGTGCTTTGAAACGCTAGTCAAGGATCATATCATCTCCACCTTACCTGCCAACCTAGACCCACTTCAAATTGCTTACCGCCCCAATAGGTCCACAGATGATGCAATCGCCATCGCACTTCCCTATCCCATCTGGACGAGAGGAATACCTATGTAAAAATGCTGTTCATTGACTATAGCTCAGCATTCAACACCATAGTACCCTCCAAGTTCATCATTAAGCTTGAGGCCCTGGGTCTCAAACCCGCCAAGTGAAAATGGTTAATGTACTTCCTGACGGGCCGCGCGCCAGGTGGTTAGGGTAGGATACAACATCTCCACTTCGCTGATGCTCAACATTGATGCCCCACAAGGGTGCCTGCTCAGCCCCCTCCTGTACTCCCTGTTCACCCATGACTGTGTGGCCATGCACATCTCCACCTCAATCATCAAGTTTGCAGACGACAATACAGTCATAGGCTTGATTACCAACAATGACAAGACAGCCTACAGGGAGGATGTGAGGGCTCTCAAAGTGTGGTGTCAGGAAAACAACCTCTCACTCAACGTCAACAAAACAAAGGAGATGATCGTGGACTTCAGGAGAGGGAGCACAGTAGAGGGAGCACCCCCCTATCCACATTGAAGGGACAGCGGTAGAGAAAGTGGAAAGTTTTAAGTTCCTCAGCATACATACTGTATCACTGACAAACTGAAATGGTCCACCCACACAGACAGTGTCGTGAAGAAGATGCAACAGCGCCTCTTCAACCTCAGGAGGCTGAAGAAATTTGGCTTGTCCCCTAAAACTCTCACAGACTTTTACAGATGCACAATTGAGAGCATCCTGTCGGGCTGTATTAACCGACTGTTACAGCAACCACAACCGCAGGGCTCTCCAAAGGGTGGTGCGGTCTGCACAGCAAATCAAATAACCTGCCCTCCAGGACACCTACAGCACCCGATGTCACAGGATGGGCAAAAAGATCATGAAGGACTACAATCACCAGAGCCACTGCCTGTTCACCCCATCCAGAAGGCGAGGTCAGTACAGGTGCATCAAAGCTGGGACCGAGAGACTGAAAAACAGCTTCTATCTCAAGGCCATCAGACTGTTAAACAGCCATCACTAGCACAGTGAGGCTGCTGCCTGCATACAGACTTGTAACCATTGGCCACTTTCATAAATGGAACACTAGTCGCTTGAATAATGCCACTTTAATAATGTTTACATATCTTGCATTACTCATCTCATATGTATATAATGTATTCAACACTATTTATTGCATCTTAGCCTATGCCACTCTGACATTGCTCATCCATATATGTATATGTATTTATTCTTATTCCATTCCTTTCTTAGATTTGTGTGTATTAGGTAGTTGTTGTGGAATTGTTAGATATTACTTGTTAGATATTGCTGTCGGAACCAGAATCATAAGCATTTCGTTACACTCACAATACCATCTGCTAACCATGTGCTTGTGACCAATAAAATAAAAAATATGTACAGTGGGGCAAAAAAGTATTTAGTCAGCCACCAATTGTGCAAGTTCTCCTACTTAAAAAGATGAGGCCTGTAATTTTCATCATAGGTACACTTCAACTATGACAGACAAAAAGAGAAAAAGAAATCCAGAAAATCTCATTGTAGGATTTTTAATGAATTTATTTGCAAATTATGGTGGAAATAAGTATTTGGTCACCTACAAACAAGCAAGATTTCTGGCTCTCACAGACCTGTAACTTCTTCTTTAAGAGGCTCCTCTGTCCTCCACTCGTTACCTGTATTAATGGCACCTGTTTGAACTTGTTATCAGTACAAAAGAAACCTGTCCACAACCTCAAACAGTCACACTCCACTATGGCCAAGACCAAAGAGCTGTCAAAGGAAACCAGAAACAAAATTGTAGACCTGCACCAGGCTGGGAAGACTGAATCTGCAATAGGTAAGCAGCTTGGTTTGAAGAAATCAACTGTGGGAGCAATTGTTAGGAAATGGAAGACATACAAGACCACTGATAATCTCCCTCGATCTGGGGCTCCACGCAAGATCTCACCCCGTGGGGTCAAAATGATCACAAGAACGGTGAGCAAAAATCCCAGAACCACATGGGGGGACCTAGTGAATGACCTGCAGAGAGCTGGGACCAAAGTAACAAAGCCTACCATCAGTAACACACTACGCCGCCAGAGACTCAAATACTGCAGTGCCAGACGTGTCCCCCTGCTTAAGCAAGTACATGTCCAGGCCCGTCTGAAGTTTGCTAGAGAGCATTTGGAAGATCCAGAAGAAAATTGGGAGAATGTCATATGGTCAGATGAAACCAAAATATAACTTTTTTGGTAAAAACTCAATTCGTCGTGTTTGGAGAACAAAGAATGGTGAGTTGCATCCAAAGATCACCATACCTACTGTGAAGCATGGGGGTGGAAACATCATGCTTTGGGGCTGTTTTTCTGCAAAGGGACCAGGACGACTGATCCGTGTACAGAATGAATGGCGCCATGTATCGTGAGATTTTGAGTGAAAAAGTGAAAACCTCCTTCCATCAGCAAGGGCATTGAAGATGAAACGTGGCTGGGTCTTACAGCATGACAATGATCCGAAACACACCGCCCGGGCAACGAAGGAGTGGCTTCGTTAGAAGCATTTCAAGGTCCTGGAGTTGCCTAGCCAGTCTCCAGATCTCAACCCCATAGAAAATCTTTGGAGGGAGTTGAAAGTCCGTGTTGCCCAGCAACAGCCCCAAAACATCACTGCTCTAGAGGAGATCTGCATGGAGGAATGGGCCAAAATACCAGCAACAGTGTGTGAAAACCTTGTGAAAACTTACAGAAAACGTTTGACCTCTGTCATTGCCAACAAAGGGTATATAACAAAATATTGAGATAAACTTTTGTTATTGATCAAATACTTATTTTCCACCATAATTTGCAAATAAATTCAATAGAAATCCTACAATGTGATTTTCTGGATTTTTTTTCTCATTTTGTCTGTCATAGTTGAAGTGTACCTATGATGAAAATTACAGGCCTCTCTCATTTTTTTAAGTGGGAGAACTTGCACAATTGGTGGCTGACTAAATACTTTTTTGCCCCACTGTATTTACACTTAATAAAAACAAATGCAACGTGCAACAATTTCATTGATTTTACTGAGTTACAAGTAATTTTATGAAATCAGTAAATTTAAATAAATAAATTAGGTCCTTATCTATGGATTTTACATGACTGGGAATACTAATATGCATCGGTTGGTCACATATATGTAAAAGTAGGGGCATGGCTCAGATAGCCAGTCATTATATGATATGACCACCATTTGCCTCATGCAGCAGGACACATGTCCCTTGCATAGTGTTGATCATGCTGTTGATTGTGGAGTGTGGAATGTTGTCCCAATCCTCTTCAATGGCTTTGAGAAATTGCTGGATATTGACGGGAACTGGAACATGCAGTCGTACGCGTCAATCCAGACCATCCCAAACATGCTCAATGGGTGACATGTCTGATGAGTTTGCAGGCCATGGAAGAACTGGGACATATTCAGCCTTCAGGAATTGTGTACAGATCCTTGTGACATGCGGCCGAGCATTATCATGCTGTAACATGAGGTGATGGCGGCGGATGAATGGCACGACAATGGGCCTCAGGATCTCGTCACCGTATCTCTGTGCATTCAAATTGCTATCAATAAAATGCAATTGTGTTTGTTGTCCGTAGCTTATGCCTGCCTGCCCATACCATAACACCACCGCCACCATGGGGCACTCTATTCACAACATTGACATCAGCAAATCTCTTGCATACAAGACGCAATACACAGTGTCTTTCATCTGCCCGTTACAGTTGAAACCGGGATTCTTCTGTGAAGAGCACACTTCTCCAGCGTGCCAGTGGACATCAAAGGTGAGCATTTGCAAACTGAAGTCGGTTACTACGCTGAACTGCAGTCAGGTCAAGACCCTGGTGAGGATGAAGAGGACACAGTTGAGCTTCCCTGAGAAAATTTCTGACAGTTTGTGCAGAAATCTTTGGTTGTGCAAACCAACAGTTTCATCTGCTGTCCGGGTGGCTGGTCCAAGACGATCCTGCAGGTGAAGAAGCCGGATGTGGAAGTCCTGGGCTGGAGTGGATACACGTTGTCTGCTGTTGTGAAGTCAGTGGTACTCTCTGCCAAATTCTCAAAAACGACATTGGAGGTGGCTTATGGTAGAGAAGTAAACATAAAATTCTGGCAACAGTTCTGGTGGACATTACTGCAGTTAGCATGCCAACTGCACGCTGCCTCAAAACTTATCTGTGGTGTTGTGTGACAAAATGCAACATTTTAGAATGGCCTTTCATATTCCCAGCACAAGGTGCACCTGTGTAATTATCCTGCTGTTTAATGAGCTCCTTAATATGCCACACTTTTCAGGTGGATGGATTATCTTGACTAAGCAGAAATGGTCACTAACAGGGATGTAAACAAATGTGTGAACAACATTTGAGAGAAATAAGCTGTTTGTGCCTATCGAACAGTTTATTATTATTTTTTTTATATTTTTTTTATTTTTATTTTTTATTTTTCGGGGGGGGTGGATCAGCTTAATATTGCGGAAAGAATGTTGCTTCCAATGTAATTGTCTGCATCATTTCCAATCCCCCATATTTTTTGGGGTAAATATATATATCCATTCACGTATGCATACATATACACATATATACATACACATACCTACATAGACATACATACTTTTTTTAAAGAGTATACCTTTATTATTATTCCCCGCAAACCCTACCACCGATCCCCCAATTGGAGTAAACTGATAAACATTTCTGTTTTTACCTTCAATTTATACATCTTATACACATTTTACAGACACAGTCTACTTTATAATAGTTCTCTCTTGTTTGTTCTTAGTCCTTCCTCTATTTCTGTTGTCCATCCAGTTTGATTTCCACTTGTAACTGTGCTATTTCACAATAGCTCCGCACCTATACACATTTCACAGATCCCGTATGCCCTACATTGTTTATCTTGTTATTAGTCCCACCCTTCAGCTCCACTCAACCTTTCCCATCTATCTTCCAACTTCATCCATTTCGGATTTTTATTTGCCATATATTTTTCAACTGTGCTGTGATGCTTCACAAAAGATTTGAATCTTCCTATTCTCATAGCTTCCACGGATTGTAAATTAAAAATAAACATTTTTGCTAAAATAATTATTATATTATTGATTGATTGACTATGGCTTTTCAGATCCCCCAGTATTGCTATCTGTAGCGTTAGTTCTACGCAAATGTTGCAATTCTTCAACCATTCCTGGACCTGTGACCAAAAACGAGCTACATGCGGACAATACCAAAATAAATGGTCTAATGACTCTGCCTCCTCACAGCAGAATGTACAGAGCTGGGAAGATTGTATCCCCCATATATATAACATTCTATTAGTTGCAAGAATTTTGTACAATAATTTAAATTGAAAAATTCGAAGTTTTGAATCCGGCGTTGTTTTGCGTATCAATTCATAAACCATGTGCCATGGAATGGGTACATCGAAAATCTCTTCCCAACTATTTTGCAATTTATATGGCACAGCTGTAAGTTTTTTGGTCCTTAAATGAAATTGGTATATGTTTTTATTTATCACACTTTTCTTTAACCATTTATGTTCTTTAATATAAGGCCGACATACAAGTTCCTTACTTTTATCCCCTTCCACCTGCCTCTTCCATTTTTGTGGTAATGCTGCAATTAATTGGTTGTAATTTTGGGTAGAGCAGACATTTCCATATGTCTGTGTTAGCTGCATGTGTGACATTACTCCACATATCCACCATATTCGTTATATAAATAGGCCCTTTTAATTTTATCTGGCTTGACGTTCCAAATAAAATTGAATATTTTTTGTTCATATAATTTAAAAAGCAGGTCACTAGGTGTAGGCAAAACCATAAGCAAATAGGTAAACTGTGATATGATTAAAGAGTTAATCAGGGTGATTTTCCCACAAATAGACAGGTATTTTCCTTTCCATGGTAGCAAGATCTTATCTATTTTTGCTAACTTTCTATAAAAATTTATTGGAGTGAGATCATTTCTTTCTTTTGGGATTTGTATACCGAGTATGTCCACATCACCGTCAGACCATTTAATTGGTAAACTACATGGCAATGTAAAATGTGTATTTTTTAGTGATCCAATACGTAATATGGTACATTTATCATAATTTGGTTTTAATCCAGAGAGGATAGCAAATGTATCTAGATCCTCTAAGAGGCCGTGGAGAGATTCTAGTTGTGGTTTTAAAAGAAAACATGAATCATCAGCGTACAATGACACCTTAGTTTTTAGGCCCTGGATTTCTAATCCCTTAATATTAATGTTTGATCTAATTTTAACAGCTAACATTTCGATGGCAATAATAAATTGATATGCCGATAGTGGACAACCTTGTTTTACTCCTCTAGATAGTTTAAAACTTTCTGAGATGTAGCCATTATTTACTATTTTACACCTAGGGTTACTATACATAATTTTTACCCATTTTATAAGAGATTCCCCAAAATTGAAATATTCTAGGCATTTATATATAAACTCCAGTCGTACTTTATCAAAAGCCTTTTCAAAATCAGCTATGAAAACCAGGCCTGGTGTCCCCGATATTTCATAGTGTTCCATTGTTTCCAGTACTTGCCTTATATTATCTCCAATGTATCGTCCATGTAAAAAACCTGTCTGATTAGGATGAATAATATCTGACAAAACTTTTTTTATTCTATGCGCCAAGCATTTTGCTAGGATTTTTGCATCACAACACTGAAGTGTAAGAGGTCTCCAATTTTTTAAATGGACTGGATCTTTATATATACCACTTGGGTCCTGTTTCAGTAATAATGATATCACACCTTCTTGTTGTGTGTCTGATAATCTATCATTTATATAGGAGTGGTTAAAATAAGCTAATAATGGTCCTTTGAGTATATCAAAAAAATGTTTGTATACTTCCACTGGTATGCCATCCAGTCCTGGAGTTTTCCCATCCTTAAAGGCCCCAATTGCATCAAGTAGTTCCTCCTCTGTAATTAGGCCTTCACATGAGTCTTTCTGTACAGATGTTAATTTTACATTATTATTAGGGAAAAAATCCATACAATTAGTTTCAGTTAGTGGAGATGGAGGAGCCTGAAACGAAAATATATTCTTAAAGTACTTTACTTCCTCTTTCAAAATATCATTTGGTGAATCATGCGTGACTCCATCATTTGTAACAAGTTTTAATATGTTTTTTTTGGTAGCATTTCTATATTGAAGATTGAAAAAGAATTTAGTGCATTTTTCCCCATATTCCATCCAGTTCGCTTTATTTTTGTAATATATTACACTGGATCTTTCTTGAATAAGTTCCTCCATTTCTTTTTGTTTTTCCTCTAACTTATTCTGTGCCTCTATGGTACCGTTTTTATTGTTCTCTAACTGTACTGTTAGTCCTTCAATTTCCTTTGTTAATATGGACTCTTTTGATCGAAATTGCTTTTGTTTTATAGATGAGTACTGAATTGCATGGCCTCTAAAGGCACACTTAAAAGTGTCCCATACAATATGGGGATCTGCTGTACCTATGTTATGTCTAAAAAAGTCAGTTATAAATTCTTCTGTCCTAGTTCTAAACAATTTATCATCTAGTAAGCTTTGATTAAATTTCCAATATCCTCACCCACGTGGAAATTCTGTAAGAGTAATATATATGCCAATTATGTGATGGTCCGACCGCATTCTGTCCCCTATCAAACACTTTTTAACTTTTGGTGACAGAGAGAATGATATAAGAAAGTAGTCAAGGCGACTAGCTTGATTAAGCCTCCGCCATGTATATCTCACTAGGTCAGGGTATTTAAGTCTCCATATATCCACTAATTCCAATATATCCATGACATTCCTGATTTCCTTAAGTGCCTGAGGGTGATAGTTTGTAGTGTGATTTCCTTTCCGGTCCATAGAGGTATTTAAGACCGTATTAAAATCTCCCACTATAATAATAGAGTCTAGTGTTGCTTGTAGAGTTGATACATTCTTATATATATTGTCAAAGAAGCTTGGATCATCATTATTCGGACCGTATAGGTTAATAAGCCATATATGTTTATTGTCCAATAACATATTTAAAATAATCCATCTACCTTGAGGATCTGTTTGGACAAGTTGCACATTTGGATCAAAGTTATTATTAATTAAAACCATCACCCCTTTTGAATTTCTTTGCCCATGGGAGAAATATATTTTGCCCCCCCAGTTCTTTTTCCACAAAACTTCATCTAAAACTGTCGAATGGGTTTCCTGTAAACAGTAGATATTATAATCCTTCTCTTTTAGCCAGGTAAATACTGATCGTCTTTTCTTATTATCTGCTAAGCCATTACAATTGTAACTGGCTATACTTATTTCACCACTTACCATAATGAGACACACCTTTCAATTATTTTTATCAAAATATATGTTGGTAAACGTCCTATTAAAAAGTAACATAATGATTGAGAGTCTATATAGTTGTACCATGACATTTGCATCTCCACTAAGCAAACCTCCAATTGGTCCCCACTATTCCACCCGCCAAAAGCCCCCATCTCGAGTTGGGTTGTCATCCCAATGCCCGGCAGACCACCCCCGACCCCCCGCATCGCACAGCCCCGGACCGACTGGGATCCATCCTTCGAAAAGTGCACACATCACCATCCACCGAACCGAAGCAGATCCATTGCCAAATGCATTTCCATCGCCCTCACCTCGATTTTTATTACATATTGCTGTGAATCATCCTCTATAGTCCCTAACATCTTTTACTTCTTCCTTCGCAACAGTTGTGGGATACACACATACACCCACACACATTCAGCCCTTACCCCCACACAACCATAAGCTCACCCTCTCAACAATTGCACCATCCCAGAGCCCAACTCAAGATGGGTCATGATTTACAAATGTACTTGCAGTTGCAGCTGCATGAGAAGGCCTGCAAGACCGCGCAAAAAAATGAGCATAAATGTAGAAATTTATTTACCATTGTCACATCCTAGATGATGGAGGTCAAATGTACACCTTCTTCCTGAAACACCCACAATACGGTCATCCATTTTGACCATGTTCCCAAGCATCTCCATGCAGTCCGATTGGTTTCGTGCCACCAGGGCCACAATAATATACCCCCTCTCTGAATGTCCGAGTGTGACCCCCTCCCCATGGGTTACTGCAGCTAGTGTTGCCAGCACTGCCACTGCCTGGGTGGGGGCACCCCACCGGAATCCCCACCGGCTAGGTACAAGGTCGTCAAGGTTCTCATTAGCAGCTTTGAGAATTTCCTTGTTTATTATGCTCTCCCTTTAGGGGGCTTTGGCTTTGCAGGACCAACCCTGCCAAGCAGGCTCCGAATCTTGAGGGGGCAGTGCTGCTCATGGTCCCTGTCCTCATTTTGGCTGCATACAGACCGTTTACAGCATGCACATAAAACAGTTAGGGACTTCTCCTTAGTATCTGGGCCATTCATGTGGGTGTCTAGGGTATAGGGCCATGGACCGTACCATTAAAATAGGATAATAAATAATTAGATATAATTTATTTTAAAAATGTAGTTCCCCATGATAGGACAATAAATAAATAAGACGTATAATTCATTATAAAAGTATATCCATCATTTGAACAACATTGAAATCCCTCTCATACCCGGCCCACAGCAATACACTGGCTCTGGGATATGCAACTATTTCATTACTCACTCACTCAACTTTCCAAACATAACAAATAAAAATAAACACACACCACACCATCCACACATACTGTGCCTTCTGTTTACTTAGTTTTTATCTTCACTATGTAGAAATAGTGCTTGTGTTCAATTAGTTATATGTGAAGATTTATAGAAAAGCTATATTTTGTATTGTATTGTTACAATCAGTAACCGGGCTTGAATTGTATTTATTTTCCTCATCTATGAGAACTTTGTAATTTTTAAAATAACCATGGAGTAATCTTTGTGTCTCTGAACAACTGGTTATCAATATATAGTTTATCCACGACGAGAGCTACTCGTTTCGCTTTTAATCTATTTTCTTTGAAAATTGGATACAGAACTTTGCGCCGTTCTGCAATTTCTTTCGGAAACTGATCATTCATGCCAATTTTGGTCCCAGCAAGTCTTTTACCCAGGCTTTTAACCATTATTGTATCTTTAAATGAAGCAAATTTGGCAACGATTGGGCGTTCGTTCCTCTGCCCTCTCTGTCCGAGGCGGTGTACACGTTCAAGTTGGATCTTATCGATAACTTCGCGTGGAATCTGAAGCGCTGCAAAAAGGAACTCTCTAACTACAGATTCAGGAACCTCTCCTTCTTTCTCTTGGATACCTGTAAGTACCAAATTCTCTCTCATGGATCTAGTTTGTATGTCCAGTAAGCATTCTTTCAGAACGTTGTTCTCCTTTTTAAATTCATTCATTTCGGTTTCAATCTTATTGACCGTCCCTTTTAGCGCGTGTGTTTCCTTCTCCAATGTTGCAGCTTTTTCATCACTCATCTCTAGACTTGCCTTCAAGTCTTTTATATCTTTACAAACTAATTCAAGTATACCCAGTTTGTCATTTATTGATTTTAACAGATCGGTTTCGACCTTTACCATTGCAGGTGTTGAGAATATTAGATCATCCGTGTCGGTTGAGGAGTCACGTTTTCGTTTTTGATTCGGTTCCCCTGTCTTATTCTCCGTCATGTTTGGGTGTTGCTTGTTTTCGTAATATTTGTCGATAAATGTCTCTAGTCTTAGGATTTGTTTTGTGTTATTAACCAGATTGAAGGTTATTACCCACCAGATTATTTAGTGGTAATATTTTAGTCTAATTTAGCAGATATTTCGAATATTATGTTTTATCTTGAGGTGCTCTACATAACTTTGTTCAGTCCTCCATTACCTTTACGTCCGCCGTCTACGTCCGCCGTCTACGTCCTTATCGAACAGTTTTGGGATATTTTATTTCAGCTCATGAAACATGGGACCAACACTTTACATGTTCTATTTATATTTTTTCTCAATGTAGTTTTTAAGTGGTGATCTCTCAAAAATCATTCTCATGATAGCACAATGGTAATAGTCAGTGACAAATATCATAGCTAAGCTTGGTAAAATCCCTGGATGGGAGAACAAGTGATACTGTACATTTTCCAGAAGGTGATGTCCAGACTTTTTTTTCAGATAGTGCATATAACATTGAAATCTGACATTGTTTTAAAGGTACAAATTCAACATATTTTATACAAGGTTTGTCTATGTTGAAATGTGGTAACCATGATGACATAATCCTGTGGTTGAAATTTCACCCTCAAAACCAAAGTTTTCAAATCCAATGTATTTTCCATGTAGATTCCACGTCACAATACGTTGACATATTATGTTGCAACAACGTTGATTCAACCAGTTTGCGCCCAGTGTGATCTGAAACAGTATATGAATCAATGGACAAGTAATTCGCTTGGCTAGCAAAGTGATGTGTTTTCAGAAAAGGTCAGGCTTCATATTACGAGAGCTTGGGATTATACGGTTCTATCTGCAAAAAGATGATTCTGAGATAAATGGCTTGATGGTGTCAGTAATTTGTATATTGCATCATTTTGAACATAACATTATTTGGGGGTATTTAGAGTACTATAAAGGTAGAGAACATTGAACAGAACAAGGCTATGTCAATAACTAAAGTTTTACAAAAATGCAGATAGAACCTTATCAATTATACAAAGAGCCAAAGTCAGATTTCTGTTTTGTCAGAAGCAAAACATTTGCTGTCAGAAGCAGACTGTCAGAAGCAAAACATTTGCTGAATGTTTTCAGGGGCAAATCCATAATTATCATTATTTCTGTCCTTTTACATTTTATAGAGAATTTCAGAATTATGAGGTTCTTGAATAAGAGCTAAGTACAATCTAATAATTGTGATCTAAAATAGAAACGTTAAATGGAAAAAGGCCATGGTACCTATCAAAAGGTTATCATAACCAGCCAAACACTCATATCCACAGATGTAGGATCTTAATTTGAGC
Organism: Salvelinus fontinalis; assembly: GCF_029448725.1. Lineage (NCBI taxonomy): Eukaryota > Metazoa > Chordata > Actinopteri > Salmoniformes > Salmonidae > Salvelinus > Salvelinus fontinalis. The sequence continues at coordinate 20,588,640 of NC_074678.1, read as the reverse complement.
CAGTTTTCTACAGCAAGAAAACAATCTTGCAGCAATAGGAAACGTGAAATTATTATGTGGATTATAATTAATGGACATTTTTGTAAGGGTTGATACATTTTTCTTAAAGAAAAACAATTCAGAAATTTTTAAGTTGAAATTACAAACTTCAGAAGCCTTTTTAAACCTCAAAGATACTACAAGTTTTATGTTTCTTGCAATGCAGGAGCGTTTTCCTGCAACAGGGTGATCAAATCTATATGTGTTACATTACTGCTCCTGAAATTAACCTGTACACTGAGCTTTTCTGTATTGAATCATCAGAAAAACCAACCTGAAAAATGCAGCTCTCAATGAGTGACAAAAGATACATGGCTCTCAGTAGCTTCCCCTATTGTTTGAGGTGGACTGATGTACCATAGCAGTTATCAAAGCAGAGTGTGCTAAAGTCAAGTCATAACATTGGTCAAGTTATGTTCACTTGTTTAAATAACATTCCCCACAGGCTTGTAGCATCACTTAATAAAAAGCTTTGCTTTTGATATTATAATGACAGGAGTGTATTGACTGGTGCTGAGGGGGCATTTTTATTGTTTTTCAGGCTAAGTAGTTTCTGTTACAGTGCTACTCAGATCTTTCACTAGCTCACTTATCTCCAAGGCACTGACTGGTGCACATGACAGAAAACAAATGATCTACATTTCTGGTGATCTTTAATCTTATGGCTGAGATCCCGTTAACGGGATCGACTTGACAACAGCCAGTGAAAATGCAGGGCGCCAAATTCAAACAACAGAAATCTCATAATTAAAATTCCTCAAACATACAACCATTATCCACCATTTTAAAGATACACTTGTTGTAAATCCAGCCACAGTGTCCGATTTCAAAAAGGCTTTATGACGAAAGCACACCAAACGATTATGTTAGGTCAATACCTAGTCACAGAAAAACACAGCCATTTTTCCAGCCAAAGAGAGGAGTCACAAACAGCAGAAATAGAGATAAAATGAATCACTAACCTTTGATGATCTTCATCAGATGACACTCATAGGACTTCATGTTACACAAAACATGGATGTTTTGTTCGATAAAGTTCATATTTATATCCATAAATCTTAGTTTACATTGGCGCGTTATGATCAGTAATGTTTTGCCTCCAAAACATCCGGTGTTTTTGCAGAGAGCCACATCAATTTACAGAAATACTCATAATAAACATTTATAAAAGATACAAGTATTAAACATGGAACTTTAGATAAACTTCTTCTTAATGCAACCGCTGTGTCAGATTTCAAAAAAACTTTATGGAAAAAGCACACCATGCTATAATCTGAGTACAGCGCTCAGAGCCCAAACAAGCCATACAGATATCCGCCATGTTGTGGAGTCAACAGAAGTCAGAAATAGTTTTTTATGATCTTCATCATAATGCACTCCCAGGAATCCCAGTTCCACGATAAATGTTTGTTTTGTTTGATAACGTCCATAATTTCTGTCCAAACACCTCCTTTTTGTTTGTGCGTTTAGTTCCAAATCCAAATTGATGATGCGTAGATCAGACGAAAAGTCAAAAAAATCCATTACAGTTCGTAGAAACATGTCAAACGATGTATAGAATCAATCTTTAGGATGTTTTCAACCTGGAGAATTCCTTTGTCTTCAGAAATGCGATGGAACGCAGGTCACTCTCACGGGAGCGCGCGTGATCAGTTCATGCCAGACACCTGACTCAAAGAGCTCTCCTTCCCTCATTCTTCACAGTAGAAGCATCAAACATGATTCTAAAGACTGTTGACATCTAGTGGAAACCTTAGGAAGTACAATATGACCCCAAAGACACTGTATATTGGATAGGCAAATCTACAAACCTCAGATTTCCCACTTCCTGGTTGGATTTTTTCTCAGGATTTTGCCTGCCATATGAGTTCTGTTATACAAACAGACATCATTCAAACAGTTTTAGAAACTTCAGAGTGTTTTCTATCCAAATCTACTAATAATATGCATATCTTAGCTTCTGGGACTGAGTAGCAGGCAGTTTACTCTGGGAACCTTATTCATCCAAGCTACTCAATACTGCCCCCAGCCATAATAAGTTTTAATGGACTTGATATTTGAAACATAAAAGGCTGTGTACATTTCCTGAAGGAAGTAATGATTCATAAAAAAGTGTGTTTGTGTTTTCTCTGCGTTGTTTGGTTCCCCAGGTAATTACCTTGTCCTAGTCCTCAGACATGACTTCAAATTCCTCTGAGGACTAACAATAGAAAGGTGTAGGTTACGAATGTTTCATTGTGCTGTGACAGAAGAAAAAGTGTTGCTTATAATTTAGAAGCAGAGAAAAAACTGCTGATCACACGCACACACACATTTCTGAAGGGGCTTTCAAATCACTTTCTATTGTACCTCTGAATCGTCCCCTTGAATAACAAATGCTTCATCAGCTCAGAATAATAATGCCACCATTAAATCTTAAAGGCTATGACTGCATATGTAAATTACATGTCAACACAACACAATTTCACTGCTGAACATTTTTATGTTGCCTCCAATATGCCTGAGCTGTTGTTTTGAAGGCAAAGATATTCCTAGAGCACTATACAGTATCATAGAAACAAGTGCTATTTGCATATGTGAAAATGTCACGGAATGCAGAATTGTAATATTGAAGCATTGATGCAGTTTTTGTTGGTGCATATCTTACAAACTGTGTTTTATCCATGAATGGATATCCTTGAAGAAGCCATTAGTGCTGTTGACAGGGGTTGGCTATCTTTCAAGTTTCAGAGTTTTTTCACATTTACATTACATTTAAGTCATTTAGCAGACGCTCTTATCCAGAGCGACTTACAAATTGGAAAGTTCATACATATTCATCCTGGTCCCCCCGTGGGAATTGAACCCTGGTCCCCCCGTGGGAATTGAACCCACAACTCTGGCGTTGCAAGCGCCATGCTCTACCAACTGAGCCACACGGGACTACTTACTACAGGCACAGGATACAACAGGTGTAAAACAGTACAGTGAAATTCTTACTTGCGAGTTTTTTCCCAACAGTGCAGCAATAAAAGTAATAATATAGATAGTAAAAAATAGAATATAAACCTACAAGAGATACGACATAAGATACAGAAACACGAGAATGCAGCTAAATACGGGTCAGTGCCAGTACCATATTCAATGTACTGGAGTGGTTGAACTAGGTACAGTACCAGTCAAAAGTTTGGACACACCTACTCATTCAAGGGTTTTTCTTTATTTTGTCTATTTTCTACATTGTATAATAATAGTGAAGACATCAAAACTATGAAAAAACACATAAGGAATCATGTAGTAACCAAAAGTGTAAAATATTTTATATTTGAGATTATTCAAAGTAGCCACCCTTGCCATGATGACAGCTTTGCACACTCTTGGCATTATCTCAACCAACTTCATGAGGTGGTCACTTGGAATGCATTTCAATTAACAGGTGTGCATTGATAATATTGAATTTGTGGAATGTATTTATTCTTCGTGCGTTTGAGCTAATCAGTTGTGTTGTGACAAGGTAGGGGTGGTATGCAGAAGATAGCCCTATTTGGTAAAGACCAAGTCCATATTATGACAAGAACAGCTCAAATAAGCAAAGAAACGACAGTCCATCATTACTTTAAGACATGAAGGTAAGTCAATCTGGAAAATTTCAAGAACTTTGGAAGTTTCTTCAAGTGCAGTTGCAAAAACCATCAAGCGCTATGATGAAACTGGCTTTCGTGAGGACTGTCACAGGAAAGGAAAACCCAGAGTTACCTCTGCTGCAGAGGATAAGTTCATTAGAGTTAACAGCCTCAGAAATTGCAGCCCAAATGAATGCTTCACAGAGTTCAAGTAACAGACACATCTCAACATCAACTGTTCAGAGGATACTGCGTGAATCAGGCCTTCATGCATGATTTGCTGCAAGGAAACCACTGCTAAAGGACACCAATAATAAGAAGAGACTTGCTTGCAATGGACATTAGAATGGTGGAAATCTTTGGTTTCAACCACCATGTCTTTGTAAGATACAGAGTAGGTGAACAGATGATCTCCGCATGTGTGGTTCCCACCGTGAAGCATGGAGGAGGAGGTGTGATGGTGTGGGTATGCTTTGCTGGTGACAGTGTCAGTGATTTATTCAGAATTCAAGGCACACTTAACCAACATAGTTACCACAGCATTCTGCAGTGATACGCCATCCCATCTGGTTTGCACTGATTGGGACTGTCATTTGTTTTTCAACAGGACAATGACCCAACACACCTCCAGGCTATTTAAGGGCTATTTGATCAATAAGGAGAGTGATGGAGACCTGCATCAGATGACCTGGCCTCCACAATCACCTGACAACCCAATTGAGATGGTTTGGGATGAGTTGGACTGCAGAGTAAAGGAAAACCAGCCAACAAGTGCTCAGCATATGTGGGAACTCCTTCAGGACTGTTGGAAAAGCATTCCGGGTGAAGCTGAATTGAGAAAATGTCAAGATTGTGTAAAGCTGTCATCAAGGCAAAGGGTGGCTACTATGAAGATTATATTCCGATTTGTTTAACACTTTTTGGGTTACTACATGGTTCCAAATTATTATACAAGGTAGAAAATAGTAAAAAATAAAGAAAAACCCTTGAATGAGTAGATGTGTCCAAACTTTTGACTGGTACAGTATATACATAAAAAGTGACTGATATTAGGATAAATACTAATGGTATGAAATGCTCTCTACTAAGACAAATATAATTATCTATTTCCTCCCGTTTCGCCAAACACCTTATCTGTGCCTGAATCATTGCAGTCTCTCCTAACTGAAGTGTTAGAGGAGTGAAAGCCAAGGACAGGTGTTTAAATGTTGTCGGTATAATTTTCCTGTCAATTCCTTCCAGAATTAAGAGTTTTCTAACTTTTTCTTCAAGTAGAGTTGATAAGTGTAGTTGATTAACCTGTCTAGGATCAGCGTGGCGCTAGCGGCACACCCCCCCCCCCCCCACTGAAAAACCAGTGCCGCGAAATTCAAAAAAAATATTTTTTTAAAATATTTAACTTTCACACATTAAAGTCCAATACAGCTAATGAAAGACACAGATCTTATGAATCCAGTCAACATTTCCGATTTTTAAAATGTTTTACAGGGAAGACACAATATGTAAAGATGTACATCTATTACCTAAAAACACATTAGCATATTCCACCATCTTTTATTTGTCCACCAACACCAGTAGCCATCACCAATTCGGCTAAACTAAGATATTTATAGCCCCTAACCAACAAAAAAACTCATTAGATGACAGTCTGATAACATATTTATGGTATGGGATAGGTTTTGTTAGAAAAAAGTGCATATTTCAGGTATATGGCATAGTTTACAATTGCACCCACCATCACAAATGGACTAGAATAATTACAATGAGCAACGTGTTTACCTAACTACTAATCATCAAACATTTCGTAAAAATACACAGCATACACGAATCGAAAGACACAGATCCTGTGAATACAGACAATATTTCAGATTTTCTAAGTGTCTTACAGCGAAAACACAATAAATCGTTATATTAGCTTAGCACATAGCAATTAGCAGCCCAGCATTGATTCTAGCCAAAGTGAGCGATAAAAGTCAACATCGCCAAAAGATATTAATTTTTTCACTAACCTTCTCAGAATTCTTCCGATGACACTCCTGTAACATCACATTACAACATGCATATACAGTTTGATCGAAAATGTTTATATTTAGCCACCAAAATCATGGTTAGACAATGTGAAATGTAACTCAGCTGGTCAGAATTTGTCCTTGCGCCACTTAGACAGTGATCTACTCTTATACATAAATACTCATAAACGTGACTAAAAAATATAGGGTGGACAGGGATTGATAGACAATTTAATTCTTAATACAATTGCGTTATTACATTTTTTAATTTATCCTTACTTTTCAATACAGTTTGCGCCAAGCGAAGCTACGTCAAAAAACATGGCGTCCTAAGCCACTAAAATGTTTCGACAGAAACACGATTTATCATAATAAAAATGTCCTACCTTGAGCTGTTCTTCCATCAGTATCTTGGGCAAAGGATCCTTTCTTGGGAGAAATCGTCTTTTGGTGGAAAGCTGTCCTCTTGCCATGTGGAAATGTCAACTACGTTCGGGATGAACTGAAAAGCGTTCCCAACTTTTCACATCGTTGCAAAAATAAATGTCCCAAAATCGCACTAAACGGATATAAATTGCTATAAAACGCTTTAAATTAACTACTTTGTGATGTTTGTAACTCCTATAACGAGTGAAAAGATGACCGGAGAAATATAACAGGCTAAACTAATGCTTGGAACAGGAGAGGGTCGGTGTCTTCCACGCGCGTTACGCAGCAAGAAAAGACTTGCTAGCTAAAGGTTTTTTTCATTTGTAGTGCCTGTGAACGAGCAATCGAGCCCGTTGGAATCGTCATCACGTAAAGGCATCCAGGGGAAGACGTAAGAAGTGTCCGTATAGTCATAGCAACGACAGTGCCCGTTTAAATGACTTCAGAAAAGTGGCCAACGTTTCTCAAATCTGACTCCATGTCAGGGAAATTGCTGTAGAATGGGCTCTGTTCCACTTAGAGACAAAATTTCAACTCCTATAGAAACTATAGACTGTTTTCTATCCAATAATAATAATAATATGCATATTGTACGATCAAGGATTTTGTGGGAAGCCGTTTAAAAAATTAGCCACATTAGCATAAATAGTCTAAACAGCGCCCCCATCCCCAACAGGTTAACAGAAGCAGCCTTGTGATAAGATAAGGGGAAACTGTGACTAAATCTCTGTTATCAGTGATATTTGGTCTCACGCTGTTCAGTATCTATGCAGTCAATGACAGTGTCACAGAATGTCTTGAATTCAAGAAAATCTCTGCTAATATGGTGCTGGTCTTGTTAATACACTTAAGCCATCTATGTCTGTTAGCTTAACACTTGTAATCACATTATCATACAATACTTCCTCTCAATCATCAAACAGGACTTATGTTCGCACAACAGAAGAATTTTACACAGGTTTGTCTAATTGAGTGGCTGTGGAGGAAAGAACAATAGGATCATGTCAGAATTGGTCAATTTGTTGTTTACTCAACAAATGCGTGTTCACACAAAAAGGGGATAAGCACTCTGTTCAAGAAAATACTAAACAAAGGATGAATAAATATGAAATGCTGTCTACTACCAAGTTCACATAAGTTCTCCACCTTCTAAACTTTATAGGTTCTAGGTAAAATGTCTGGCTCCTGTCCAAGTCGCTCACAGATAACCATGCATATATTTTTTTTTACATATACCACCCACATTGACTATATCCATTTTGAGGTTTTGAAATTGGCCCATCTCCCAATTTGGGTTTCACTATGTTTCTCATTGCATCTTGGATTTGCTTTTAAATACAGCGTTCTCTCATCCACACACACACACACACACACACACACACACACACACACACACACACACACACACACACACACACAAACACACACACACACACACACACACACACACACCTTATTAAGTATTGAGTCCCATTAGCTGGCTCTCCCCCCTCATACATAAAGCCTCCATTTCCAGGTGTACATTTTTTCATTAGGGCTGGAATTGAAAAGGAGAAGGGGACCAGGTTTGCCTTTCTCTCCCTGATGAGTTCATACTTTTGAAGAGGAGCTTTGTGGACTGGGAATTAGCACACAGCACATGCACTCTCTCTTAGCGGCCCAGACAGGCTTTAGATCATGCTCATCTGAGGCGGCTGAGGCAGAGCTGGGGATTCAGCTGCAAGCTTCGCAGGAAGAGGCCGGGGAAAGGGAAAAAAGCATTCCTCTGACAGCTACATGGGAGTGTAATGAGGAATTGAGCCATTCTGTATGAGTAGTATTGATTAACCTTGTCTGGAAAAATGCAAATACATACATTTGTGTAATGTTTGGTTCATCCACTTCTTTGCATTTTGATTGAATTTATCTTCAGAGAGATTGGACATGTGTCAGTGAGGTCTGCTCTGGAGTGTTAAAGGGATTCAACACTGGGGAAATGGTAACTAAAAGATGTGCTTAGAGAAAATGTTAATGTTTTCTCGTCAAACGTAGACTACCCACACATGTCACTTTGATAATATATTTACATTTTTTAATTGATGAAAATATATATAAGTTATCCTTTGATAATGGCTGGTTCTTGGCTTTATCATTGGTTTCAGGGCCAAAGATGCCATTCTTTGCAACGATGAACAAATTAAGTACTATTATTTTCTATCTTATTCCATCCAGAATACTTTAAAACACATCTTACTGCTATATAATGGATAAAGACAGAAAGCAGGTGAGAGGTAAATGTTTGTGTTTATTCCCTGAATGAGGAGATGATATCTCTATTCCAACCAGAGACAGGGTCATGGTCAGTGTGAGATGCCTGGAGGGTATGAGAGATGCTCAAAGCCTGCTCTTTCATTTAACGTTTTGATTATGAGTAGAGATGACACATACAGGTGAATCAGAAGTTCAGTTGTATTGAATGAGACAGTGTTGTTTTGGAGCGTGGTGTAATTTGGAGCTTTCCTGTTCGAAAGGGAAGTGGAATAGGTTAACTTTCATTATGTAATAGGCCAAACTGTTATTCTTTATGGGCTGAAAAATAATTGTAGATATACCTGCATAGATCAAACATTTGTGTGAAGCACTGATGTCAATGAAAGGCATGCAGGATTTTTGGGGTTAGAAATGCCTTGGCCTTGGCTTCAGCTATAATTATATAAATGTTTCAATGATATCAAACCCATAGCACTCAGAGAGAATGACTGCAGTCTCCTCCTTACCAGCCTTCACCACTCTTCCCACCAGTGTCTTAGTGCAGCAAAGCAGGTGATGGCTGGCAGTATTAAAACCCAATAAAAAAAGTAAAAAATGTGTGTGTAGGAGATTAATTCACAGAAGTGTTGCTGTAAGGTAAGGCAGGTGTCAAACTGAGACGTATGTCTGTGCTGCCGCCTCTCATTAGCTAGCTGTTAGGACTGCTTTAAATGCCTGCGAGGTCTAAAGGGACCCGCGCTTCAGAGGGGCTCAGAGCTGCTAATACAGAAGAGTGGCACCTGGAATAGTGCTAGGCAACTATCTTTGCTTTGGGTACAAATCTGACTGCTAGTGTGATGTGTCAGCGCCACTGTAGGGATTGAACAAGATAAGGTTTGTGTCACACCCTGATCTGTTTCACCTGTCTTTGTGATGGCCTCCATCCCCCTCCAGGTGTCGCCCATCTTCCCCATTATCCCTTGGGTATTTATACCAGTGTTTTCTGTCTATCTGTGCCAGTTCATCTTGTTTGTTCAAGCCAGCAGCGGTTTGTCTCAGCTCCTGCTTTTCCCCAGGCTCTATTTTTCCTCACTCTCCTGGTTTTGACCCTTGCCTTGCTTGTCCTGTCTCTGAGCCCGCCTGCCTGACCACTCTGCCTGCCGTCGAGCCTGCCTGCCGTCCTGTACCTTTGCCCAACTTCTGGAATACTGACCTCTGCCTGACCTGAGCCTGCCTGCTGTACTGTACCTTTCCCCCACTTCTCTGGACTATTGACCCCTGCCTGCCTTGACCTGTCTATTTGCCTGCCCCTTTGGGATGTTTAAACTATTGGTTATCCGATGTGGTCTGCATCTGGGTATTACCTTCATATCTGATAGTTTGATGGAAACCAGCCTCACGTTCACTTGAGGGTTTTGATTGTGTGTAATTATGCATTTGGCATTGGTTGTAAGAAGGACTTTGCAGTTCTAAGAAGCGTCCATCGGGCAGTTTAATATATTCAAAACACAAAACTATGTTTTAAGTGAGAAGTAGGCATTGGTCTGAAAAATGTATTATATTCACATGAGCAACACAATGCCTGCTCTACCCATGTCCTACCAAGGTTTTCCAGCACACAGCTTTGACCTACTACAGAAGCTATGTTCGTCTATTGTACTTCAAACAATGTGCACGCAGGTTGCTTAGGATTCAAATCAGCTCCAACAGCCTAATTAATACTCTTAGAGGGTGTGCTCCCACAATAATGTGATTTGTACTGCATAAAAGTTAAAGTATTGGATTCATCTTTTTTATTTTATGGAAACAAGCTTTGCTTTTATACTTACAAGACCACCATGCTTGATTGATCGCACTGTTTTGTCTTGTAGTAATGCAGTGCCTGCCTGCATTTCCTTAACCTTTTTATTTAGCAATACATGTGGCACTCCCGAGTGGCGAAGCGGTTTAAGGCACTGCATCTCATTGCTAGAGGTGTCACTACACACCATGGTTTGATTCCAGGCTGTATCAGAACCGGCCGTGATTGGGAGTCCCATAGCGTGGCGCACTATTGGCCCAGCGTTGTCCGGGTTAGGGTTTTGCCTGGGTAGGCCATCATTGTAAATAATAATTTGTTAACTGACTTGCCTGGAATGTTATTGCATTAAGATTTCTCTTCTCTGGTACTAAGGGGCCAAGCCCGAACCATGAAAAACAGTCCCAGAACATTATTCCTCCTTCCCCAGGCTTCACAGTTGGCACTATGCATTCAGGCAGGTAACTTTCTCCATACCCAGATTTGTCATGTCGGAAAGCTAAATGGTGAAGCACGACTCATCACTCCGGCGAACTTGTTTCCACTGCTCCAGAGTCCAATGGCGGCAAGCTTTACACTCCAGCCAACGCTTGGCATTACGCATGGTGATCTTATTATTTTATGCGGCTGCTCATCCATGGAAACCCATTTCGTGAAGCTCCCAACAAACAGTTGTGCTGACGTTGCTTCCAGGGGCAGTTTTGAACTCAGTAGTGAGTGTTGCAACCGAGGACATGTGATTACTCCGCGCTGCACGCTTCATTAATCGGCGGTCCCGTTCTGTGAGCTTGTGCGTCCTACCACTTCGCATGTGAACCGTTAGATATTTCCACTTCACAATAAAAGCACTTACAGTCGACCGCGGCAACTCTAGGAGGGCAGAAATTTTACAAACAAACTTGTTGGAAAGGTGCCACGTTAAAAGTCACTAAGCTCTTCAGTAAGGCCATTCTACTGCCAATGTTTGTATATGGAGATTGCATGGCTGTGTACTCAATTTTATACACCTGTCCGCAACGGGTGAGGCTTAAATAACCAAATCCACTCATTTCCACTACCGTTCAAAAGTTTGGGGTCACTTAGATAGTTCATTGTTTTTGAAAGAAAAGCACATTTTTTGTCCATTAAAATAACATCAAATTGATCAGAAATACAGTGTAGACATTGTAATGTTGTAAATGACTACTGTAGCTGGAAACAGAAGATTTTTCATGGGATATCTACATAGGCATACATGGCTTTTCTTTGCAACTTTGACTAGAAGGCCAGCATCCCGGAGTTGCCTCTTCACTGTTGACGTTGAGATTGGTGTTTTGCGGGTACTATTTAATGAAGCTGCCAGTTGAGGACTTGTGAGGCATCTGTTTCTCAAACTAAACAGTCTAATGTACTTGTCCTCTTGTTCAGTTGTGCACCGGGGCCTCCCACTCCTCTTTCTATTCTGGTTAGAGCCAGTTTGCGCTGTTCTATGAAGGGAGTAGTTCACAGCATTGTACCAGATCTTCAGTTTCTTGGCAATTTCTCGCATGGAATAGCCTTAATCTCTCAGAACAAGAATAGACTGACAAGTTTCAGAATAAAGTTATTTGTTTCTGGCCATTTTGAGGCTGTAAACGAACGCACAAATGCTGATGCTCCAGATACTCAACTAATCTAAAGAAGGCCAGTTTTAATCAAGACAACAGTTTTCAGCTGTGCTAACATAATTGCAAAAGGAGTTTCTATGATCAATTAGCCTTTTAAAATTAGATTATCTAACACAACGTGCCATTGGGACACAGGAGTGATGGTTGCTGTTGATAGGCCTCTGTACACCTAAGTATATTTCCCATTAAAAATCAGCCTTTTACAACATTAACAATGTCTACACTGTATTTCTGATCAATTTGATGTTATTTTAATGGACAAAAAATGTGCTTTTCTTTCAAAAACAAGGACATTTCTAAGTGACCCCAAACTTTTGAACATATATCGTCGAAAACAAGCAACAAATAATGTCAGTTTACATAAATTATGTTTCCCAATTGGGTTATCAAATTGATCAAAGTAATGAAATGGGTTACCTTCTGTATTTGTAAAGATTATGAGCCTGTGAAAGCTGTTGCTGCTAACAGGGGAAGGTTGCTTGCCGGATACTTGCCAACGTGTGGCTGACTATAGTATTCATAGGAATGCTCACAGTGAGGGGCATGTCTACATGATGCTGATGAGGGCCTCCTTGCTGGTATTCTCTATGCTGCAAGTTCATAATTTCTTTTTTTTCTTTTTTTTTTATCAGGGGGTGCAGAACCCTCAGCACCCCTACTTCCAGGAGTTTCCTGCACCTGAATATTAATAAAATGTTGGATGCACCTTGTGCATTTACAGTGGGGAGAACAAGTATTTGATACACTGCCGATTTTGCAGGTTTTCCTACTTACAAAGCATGTCGAGGTCTGTAATTTTTTTCATAGGTACACTTCAACTGTGAGGGACGGAATCTAAAACAAAAATCCAGAAAATCACATTGTATGATTTTTAAGTAATTAATTTGCATTTTATTGCATGACATACGTATTTGATCACCTACCAACCAGTAAGAATTCCGGATCTCACAGACCTGTTAGTTTTTCTTTAAGAAGCCCTCCTGTTCTCCACTCATGACCTGTATTAACTGCACCTGTTTGAACTTGTTACCTGTATAAAAGACACCTGTCCACACACTCAATCAAACAGACTACAACCACTCCACAATGGCCAAGATCAGAGAGCGGTGTAAGGACATCAGGGATAGAATTGTAGACCTGCGCAAGGCTGGGATGGGCTACAGGACAATAGGCAAGCAGCTTGGTGAGAAGGCAACAACTGTTGGCGCAATTACTAGAAAATGGAAGAAGTTCAAGATGACGGTCAATCACCCTCGGTCTGGGGCTCCATGCAAGATCTCACCTCGTGGGGCATCAATGATCATGAGGACGGTGAGGGATCAGCCCAGAACTACACGGCAGGACCTGGTCAATGACCTGAAGAGAGCTGGGACGACAGTCTCAAAGAAAACCATTCGTAACACTTTACGCCGTCATGGATTAAAATCCTGCAGCGCACGCAAGGTCCCCCTGCTCAAGCCAGCGCATGTCCAGGCCCGTTAGAAGTTTGTCAATGACCATCTGGATGATCCAGAGGAGGAATGGAAGAAGGTCATGTGGTCTGATGAGACAAAAATAGAGCTTTTTGGTCTAAACTCCACTCGCCGTGTTTGGAGGAAGAAGAAGGATGAGTACAACCCCAAGAACACCATCCCAACCGTGAAGCATGGAGGTGAAAACATCATTCTTTGGGGATGCTTTTCTGCAAAAGGGACAGGACGACTGCACCGTATTGAGGGGAGGATGGATTTGGCCATGTATCGCGAGATCTTGGCCAACAACCTCCTTCCCTCAGTAAGAGCATTGAAGATGGGTCATGGCTGGGTCTTCCAGCATGACAACGACCCAAAACACACAGCCAGGGCAACTAAGGAGTGGCTCCGTAAGAAGCATCTCAAGGTCCTGGAGTGGCCTAGCCAGTCTCCAGACCTGAACCCAATAGAACATCTTTGGAGGGAGCTGAAAGTCCGTATTGCCCAGCGACAGCCCCGAAACCTGAAGGATCTGGAGAAGGTCTGTATGGAGGAGTGGGCCAAAATCCCTGCTGCAGTGTGTGCAAACCTGATCAAGAACTACAGGAAATGTATGATCTCTGTAATTGCAAACTAAGGTTTCTGTACCAAATATTAAGTTCTGCTTTTCTGATGTATCAAATACTTATGTCATGCAATAAAATGCAAATTAATTACTTAAAAATCATACAATGTGATTTTCTGGATTTTTGTTTTAGATTCTGTCTCTCACAGTTGAAGTGTACCTATAATACAAATTACAGACCTCTACATGCTTTATAAGTAGGAAAACCTGAAAAATCGGCAGTGTTTCAAATACTTGTTCTCCCCACTGTATATGGTGTAACACCAATTACTCCTTAGATCCGTTTGTATTATCAACAATCACCTCATTTAATTAGCAGTCTATCGTTAAGTGTTTGCATTGCTAAGCAAATTTCTTACTAATTTCAAGCAGGATGTAAACACAGTGCACCTGGCAGTGCTTTGATAGCCACCAGTGTTTTTCCACTAGATCATGCATTACCTCTCCATTCAGGCCCCCAAAATAAATCCCATCATGCATTTTTGATTAGGATAGCAATACTCTCAATGTTAGACAGTGCTATCAGTGTTGCTCAGTGTAATCTGTAGATGCAGGTTGCTTTGTGTTATATTAATCTGACATTGACATTATGCTGGTAGAGCAGAGGGAAGGAAGGCAGCCCTGCCTGGGTTTATCTTTGATGCCCACGCACTTCTCTGCTTCAAATTTTTTGATAACAGCCGAACACAAGTCTCCCCCTAAAAAACAACTCAAACTTGAATATGCAATTACATTGGAATCACCAGGGCACTGCTCTGTCTGTAAATCCACGACATAAACTAACCCCAAAAAATGAAGGTGTTTGTCTACTAGATTTCCATGATGTAGAAAAATTGCCCTGCACAGAGAAAATAGATGTGAAGTTGATGAGAGAGTTACATTTTCCTTCTGTACTCTTACCGGTTCACCAAATACTGTAGGCCATAGAGTCTCAACCTCTAAATCCTCACAAACCATAGTGCTTAAGTTATTTTCCTGGGCCCTCTGGTTCTTATCTTGGGGTGCAGGCTACCCTAACAGCCAACTGGATCCAGACAGATTATCCTCCACCAGGGGTTAAATGAGTCACCTTCAACGCCTTCACAGATAATAATCTGGTTAACCCCACTGAGCAAAGAATCTTCCTCTGCACTATTCCTTAATCCACAATGATGGAAAAAGATCATAATTTAGATTCAAGAGGGTCTACAATGGGTTTTATTTTGGAGCGATAACATAGTTATTTATTTTTCCAAAGTGTGGAGCGACATTATTAAAGTGAATGATGCTGTATGGCTCAATGTGTGTTCTAAACTGTTCCAAATAAGTAAAACAGAGAGACAATGTCCTATTTTTTTAGATCACATCATAAACTAATACAAAATGTAGTCTTTATGAGACAAGCCTCTCACAGTGGGCTTGGGGCATAGAAACCAATGGACTTCAGGTAATCAATTTCCCTGAGTCAATGACAGTCATCAAGCAGAAACCCAGTCTCCAGAGACCGTTATTACCTATCAGATATATTATAGATATTTCCATCTTAATTAATCACAACAGAGTAGACATATTGAATTACGTCAGAAGGAGAATACCAACCCCAGAGTTAAGTAGTATCACAACATTTCTATGGTATTGTATGGCATATTATCCCATTGCAGCGATGATATTTCTAAATAATTATATGATAATAAATTGAATTGATTGATTTATTGTATATGTTTCTTCCTCTGCAGCTTCCCCTGTCACTGGGAATGATCTGCTCCTGCTCAGAGTGATTGCCACCTAACACTAATAGGTGTTGATTGACCCTGTAATTGTGTTGTTAATTACATTATATCCCCCAGCGTCTCACTGCAGCCACTGTTGGGACTAATGAATTAAAGAATCAAAGTTTTCCAAATGTTTTCCATAGTCCGACGTTGTGTTACAGCAACTGCTGTATCAATTTGGATTACAAATTACCATTCTTCTAATGGAACGCCATAAATGAACCACAGCACTTACTGTTATAAGTTGTTAGTCCTCATGTACCCATATACACTTACAATAGCACTAAAGATGTGATTAAACATTGGGATTTATAGTTATACGATTTTCAACATATGAAAATATCATTAGGGAAGTGCCTTGTCCAGCGTTCAGCATAACTGGAAGCTTTCATTGCTCCTAAAAAATGTAATCACTGGTAAACAAGTTGCCAGCAATGAGAAAATAATGAAGATAAAGTTCAGCAGAAATTGAGTGGGATTTAAATTAAGCTGCTGACACTCCTAAATTACTGTGGCAAAAGAACATTAATTATTACAATATAAAAATGCCCTGAAGCTGCTAAAATACTTTATATTTGCTATTAACACTGTTTCCGATTGAAGATTTTGCTTTGCATATTTATACAGTGTCCTGAAGTGCTTCTACCAAGGGTCAATGATTATTTATGTTTGGAACAGCAATGCTTCATCTGTCCACACAATTATCCCAACACACTTAAACATACAAGAATTGAGAGATAAAGCTACTTCTACATAGTGCCTTGAGTTCATTCAACTTCCCTTTACTAGCCATAGTGTTGGCATCAGTCCAGTGTATTAAACAGAAGGTCATGACTATCAGTCCACTGTATTAAACAGAAGGTCATGACTATCAGTGCACTGTATTAAGCAGAAGGTCATGACTATCAGTCCACTGTATTAAACAGAAGGTCATGGCTAAAGTCATTATTATTCTCAATTGAGTGAACCTTTGCCATGTTGGGAGGATTACAAATGTGCTTCAAAGGCTGGGCCTTACTCATACAGTCGGTTTAAATGAAACATAGCTATTAGCAAATGCTGAATAGATCTCTCCTCAGACTTTAACAAAAATATTTGAATCCCTTCAGCTATGCACAATGCTGTCCGAGATTCCAGTGTGATGCACTTTGTAGCATGAACCAGTGAGGTATGGTCAGACAGGGAAATAGATGAGTATGTATTCGGCTGGCAACCCTGCTTAAACCTAGAAAGAGTCTTATTTGAGCTAGTGGAGCTCGGGTGAGACTCTGGAAAGAAGGTGGTACATTTGTGAAAGGATAGGTCAAACCAAAATTTGGTTAAGATGCAACTGTGAAGCCAGCACAAACGACTGTCACCATATCTATGGATAACCACAAAAAGAGCAGATTAAAGTTGTGCTGTACAATAGCAAGTATATGCTGCTATATGAGCATTGTGTTCTAAGATATTATATATGTTACATCTGCACCTGCCACACCCTCTACTTCTCATCCTGTGTCTCCTTAAACCTGCCGCCACTCCCCAGTGCTCTCGCCCTCTCTCTGTGTGTGTGTGTATGTGATTGTGTGAGTGGAGATAGGTGTGCTGGAGGCAGAGCAGATCCCCACCAGCTGCAACCTGTTCCACAATCAAGGCTTCTACAAATACTCCGCCCTGCCACTTCCACGCTACCAGTTCGTAGCCTCTACTAAGTCAGTCTGCGGTTCAAGCCGTTTGTTCCTGCATAGATCCTGTTATGCCTGTTTTTCCCTAGCTTGATGCTGGTTTTCTCTCTCCTACAGTTCCGTCCGCTCTGCCTCTGGTCCCTGTCTCGTCAGTCCTGCTTCCCTACCCCGGAGCCCCACTCTACTGCTTCCTTGGATTCCGCTCCGGACCTGCTTACCCTGCCCCTACTCCCCTTTCCTCAGCCTCGGTTCCTGATTCCCTGCTACCTGCCCGAGCTTCCCCTGGCCTGCACCCCATCTCCCTCATGCTTTTCAATAAATAACTTAGTTACCTTATCTCTGTCTCCTCGTTTGAGTGTGCACTTGGGTTCACCTGCTCTGCCCCGCGTAACAATATATGTGTATGTGAGCTTGACATTGACTTAAGAGCTGTATCGAGTGAGTCAGCATAGATGGGTTTTCTTATGTTTCTATGATACAACATGTTATAAGCAACAGGACCAATATTACTTATTCCAGATCTTAGTTACACAACATCAATAGAGCTCTAACTGCATGATTTCATCCTGACAGAATGATGTAGATTGGTCCAGCTTTCCTTGAGGAGTGCACTATGAATTATAATGGGTTGGTTTGGAGAAGCCTGGATGCTATTTCTAAAGATTTGTTCGTGGGTGGCACCTATTTTCCCAGGCAGCAAGTTCTTGTCCCTACACATTACACTAAAAGCAAACCCATGTTTTTTTAAAGTCATATTGCTAACCCATCAACCTAAATGGAATAATTTGCCCTCTTGTGGATGTGCTTCCAGACAGTCGTGGTTGACCTACAGTATGACCCCTGGCAATAAATCCAAGAGGATTGTAAAGGTGACCTCTGTAATTCACATGCAAATGACCAGCACAGTCACAGCATAGTCGTTAATAATATGCACACTTGAATTCTTAGTCTAGCTGGGAGGTAGTATGTGACAAACAGGACATGTTACTGGGCGATACAGTGCCTTATCTGGACATAGAAGATGAGCCAGTAGAAATAAAATAAGACATACAGTAGGTCATTGAATCGGATTAACTTTGTTGCTCTGTCACACATTGACAACAACTTGTAGCTAATGGCGTTTGCCTCTTGCTGACTATATTAAAACAGTTTATTGTTTAACTATGTTGATGTGAGCAGACAAACTTGTCATAGAGTTATGATTACCACACTGTGATGGAGTCTCTAGCATCTAATTCAAGCCCTCACCAGGACCTTGACAAGTTATTGAATTGCATATGGAATATAGAAACCGTGATGCTGTCCTAATTGGAGACTTGTAATACAGAAATACATTACTCACCTCAACTGTACTGTATGTACATCTTATGAATTCCGTGGAAACATTGAATTAAAAGATAGTCTTACCATTACAGTTAGTTATTGAGGGAGGGTTGGCGGAAATATTTTAAATTATATACAGTACCACTCAAAAGTTTAGACATACCTACTCATTCAAGGATTTTTCTTTATTTTTACTATTTTCTACATTATTATTTCTTACATCTTAACTTCTCTGGGATAGGTGGCAGTATTTTCACGTCCGGATGAAAAGCGTGTCCAAAGTAAACTGCCTGCTACTCAGGCCCAGAAGCTAACATATGCATATTATTAGAAGCTCTGGATGGGAAACACTCTGAAGTTTCTAAAACTGTTTGAATCATGTCTGTTAGTATAACAGAACTTATTTGGCAGGCAAAACCCAGAGGACAAACCATTCAGAATTTATTTTTTTGAGGTCACTCTCTTTTCAATGGGTTTTCATTGGGAATCCAGATTTCTAAGGGACCTTCTTGCAGTTCTTATCGCTTCCACTGGATGTCAACAGTCTTTAGAAATTGGTTGAGGTTTTTCTTTGAGAAATGAAGAAGTAGCACTCTTCAGAATGAGGCTCGAGGGAAGTGTACTCTTTGTTAGAGGCGCGTGACCTGAAAGCTAGCCACACTTTGTTTTCCTCCGGTATTGAACACAGATCATCCTGTCTTAAATTTGATCGATTATTCACATAAAAAATACCTAAAGTTGTATTACAAAAGTAGTTTGATATGTTTGGACAAAGCTTACAGGTAACTTATGAGATTTTTTGTAGTCACGTTGCGCAAGTTGGAACCGGTGTTTTTCTGGATCAAACGCGCCAAATAAATGAACTGAAATAGGATTGTCTGTTTGTTTACTGGGGTGCCGACCCAAGACAATGGCGCCCTAGACGAGGCAGATGGAGCGGCCTCCTGGTCAGGCTCCGTAGACATGCTCATCGCCCATCGCTCCCAAGTAATCTACTCGCCAATGTCCAGTCTCTTGACAACAAGGTAGACGAAATGCGAGCAAGGGTTGCCTTGCAGAGATTGTAACATTCTCTGTTTCACGGAAACATGGCTCTCTCGGGATATGTTGTCGGATATGTTGTTGTTCAGCCACCGGGCTTCTCTGTGCATCGCACCGACAGAGATAAACACCTCTCTGGGAAGAGGAAGACTCATGGTGTAATCAAAACAACATACAGGAACTCAAGTCCTTCTTCTCACCCGACCAAGAATTCCTCACAATCAAATACCAAAAAAAACAAAATACCTTCCAAGTGAATTCTTGTCAGTTATCATCACAGCTGTGTACATTCCCCCTGAAGCAGACACCAAGATGGCCCTCAAGGTACTTCAATGGACTCGATGTAAACTGGAAACTATATATCCTGAGCCTGCATTTATTGTAGCTGGGGATTTTAACAAAGTTAATTTGAGAACAAGGCCACCTAAATTCTATCAGCGTATTTATTGCACGACGCGCGGGGGTATTACACTCGACCACTGCTACTCTAACTTCCGCGATGCATACAAAGCCCCACCTCACCCTCCTTTGGGCAAATCTGACTACGACATCTTGCTCCAACCGTCTTATGACTAGAACAATTCAACGCCTGTCTGACCAATCAGAATCCACGCTTCAAGATTGATTTGATCACCCGGACTGGGCTATGTTCCGTTCAGACTCAGAGAATAACATTGTCCTATACGCTGACTCGGTGAGTGAATTTTTAAATAAGTGCATTGGAGATGTTGCACCCACTGTGACCATTAAAACCTACCCTAACCAGAAACCGTGGATGGATGGCGCCATTCGTGCAAAACTGAAAGCGTGTACCACCGCATTTAACCATGGAAAGAGGTCTGGGAATATGGCTGAATATAAACAGTGTAGTTATTCCCTCCGCAAGGCAATCAAACAAGCAAAATGCCAGTACAGGGACAAGGTGGAGTCGCAATTCAACGGCTCAGACACGAGACATATGTGGCAGGGTCTATAGGAAATGATGGACTACAAAAAGAAAACCATCCACATCACGGACACCGACGTCATGCTTCCAGACAAACTAAACACCTTCTTTGCTCACTTTGAGGATAATATAGTGCCACCGTCGCGACCCGCTAACAAGAATTGCGCCCCCCCTCCCCCCCTTCTCCATGGCCGACGTGAGTAAAACATTTAAACCTGTTAAGGCTGCTGGCCCAGACGGCATCCCTAGCCACGTCCTCAGAGCATGCGCAGATCAGCTGGCTGGTGTGTTTACGGACATATTCAATAACTCTCTATCCAAGTCTGCTGTCCCCACATGCTTCAAGATGGCCACCATTGTTCCTGTACCCAAGAATCCAAAGATAACTGAACTAAATGATGACCGCCCCTTAGCATTCACTTCTCCCATCATGAAGTGCTTTGAGAGACTAGTCAAGGATCATATCACCTCCACCTTACCGGCCACCCTAGACCCACTTCAGTTTGCATACCGCCCTAACAGGTCTACAGACGATGCAATCACCCTCACACTGCACACTGTCCTATCCCATCTGAACAAGAGGAATACCATATACAGTGGGGAGAACAAGTATTTGATACACTGCCGATTTTGCAGGTTTTCCTACTTACAAAGCATGTAGAGGTCTGTAATTTTTTATCATAGGTACACTTCAACTGTGAGAGACGGAATCTACAACAAAAATCCAGAAAATCACATTGTATGATTTTTAAGTAATTAATTTGCATTTTATTGCATGACATAAGTATTTGATCACCTACCAACCGGTAAGAATTCCAGCTCTCACAGACCTGTTAGTTTTTCTTTAACCTGTTAGGGATGGGGGCGCTGTTTAGACTATTTATGCTAATTTGGCAAATTTTTGAAACGGCTTCCCACAAAATCCTTGATCGTACAATATGCATATTATTATTATTATTGGATAGAAAACAGTCTATAGTTTCTATAGGAGTTGAAATTTTGTCTCTAAGTGGAACAGAGCCCATTCTACAGCAATTTCCCTGACATGGAGTCAGATTTGAGAAATGTTGGCCACTTTTCTGAAGTCAGTTAAAAGGGCACTGTCGTTGCTATGACTATACGGACACTTCTTACGTCTTCCCCTGGATGCCTTTACGTGATGACGATTCCAATGGGGTCGATTGCGCGTTCACAGGCCCTACAAATGAAAAAACCCTGAAGCTAGTCATTCTTTGGGAGCTGCGTCATGCGCCTAGAGGACATCGGCGCGCACCTGTTCCAAGCGTTAGTTTAGCCTGTTATATTTCTCCGGTCATCTTTTCACTCGTTATAGGAGTTAAAAACATCATAAGGTAGTTAATTTAAAGCGTTTTATAGCAATTTATATCCGTTTAGTGCGATTTTGGGACATTTATTTTTGCAACGATGTGAAAAGTTGGGCATGCTTTTCAGTTCATCCCGAACGCAGTTGACATTTCCACATGGCAAGAGGACAGCTTTCCACCAAAAGACGATTTCTCCCAAGAAAGGATCCTTTGCCCAAGATACTGATGGAAGAACAGCTCAAGGTAGGACATTTTTATTATGATAAATCGTGTTTCTGTCGAAACATTTTAGTGGCTTAGGACGCCATGTTTTTTGACGTAGCTTCGCTTGGCGCAAACTGTATTGAAAAGTAAGGATAAATTAAAAAATGTAATAACGCAATTGTATTAAGAATTAAATTGTCTATCAATCCCTGTCCACCCTATATTTTTTTGTCACGTTTATGAGTATTTATGTATAAGAGTAGATCACTGTCTAAGTGGCGCAAGGACATTTTCTGACCAGCTTGTCTACATTTCACATTGTCTAACCATGATTTTGGTGGCTAAATATAAACATTTTCGATCAAACTGTATATGCATGTTGTAATGTGATGTTACAGGAGTGTCATCGGAAGAATTCTGAGAAGGTTAGTGAAAAAATTAATATCTTTTGGCGATGTTGACTTTTATCGCTCACTTTGGCTAGAATCAATGCTGGGCTGCTAATTGCTATGTGCTAAGCTAATATAACGATTTATTGTGTTTTCGCTGTAAGACACTTAGAAAATCTGAAATATTGTCTGTATTCACAGGTTCTGTGTCTTTCGATTCGTGTATGCTGTGTATTTTTACGAAATGTTTGATGATTAGTAGTTAGGTAAACACGTTGCTCATTGTAATTATTCTAGTCCATTTGTGACGGTGGGTGCAATTGTAAACTATGCCATATACCTGAAATATGCACTTTTTTCTAACAAAACCTATCCCATACCATAAATATGTTATCAGACTGTCATCTAATGAGTTTTTTTGTTGGTTAGGGGCTATAAATATCTTAGTTTAGCCGAATTGGTGATGGCTACTGGTGTTGGTGGACAAATAAAAGATGGTGGATTATGCTAATGTGTTTTTAGGTAATAGATGTACATCTTTACATATTGTGTCTTCCCTGTAAAACATTTTAAAAATCGGAAATGTTGACTGGATTCACAAGATCTGTGTCTTTCATTAGCTGTATTGGACTTTAATGTGTGAAAGTTAAATATTTAAAAAAAATATTTTTTTTGAATTTCGCGGCACTGGTTTTTCAGTGGGGGGGGGGGGGGGGGTGTGCCGCTAGCGCCACGCTGATCCTAGACAGGTTAAGAAGCCCTCCTGTTCTCCACTCATTACCTGTACTAACTGCACCTGTTTGAACTCGTTACCTGTATAAAAGACACCTGTCCACACACTCAATAAAACAGACTCCAACCTCTCCACAATGGCCAAGACCAGAGAGCTGTGTAAGGACATCAGGGGTAAAATTGTAGACGTGCACAAGGCTGGGATGGGCTACAGGACAATAGGCAAGCAGCTTGGTGAGAAGGCAGCAACAACAGTGTATCAAATACTTGTTCTCCCCACTGTATGTAAGAATGCTGTTCATTGACTACAGTTTAGCATTCAACACATCACCAATTGGGTCCTGGACTTCCTGACGGGCCGCCCCCAGGTGGTGAAGGTAGGAAACAAAATCTCCACCTCGCTGACCCTCAACACTCGGTCCCCACAAGGGTGCGTGCTAAGCCACCTCCTGTACTCCCTGTTCACCCACGACTGCGTGGCCATGCACGCCTCCAACTCAATCGTGAAGTTTGCAGACGACACAACAGTAGAGAGCTTGATTACCAACAATGACGAGACAGCCTACAGGGAGAAGGTGAGGGCACTCCGAGTGTGGTGTCAGGAAAACAACCTCTCACTCAACTTCAACGAAACAAAGGAGATGATCGTGGATTTCAGGAAACAGCAGAGGGAGAACCCCCCCCCCCCCCCCCCTATCCTCATTGAAGGGACAGCAGTGGAGATCGTGGAAAGTTCCTCTGCGTACACATCAACGACAAACTGAAATGGTCCACCCATACAGACAGTGTGGTGATTTAGGCGCACCAGCGCCTCTTCAACCTCAGGAGGCTGAAGAAACTTGGCTTGTCACCCAAAACCCTGACTAACTTTTACAGATGCACAACCGAGAGCATCCTGTCAGCCTGTATCACATGGTATGGCAACTGTTCCGCCCTCAACTGCAAGGCTCTCCAGAGGGTGATGTGGTCTGCACAATGCATCCCCAGGGGCAAACTACCTCCCCTCCATGACACCTATAGCACCCGATGTCACAGGAAGGCAAAAAAGATAATCAAAGACAACAATCACCTGAGCCACAATCTGTTCACATCGCTACCATCCAGAAGTTGAGGTCAGTACAGGTGCATCAATGCTGGGACCGAGAAACTGAAGAACAGCTTCTATCTCCAGGCCATCAGACTGCTTAACAGCAATCATTAACTCAGAGAGGCTGCTGCCTACATAGAAACCCAATCACTGGCCACTTTTTAACAAATGGATCACTAGTCATTTTAAACAATGCTACTTTAATAATGATTTCATATCTTACATTACTCATATCATATGTACAGTATATACTGTATTTTATACCATCTATTGCACCTTGCCTATTCCGCATGGCCATTGCTCATCCATATATTTATATGTGCATATTCTCAATCAACCCTTTTAGATTTGAGTGTATTAGGTAGTTGTTGGGGAATTGTTAGATTACTTGTTAGATATTACTACACTGTCGGAACCATAAGCACAAGCATTTCGCTACACTTGCATTAACATCTGCTAACCATATGTATGTCACAAATAAAATGTGATTTGATGTGAAATAACACATATGGAATCATGTAGTAACCAAAAAAGTGTTAAACAAATCAAAATATTTTTATATTTTTGATTCTTCAAAGTAGCCACCCTTTGCCTTGATGACAGCTTTGCACACTCTTGGCATTCTCTCAACCAGCTTCAACTGGAATGCTTTTCCAACAGTCTTGAAGGAGTCCCCATATTCTGAGCACTTGTTGGCTGCTTTTCCTTCACTCTGCTGTCCAACTCATCCCAAACCATCGTGATTGTGGAGGCTAGGTCATCTGATTATAATAATCTGATGCAGCTCTCCATCACTCTCCTTGGTCAAATAGCCCTTACACAGACTGGAGGTGTGTTTTGGGTCATTGCCCTGTTGAAAAACAAATGATTGCCCCACTAAGCGCAAACCAGATGGGATGGCGTATCACTGCAGAATGCTGTGGTAGCCATGCTGATTAAGTGTGACTTCAATTCTAAATAAATCACTAAAAGTGTCACCAGCATAGTACCCCCACACCATCACACCTCCTCCTCCATGCTTCACAGTGGGAACCACACATGCAGAGATAATCTGTTCACCTACTCTGCATCTCACAAAGACACAGTAATTGGAACCAAAAATCTCAAATGTGGACTCATCAGACCAAAGGACAAATTTCCACCATTCTAATGTCCATTGCTTGTGTTTCTTGGCCCAAGCAAGTCTCTTCTTTTTATTGGTGACCTTTAGTAATGGTTTCTTTGCAGCAAATTGACCATGAAGGCCTGATTCGCGCAGTCTCCTCTGAA
This sequence comes from Salvelinus fontinalis, assembly GCF_029448725.1. Classification (NCBI taxonomy): domain Eukaryota; kingdom Metazoa; phylum Chordata; class Actinopteri; order Salmoniformes; family Salmonidae; genus Salvelinus; species Salvelinus fontinalis. The sequence continues at coordinate 20,563,078 of NC_074678.1, read as the reverse complement.
CAGTTGATGTTGAGCTGTGTCTGTTACTTGAACTCTGTGAAGCATTTATTTGGGCTGCAATTTCTGAGGCTGTTAACTCTAATGAACTTATCCTCTGCAGCAGATGTAACTCTGGGTCTACCTTTCCTGTGGCAGTCCTCATGAGATCCAGTTTCATCATAGAGCTTGATAGTTTGCACTTGTTCCTGAAATTGTTCTTGAAATTTTCCGAATTGACTAAACTTCATGTTTTAAAAGTAATGATGGACTGACATTTCCGTTTGCTTATTTGAGCTGTTCTTACCATAATATGGACTTTGTCTTTTACCAAATAGGGCTATCTTCTGTCTACCGCCCCTACCTTGTCACCTCACAACTGATTGGCTCAAACACATTAACCTGTCTAGGATCAGTGTGGCGCTAGCGGCACACCCCCCCCCCCCCCCACTGAAAAACCAGTGCCGCGAAATTCAAAAAAAATATTTTTTTAAAATATTTAACTTTCACACATTAAAGTCCAATACAGCTAATGAAAGACACAGATCTTGTGAATCCAGTCAACATTTCCGATTTTTAAAATGTTTTACAGGGAAGACACAATATGTAAAGATGTACATCTATTACCTAAAAACACATTAGCATAATCCACCATCTTTTATTTGTCCACCAACACCAGTAGCCATCACCAATTCGGCTAAACTAAGATATTTATAGCCCCTAACCAACAAAAAAACTCATTAGATGACAGTCTGATAACATATTTATGGTATGGGATAGGTTTTGTTAGAAAAAAGTGCATATTTCAGGTAGATGGCATAGTTTACAATTGCACCCACCGTCACAAATGGACTAGAATAATTACAATGAGCAACGTGTTTACCTAACTACTAATCATCAAACATTTCGTAAAAATACACAGCATACACGAATCGAAAGACACAGATCCTGTGAATACAGACAATATTTCAGATTTTCTAAGTGTCTTACAGCGAAAACACAATAAATCGTTATATTAGCTTAGCACATAGCAATTAGCAGCCCAGCATTGATTCTAGCCAAAGTGAGCGATAAAAGTCAACATCGCCAAAAGATATTAATTTTTTCACTAACCTTCTCAGAATTCTTCCGATGACACTCCTGTAACATCACATTACAACATGCATATACAGTTTGATCGAAAATGTTTATATTTAGCCACCAAAATCATGGTTAGACAATGTGAAATGTAGACAAGCTGGTAAAGAAAAAGTCCTTGCGCCACTTAGACAGTGATCTACTCTTATACATAAATACTCATAAACGTGACTAAAAAATATAGGGTGGACAGGGATTGATAGACAATTTAATTCTTAATACAATTGCGTTATTACATTTTTTAATTTATCCTTACTTTTCAATACAGTTTGCGCCAAGCGAAGCTACGTCAAAAAACATGGCGTCCTAAGCCACTAAAATGTTTCGACAGAAACACGATTTATCATAATAAAAATGTCCTACCTTGAGCTGTTCTTCCATCAGTATCTTGGGCAAAGGATCCTTTCTTGGGAGAAATCGTCTTTTGGTGGAAAGCTGTCCTCTTGCCATGTGGAAATGTCAACTGCGTTCGGGATGAACTGAAAAGCGTGCCCAACTTTTCACATCGTTGCAAAAATAAATGTCCCAAAATCGCACTAAACGGATATAAATTGCTATAAAACGCTTTAAATTAACTACCTTATGATGTTTTTAACTCCTATAACGAGTGAAAAGATGACCGGAGAAATATAACAGGCTAAACTAACGCTTGGAACAGGTGCGCGCCGGTGTCCTCTAGGCTCATGACGCAGCTCCCAAAGAATGACTAGCTTCAGGGTTTTTTCATTTGTAGGGCCTGTGAACGCGCAATCGACCCCGTTGGAATCGTCATCACGTAAAGGCATCCAGGGGAAGACGTAAGAAGTGTCCGTATAGTCATAGCAACGACAGTGCCCTTTTAAATGACTTCAGAAGAGTGGCCAACATTTCTCAAATCTGACTCCATGTCAGGGAAATTGCTGTAGAATGGGCTCTGTTCCACTTAGAGACAAAATTTCAACTCCTATAGAAACTATAGACTGTTTTCTATCCAATAATAATAATAATATGCATATTGTACGATCAAGGATTTTGTGGGAAGCCGTTTAAAAAATTAGCCAAATTAGCATAAGTAGTCTAAACAGCGCCCCCATCCCCAACAGGTTTTAAGGAATACATTCCAAGAAACCACCTCATGAAGCTGATTGAGAGAATGAGTGTGCAAAGCTGTCATCAAGGCAAAGTGTGGCTACTTTGAAGAATCTCACATATAAGACACATTTTGATTTGTTTAACAGTTTTTGGTTACTACATGATTTATTATTCTATTATTCTACAATGTAGAAAATAGTCAAATAAAGAACAACTCTTGAATGAGTAGGTGCGTCCAAACCTTTCACTGGTACTGTATGTAATTTCCATTGGGAAAACATATCCAGCACACTGGTATTCTTATACTGAACAAAAACATAAACTCAACATGCAACAATTTCAAAGATTTTACTGAGTTACAGTTCACATAAGGAAATCAGTGAATTGAAATACATTCATTAAACCCTAAGCTATGGATTTCACATGACTGTGAATACAGATATGATTCGGTTGGTCACAGATACCGTAAAGGTACGTGTGTGGATCAGTTCGATTCAAGGCTGTATCACAACTGGCCTTCGATTGGGAGTCCCATAGGGCGGCACGCAATTGGCCCAGTGTCGTCCAGGTTAGGGTTTGGCCAGGATAGGCCGTCATTGTATATAAGAATTTGTTCTTAACTGACTTGCCTAGTTAAATAAAGGTTAGATAAAAATCCCTTTCTCCGTGCATTCAAATTGCCATCGATAAAACGCAATTGTGCTCGTTGTCCCTAGTTTACGCCAGCCCATACCATAACCCCACCGCACTCTGTTCACAATGTTGACATCAGCAAACCGCTCACCCACACGACGCCAATCATGTGGTCTGCGGTTGTGAGGCCGGTTGGACGTACTGCCAAATTCTCTAAAACAACATTAGAGGTGGCATATCGTAGAGAACTGAACATTAAATTCTCTGGCAACAGCATGCCAATTGCACACTCCCTCAACACTCGAGACATCTGTGGCATAGTGTTGTGTAACAAAACTGCACATTTTAGAGTGTACTTTTATTGTCCACAGCACATGGTGCACCTGTGTAATGATCATGCTGTTTAATCAGCTTTTTGATATGTCACACTTGTCAGGTGGATGGATGATCTTAGTAATGGACATATTCTCTCTAACAGGGATGTAAACATATTTGTGCTCAGAATTTGAGAATAATACGCTTTATGTGCTTATGGAACATTTCTGGGATCTTTTATTTCAGCTCATGAAACATGGGACCAACACTTTACATGTGTCACGTATACCCCCTCTCCGGCCTCTAGGTCATCAGGCTGCTGATTATCCCGCACACCTGTCACCATCGTCAAGCGCACCAGCGCCTCATGACGTTCACCTGGACTCCATCACCTCCTTGATTATCTTCCCTATATCTGTCACTCCCCTTGGGTCTTTCCTCAGGTGTTATTGACTCTGTTTCATGTCGGTGTGTTGTTTTGTTTGTTTATTTATTCAAACAATCACTCACTCACTCACTCCCTCCCTGTACTTGCGTCCCAACTCTCAGCGCACATTGTTACATGTTGCATTTATATTTTTGTTCACTGTATATGCTCCACTAGGTTTTCAATGGTCCTTTGAAAACATATCAGTGTGCTGGAGATTATTTTTCCAATACTGAGTATTTCTCTCTATGCAGCCGGAACATCACTTGGTGTGCAAACAACTCTCTTTCTGAATGAAGAGTGAACAACAGCTTTTATAGTGTGGTCCCTCTGACATAACGTGTGCCACGGTAACAATTATCTCATGCTCATCCATTGGGGAGTGCGTCCTTGGTTAGCCTAACCCATTTAACGGCTGAAGAGCACTCATATGCCAGGCTGAAGTGGATCATTGCCTCATTGCTGCAAAAGCCATACCAGAGGGGTGCATATCATACTGATACAATCACCCTAGAGCCAGAAGTGGCAGTCAAATGTTGAAGGTATGACTACCATTCTAATAAATGTGCACTTCAATACAAAAAGTGAAACTCTGCAAGTACTGTAAGCAGGAGTGGGCAAGAGCTTTGTTTGAATAACTACCATTCTAACAAGGGAAGTATGTAGTGGAGATACAGTATGTAAGTGGATGCTGGAAACTTCCAGAGCACCCAGGTCTGCTGAACTCAGCTGCAACTTCCTGTGTAGAGAGGCTGGATACCCAAAGGACACAGCATGCTTCTCGGCTCATGTATTGATATGTTGGCGTAGCAAGAAAGCATGTGCAGTGATGTTGGTTCCTGAGACCTGAAGTACTGTGACCTTGGACCCATACGCCTTGGCTGTTATGGGTCAATGATTTTGACGGTTCTCCATCATGAGTACCTTGTAGTTACTGTCATTATATAGATTTAGGAAACTGAGTTTTCAAACATGTTTAAGATTACATTGACACAAGTCAACCCACTATGGTATCTCGCATCTGTAGAGTAGGTCTACAAATTATTTTATTCCAAAAATACAATGCTGAATTCTCCAGTCTTATCGCATACATCCATTCAGCACATGTCCTATCCACCAAAGTAAAGTAAACAAACACACTTCAATAAATCACATTTATGCAGGAGACTCTCAACTAATATTTACAATAATCGTACTTGTCACATTTTAATATCTCATCCATAATCTACCCTGACCTGAATGTCCTAGCCTGAAAATCTGTTTCAATTATGATGTTGTGTCACCGTGAAACAGGCAGGAATCAGTATTCCTGAGGAATGCAGTGTTATTTTTCCGCAGCCGGCATTTGAGAATAAAATCAAGAAGTTGAAAAGGCAAAGTACAGTTTGTGCATCTATACAAATCCAAATTTTACTGGTCGAATACACATATTTAGCAGATGTTATTGCAGGTGTAGCGAAATGCTTGGCATGAAACATTTAACCTGCCATCGCCACCTTCTCCAGCTGGCAGAGTACAACAGGTTGGATACATGTAGTGTCGCAAAGATATGCAAATAAATACGCATGCACACACACACACACACCTTTAATAGAAGAGATTAAATAGTTGTTAGTGATCTCTATTAACAGATCCTTCTTGCATCATGACTATCTAAGCAGTTCATCAGCCCTTGTGTAGAAAAAAGAGAAACACTCAACAGCTAAGGGAGGAAATATACAGACACAGAGAAAAAAGTGCACTAAAAAGTGCGATGTAACTTTTTCTTAGTCTTCTAAAAGGGCATACCGTCGAATAGTTAGTGAAAGCCCCATCAGGGAGTGTGTTCTCTCAGAATTCTGTGTAAGCCTTCAGAAGGACTGGGTGAAGTGAGGCTGATCACACTTACATATGCTTGTGTGAACACAGGAACTCACACACCTACACGTAAGTACCTCCCCCCACCCCACCCACTTACCCAGCTCATACTTGAATCATCTCATTTTCAGACACATGAAAGTTGGTTGTGGGGCTAATTTGATTCCAATGCCTGGGCAGGGTTCTCTTTCTCCTTATTCAGGTCATAACAGTGAGTGGCGTTAGCATGAGAATCAACGATTTTACTCTAGTTTGAATGTCCTCAATTTCCCTGGAAATTAAGTCTATGGTGAGCTTGTTATCCAGGAAGTACATACAAGACTTGCCAGTCAGTGCTGGATCCTTTTAAAAATGGAACAGTTGGCAAAAACATGGATGTCACCAAAGAATTAACCTGTTGGGGATGGGGGCGCTGTTTAGACTATTTATGCTAATGTGGCTAATTTTTTAAACGGCTTCCCACAAAATCCTTGATCGTACAATATGCATATTATTATTATTATTGGATAGAAAACAGTCTATAGTTTCTATAGGAGTTGAAATTTTGTCTCTAAGTGGAACAGAGCCCATTCTACAGCAATTTCCCTGACATGGAGTCAGATTTGAGAAACGTTGGCCACTTTTCTGAAGTCATTTAAACGGGCACTGTCGTTGCTATGACTATACGAACACTTCTTACGTCTTCCCCTGGATGCCTTTACGTGATGACGATTCCAACGGGCTCGATTGCTCGTTCACAGGCCCTACAAATGAAAAAAACCTTTAGCTAGCAAGTCTTTTCTTGCTGCGTAACGCGCGTGGAAGACACCGACCCTCTCCTGTTCCAAGCGTTAGTTTAGCCTGTTATATTTCTCCGGTCATCTTTTCACTCGTTATAGGAGTTACAAACATCACAAAGTAGTTAATTTAAAGCGTTTTATAGCAATTTATATCCGTTTAGTGCGATTTTGGGACATTTATTTTTGCAACGATGTGAAAAGTTGGGCACGCTTTTCAGTTCATCCCGAACGTAGTTGACATTTCCACATGGCAAGAGGACAGCTTTCCACCAAAAGACGATTTCTCCCAAGAAAGGATCCTTTGCCCAAGATACTGATGGAAGAACAGCTCAAGGTAGGACATTTTTATTATGATAAATCGTGTTTCTGTCGAAACATTTTAGTGGCTTAGGACGCCATGTTTTTTGACGTAGCTTCGCTTGGCGCAAACTGTATTGAAAAGTAAGGATAAATTAAAAAATGTAATAACGCAATTGTATTAAGAATTAAATTGTCTATCAATCCCTGTCCACCCTATATTTTTTAGTCACGTTTATGAGTATTTATGTATAAGAGTAGATCACTGTCTAAGTGGCGCAAGGACGTTTTCTTTACCAGCTTGTCTACATTTCACATTGTCTAACCATGATTTTGGTGGCTAAATATAAACATTTTCGATCAAACTGTATATGCATGTTGTAATGTGATGTTACAGGAGTGTCATCGGAAGAATTCTGAGAAGGTTAGTGAAAAAATTAATATCTTTTGGCGATGTTGACTTTTATCGCTCACTTTGGCTAGAATCAATGCTGGGCTGCTAATTGCTATGTGCTAAGCTAATATAACGATTTATTGTGTTTTCGCTGTAAGACACTTAGAAAATCTGAAATATTGTCTGTATTCACAGGATCTGTGTCTTTCGATTCGTGTATGCTGTGTATTTTTACGAAATGTTTGATGATTAGTAGTTAGGTAAACACGTTGCTCATTGTAATTATTCTAGTCCATTTGTGATGGTGGGTGCAATTGTAAACTATGCCATATACCTGAAATATGCACTTTTTTCTAACAAAACCTATCCCATACCATAAATATGTTATCAGACTGTCATCTAATGAGTTTTTTTGTTGGTTAGGGGCTATAAATATCTTAGTTTAGCCGAATTGGTGATGGCTACTGGTGTTGGTGGACAAATAAAAGATGGTGGATTATGCTAATGTGTTTTTAGGTAATAGATGTACATCTTTACATATTGTGTCTTCCCTGTAAAACATTTTAAAAATCGGAAATGTTGACTGGATTCATAAGATCTGTGTCTTTCATTAGCTGTATTGGACTTTAATGTGTGAAAGTTAAATATTTAAAAAAAATATTTTTTTTGAATTTCGCGGCACTGGTTTTTCAGTGGGGGGGGGGGGGGAGTGCCGCTAGCGCCACGCTGATCCTAGACAGGTTAACAAACACATGTTAGACATGTTATGTTAGACATGTTATGTTAGACATGTTATGTTAGACATGTTATGTTAGACATGTTATGTTAGACATGTTATGTTAGACATGTTATGTTAGACATGTTATGTTAGACATGTTATGTTAGACATGTTATGTTAGACATGTTATGTTAGACATGTTATGTTAGACATGTTATGTTAGACATGTTATGTTAGACATGTTATGTTAGACATGTTATGTTAGACATGTTATGTTAGACATGTTATGTTAGACATGTTATGTTAGACATGTTATGTTAGACATGTTATGTTAGACATGTTATGTTAGACATGTTATGAGAGGATCGAACACCATACAAAACAGATGTAGGATCTTCATTTGACCTATATTGTTACAGCTAAATAATCCTGCAGCAAAAGGATTTGAACTTGTAGTCCATAATATTGCTTGATCGGTGGTTAGGCTATTAGCTGGCCAAAAGTAGGTTATATAACTGTGTGTTAGTGTGGGTTTTCAGTGAATTTACATAAATTACGAAGCTCATCGGCATTTCCTGCGGTTCAGGAAAATTCTCAGCAACAAAACAGTGATCAAATTAAGATCCAACATCTGTACACTTAGCTACATATTGAGTAACTTCATTATTAGTATATCAACAGCAACACAGCAAATTTAGAAATGCCTTTTAGAGTAAATATTAACATGAACGTATTTTCCGACCATAGATTTGTTTCCATCAAATGTTCTTGTCGCGGATAAAAGGCTGTGCGTTATGATGTAGTGCACAGAAAAATATATTTTCTTGTTAAATTACCATTTATTGGGTAAAAAAATCTAATGTTCAACTCTACTGATGGTTTTGTCACAACAACAAAAAAGATTTATATAGCGAATGTGCCCATTTTGGTATTGGCACATGTGCTTTAGCCAATAGCTCGCAGATACAATGCGGGTATGGCCTACATGATGAGATTATTATGGACAAAATAGCAAAATAATTTTTATTTGTCAAACGTAGGCCAAGCATCATATCACCAGAATGAGAACCTTGATATTTATTGGAAAGGAGCATCAAGCTCATCACCTTTCACTTTCACCACCCTGTGAAGTTCATCATAATTTATTTCATCTGTAGCCTAATAAATTGTATGACTTCCTGAGTCGTAGTGGGAGGACCACACAACATTGCGTGACTCCAAGTTTACTTTGACATTATGGCTATTATATCAACATTTGCCATTTCTCGCATATTTTATTTTACCGACACAAAAAGATCCCACCTTGTCAAGTGTTCTTTTATTTTTTTGACATTTGGAAAGTTTACAGACAAATTAGCTATTTCCATCAGGCCTGTCATGACAGTTTTTATCCAACATGTTCTTTACTCGCTTAAAAAGAACAGGTGGAAATCTGGTTTGTGGTATTGTGAAAAAACGTAATTACTTTGTCAATATAATTATCAAAATGACTCCCGCTTTTATTATTTCTCTTGTATACTTTTTTCAAAGTAACCATTTCCGATACGTTTAACATTGGGAACTTGGGAAGGCTGTAGATGGGAGTGGAATGATGATTATAGAAATGCTAATTGGGTAAAAGGAATGGTTTTAGTGAATAGCGTCAACTGAACTCCATTCAGCGTGATTGGGGTACATACCTGCAGTAATTGTATTGACTTCCATTACTCTGGAACACTGTACCTCGATCTCACCTGCGGTGACTTATACTAATACAGTAGAGTATGAGTTGCATCTAATTAACAGCACTTAAAGACCAGAGCATATACAGAGAACTGCTCTGCGCCCATAGACCTTGCATGGTTGCTAAATGGCAGGTAATAATAATGAATTATTATTTTGGTGAGTGCTTACATTTGTCCTATTTCACACATGTACAAATGTGTTTTATAAGAATGTGTGAATTGTAAATGTGTTATTTTGCATTGCAACTCCCCCTGAAACACATTCGGAGAGTGTGGTCACGGTCAGCCATTATAAAGGGTGACCCTTAAGTAATTAGGGTTAAGTGCCTTGCTCAAGGGGACATCGGCAGGTGCGTTTGTGTGTGCGCTCACACGTTTTCGTGATTGTGAATTTGTCCAATTCTTGTTGGTCTGACATGAGATTGAAACATCCTAGGTGACATCAGTTGCCGTCACAACAGATACATTTAGCTTGAAAATATTATGACCACATATTCAGGCAAACATATTTGAGCTCTTTACATGTGGATGTTTTTATTGAAGCTTAAAGAAATCAAATATACAACCCATTACCAAATTCCCCTATTTACTCAATTAGCCTAATTGGCTAAATGTGTTTTCCCAAATAAAGTGTTTTTCCTGGGATCAACATTGACACAATCACACGTCATTAAATGCATTAAAAGCTTTTTGTTTGGGAGCTTTTTAAACTCCCTTTAACAAGAATCATTGGAAACAAGTACATACAGTAAACGCACATCAATGCGAGCTCTCCACTCAGAAAGAAAGGTTACGTTAGCGAGGTAGCACATGGTATAAAGAAGATGTAAATGTTTGTACATACAGTAAACACACATCAATGCGAGCTCTACACTCAGAAAGACAGGTTACGTTAGCGAGGTAGCACATGGTATAAAGAAGATGTAAATGTTTGCCACTTAAAAGGAACAAATGGCTTTGTCACTATGGTGGTATCTTAAAAAGGCACACTTTTTCCTTTTGGCTCTTTAAAGGTACGAACTGCAAGGGTAAAATGTGTACCTATAACTAATGGTACAATGAAAGTACCTTACAGGGTACAACAACTGTCAATGACAAGTGTTTGTACCCCTTAAAGAAGAATTCATTACGTTAATTCATACATTTCTTCTGAGAATGTACAGCCTCTCACCTCTAAGTGGTTAATTAAACAATACAACAACACAGTCAACCCCATCAACTTTCCATCTTACAATGCACACCAATTTAGATGACCGAGATTTGCCTGTATATCTACCAGCAAGGATTGTCAGGTTTATTTTGCCAAGAAAGCAGACAGAACCCAGGTCTTGCCAATGCAATTATACATTTAATTAATCATCGCTGCTGTTGTATCACAAGGATATCTCGCCATTAAATGTGGACTCTGTAATGTAAGACCGGTCTTAATGAATTCTCTATTTGTGGTGTCTGCCAATTTTGGGATGTGACACCCAAACGGCTAATAAGCATTCTAATGCAGTATTTAAGTTGCTTGGCTGGAGTGTCTGGGGAAGAAGCAGTGCAGGGATTCTATTAGCGCTATCTAATTAACCTGTGGTATACTTGAAGACCTCACTGCAGACTTCACAGAGACATACTGGCATAATCCATTCTCTGGGTAATTGTACACAGTGTCTGTGTACTTTTATGATTGATGACTGGCTATGGGGCATTAATTCAAGGCATCATGTACTCTGTTAGTTGATAGCCCCTAGGGGAGACATACACGACAATTGATGCATGTTTTTCGTATACCAAGATGCACTCAAAACCTCAAAAATCAGTATTTTATGCAAGGATGCAGTTGCACCGGAATAACAATCACATCTATCAACTACAGAGAGTTGTAGCCTACTCTGAGTATCTGTCTTCAAATACAACGCTGAGAGGTGGTGTGTCACTGGAGGCTAAGCCAACCAGGTCCTTCCCTCTCCTTACGGAAGTGTGATTCCTGATTAATGTATGTATCATGGCTCTTCCATCCCTGTGTTGTTGATGCTCCATGCACTGCGGAACCTTCTGAATGCAAGGATTATGGCAGATTAAAAGCATGATCGAGCTGCGCTCTGGGCCGTGGATAGGAAACTGCCAGGGCCACGGAGCCAGGCTATGGATTCAATTGTAAGTCCATTGTGGGAAGCTGTGAAAGCAACATGCTTCGAACATGAACTTTTATCTGCTGACGCTTTACACCCTCCCAGCACTGTCTCACTCGGTGTACTACTCCCTCTTCCTAAAATGTGTAAATATTTCCTCTCTCACTGTCCTTTCCACTTACTATTTCTCTCTCTCTCTTTCGCTCTCTTTCGCTCTCTCTGTCTCTCCCCATAGTTTTAGAGTGCCCTGTTGACTACTCTAAAATGAACTCTTCGACCTAGCCATCCCCATGTTTACCAGAGAGGTGTAGCCCCCATCCAAGCACACACACGTGAAACACTTTCCATAGGCCGAAGAATCCTTTTGCAACCCTTTTTTTCCAAGAGTGTAGTACAAATGCTCATTTGGGCCATACTCTGTTGGAACAACGTGTCTGAAGAATGGTATTACACCTTTTTCTCTCATTTTCATTGTCTAACGTCATCATTACTTAACATCAATATCTTATTTCAAGCAGGTGGCGGCAGGTAGCCTAGTGGTTAAGAGCTTTGGGCCAGTAACCAAAAAGACACTGGTTCGATTCCCTGAGCCAACTAGGTGAAACATCTGTCGATGTGCCCTTGAACAAGGCACTTAAGCGTAATTGCTCCTGTAAGTCATTATGGATAAGAGCATCTGCTAAAATGTAAATGTTGAATAAATCCTGTTGGGGATGGGGGCGCTGTTTAGACTATTTATGCTAATTTGGCTAATTTTTTAAACGGCTTCCCACAAAATCCTTGATCGTACAATATGCATATTATTATTATTATTATTGGATAGAAAACAGTCTATAGTTTCTATAGGAGTTGAAATTTTGTCTCTAAGTGGAACAGAGCCCATTCTACAGCAATTTCCCTGACATGGAGTCAGATTTGAGAAATGTTGGCCACTCTTCTGAAGTCATTTAAAAGGGCACTGTCGTTGCTATGACTATACGGACACTTCTTACGTCTTCCCCTGGATGCCTTTACGTGATGACGATTCCAACGGGGTCGATTGCGCGTTCACAGGCCCTACAAATGAAAAAACCCTGAAGCTAGTCATTCTTTGGGAGCTGCGTCATGAGCCTAGAGGACACCGGCGCGCACCTGTTCCAAGCGTTAGTTTAGCCTGTTATATTTCTCCGGTCATCTTTTCACTCGTTATAGGAGTTAAAAACATCATAAGGTAGTTAATTTAAAGCGTTTTATAGCAATTTATATCCGTTTAGTGCGATTTTGGGACATTTATTTTTGCAACGATGTGAAAAGTTGGGCACGCTTTTCAGTTCATCCCGAACGCAGTTGACATTTCCACATGGCAAGAGGACAGCTTTCCACCAAAAGACGATTTCTCCCAAGAAAGGATCCTTTGCCCAAGATACTGATGGAAGAACAGCTCAAGGTAGGACATTTTTATTATGATAAATCGTGTTTCTGTCGAAACATTTTAGTGGCTTAGGACGCCATGTTTTTTGACGTAGCTTCGCTTGGCGCAAACTGTATTGAAAAGTAAGGATAAATTAAAAAATGTAATAACGCAATTGTATTAAGAATTAAATTGTCTATCAATCCCTGTCCACCCTATATTTTTTAGTCACGTTTATGAGTATTTATGTATAAGAGTAGATCACTGTCTAAGTGGCGCAAGGACTTTTTCTTTACCAGCTTGTCTACATTTCACATTGTCCAACCATGATTTTGGTGGCTAAATATAAACATTTTCGATCAAACTGTATATGCATGTTGTAATGTGATGTTACAGGAGTGTCATCGGAAGAATTCTGAGAAGGTTAGTGAAAAAATTAATATCTTTTGGCGATGTTGACTTTTATCGCTCACTTTGGCTAGAATCAATGCTGGGCTGCTAATTGCTATGTGCTAAGCTAATATAACGATTTATTGTGTTTTCGCTGTAAGACACTTAGAAAATCTGAAATATTGTCTGTATTCACAGGATCTGTGTCTTTCGATTCGTGTATGCTGTGTATTTTTACGAAATGTTTGATGATTAGTAGTTAGGTAAACACGTTGCTCATTGTAATTATTCTAGTCCATTTGTGATGGTGGGTGCAATTGTAAACTATGCCATCTACCTGAAATATGCACTTTTTTCTAACAAAACCTATCCCATACCATAAATATGTTATCAGACTGTCATCTAATGAGTTTTTTTGTTGGTTAGGGGCTATAAATATCTTAGTTTAGCCGAATTGGTGATGGCTACTGGTGTTGGTGGACAAATAAAAGATGGTGGATTATGCTAATGTGTTTTTAGGTAATAGATGTACATCTTTACATATTGTGTCTTCCCTGTAAAACATTTTAAAAATCGGAAATGTTGACTGGATTCACAAGATCTGTGTCTTTCATTAGCTGTATTGGACTTTAATGTGTGAAAGTTAAATATTTTAAAAAAATATTTTTTTTGAATTTCGCGGCACTGGTTTTTCAGTGGGGGGGGGGGGGTGTGCCGCTAGCGCCACGCTGATCCTAGACAGGATAAAAGGAAACCAAATTAATTAAAACAGAGCCAAAGAAAAAAGGTACCGAGCAGTTAAAACTTCCGCACAAGATGAGTCCAGAAGAAACTTCCGCTTTCTCTGAAAAAAAACAATCTGCATCGACTACATCCATGGAACTGAAGGTCTTATTAAAGCAGACAAGTTCATTTGTTTAAGTCATTTAGTTCACACTCATGCACACACACACACACACACAGGTCTTTAATGGGTAATGATTTATCACAGGGCAGGATTTGGCATTCAGGAATCCTCAGAACCTGCTCGCGCTTCTCTGTACGCAGGTGTCACATTACTCAGGAAATTAATGTAAGAGGAAGTCACTGTTTTGGGCTCAGGAATTAATCACAGATGAGGCCAAAGGAGGAGAGATGGAATAGATGGAAGCACTTCTCTCCCACTCTTTCCTTCTCCCACCCCCTCCCCTTTCCTCTTCTCTCTCTCTCTTTCTCTCCATGCAATGTGCTCATTCTGTACATCAGAGGGCAGAAAAGGGGGTCTGAAAGCTTGAGAATTCACAGCGAGGACAGAACGACATGACAGGTGAGTTGGGATGAGGACTATTGGGACCTCATCCCGCAGAGAGAAGAGATACTAATGGGGGGGGGTCAGGTCTATGTCTGTTGGAGAGTCTTCATCACCAACTACAGAGTCTTAACAGCTTCTCTCTACAACCCCTTTGAAATTCTACATTTCAAACAAAAAGCTGAAAGTTGTCAACGTCTTTCTCGGGAATGACTCTTTGATTACCATTACAAAAGAGAGGGAAAGAAATAGAGGAAGGCAGAATGAGCAAGAGAAAGGGAGAGAAAGAGAGAGAGAGAGAGAAAGAAAGACATTGAAGGAGCTTATCCCATCTCAGGACTTCGTATGCCATTGTGCTGTAAGCGGATGGCTGCTGTAGCCTTTGTTATGCTTTTGTTTGAAGCAGTGCAGCACCTTGCAACGTTCCCTCTCGTCTAGTAAAGTCAAACCTGGACTCAATCCCACCTCCTGTAATGATTTTGTCTTTCTATGCACCATCTGTAAGATGTTCTGGATGAGAGACCAGTGCTAAATGACTATATGTAAACATTTTCTTCCACAGAAAACAACAGAGATTTGTGTGTGAAGTGTAAAGTTAAGATAGTGGTTTTTGTGTTGTGAATTATAGTTACACACTATGGAGCCATTTGACCTCCCAGCAACTCCACTGGAGGCATGTTGAAATAAGTTATTTGATTAATCTATTTAGACAACTGTGCAATTTGTCTTTTATGCCTGTGATATGTGGTTGCACCACCTAGCTATCTTAAGTTGAGTGCACAAACTATAAGTTGCTCTGGATAAGAGCGTCAGCTAAATTACTCAAATGTAAATATCTGAACTTATATAAGTTTGTTCATGTAAAATCATTGTGGGTGAAATGCACAGTCACGAATCTGACACAGCCAATGGGAAATTCATGCTGCAGAGTGATATTCTCGCAAGCCAAAGACAGACGACATCTTGCAAAAAATGTCTTCTCCCTCCACTAAAGGTGATGTTATATGAAAATGGGATTTGTGCGGCAGTGGAGATTGTAATGTGCAAATGGATTTCCCTGGCATGGGTGGTGAATTGCATACTTGGTTCTTGTCAGATGTATCTTCTGTGGGACCTAAACAAGGATTTGTAGTTTTATAATAACGTTTTATAATGACTGGATGAATCATTATAGAAAGGCATGGTTTTGTGGAACCCACAACATTTAAGAGAATGGGGATATGTCTCTATGGCTTAGGCTTACACATATCGACTCACCCTTCTATGACATTCATAGCACACAGGTTTTCATTCATCATCTCTCTATTCTCTCTCAAATCTCTCTCTATTATCTTTCTACACTCTCACTCCCTGTAAACTGTTTCTCTCTACTCCCACTCTCTATATGTCTCTTTCCCCCTTGCACACACACATATTTGCTCTCCCATTCAGCTGATATGTAGTGGTTTAATCAAAGGTCTTGTTTGCCCCCTACTGTGTATTGACCTGAGCTGCTGGGAGACTTCTCTCTGCTGTCTGAGTGTGTGTCATACAGCTCATCTCTGAATAACGCTGTGGAGGATGTTTTACCATTAGCATTTGAGCTGTACATTTATTACATGCTGGTATCATATATTTAATATGAAACAAATTGTACACCCAGGAATGATAATGGCCTAGATTCTTATAGAGGAATGTGGACCAGAGAAAGGCAACAGTGCCACCCTTAGGTTTCAGTGAGAACACCAATGAGCAGGAGAATATAAACCAAAACAGTAGCAGACATGGAATGAGAATGCGTGAGACAACTACTATTATTGGTATGTGACATTCAATAGCAATGAATTTCAAAACAAAAGAAAATGCATTTTGGAGTGTTCAGTGAGACAGAAATGATATAGCAACATCACAAACCCCACATCCATCTGATAAAGTGACAACGTTGTCCCAGTGGTCTGCTGATTTGTGCCTTCCTCTAGATTAGAGAAGAGGAAAGGCAGGAGCTGAAGAAGAGAGGGAGTCGACAGAGAGATGTGTTATGAAAAGCATAATGAGAAGCATGTAGCTCACCCTGTGTGTGTGTGTGTGTGCGTGTGCGTGCGTGCGTACGTGCGCGCGTGCGTGGTCAGGCAGAGCCAGGCCTCCCCCTAACAGACACACATACAGCGGCTGAGACGTTAACAGATTGTCGTCTGTGACCTTAGGGCACCTTGAAATGCTGAGAGTGATGACACGATGACATATGATGAGAGAGCTATGTGTGTGTATGTGTGTGCAAGCCACTCCGACTGATTGGATATCATGTGAGCTGAGAGAGGGTCACCCCCCCCCATCGACCCTGCACCGCAACCTGCCAGCAAGACACACTTTCTGCCAACAAATGGAAACCTACTTTATCTTATATGTCTGAGACATATTCCATACAGAACACTGTATTGTAAAATAATCACTTGATTTGCTTAAGGAATATGTAGTGTTGCATATAGTAGGCCTATTGTTTCTCTCTCTTACCAGTATTCACACCTCTTGTATAGCTAAATATTAGTGTTCAGGAATTGTTCACGGAGACAAGTAAAGGAATTAAATTCAAAGGAAGCATTATGAAGGCTGTTAAAATATCACTCTTAATACTTCAGATGACATATTTGGGGGTTACAGTATGTGTGAAGGACAAAGGGTTGAATCATGTGTGTCCCCCTACTTTAGATTAGGCTAACTAGCAGTGTGAATCAACAATTCATGCCAACCCACTGTATGCAGTGTGTAGTAGGTAGACACCCGTGGGTCAGAGGATATGTTTGAAATATGAGAGACTGTGAGTTCTATCCATTTCTAAATAAAGCTGAAATTCCACTGGGGTCCCAGGGCCACTCTATTAAAAAGAAAGATCCCAGTCTGCGGATGGGGGAGTGACTGACCTAGGTCCAATTTGTGAAAGGTTCTTATAAATGATACAAGCTCATCTCGGAGTCCCTCTGAGGAAATTCGATCCGAGACCAGAGAGAGAGATGTTTGCCTTTGACTGCCCTCCATACGGCAATCCTCACAGATTGTCCTCAAAATCAATACCAGGTATTCCCAGCCCGCCGCCTTCGACACGTGTCCCTCCCTGCTTGCTAGCACAGTGCTGCACAATGCAAACAAGACTTCAACTCAGGGACGAGCTGTTTAACGTAGGCCTTCTACCAGTCCTCCATCTTTCACATGTCCCGCTGTCTTGTGAATCCTTTCCCAGCAAGAGGTGTCATCTCCTGTCATCTCTTTGGTGAAGAGCGCAAGCCTGTTTGGAGGAGGCACTAGCTCCATCCTGGCAGCTCCCATCACGTTCAGCCCCAGTCTCAGCCGCAACCAGCGCAGCGGTCAGTCAGTCGGTAGGCATGTTAGTGAAATATTTACCATGGATGAGTCAGTCAGGATGATCATTCATGAAGAATACATGAGGTATAGTGCGGAGCCTAAACCCTTGTTATCCTCGGGACAGGTGCCAGAACAGGATTGTATATCATCTCAGAGACTCTCTTCTAACTCAGCGGTTCTTTGGCACAAAGTGCCTCGGTATTGGGAGAGTGAGGAGAGACATTGTTACCACTCACTGGCTCAATTTATTCATCATAATGAGGAAATGTGCAGGTGACACTTCTGAGTATCCCAGCGAAACGTGCCGCAGAGAGAGGAGTTGTGTGTATTTGTTTGGAATGATGGCTTTCTTTGAAGCGGTCATAATAATGGAGTGTGGAATAAAGAGGAGTTTAAACTCTTTTGAGATGCTTTCTCTGTGCTTGGTGGGAGCTACGCTGTGTGCACCAACCTACAATCAATTCCCATATAATTTACAGCGCTTAAACACTGCATGCTACTTTGCCTATGTAAGAGTATATTTTAGAGAGAGGAATCAACTTAGTGTTGCTACGTGTTATGATAATCACAAGTCTGAATCTGCTTATTTTGGTTTGGTGTGGGTAGGTTTTCCCCTAACAAAAATATACCATGGTAGTACAATGTAAAACCGACCATGGTACGTACTATCATGGTTGTTTGGTCACTACCATGGCATAAAAAATACCACTGTACTGGTGCAAATACCATGGTATTTTCCTGCCATGCTAGTGACCAAAAAAACATGATAGTACCTTGGTAGTTTTTTAATTGCACTGTCATGGCAGGAAAATACCATGGTACAGTATTTGCACCAGTAAAAAATGAACCACAGCAGTACAATGAAAAAAATACCATGGTTTTGCACTAGCAGCATGTATCTTTTGGGTTAAAGTGACCCAAAAAATAATAATTTATGCTACTCACATGCAAGATTGACTACTCGCTCTACACTTGCAAAGCATAGGCCTAGTACCCTCTTATATTACGTTAGCTCATAGTGAAAAACCACAACACATGGTCTAGTAGTGTAGTGTACCCTATTAACACCTTGGGACCTGGATAGGGAATGGTGAGAAAAAGGAAGTGTCTGAAACCTTACAAGTAGGCCATCATTGTAAATAAGAATTTGTTCTTAACTGACCTGCCTAGTTGAATAAATAAAAATAAAACCATGGTACATTTCCATGGTTCATTTCAGATCTATACCATGGTATAACTGATGCATCATGGTAGTACCGCCATACTTCAAGGCTAAACACATGGTACTTTTCTATGATTCAGACTATACCATGGTATAAGTGAAAGTACCATAGTTGTAACATGGTATGAATGAAAGTACCACAGTAGTACAATGGTACTGTAACGGCAGTCCTCCTCCTCTTCATCAGAAGAGGAGGAGTAGTGATCGAACCAAGGCGCAGCGTAGTGAAATGACATGATTTATTGAACACGACGGAAAAACAAACTAAACTTGCATAAACAAACAAAACAAATAAACGATGCAGACAGACCTGAACGACGAACTTACATATAATGTGAAGAACGCAATGAACAGGAACAGACTACATAAAACGAACAAACCGCAAACAGTCCCGTATGGTGCAAACATATACACAGACACAGGAGACAACCACCCACAACGAACACTGTGAAACCACCTACCTAAATATGACTCTTAATTAGAGGAACGCCAAACACCTGCCTCTAATTAAGAGCCATACCAGGCAACCCAATAAACCAACATAGAAACAGAAAACATAGAAATGCCCACCCAACTCACGTCCTGACCAACTAACACATAAAACTAACAGAAAACAGGTCAAGAACGTGACAGGTACATTTTAAGGGTCTGTACAGGGTCTGTACAGTTTTATGTGGAGATCACTAGTCTCTCTCTCTCTCTCTCTCTCTCTCTCTCTCTCTCTCTCTCTCTCTCTCTCTCTCTCTCTCTACCTCTCTACCTCTCTACCCCTCTACCTCTCTACCCCTCTACCTCTACCTCTACCTCTACCTCTACCTCTCAGCAGTCGGGACCTACCTCTACCTCGTTAACTATGACCCAGAACATCATAGTTTGTTTAATCTTTTATAAACCTCCTCGCATCTGAGGCCCCCTGCAGGCAGGCTTTTATTACACATCTGAAGACCCTGAAGGTTATCCTGCACAAACAATAAATTATATTATCTAGCAAAGTTTATTATTAACACTGCATGCGCTGGGCCGGGCAATGCAGGACTAGGCTGACCTTACCTGATGGTGAGTTCAAGGGCAGCCGAGGAGTATGACGGAGTCAACCTGCAGGCTCCAGAGATGGATGGACCAGGGAAGGAAAGAGATGGAAAGCAGCCGTGCTAAACATGTGTTTGTTTTGCACCTAAAAGCCTTGGCAAAGGCACTAAAAAAATGTAAGGCCAGATTCGAGCTGGGTCGAGGGACACCCGGGCCAGCTTCGCCCAGATTGCCAGCTCGATTAGAATCCGGGCTGGTGCTGGCGTTACAATGCAACCACCATGCAACCACCTAGCTAGCTCATCTCGGATTGTTGCTGTTAGCTAGCACATGGACAAGCAGTACTGCAGTAGTCAGACATGACACAAATTGCAACTATACCTGGATCCTTTATTCATTTTTGCACTATATAATAAACTTTTATGTGAACAGTCAGTCCTCGAATGGTAGCTACTTAACGTTTGCTAGCAAATCAGAGTCGAAACAAGGTAGCTAGCTAGCTAACATGAGTGAGCAGGAATTTTAGCTGGCCAGGTAGTATTGAATGCTAGCTAGCTAGCTACATCATATCAAACCTGTCATCTGGTTTGCTTGTCATCTGGTTTGCTCGTTTAGCTATCAAGCTAATGTCAGCAAGCTAAATACATGAGTCTGGCTGGCACTGGTAGGAGTATGAGGTAACGTTAGTTACAGCATGGTGAGGGTGAATTCAACTCTTCAGCATCTTGCTAGCTAGTCAGAAACATTAGCGAAGCCAGCTGCAGTCACATATTGGCTATCTAGCAGCATAAAATAATTTCTAATTTCTTGAGGCAGCAGTTGAAACGCAATGAAAACCAAGGCCAGCCCAACCTGGGTTGACTTCCAAGTGCCAATAGAAATTAGGCTTTATAGTGACATGAAAGAGAGAGAGAGAATGATGAGAGAGAAAGACCGAGGGTAGAAATATAGAAAAAAACTGAGAGAAAGATATTGAGTAAAAGTACTACAAACGAGTCTTTTGTTTGAAGCCTTTCCCTGTCAGCAGTAATTCGGAGTGAAGACAGAGCTAAGGACAGATTTTGTCTTTAATTACAGGCACTGTTTGAGGATACAAGGCTCGTTTCGCTAGCTGTTTTGTCACATGCCACCAAACTCTGTCCTTGGTCCTGGAACAGAGGAGGCTAGCGCTGAGAATAACAGCTTCAGTTTGCCTAGCTGCCAGTTGGCTAATTGTAAGCACAACGCCAAAGACTCAGCGTGAGGCCAGTCTCATCACTGCTTCCCTCCCCATTATGTGGGCTTTAGCTTTAGGCCCAAGTACTTTATACATGACAGCACTTTTATGTCCAGATTGTTTTCTCTTTGGCTCAAACTTCAGGAGGCTGTTTCTTTGTTTCCTTTACATGACAGAGACATCTTCATATATTCTAAGAAGTGGAACGTTCAAAGATGTTTTGAATCATGTGAATAAGGACTTTGTAAAATTGTTCACTACATTGCCATGTGTTTTGTACTGCTGTTGTCCTACATTTAATATAATTTGTGAGCTTTGTTTGTGGCAGGAAGTGTTTGTTGCAGGGGTGGCAGGAAGCCTAGAGGTTAAGAGCGTTGGGCCAGTAACCGAAAGGTCGTTGGTTCGAATCCCCTAGCTGGCAGGTGGGAAATTCTACCGTTCTGCCCCCAACAACAACTGCTCCTGGGTGCCGATGACGTGGATGTCGATTGAGGCAGCCGGCCGCACCTCTCTGATTCTGAGGGGTTGGGTTAAATGCATTCAGTTGTGCAACTGACTATGTATCCCCTTTCCCTAATCAATTGGGTGAAGTAATAATCTTACTCCTAAATTATTTGACCCATACCTCATCGTATAAGGAACAGGTGTGTGTACATGTGTGGGTGTTTGTGTGCCAAGGGTGTTTGTGTCAACAAACACCTGTTTGGTCATTGTTAATTAATTGTTTAACATTGTTTCAATTTGTCAAACAGTATGCCCTTCTTAAAATTAGCCTGCTAGCTTGCTGGCGTTAACTAGCACTCCCCTAATCAGTGTCCAGATTAATTATAAGCGTTAATGTAGCCAGCTGTTGTGCTAGTGGTACACATCATTATGAATACAAATAACAAATGATGGCCAGCACTACACTAACCACATACAAAGAAAAGCTGAGAAAAGCTGCAGAAGCTTTTGTAATTCTGAGTGTACTGTAGAGAATTATATGAATGTTGCTGTTTCACCATTTTACACCTAAAACAATGTGTCATTGGAATGTTATATCAACAAAATTCTATGCCTTCAAAATGTGCTGTATAAGCTTAAACTAAAAACAACCATGGCCACAGTTTTGTTTAAGAAAAGCTGCTTATACCAGTCTTAACTCGCTTTCTCCTGTATATGCACAGGTCTTGTGAGGTAATTTATAGTGAATGGCACAGACTATGATATGGCAAGCACGTATCTACTTGCAGTCTGGGAATAACAATGCTAGTCTACGGCTGTCAAACCTAAACCACAGCATTTGACTTGGCAGGCTTTCATTCACTCTGAATGAGATGAGACGATTACATACTGTAGCACGGTGTGCCAGAAGGATATCTGTGTCTCTCCTTCTTACAGTGAGATACATAAAATACAGTAGCATGGTAATATTTACAGTGTTGTCCCAGAGAGGGCACTGGAGAGATGCATACAGCTCTGAGATTGGGATTATGCTTCTGCAGCAGTCAAACACACAGCACAGTATATGAGAGTACAGGCAGCAAATTATTTTATTTTTATTTTACTGTTATTTTACCAGGTAAGTTGACTGAGAACACGTTCTCATTTGCAGCAACGACCTGGGGAGTAGTTACAGGGGAGAGGAGGGAGATGAATGAGCCAATTGTAAACTGGGGATTATTAGGTGACCATGATGGTTTGAGGGCCAGATTGGGAATTTAGCCAGGACACCGGGGTTAACACCCCTACTCTTACGATAAGTGCCATGGGATCTTTAATGACCTCAGAGAGTCAGGACACCCGTTTAACGTCCCATCCGAAAGACGGCACCCTACACAGGGCAGTGTCCCCAATCACTGCCCTGGGGCATTGGGTTATTTTTTAGACCAGAGGAAAGAGTGCCTCCTACTGGCCCTCCAACACCACTTCCAGCAGCATCTGGTCTCCCATCCAGGGACTGACCAGGACCAACCTTGCTTAGCTTCAGAAGCAAGCCAGCAGTGGTATGCAGGGTGGTATGCTGCTGGCATTAGAGCTGGGATGATAAACTAAACATTTTAGACAACGACTATGCCGATTTATATTTTTCATTATGATAAGTAGCCTATGCTAGAGAAATGTTAAGTATGAAATACATTTGCTAACATGTGTGATTGTTAATGGGACAATTGATGGCTACGACCGTCAAACTAGTATTAAAAGAGTGTGGTGCACATTAATGAATAAAAATGTAGCGCTCTATCAATCATTGCTTCTTACGATGCTTCTTACGGAGCCACTCCTTAGTTGCCCTGGCTGTGTGTTTCGGGTCGTTGTCATGCTGGAAGACCCAGCCACGACCCATCTTCAATGCTCTTACTGAGGGAAGGAGGTTGTTGGCCCCATGGCCCCATCCATCCTCCGCTCAATACGGTGCAGTCGTCCTGTCCCCTTTGCAGAAAAGCATCCCCAAAGAATGATGTTTCCACCTCCATTCTTTATGGTTGGGGTGGTGTTCTTGGGTTTGTACTCATCCTTCTTCTTCCTCCAAACACGGCGAGTGGAGTTTAGACCAAAAAGCTCTATTTTTGTCTCATCAGACCACATGACCTTCTCCCATTCCTCCTCTGGATCATCCAGATGGTCATTGGCAAACTTCAGACGGGCCTGGACATGCGCTGGCTTGAGCAGGGGGACCTTGCGTGCGCCGCAGGATTTTAATCCATGACGGCGTAGTGTGTTACTAATGGTTTTCTTTGAGACTGTGGTCCCAGCTCTCTTCAGGTCATTGACCAGGTCCTGCCGTGTAGTTCCGTGCTGATCCCTCACCTTCCTCATGATCATTGATTCCCCACGAGGTGAGATCTTGCATGGAGCCCCAGACCGAGGGTGATTGACCGTCATCTTGAACTTCTTCCATTTTCTAATAATTGCGCCAACAGTTGTTGCCTTCTCACCAAGCTGCTTGCCTATTGTCCTGTAGCCCATCCCAGCCTTGTGCAGGTCTACAATTTTATCCCTGATGTCCTTACACAGCTCTCTGGTCTTGGCCATTGTGGAAAGGTTGGGGTCTGTTTGATTGAGTGTGTGGACAGGTGTCTTTTATACAGGTAACAAGTTCAAACAGGTGCAGTTAATACAGGTAATGAGTGGAGAACAGGAGGGCTTCTTAAAGAAAAACTAACAGGTCTGTGAGAGCCGTAATTCTTACTGGTTGGTAGGTGATCAAATACTTATGTCATGCAATAAAATGCAAATTAATTACTTAAAAATCATACAATGTGATTTTCTGGATTTTTGTTTTAGATTCCGTCTCTCAAAGTTGAAGTGTACCTATGATAAAAATTACAGACCTCTACATGCTTTGTAAGTAGGAAAACCTGCAAAATCGGCAGTGTATCAAATACTTGTTCTCCCCACTGTATGTGGGTATCCATAGATACATCAAATGCTGTACACCTTTCTCTCCATTATCTTTACACCTGTACTTGGTCTTGTTCAAAATAAATGTTTCTCGGGTGATTGTCAACCATAGTTTAGAAAAAATCACATTAAGCAATAAGTGTAAATTATTGATCTAACACCCTCTTTACATGTGCAGTGTGTCTTGTTCATACCTATCACTGACTACTGAGCGGTATGGCTCCCTTTCAAGGAATGGTCTCATCAAACACTACACTTCACAAAGTTAAGTTAGGTGTCACAACCTTTCTATATCAAAGATTCGCAACAGACATCTGTTGACTTCCTATTCATCTGGTTGTTATTTTATTCCTCCTATTACCTGCTATCTCTAACATCACTACTGATGGCCTGACAGTAAATGCCGCACAGCCACTCCTAGTCCATTAGTGACTCTATCTCTCCATCGTTGATCAGTCAGAGTTGGTTATCATCACATTCACGCTAAAGCTGTTACGGTGTCAGGATTTTGATAGCCCATCCTCACTTTAGACTAATTGTTGACGATTACAAGTAATGCGTGTAATCAGGAGTGGGTTTTGTACCACTACAACGTGGTTTCAGGATTGGCTTGAATATCAAGCGGAGCAAAACATGTGTGGCATGCTATACTTTGCATTCAGAGTATTGTAAATGACAACCGTTAATCAACAGTCTTAATATCCAGTCATTTACTATCTCCGTAAACGTTCGGAAAACTACTTTGAAATAACCGCCACAGACCAAAATGTATACAGAAATGAATGTATATACTGTAGTATCTATCAGCTATTATTTCCCAGGCTGCTCATAACGTAGCTCAAAACAAACGTATTCAAATCAATAGAATAAAATATTAAACATCATGAGCACATCATCTTTGCCAAGGGCTACAGATCCTGTTTGTCATTAAAACAACACATATCTGATATGTATGTGATTATTATCTTATTTTTTTTAATTCAAAGTACAAGTCTCCAGATGGTTAGTGTTAAAGTTTTACACATCTAACTACAGCAATAATGAGCGCTGAGCGTCGGGCTGAACCGCTTTGGTTGCCCCCTAGAGAATCATCCCCACTGTACACGCTGCTTTAAAAAACAAATGCTGTATCAATAAAGAGAACAAGAACACTCTATGTAACCTACTGAAATAAACCATGAAAAGAGAACCTTGCCTCTGATGATGGTTTTCTTTGAAAATGTACTCCCATGCCATCCTCTCCCTGAAAAGTGTGTATTTTTTTGTTCTAGTAGGATCAAACAGCCCCCCCCTCTCCCACTTACTCAAAAAGCTATTGGTTTTCTTGTAATTGATTTGCAAGCATCTAATATTCTAACTACTTTTCTCTTGCATTCATATTCTCACATGTATTCAAAGTGAAGTGTCTCCATCAGGTCATTACAACAAACATGTTTTCATTACAAAATATATTTTTGTATCTTAATTTGTTCCCTTGACATGATAAGATCAATCTTTAAACAGTTCCCAAATATAACAACAGCTCTAAGTTTACCTTAAAGGGATAGTTCATCACATTCTAAAATAACACATTGGTTTCCTTACCGTGTAAGCAGCCTATGGACAAGTTATTACAGCAATACATGCTTTGGTTTAGTTTCCATGGCATTGTTTCCACATGCTAACATTTTAGAATGTGTGGCACATCCCCTTCAAGTCATGGGACCGATATTGTCATTTTTCGTCCATAATGTCCAACTCCTCCAAAAGTATCTAAAATTGATTGTGAAGCTCACTTATAGATGATGTGAACATGATGAGCAAAAAATTGTGATATCGAATGCAAACGAATTCGTATAAAATATGGTGAGAAAGTGAATCTATTTAAGGTCTCGTCTCCAATATTCCACTGAATCTTATTAAACTTAAAATATGTACAAATAAATTAATGGATGATTGCTGCATAATGATAGGATTTAATGCCACATTCACTGTTATCAACTGTGGTATTTCTGTAGATGGGACAGATTTTCATCAGTCAGGTGTAATAGAAAAATGTGTTCCAAGAAATCAAGTGTCTGACTCATTCCAAGTTTGAATTGAAATGAATTGCAGCATGTTTACCTCATTCTCAACTTAGCACAAAAAGCTTGGATACTGAACAATTCTGAAAAGGTTGCTCAAAGGTTAACTGAAATGGTGACTTTTCATGTCAAACCACTGATGAGTGATGAGAGATTTGCTTTCAGAACTGTTTACCTTCGCACATCTCACATACCTGCACAGCATGACAAAACATGGGAAAGTACAGAGAAAAAAGAATTGCACCAGATGATGCATCTTTTCAAAGAGGTTGAGATTCAGTACATTATCGATGAGCACTCTCATGTGGTGGTCTTGCGTCATGCCGACCATGTGGACAGCATGGATTGGCTGGACTTCAGAGGAGACTTCCTGCAGGCCTTTAAAGCTCTCACTATTGATAGTAAAGATACTCTAAGAATCAAGGTCCTAATTGGGCTAAATAACAATATAGATAATAATAAAAGTTTGAAAGTGTTGGATGTGTTTTATGGACACTCATAATTGATTGGAAGAAAGAAAGCTTGAAGTATAATGCATGGACACCAGCCTTTCAGATGAAGTTCTTTTTCAGAGCAAAGGTACAGGGAAAATGATATAATCAGGTTAATAGGGATGAGATAGGACATTTTTACACTGCAGAGCCCAAGTCAAAATGTTAATTGCACTTTGTCTCGCAAATCATAGAGAATAAATAGTGTCATTTATCTTGCATGAGGCCAATTCATTGCAGCTTTGTCGGATTCTTGTATATCTTAGTCTGGCAGAAAACGGATGTTGTCCAATGAACCAGCACATTGGTGTGATTAAAAGTTGTTCGGCCAATCAGCCCACAACTGGGTGAAAGCTAAAGGTTAGAGGTTATGGTGTTGATCAATGATCTAATCTATGTTGCATGTTCAACATTGTAACATTTAGTAAATGTCAGAGAAACAGCTCATGATCTTCAGGTTATTAAAACAGAAGCTAGGTTTATTTGGCCTTTTATGTTAATTGATAGTACAAAAGACTTATATAATTACACAAAACAAAAATAGCAAAATACACAAATAAAGTACCGGTAGCTTTGTCTTAGATAAGGACTAATTGTGGAGAAGTGTAACGTAACTGGTCCATAGCCTCATTACCAGCTGACCTTGAGATCACAATGCAACAACAAACCAGCGTAATGACTGTGATTATATAAAAAAACTGTTATTGCCAAAGCGCTTATGTGGCCATTAAGAGCCAACAATGCATGCCTATCCCTCCGATTCCAACCTATACAGTCATCAACAAAGTCCTAGCTACATTACAACAATATGGCTAATTATTACACGGCAGAATCAATTACACCAAGAGAATCAAGCACATCCAAGCTAGCCTTAATTGAAAAGGTTCTTGTTTATGCCCTGGCCTTCTCAAGGTGACAGAGCATGCTGTGGTGAGATTAAATATTTATTGAGGGGTGTCATTACATTGCCATTATCATTTAGATCAGTTCATTAAACAACAAGATTAGGGTTGTTAAATAAAGCAAGATGCACTGCTTTGATCTCTTTTCAGTTCATCATAGCTGTTACAGAGGTCATTGAACTCAGTCCCTTGGTGATCATTGGACATTCATACTTAGACACGCCTGGAAAGCAAAAACGTTCATTCTCATGTTCTCCTATTGTCCAAACACAGTAATAATATACAAGAGAGAATGCCTATGCCATGCTGTATTCACACTAGGTATTGATATTTAATAGGAGAATGGTATAAATAGCTTAGCTGTGTTACATTATACACTCCTACAGTCACAACGTGAGCTATGGAAGGACAGGATTGAAGATCGCCTGAGGTTTCAGACATAAAAAGGAGAGAGTAAAGAGAGGAGAAAGTGAAGAGTGCCATCCTTTCTGGTGTGACCACCATTATGTGAGTGATTTGACAGGCTTGTCACATGGATCTGCAGCAAATTCTCCCTTTTAGGAGATAGTTCATAATGACCAAGAGCTTTCACTCTTTTCTCACAAAAATACGTACAAAAATACCCCATGCTGCCACTCGGAATGTCCTCTTTCAATAATGCTATATCAAAAACATAATGCAGCAAATACTTGTGGACCTTTGCTAATGAGATGTTATTTTTCGAAGGCAAGTTAACTTGTTATATAAAGCTCATTAGCACTTTGATCATTGCTCTGCTAAAAGGTTGTTGGCAAACCTTTGGCAAAAACCTGTCTGTACACCTTGAAGGTCGCTGGTTGCTTTGAACAGCCCTTGATGAAAACATCCTAATTGAGAGAAAAGTACTGCAGCAATTCTCAGAGGTAAAGTTGTCTTTGGCACTTGTAATGGGGTAATGGTTGTGAGTAAAACAATTTGAAAGAACTCCTATTACTAGTAGAGGTCGAGTTTTACTTTGACGGCCTAGTTCGATTATACGCAGGACCTCTATTGGTCATGCAAGAGTTCCTTTCACAGAATGTGAGGACCATTCTGCTTAGCTTTGATGAATATGTCTGCCCTTTAAAACAGACTCTGACACGATATAGCATTTTCTACATTTTATTATGGCTCTTACTGTATGTCAGCATTGCATTTGCTGGTCAAACCCTGCTTGCAGGTCACAAAACCTAATAGCGTTACAGTTATTTTCACAGTGGGTTGGAATTGGAATGGTTTACTGTATGTAGAAGCTATAGCTGTTGCCTTATTAATTCAAGTGTTCATACAGTACATGTTATACATTACATCAGACTGTATTATGTCATTACATTTTGCATAGTTTCATTACTCCTCCCTCTCCCATTCCGGTGCCAAGTTAAGTGGAACACGTGGATGCGAGAGGCTTGGCACACCAGTGTTTCCCAGATACTACAAGGTTCAGCAGCCCCTCACAGGGGATAAACTCAGTGGAAAGTCTTATCGCCAAAACAGTCTAGATGGTCTTCAAAGGACCTTCGGAAACTGAGTTAGTTCAAGTCAAGTTACACCAGACCCAATGATTACATTTTAGTTGCGTTCAGACTAAAATTGTGGATGGAGGTTTGCTCTACTCGCAGAAAGCAAAATAATAATGACCCTAATTCTTGGCAATTTCAACCAAATTAGACAAATTAACATCGGAGAGAAAATGTATTTTACCACCTTGTTTCTAAAACATTTGTGAATATGCGTCTATTTCTTTCTGGATACCGAATCCAAAGGCATAGATTAAGATGTCGCTAATGCATTTAAATGCAGGAATAGTCAAAAATTATGTCAACGATAATTACTGTATTCACAGAGCTGCTAATGAGAAAAATTAAACCCAGTACATAAAAACAATTCAATAATAATATGCCTGCAAAACAAAAACAAAAATAAATCCCCAGGTTTTACTGCCATCATTTGGCCATGGAAAGAGAAAAATAAAACTGTATGCCTTGGCTCCAGGTTAATGGATGGTTCCCACCACTCCAACATCACCCTCACCAATGACCACTGTTGCTGTCTGAATTGGAATGTATGTCTTAAGAATGACCTTCATGTCCAGCACTAACCCTATCTGTTTGTACAGTATCTGCATTTTGACTGCAGATATCTTCATTCCCTTTGTTGTCTTAGAAGAGACACCTTTTCTCCTATCTCTTTTCAGACAACACGATCAGCACAAAATGAATAATTAAGGGAAAATACACATCTACTTGAATACTAAGGGTGGTCTTTTGTACTTGAGACATCCAAAATTACACTCTGAAATTCAGACAACATATACACATATTCCTTCAAAAAAGCTTTTTGGGTCAGCAGCGAGAGGAGGAGGTGAAGTTCACACATCTTTACACATTTTTCTAAGCTGTAGTGTCGAGGGAGACCAGATCTCATTTGTCCGGAGTGGAAAGTGCTCAAAAGTGGATTCTCAGCAGGACAGGGTACAGGGAGTGTCTAATGGCCTATAGACGGAGGGAGGGAAGCTCAAGTTGAGATGTGTGGACAGTGGAGGCGTCTCAGACCCAAATGTTTTTTCAGAGCGATAGACGGAGGGTGTGGAAATGTAAGATGACCAGGTAAGAGCCTGTGAAATTGGAGATACGTTCACCAAGATTTTACTTGGCCCTAAATCATGACAAGCCAGAGCCTTCTGCCCTCTATTCTGTGCTCTGCTATGCTGAATGGGGTGGAGTTTAGAAAAGCTAGATCCAAACATTATACAACATACCCCCCCCCCCCCCATGTTGCTATCAAATAAAATCTTTTTTTTATGTTTTAAAAACTTTATTTATAGATTTTCAGATATAACAACAAAAAACCTTACAACCCCAACCCCTCATTCTCCCATCCATCCATCCCCTCCCTCCCTCCCTCCACTCCCTCCCACCAGACCTTTCCTATGCCAGAACTGGAATGCCGTGTCAATCTGTGATGCTGGGAAGAGATGATTAGATGTTAAAGGGGAGAAGCCGTTTGCTTGTTTAAGGCTAAAGTGACTTCAGAATTGGGACCAGATTTTAAGGGAGTTCTTAATTAACAATGGGGTTCAACACATGGGTGCCAAGGTTCATGGGAATTGGGGAGCACAGGTGCGAGACCGGAGAAGTTGGAAGGCTTGACTGTAACTCCATGTTGGCCCAAGTTGGGCCATCCTTGTTTTCAAATGTAGAAACCCAATAAACACATTTAGATGTATTTTCTGACCAGTAGTAGTGTAAAAAATTGGGAAGACCCAGCACACCTGTGGGGATAGGACTCTCTAGATATACAGTACCTTTCTTATTCATGGGTTTGACTCATTTCAAATGAAGTTGGAAATGTAGCTGCCCAGTTGTTTGAACATCAACTTTAGCAGAAAAATGGGAATCATTTAATATAAGTACAAAAACCTAGGTAGTACAGTCTTCTTAACAGAATGAATGTGACCTGTTAATGTAATGGGAAGAGATGGCCACCTTATGAAATCCTGCTTAGTGCGCTCCAGGACTGTTTTGAAGTTATGTTTAGACAGAGCCTTAAATGAGTGTGTGTCCTTTATCCCTAAATAAGTAAAGACCTGATGCTCCACCTTAAATGGGAAATTGGCATACCCAATTCCTTCTGCTAACTGATTAATGGGAAGGAGCACACTTTTTGATAGGTTTAACTTATAACCAGAGAATGTCCCAAAACCTTGTAGCATGTCCAAGAGATAGGGTATACACTCCACAGGGTTAGAGATGTTTAAAAGAGGATCGTCTGCATATAAGGACACCTTGTGAGATATGTTGCTCCTTAATATTCCCTTAATCCTCTCCTCCGCCCGCAGGGCAATAGCAAGAGGCTCAATAGCCATATCAAATAGGAAAGGGGATAAACAGCAACCCTGCCTAGCCCCCCTGTAGAGAGGGAAGTAGCTGGAGGTAACATTGTTGGTGTGAAAAGAAGCCACTGGGGACAAGTACAAAATCTTAATCCAGGAAAGGAATGACGGGCCAAACCCAAATCTCTCCAGTACTGTAAATAGATATTCTCACTCAATCCGAAAGCCTTTTCAGCATCAAGAGAGATGATAACCTCTGGCTGTCGAGTTGAATGGGCAGAATAAAGAACATTAAATAGCCGGAGCATATTATAGAAGGATTGCCTACCTGAGATAAATCTGGTTTGGTCAGAGTTAATTGTATTAGGCATGACTGTCTCTAAACGGCGTGAGAGGAACTTAGTAAGAATTTTATAAATCACAGCACAAAGGGTCTATCGAGCGGTATGAAACACAGTTTAGGGGATTCTTGTCTTTTTTAAGCAAAACCGAAATAGTCGCCTGGGTAAGTGTCTGACTAGAAAATATGTAATTGTACATTGAGCTGAGGTTAGGGGATAATTTAGAGGAGAATGCTTTATAAAATTCAAAAGGGAAGCCATCAAGCCCAGGGGCTTTACCACTCTGCATGGACTGGATTGCCAGAGTAGCTTCATTATCACTTATTGAGGCATCCATGTTGGTTTGTTCATCTGAATTGAGGCAGGGGATGTACAGATTGTCTAGAAATGCATGCATACGAGATGTGTCGAAAAGAGCCTCTGATGAGTAAAGAGCAGAATAGAATTGCTTAAATTGGTTGTTGATTTCTTTGGGATTGGTAGAAGTTAAATCAGCTGCAACACAGATTTCAGGTATGGTGCTGCTAGCAGCGAATTGTCAAAGCTGGTGAGATAACAACTTGCCAGCTTTCTCTCTGTATTCATATCATTTTTGCCTTGACTTAAACAGAAGCTGCTCTGTTTGTTTGGTGGAAAGATTGTCAAATTTCGCTCAGTGTAGCAGTCTCTCTTTGTAGAGTTCAGGAGTCGGAGAAGAGGCATATCTGTTGTCCACATCTAGAATCAGTTGAGATAGCTCCGATAAGCGTTTGGTGCGCTGTTTGTTGTCATACGCTGTGTATGAAATAATTTGGTCCCTTAGATATGTATGCTTTTAACGACTCTCACACAGTAGAGTGAGACATGTCAGGGGTGCAGTTGATCTGTAAAAAGACAATGTGAGTTGATATGTATTTTTTAAAGGCACTACAGGATAGTAGTAGTGGGTCAAGCCGCCAAGCGCATTGTGATACAGTACTGTCCGGAAAGCGGATATCTTGCTGGACAGGGCTAT
Source organism: Salvelinus fontinalis (assembly GCF_029448725.1). Lineage (NCBI taxonomy): Eukaryota > Metazoa > Chordata > Actinopteri > Salmoniformes > Salmonidae > Salvelinus > Salvelinus fontinalis. Next base: position 20,529,737 of record NC_074678.1, on the reverse strand, counting down.
GGTCTGAGATAATGATGCTGTGATATTGGCTACAAAAGGAAGAGTTATATTATCTAGCAGGAAAAACTCAATCCTAGAGTATGAGCAGTGGACTGGAGAAAAAAAGGAGTACTGTTTAGCAGTGGGATTGCTCCTCCTCCATGGATCAGACAGATTATAGGATCCTAGAAATGATTTGATTACAGCGCCTGATTTTGAAATTACACTGTTGGGCTTCGGTCTGGATCTGTCTAGACTTGGATGCAAAACACAATTGAAATCAATATCAAATGATGAGAGTTAAGGTTGGGAAGTTGTTGCGATGAGGTCAGAGAAAAATGTAGCATCATCCCAATTAGGACCATAGACGTTAGCCAGAATAACCTGTGTGCTAAACAATTTCCTCATAAATATAATATATCTGCTATTAGTATATGAAATTACTTTGGAGGAGACAAACGGGGTGCCTTTTCTGATAAGGATGGCTGCCCCTCTGGCCTTAGCATCAAAGTTGGAGGGAAATATTTGGTCTACCTATCCTCTCTTTAGTTTATCATGTTTGCTGGACCGGAGATAGGTCTCTTGGAGAAAAACAATGACCGGACTTAAGATGAGCATACACTCGGCTACGCTTGACCACCTGGTTAATTACTTTCATGTTACAGCTGATAAAGCATGTGGCGCCTAGAGTATGTGAATTAGGCATAGTCATAGTAATCAGAAATAAATGTTAGTACGATCACATGGCCAGTGTGCTGAAAGGTCAGAGTAATAAAATATAAGGAAAATAAAAAACAGCTAAAAAACGTCCCCTAAGCTGGCCTTCCCCCTGTTGGAAGGCTGCATCGACCTCTCCTAGACTAGAGCAAAATACTACCATGTTAAACCGAACCTCAGTAGAACTCTATTCAGAGCCAAACATAAACAAGTTTGGTGAAGGGATTCTGGAGGGAACAACCTCAGTTATCTAAGGTATCTTATGCAATAAGCATATTTGAAGGATAGTAAAACAATATATAAAAAAGGAGATATTTTTTTATTTTTTTTATTTCACCTTTATTTAACCAGGTAGGCTAGTTGAGAACAAGTTCTCATTTGCAACTGCGACCTGGCCAAGATAAAGCATAGCAGTGTGAACAGACAACAACACAGAGTTACACATGGAGTAAACAATAAACAAGTCAATAACATGGTAGGAAAAAGAGAATCTATAGACAATGTGTGCAAAAGGCATGAGGTAGGCAATAAATCGAATAATTACAATTTAGCAGATTAACACTGGAGTGATAAATCATCAGATGTTCATGTGCAAGAAGAGATACTGGTGTGCAAAAGAGCAGAAAAGTAAATAAATAAAAGCAGTATGGGGGTGAGGTAGGTAAATTGGGTGGGTAGTTTACAGATGGACTATGTACAGCTGCAGCGATCGGTTAGCTGCTCGGATAGCAGATTTTTAAAGTTGTTGAGGGAGATAAAAGTCTCCAACTTCAGAGATTTTTGCAATTCGTTCCAGTCGCAGGCAGCAGAGAACTGGAAGGAAAGGCGTCCAAATGAGGTTTTGGCTTTAGGGATGATCAGTGAGATACACCTGCTGGAGCGCGTGCTACGGGTGGGTGTAGCCATCGTGACCAGTGAACTGAGATAAGGCGGCACTTTACCTACCATAGCCTTGTAGATGACCTGGAGCCAGTGGGTCTGACGACGAACATGTAGCGAGGGCCAGCCGACTAGGGCATACAGGTCGCAGTGGTGGGTCGTATAAGGTGCTTTAGTAACAAAACGTATGGCACTGTGATAAACTGCATCCAGTTTGCTGAGTAGAGTATTGGAAGCTATTTTGTAGATGACATCGCCGAAGTCGAGGATCGGTAGGATAGTCAGTTTTACTAGGGTAAGTTTGGCGGCGTGAGTGAAGGAGGCTTTGTTCCGGAATAGAAAGCCGACTCTAGATTTGATTTTGGATTGGAGATGTTTGATATGAGTCTGGAAGGAGAGTTTGCAGTCTAGCCAGACACCTAGGTACTTATAGATGTCCACATATTCTAGGTCGGAACCGTCCAGGGTGGTGATGCTAGTCGGGCGTGCGGGTGCAGGCAGCGAACGGTTGAAAAGCATGCATTTGGTTTTACTAGCATTTAAGAGCAGTTGGAGGCCACGGAAGGAGTGTTGTATGGCATTGAAGCTCGTTTGGAGGTTAGATAGCACAGTGTCCAGGGAAGGGCCGGAAGTATACAGAATGGTGTCGTCTGCGTAGAGGTGGATCAGGGAATCGCCCGCAGCAAGAGCAACATCATTGATGTATACAGAGAAAAGAGTCGGCCCGAGAATTGAACCCTGTGGTACCCCCATAGACTGCCAGAGGACCGGACAACATGCCCTCCGATTTGACACACTGAACTCTGTCTGCAAAGTAGTTGGTGAACCAGGCAAGGCAGTCATTAGAAAAACCGAGGCTATTGAGTCTGCCAATAAGAATATGGTGATTGACAGAGTCGAAAGCCTTGGCCAGGTCGATGAAGACGGCTGCACAGTAATGTCTTTTATCGATGGCGGTTATGATATCGTTTAGTACCTTGAGCGTGGCTGAGGTGCACCCGTGACCGGCTCGGAAACCGGATTGCACAGCGGAGAAGGTACGGTGGGATTCGAGATGGTCAGTGATCTGTTTGTTGACTTGGCTTTCGAAGACCTTAGCTAGGCAGGGCAGGATGGATATAGGTCTGTAACAGTTTGGGTCCAGGGTGTCTCCCCCTTTGAAGAGGGGGATGACAGCGGCAGCTTTCCAATCCTTGGGGATCTCAGATGATACGAAGGAGAGGTTGAACAGGCTGGTAAAAGGGGGTGCGACAATGGCGGCGGACAGTTTCAGAAATAGGGGGTCCAGATTGTCAAGCCCAGCTGATTTGTATGGGTCCAGGTTTTCCAGCTCTTTCAGAACATCTGCTATCTGGATATGGGTAAAGGAGAAGCTGGGGAGGCTTGGGCGAGTAGCAGCGGGGGGGGCGGGGCTGTTGGCCAAGGTTGGAGTCGCCAGGTGGAAGGCATGGCCAGCCATTGAGAAATGTTTGTTGAAGTTAGGTATAGGTATATGTTCCGCCCTCCCCCCCGACCAACCCCATCCACTTGGGATGACTTAAAACATAAATATACACACTACCGTTCAAAAGTTTGGGGTCACTTCGAAATGTCCTTTTAAGAAAAGCTCATTTGTTGTCCATTAAAATAACATCAAATTGATCAGAAAAACAGTGTAGACATTGTTAATGACTATTGTAGCTGGAAACGGCTGATTTTGAATGGGATATCTACATAGGCGTACAGAGGCCCATTATCAGCAACCATCACTCCTGTGTTCTAATTGCACATTGTGTTAGATAATCCAAGTTTATCATTTTAAAAGGCTAATTGATCAATAGAAAACTCTTTTGCAATTATGTTAGCACAGCTGAAAAGAAGCAATAAAACTGCCCTTCTTTAGACTAGTTGAGTATCTGGAGCATCAGCATTTGAGGGTTCGATTACAGCCTCAAATTGGCCAGAAACAAATAACTTTATTCTGAAACTTGTTAGTCTATTCTTGTTCTGAGGAATGAAGGCTATTCCATGCGAGAAATTTCCAAGAAACTGAAGATCTTGTACAACGCTGTGAACTCCTCTCTTCACAGGACACAGAATCAGTGCCTAATGACACTCACGTGTTATTCCCCAGGTGTTTCTGTTTCCATTTCATGTCTGCGTTGTTCGTGTTTCTTGTTATGTATTATGTTTATTAAATTATTCACAGCCCTGAATTTGCTTCCCGACACCCAGACACACACACACACATTACACTGTCTTTGTTTTGTATTGATAGAGCCAGAAGAAACAGCATATAAGAGAGCTGCATTGAGGTGGATCTGGAGTTGACCTTTAAAGTAGTCAGGTTTTGTCACGCCCTGGCCTTAGTTATCTTTGTTTTCTTTATTATTTTAGTTAGGTCAGGGTGTGACATGGGGGAAGTATGTGTTTGGATTGTCTAGGGGTTTTGTATGTTTATGGGGCAGTGTCTTGTCTATGTGTATGTATGTCGATGGTTGCCTAGATTGATTCTCAATTAGAGACAGCTGTCTATTGTTGTCTCTGATTGGGAACCATATTTAGGCAGCCATATTCATTGGGTAGCTCGTGGGTTATTGTCTATGGTGCATGTTAGCATATTGTTTATATAGCTTCACGATCGTCGTTTATTGTTTTGATTAGTTTGTATAGTGTTCTTCGTTTCGTGTCATTAAACGAGAAGAATGTATTCTAACCACGCTGCGCTTTGGTCCTCCTCTCTTCAACAATACGACGATGGCTCAGTTGGTAGAGCATGGCGCTTGCAACGCCAGGGTTGTGGGTTAGATTCCCACGGGGTGCCAGTACAAAAAAAAAGTATGAATGTATGTACTTGTAAGTCACTCTGGATAAGAGCGTCTGCTAAATGACTTAAATGTAATGTAAATGGAGTCACTTGTTTGGTAGTTAAAGTCATCGGAGAGGTGAATACGAGGTTCAGGGTGCTCTAGGAATTGTTACATGCCTAATTAGCCTAATTATATTAAATTATACCTAAACAGAGTTGCTGTGAAAACGGTATTCAAATTAGCTTGAAACACTTATTTTCAGGACATGTTAAATACGTTTGCTGACAGATTTTAAAATAAATGCAGCACAGTGTCATGTAGTCAAACAATTAAGTTAGCTGTTGATTGAACATCACTATTAAATCAACAAAATTGAATGATTGTTGGATATAATTATTTAATTCACACAACATATCACACAATTTGGATGTTATGGTAGAATATTAACAATGATATACTCTATTTAATTGTGTTATGTTCATGGGGTTGTCAAGTTTGTTATGAGAATGTCCAACACCCCTGGACCTCCTTTAGTTCCTGGTCACTGTGGGCAAACAGATAGTTTTTTGAGTGTAAGTCCGACCCGGTTGGATCCAAAATTCTGTGGTTGACCCTCGGATCCCAAGTCGGTTCAAGCTTGATGGCCACGGACATTGGATCTGTTTGCAAATATATGAAATACCGACCAGATCCAAAATTATATTTGAAGAAGAAAATATCCTGATGAAAATAAATACTCTATAAATCAAATATAATAAATACATTTGTTACCCATGGCAGTTGGTTCAGTCAAAAGCATTAATCTCTATCCTCTGCCTGTCTGCCTCTCTCTCTGTCTGGCTTGATCTCTTGCTATAGCGAACTTGCAACATTGTTTCAAATGGGCCCTCACTGTTTCCCACGCCAATGAGCTCAGAACAGACAGATATATTTGCACAAGGTGTTCAGGTAGCCTATTTTATGATGTTTCCGCTGGAGACATGTGATCAGCAATATGTTGCTATTTGACACTGAGGAGCGGAGAAGGAGGCGTTGGAAAGATTTTTCAAAAACATAAAAGAACTATTGTCATTCGCAATGGATGTAAAACACTCTGTTAACTTGGAGTATCACCACAGCTCATAAGCGGTGGTGAGTTAAGACAATCACATACCCCAAAATGGGAACTTTTATAGGCCTACATTAGCACATAGTCCAGGTACTTCTATGCATGCTCAAGCAAATTATTTTGCCTTAATATTGCTGGACCCCAGCAAGAGTAGCCTTGGCAGAAGCTAATGGGATCCATAATACATACAATACATATGTAAAAAAGTAAACATTAACAAACAAAGAGCAAACCATTCACATGATGAAACAATAATTTGGGTCCGATACAGACCCGACTCAATTTAGATCCAATTCTCCCTCATCTCTGACATATTTTGGGTCGGATCTGGTCCAGCATTTTCTTTTATGACCAGGTCCTGTCAGTGTCAGACGGGAATTTCAAGGATCCAATTTGGTTCGGATCTCAATTTCGGGATCAAGAAGACCTCTAGTTAGGGGTTTATAATGAAGAGTAAAATGGAATAGTCTCCAAAGACCGTCTTTAGGCCAAAGTGCTGCGTTTGTAGCTCAGCTGAATCCAACCGCCTCATAATGAGCCATCTTATGCCAGAGGACCATTACTTTACTTCAGAAACTAAAGAGGAAGTTCTTTGTGCTGTAGGTGTGCAGTTCATCATAGCAGAGAGCCAGATATACATCAGAGAAACAGTAGAAGATTCTGACTCTTCTCTGACATCCTGACTTTTCTCTCTTGGTACACTACTGTATATCAATTTACATTACAGTCACACACACCACTCCACTGACCCCAGAGCAACTAGAAACCTGCTTTTAAGTCCAGTTGTATGCTTAAAGTCAGTGAAACAGCTTTCTTGTGACCTGATTGTAAGATGAACAACCCACCCCCACCACCACCCTTTGTCTGTACATCTACCAGATTTCAGACTAAAGTTAAAAGTTCCTCTACTCCCGAGCTGGATAAATAATTAGCACTCCGGGAAACACTCGCTAATGCAGCAATTACCTTAGCCAAGAGCTTGATTAGCAGAGAAAGGTTCCCCCAGGTTCAGAGAGAGGATCACTGCTGTGAACTGCTCCAGTTCGCTCTTCATTAACTACTTTGATCCCAGGAACTGGACCCAAGCTCATTCAAAGGACTACATTTAATTTTTTGTAAAATTGATGACCATATTTTTACTATTGGTCTGCTTGTTAGAGGGCTAAAATGGACATTTCCTGTCCTTGGGATCCAGGACATTTCATTGAATTTTGTAAATGGAGATTATGATGTATTTGGTAACAGCAACATACACAGGAAAGATAATAATATGATATGTTGTGAGTTTGATGATCTGTAAACTCTACCCTGCTGCTTAGAATTTGACACTGAAGATATAGCCGAAAATAATAAGTACTCTTCGAAGATGGACTGCCATCTCCCATATACAAATGTAATCTTAAATTACATTAGCATAGTGAGAAACACATTAGTTTTACTATATCACTTTTTATTCCTCTTCATATCGGAGGAGATGTCTGCCGTTTTACGATCTCCTAACCAACTGTGATATTTATTGTGTACATTATTGTCACGACTCCTACCGATGGTGGCTCCCCTTCCTATTCGGGTGGCGCTCGGCAGTCGTCGTCACCGGCCTACTAGCTGCCACTGATTTTTTCCTCCCCCTCCTTGTTTGTTTATTGGTTACACCTGTTTGTACACCTGTTTACACCTGCTGGGTGTGCGGGATAATTTTGTGTACTGTTTGTACATCCTTGTATGTCACGGTTCGTGTACGTTATATTTTCGGAACTATTTGTTTCCCTTGTGTGTTGGGGCATTTGGTTGTAGTGGCGTCATGTTCACCTCTGTGGTGATTAAATGGAGATGATGGAGAGAATGGACCGATGGGAGAGGAGTGGTCTCCTCTCTCCACCTTCGGTTTCTCCAGCTCAGGATTCCTCCTCTCCTCTCTCCCCATCCCCCGGATCCAGCGATCGCCGTCTTACGCTCCCGAGGGATTATGATGGAGCGTTAGCGGGATGTCAGGGTTTCTTACTGCAACTAGAACTGTACCTGGCGACCGTGAGACCCACTCCCTCGGGAGCGGAGAGGGTGAATGTCCTCGTCTCCTGCCTGACGGGTCATGCTCTGGATATCCCCCCTGAATATGCCGATTTGGCAATCGCTTTCAGTAAAAAGAAAGCAACTAAATTACCACCTCATCGACCGGGAGTGGATTGTGCGATAGATCTCCAGGTAAACGCCGCGCTTCCCAAGAGTCACGTGTACCCATTGTCCCAGGAGGAGAGGTTGGCTATGGAGACATATGTCACGGAGTCTCTGGGACAGGGGTACATTCGGCCCTCCATCTCACCCGTCTCCTCGAGTTTCTTTTTTGTGAAGAAAAAGGAGGGAGGTCTGCGTCCGTGTATTGATTATAGAGGTCTAAATGCTATCACAGTGGGGTTTAGTTACCCACTACCTCTCATCGCTACGGCGGTGGAATCATTTCACGGAGCACAGTTCTTTACAAAACTGGATCTCAGGAGCGCGTATAGTTTGGTGCGTATTCGGGTTGGAGACGAGTGGAAAACCGCGTTTAGTACCACATCAGGCCACTATGAGTACCTCGTCATGCCGTATGGGTTAAAGAATGCTCCAGCCATCTTCCAATCCTTTGTAGACGAGATTCTCAGGGACCTGGTGGTTTATATTGATGGTATTCTGATCTATTCCGCCACCCGTGCCGCGCATGTGTCTCTTGTACGCAAGGTGCTTGGGAGACTGCTGGAACATGACCTATACGTCAAGGCTGAGAAGTGTGTGTTCTCCAAACGAGCCTTCTCCTTCCTGGGTTATCGCATTTCCACCTCGGGGGTGGTGATGGAGTGTGACCGCATTAAGGCCGTGCGTAATTGGCCGACTCCGACCACGGTGAAGGAGGTGCAGCGGTTTTTGGGGTTTGCCAATTACTACCGGAGGTTTATCCGGGGTTTTGGCCAGGTAGCGGCTCCCATTACCTCACTGCTGAAGGGGGGCCCTGTGCGTTTGCAGTGGTCGGCATGGGCGGACAGAGCTTTCAATAGGTTGAAGGCGCGGTTCACGGATGCACCCGTGTTGGCGCACCCGGACCCCTCTCTAGCATTCATAGTGGAGGTGGACGCGTCCGAGTATATTCGGGCAGGTAGGAGACTGAATCCACGTCATACAAGGTGGGCCATGTTTTTCACCCAATTCCGGTTTACTTTGTCGTATAGACCAGGCTCTCAGAATGTAAAGGCTGACGCACTGTCCCGCCTTTATGACACGGAGGATAGGGCCACCGAGCCTACTCCCATACTTCCCGCCTCGAGGCTGATGGCACCAGTGGTATGGGAGGTGGACTCGGACATCGAGCGGACGTTACGGGCGGAGCCTGCGCGTCCTCAGTGTCCGTCTGGGCGGAAGTACGTGCCGCTTGGTGTTCGGGACCAACTAATTTGGTGGGCTCACACCATACCCTCCTCGGGTCACCCTGGGGTGGTGAGGACAGCGCGGGCTCTCCGGGAGAAGTATTGGTGGCCCACCTTGGCTAGGGATGTTAGGGTTTATGTCTCTTCCTGTTCGGTGTGCGCCCAGAGTAAGGCTCTTAGGCACCTTCCTAGAGGGAACACTACGGTTTTGGTGATTGTGGATCGGTACTCTAAGTCCTGCCGTCTCCTCCCGTTGCCCGGTCTCCCTACAGCCCTATAGACTGCGGAGGCGTTATTTACCCACGTCTTCCGGCACTACGGGGTGTCGGAGGACATCGTCTCTGATCGGGGTCCCCAGTTCACGTCCCGGGTATGGAGGGCGTTCATGGAGCGTTTGGGGGTCTCGGTCATGTTGACGTCCGGTTATCACCCCATGGGCGGAGTTGGCCCAAAATTCACTCCGTCATTCCTCGACTAACTTATTCCCATTCCAGTGTGTGTTGGGCTACCAGCCGGTCCTGGTACCGTGGCATCCGAGTCAGACCGAAGCTCCTGCGGTGGAGGAGTGGGTACAGGGAGTGGGTACTCTGGGGTAGGTGGGACGCAATCGTCCCACCTGGCCAATAGCCAGGGAAAATACAGAGCACCATATTCAAATAAAATTATATAAGAATCAAACTTTCATTAAATCACACATGTAAGATACCAAATTAAAGCTACACTCGTTGTGAATCCAGCCAACATGTCAGATTTCAAAAAGCTTTTCGGCGAAAGCATAAGATGTTATTATCTGATGATAGCACAACAGTAAACAAAGAGAGTAGCATATTTCAACACTGCAGGCACGACACAAAACACAGAAATAAAAATATAATTTGTGCCTTACCTTTGACGAAATTCTTTTGTTGGCACTCCAATATGTCCCATAAACATCACAAATGGTCCTTTTGTTCGATTAATTACGTTGATATATATCCAAAATGTCAATTTATTTGGCGCGTTTCATCCAGAAAAACACAGCTTCCAACTTGCGCAACGTCACTACAAAATATATAAAAAGTTACATGTAAACTTTACCAAAACATTTCAAACTCCTTTTGTAATACAACGTTAGGTATTTTCAAACGTTAATAATTGATCAATTTGAAGACGGGATGATCTGTGGTCAATACAAAAAGAAAACAAACTAATGCAACTTTTTTGGTAATGTGCCTCTCTCAAACAATTTATTCATGTGACCCTCATTTATGATTGCCATACTTCTTCATTACACAAAGGAATAACCTCAACCAATTTCCAAAGACTGGTGACATCCAGTGGAAGCGGTAAGAACTGCAAACAAGTCCCTTAGAAATCTGGTGTCCCAATGAAACCTCATTGAAAAGACAGTGACCTCAAAAAAATAAAAATTCTGAATGGTTTGGCCTCTGGGTTTTGCCTGCTACATAAGTTCTGTTATTCTCACAGACATGATTTAAAGTTTTAGAAACTTCAGGGTGTTTTCTATCCAAATCTACTAATAATATGCATATCTTATATTCTGGGGATGAGTAGCAGGCAGTTTAATTTTGGCATGCTATTTATCAAAAGTGAAAATGCTGCCCCCTACCCCGAAGAAGTTAAACAAGCCAGTGGACGGCAGAAGAGGAGTGCTGACCGCCACCGCAGTGAGGCCCCCGTGTTTGTACCGGGGGACAGGGTCTGGCTCTCGACCCGAAACCTACCCCTCCGCTTGCCCTGCCGAAAGCTGGGGCCGCAGTGTGTAGGGCCCTTCAAAGTCCTGAGGAGAATAAACGAGGTGTGTTATCGATTACAACTCCCTTCCTATTATCGTATTAACCCCTCGTTTCAGGTGTCTCTCCTCAGGCTGGTGGTAGCTGGTCCCCTGCAAGACGGTGAGGTGTCGGAGGTCCCTCCTCCCCCTCTGGACATCGAGGGGTCCCCGGCGTATATGATACAGGCCATTCTGGACTCGAGACGCCGGGTGAGGGGCCTGCAGTACCTCGTGGACTGGGAGGGGTACGGTCCGGAGGAGAGGTGCTGGGTACTGGTGGGGGACATTTTGGATCCGTCAATGTTGAGGGATTTCCATCGCCTCCATCCGGATCGCCCTGCGCCTCACCCTCCGGGTCGCCCTCGAGGCCGGTGTCGGCGCGCTGTGGGAGCCGCGCGTCAGGGGGGGTGGGGGTACTGTCACGACTCCTACCGAAGGTGGCTCCCGTTCCTGTTCGGGTGATTACTCACCCCGTACTGGAGGAATACTTTTTCTTCAACGAGTCGAACGGGAAGGATTTACTTCAGACAAGGCCCTCATCCCCGTCATTCACAGGAGAATGAGACAGAGATTTTGGGGACGAAGATCTGGGTGCCTTGTAGGATCCGACGCCGAGCGGGTAACCTCCCTTTACCATCGGTCCTGTTAGCCAACATACAATCAATGGAAAATAAAATAGACAAACTACGATCACATATATCCTACCAATGGGACATTAAAAACTGTAATATCTTATGTTTCATAAGTCATGGCTGAACGACGACATGACTAACATACAGCTGGCGGGTTTTAAGTTTGTTCGGCAGGATAGAACAGCGGCCTCTGGTAAGACAAGGGGTGGCGGTCTATGTATATTTGTAAACAACAGCTGGTGCACGAAATCTAAGGAAGTCTTAAGGTTTTGCTCGCCTGAGGATCTCATGATAAGCTGTAGACAACACTATTTACCAAAAGAGTTTTCATCTATACTCTTTGTAGCTGTCTATTTACCACCAGAAACCGATGCTGGCACTAAGAACGCACTCAATGAGCTGCCATAAGCAAACAGGAAAACGCTCATCAAGAGGCGGCACTCTGAGTGGCCGGGGACTAATGCAAGGAAACTGAAACTGAAACTGAAAAAATGTCCAAAAAATACCTAATATCTACCAGCATGTTAAATGTGCAACCAGAGGGAAAAAAAACTGTAGACCACCTTTACTCCTCACACGAGATGCGTACAAAGCTCTCCCTCACCCTCCATTTTGCAAGTCTGATCATAATTCTATCCTCCTGATTCCTACAAGCAAAACCTAAAGCATGAAGCACCAGTGACTCGGTCAATAAGAAAGTGGTCAGATGAAGCAGATGCTAAGCTACAGGTCTGTTTTGATAGCACAGACTGGAATATGTTCCGGGATTCCTCAGATGGCATTGAGGAGTACACCACATCATTCACTTTCTTCATCAATAAGTGCATCAATGACGTCCCCCCACAGTGCCCGTATGTACATACCCCAACAAAAGCCATGGATTACAGGCATTATCCGCACTGAGCTAAAGTGTAGAGCTGCCGCTTTCAAGGAGCGGGACTCTCACCGGGAGCTTATAAAAAATCCCGCTATGCCCCTGACAAACCATCAAGCAGGCAAAACTTCAATACAGGACTTAGATTGAATTGTACTATACCAGCTCCAACGCTCGTTGGATGTGGCAGACCTTACAAACTATTACAGACTACAAAGGGAAGCACAGCTGCGGGCTGCCCAGTGACACGAGCCTACAAGACGAGCTAAATTACTTCTATGCTCACTTCGAGGCAGGTAACACTGAAACATGCATGAGAGGATCAGCTGTTCCGGACGACTGTGTGATCACGCTCTCCGTAGCCGATGTGAGTAAGACCTTTAAACATGCACAAGGCCGCAGGGGCAGACGGATTACCAGGGTACGTGTACCCCGAGCATGTGCTGACCAACTGGAAAGTGTCATCACTGACATTTTCAATCTGACCTTGACTGAGTCTGTAATACCAACATATTTCAAGCAGACCACCATAGTCCCTGTGCCCAAGAACACGAAGGTAACCTGCCTAAATGACTACTGACCCGTAGCACTCACGCCTGTAGCCACGAAGTGCTTTGAAAGGCTGGTCATGGCTCACAACAACACCATCATCCCAGAAACCCTTGACCCACTCCAATTTGCTTACCACCCCAACAGATCCACAGGTGATGCAATCTCTACTGCACTCAACACTGCCAGTTCCAACCTGGACAAAAGGAACACCTATGTGAGAATACTATTCATTGACTACAGCTCAGCGTTCAACACCATAGTGCACTCAAAGCTCATCACTAAGCTAAGGACCCTGGGACTAAACACCTACCTCTGCAACTGGATCCTGGACCGCCCCCAGGTGGTAAAGTTAGGTAACAACACATCCACCACGCTGATCCTCAACACAGGGGCCCCTCAGTGGTGTGTGCTTAGTCCCCTCTTGTACTCCCTGTTCACTCATTAATGCATGGCAAGGCACGACTCCAACACCATCATCAAGTTTGCCGAAGACACAATAGTGGTAGGCCTGATGCCAGGACAACATACCCTCAACGTGATCAAGACAAAGGAGATGATTGTGGACTACAGGAAAAGGAGGACCGAGCATGCCCCCATTCTCATCGACCGGGCTGTAGTGGAGCAATTCAAGTTCATTGGTGTCCACTTCACAAACAAACTATCATGGTTCAAACACATTAAGACAGTCGTGAATAGGGCACAACAAAACCTTTACCCACTCAGGAGACTGAAAAGATTCGGCATGTGTCCTCAGATCCTCAAAAGGTTCTACAGCTGCATCATCGAGAGCATCCTGACTGGTTGCATCACTGTCTGTTATGGCATCTGCTCGGTCTCTGACTGCAAAGCACTGCAGAGGGTAGTGCGTACGCCCCAGTACATCACTGGGGCCAAGCTTCCTGCCATCCATGATCTCTATACCATGCAGTGTCAGAGGAAGGCCCCAAAAATTGTCAAAGACTCCAGCCACCCTTGTCATGGACTCTTCTCTCTGCTACCGCACGGCAAGTGTTACCGGAGTGCCAAGTCTAGGTCCAAAAGGCTTCTTAACAGCTTCTACCCCCAAGCCATAAGACTCCTGAACAGCTATTCAAAGGCTACCCAGACCCCTCTTTTACGCTGCTGCTACTCTCTGGTTATTATCTATGCATCGTCACTTTAACTTTACCTACATGTACATATTACCTCAATTACCTCGACTAACCGGTGCCCCCGCACATTGACTCTGTACCGCTACCCCCTGTATATACCCTCTCTATTGTTATTTTACTGCTGCTGTTTAATTATTTGTTTTATTTTCCATTTCTTACTTAACACTTATTTTTCTTAAAAACTTCTTAAAACAGTAAGGTCTTCCATTCCTAATTTTTAACCTGTTGTATTCTGCGCATGTGACAAATGCAATTTGATTTGATTATCCTCATCTTCCAAATGGGGTTCAGAGATGGCAGAGTCCTGGCAGCAAAACAGAAGGTGTGAACAAGCCCTGGATCAGCAAAATACATTATCACCTCTCATCACCCAGTCTCAGTCCTTTTGGGGGGGGGTGCCAATTATAATATACTGCTGAAAGGAATAAAAGTCGATGCCACTAAATCAGGGGTGTCAAACATACGGCCCACGGGCCGGAACCGGCCCCCAAGGAGGTTCGATCAGGCCCGCAGGATAATTTGAAAGTGGAAAAAATGCATAAAAGACATGGAATTAATATTTTTAATTCGCTGCAATTCATGGATTATCCGCTAAGGGGCGCACTCTTTCCATCAGAGTAGAAGACAAGCCGCATCACTGAGACAGACTGAAAACAGCAGACGGTATCAATGCGCCATCTGCTGCTTGTTACGACGTTGTTAATACCTTGGTCTCTACCTCTCCGCTACACCCTCATTAGCCAAAATGTCGTTATCCAAACGGAGAAAAGTAGATAAGGAGTGTAGAATTTTCAAAGAAAAATGGACCACGTCCTATTTATTTACAGAGATGCACGGAAAACCTTCGTGCTTGGTGTGTTTGCAACAAGTTTCGGTATTGAAGGAATATAATATTCGACGCCACTACGAGACTCATCACAGCGAAAAATATGACGGCTTGCAAGGACAACTGAGAAGAGATAAGATTAACGAATTGCTGGCGGGTCTGAGGAAACAGCAGTCAACTTTCATCCAGAGCCGAGAAGTCAGTGAAGCAGCGGTAAAAGCCAGCTACCTAATTGCTAGCGAAATAGCATTAGCATCGAAGCCGTATTCCGACGGTGACTTTGTTAAACGATGCATGATGAAGGCGGCTGAACTTGTATGTCCCGAGAAGCGACAAGCTTTTGCCAATATTAGCCTGACGAGGAATACTATAGCAGAGAGGATTTCGGAACTATCGGCAGATTTAGACAGTCAATTGAAACAGAGAGTCAAGTCATTTATTGCATTTTCCGTGGCAATTGACGAGAGCACTGACATCACAGACGTGGCCCAACTGGCCATATTTATTCGAGGAGTTGATGAGACATTGACTGTTACTGAAGAGTTTCTTGAGTTGGTGCCAATGATGGACACCACAACAGCCGAGGACATTTTCGGCTCTGTCGTTGCTGCATTGGACAGAGTTGGAGTGGACTGGTCCCGCGCTGTCAGCCTGGCTACAGACGGCGCGCCATCCATGGTCGGAAAGAAAGCAGGTGTCGCGACAAAGTTCAAAGACAAAGTACAAGCCCTTAATGGAGGAGATCGTTTCTGGACATTTCACTGTATTTTGCACCAGGAGGCATTGTGTTGCAAGTCGCTGAAAATGGACCACGTCATGGAGGTGGTTGTTCGCACTGTAAATTTCATCCGGTCCAGAGGTCTGAACCATCGTCAGTTTGACAAACTTCTCAGCGACAGCAACATTACCCACAGCCTGCCATACCACACTGAAGTGAGATGGTTAAGCCGAGGCGCTGTGCTGAGGCATTTCTTTGATCTACGAGAGGAAATCGGACAGTTCATGGAGAAAAAAGGAAAACCGGTGTTGGAATTACAATCTCAGGAATGGCTACGGGACCTTGCATTCTTGGTTGATATTACTGAACACTTGAACAATCTGAACAAAATGTTGCAAGGCCGCAAAAAAGTTGTCACAGTTTTCTGACAACATACATGCATTTAAGTTGAAGCTGACTTTGTGGGAGATGCAACTGGCAAATGGCAACCCTGCTCATTTCCCCTGTCTGAGAGATGTGTGTGTGACCAGACCTGATGCGGACATGAAACGGTACAAAGACAAAATTGCAGGACTACTGCGGGAGTTTGAGAAACGTTTTCAGGTATTTGGTGAACTTGAGACAGAATTTTCAGTTTTTCGCTCACCTTTCACAGTTAAAGCTTCTGATCTGCCGGTCGAAATTCAGCTAGAGATAATTGATTTGCAGTGTGATGCAGATTTGAAGGGCAAATTTGCCTCTGTAGGTCTGGACAGATTTTATCAGTATCTACTACCAGGGTACCCCAAATTAACAGCCCTGGCTGCTAAAATTTTGTGCATGTTTGGGACAACCTACCTTTGTGAACAAATTTTCTCAGTGATGAATATCAATAAAACAAAAATGCGTTCAAGGCTCACAAACAAGCACTTAAATGACATTCTGAAAGTGACAGCTAGTCAGGACATGACACCTGGTGTTGATATTTGTGAATGATAAAAGTAAATTGCACATTTGTCTAAGGAAATATGAGGTGTTTCATGAAATGTTTTGTAAAAGGATAGTTCATTAAATTTCAATATTTTCCTAATGTTCTTGTGCTTCTTTACACCAAAACAAAGGAAATACATGATATTTTGGTTATTTATAGCAGAGTATGGTATAATTTTAATGGTCCGGCCCACTTGACATCTCCCTAGGCCGTATGTGGCCCACGATGCGAAATGAGTTTGACACCCCTGCACTAAATGAAGATTGTGCAGTTTTTTGCGTTCAAACTTTAACCATATTTAACCATTTATACATAATACAAAAAAAGAAAAAATTCTCAATAACATTCTCCAAGGTGTTTCTATCAGTGTTCATTGTGTTTAACCCAGCACTTCTGGCTTCACTGCATGGGTCCATCAAGGTGAGCAGTGAGCAGTATCTCCCTTCTGTACGATCAGGAGACATTCCTTGCGAGATGCTTCCACTCCTAACAATGTGACGGCTGCAGGTTCAATGACAAGTTTGTGAACGCTCTCAATGTCAGAACAGAGAGAGTTGTCTGGTATGCAGTAAAGCATATGGATGTGCTGCTTGTACTTCAGAGGCATGCAGAGAGAAGACTGAAAGAGGTTACCAGTGGAACTGAGGGGAGAGTCAGCTGAAAAACAACTAGCAACAGACCAAAGACTACATTGTGTGGCCAAGGCTTTGGAAGAAACCTGGTGCAACTTGTTGATTGGAATAAAGCACTATTTTTTGTCAAGATGATATGCTTTGAGTCATATTCTTCTGACACATTCTCAGTTCCGGTTATGAAAGTGAATCCTGTAAGGCTCTTGGCAGGTGGATCCATTCCTAAGTTTTAATGTACTAACATGATGGCCCATTAGAGCCTGTTTTACATTCCATACACATTCCCCAAACGCAGCCAGAGATGTTTTCTTTAGAATATTTATTATATCACACAATAAACACAACCTTCCGTAATGAGCTGTTTTTTCCCTCCCTCTCTTTCGAATGTAGTGAGATACAGCACTTAATTCCCCCTATGGGGTAGAGAAGACTATAGTAGCCAAAATTCATCATCTGTGGTCCCATCAGTGCCCCCAGATATAGGTCCCTGGTAGATTTATAGACTTTCCATATCTATAGTTTCGCTGTCCCCCTGGTCTTAATGTTTTTGTATCGAGATGATTTATGTGTGGGTCACCCAGTTTTTGCTCAGGGTATTATGGCATTAGAGTCAGATGAAACACTACCGATAGGACCTGGTCCTTAATTCCAGGAGCGCACTGTCATGTTGCTAATCAGATCTACGCAAACAGGGCAGAGGCTGCCTCAGTGAAGGGTACTTAGAATATATACTGTACACTCAGAGACTGTGAAATCGTGCTGCCTCTTCCCCAGTCCAAGTCAATTACTGTACTTTGCAATGATATGAAATACAGCGAGAATAATTTTACTCTGCAAAATCAACAATTTAAATTCAATTAAATTATCCCCTGGGTGGGCATCACTGTCACATTTTAAAATGCGTCTCCAGATCCCACTAGGCATTCTCATTTATTCTTTGTAATGAATCATAGACACAACATTCCATAGCTTCTAGGATGAAGTTTACTCTAGCATTGTTGCATTATACTCTGATTTCAAGCAAATAAATTGCTTAGCTCATCTGTGATTTGTTTTAATCTGCTTTAATTTCCATGAAAACAAAGAATGCCTCTTTTCTGTGATCAAAGGCCTGTGTCTGAGCAAAATGAGTTGGATTTTACAAGAACAGTCTAAATTGAAACTGCTTAGTGGGAAACCAAGGCAAGTAGCTACAGTATGATTACTGAAGAAAACCAATCCAGTGTCAACATAATCAAAAACAGGCTTGAGTATTAGATTTGAGCAAAATATCGCACTTACCCACTACAAATATTTCAGTTCAAGTTTACAGCTAGCTAAATAATGAAACACACCCTTTTCACTTCAGTAATATGTCTGTTAAAACTTTAGGGGGGATGTTCTACAGGTAAAAGATTCCTGAACCTCCATTTCCTCATTTTATTAAATCATTTCTCACCGATGCGTGAGAGCGCCAGCCACAAGAGACTGTCCACAGTGTAATTATTCAGCAATTCGTTTTTTGCCTCAGCAGGACATGCTTTATTGAGCTTGAGACAATTTGCTTATAGGCTACCCTGTTCCCTGTTCCCGCTATCCACCTCAGCCTGATTGTTTCTCAGCTATGGAACAGGTGGTTGATCCTCAGCAAATTCAACTGTTCCGCATCTGCAGAATCATGTGTAATTATATTAATCATGGACATCACTGAAAATGTCTACCATCCTTCATGGTGATGCATGGCAGCAACTTCTCATTCAAGTTAATACCAGAGCTACAGCTTATGCTACCCAATCCAAATGTTGAGGTAAAACACAAAACTCACTATAAAAACAAAAAATTTAACAACACTTCTCTGAACCGAAAATATAATAAAAAAATACAACGATCCACCAGCTGTCTCAAAGTCTTATCTATCAGCCACAGAAAACGGATAACGCAATTACAGCCTCTCTAATCAAAAAACTGGAGAGGCTTTTTCTGCTCTGTGTTCATTCATTTTCACCTTCCCACTGAGCACCAAGGAGAGAACACACCGTGTTGATACACTCCAGATGATTATGCCTTGAAGTTGAATTAGGGAAACCGGATGATTGGGGCCAAATTGTACCCTTGTGTTGTTTATGGTGAAGTACGTGTTTGATTGGAAAAGCATAGGCCAACATTACAAACATTTACAATGGAGGGCAATCAGAGAGATATCACACCTCAGATAAATTGGTGGTTTCTGCTCAGTAGGTCTGCGTCTTCAGAGTAATATTACAAAAACAAGCTTTATTTTGAATTCAGGATTAACTGCAGAGAGTAAAGGGGATGTGTGTGATGTTTGTTTGTGTATGTGTGTTTGCTGTGTACAAAGGAGGGAACAAACTTGGATCGAACAAGCTGTGTGGGCCTGATTGCAATTTCACCGTGGTACTAGGGGTGATACTAGGGGTTAACTGTACTGTTTCCCTTCTAAACTAGTGTGAAGTTGATGTGAGGCCATGGTGATGGGGAGCTTATTGGAGTCCAGGCCTGGGCCCAAGCTGTTCCACACTAATCACTAGATCCCAAAACAGAAAATCTCTGTGGGTGAAATGCCTTGAACCTTCTACAATTTGCGCAACTGTCTGAAGTTCCACTTTTCAGCTGTGAAATTGTATTGGAAAAGAAGCTAAGAGGGTTGCAGCTACATTGGCCCAGCCTGTGCTCACAGCACCAAATCTTATTTCCAGGCGAGCTGCACTCCTCAAAGGAGGGCTTTGAAAAACGGCTGAGGAATCAAGATGAATTGGCAACTGACTACTGTGAGGCTGTATTATGAAAGCAGAGAAAGAGACAGATCTAAATCGTTATGTTGCTCCTTAGTGACATTGAAGACCTTCAAGTATGTTCCTTGTGACAATGGGTTTGTTAGTGTGACCTCACTATGTAAAATACTACAGTATGCTTCTGGCAAACTTCTGTCATAAATCTCCTTACACGGGGTACCATATAATGTAGGGGATTGTTCTTACATTGGGCACCATTAATGTAGGGGACTTACAGTTTTAAGTTACATTCAGTCCTGCATATGTTCAAAACATGACATTAAAACGACACATCACTACAATATGCAGTGCTGCAGTTCCCATGATCAAATTCAAAACCTGTTCTTAAAACAAAGGATGTTCAGATAATGACTCAATCTCATCTGAATGTCTGTCCCCACTCCTACTCTCCACCCGGCACAACCCAATTTGTTCATTACAACAGAGAGAATAGCTTCTGTTTGAAATATAAAATTCAAGACATTAAAAAGTTACCTTACGTGAATGAGTTTGTCATTGCAATGACACAAATTAAATTGAATTGCTGCGGTGGTGGCAGTGGCGTGTGGAGCAGCTCTGATGAGGGAGGTGATTAGAGCTTTTACTGATGAGCGACGCTATTATAGATCTCACCACTAAGGATGACTTACAGCTTTGGTCTCCAGCCTCATTTTGATCTCTGATTTCAGTGTGCCATAACACTGTATCATTCATGGCGATGGGGAAAATCAGCCACATTCAAAATGGGTGACTGAACAAAAAAACTATTGTTGCTGTTCGACACAATACAATTTGGGTTCTGCTGCTGCAGTTGCTCCTCAGAGAATAATTGAATATGGAGGTGCAAGCAAACATTTTTGTGTCAAGTCCTTTGTTAGTGTACAGATTAACTGTATGAATTGCACACACACAAACACACACACAAACAGACTTTGAATGTGTAATATCAAAGGCAGCCCACCCCATCACAGAACTTGTAGAATGACACGGGTAACTTTTTTTTTTAACTGCTCTCTTTTTCAAAGGACACAGAAATAGGTGTGAGTATCACTGATGGTTTCTGTCCGGAATAATTCATATGTCCTTCTCTATTTTACATCTGTATATCTCTGAGGCTTGCCATGAGGCAGCATCATAGTCTAATCCTTGGAGTCTGTGGCCCTTTTTTTTATTATTACAAAGCCTGAGAGAAAGACAGAACATTGGGGGGAGAAGGAGAGAGGAAAAAGAGAGAGTGATAAATGTTAATTGAGTTCAGGTGGTTTGTAGCCCTACCTTTGTGGGATTTAATAACTATAGGGGAATCCATTAAATAATCTGAAGATTTACGACAAATTTTGGGGAGTTATTATGAGTACAGTAGCTCACTATTTAACCCATTATGGTTTGACTATGACCAGTGCTGTATTAGTCCTCAGATATATGCTATTATATATGTATCCAGTGTGTTCAGTATTTATAATAATACGCAGTATATATTTAAATAAATACACAACTCAACAGAAGTAAATCGAAAGGTTAAAATGACTTATGTTAACCAGTGTTAAGTGGATATATGTATATATACACCACTAGCCAAACATTTTAACACACCTAGTCATTCAAGGGTTTTTCCTTCTATTTTCTATTTTAGATTATTCAAAGAAGCCACCCTTTTCCTTGATGACAGCTTTGCACACTCTTGGTATTCTCTCATCCAGCTTCATGAAGAATTATTTTCCAGCAGTCTTGAAGGAGTTCCCACATATGCTGAGCACTTGTTGAATACTTTATCTTCACTCTGTGGTCAAATTCATCCCAAACCATCTCGAGGTCGGGTGATCGTGGAGGACATGTCATTTGATGCAGCACCATTACTCTCCTTCTTGTTCAAATTGCCCTTACACAGCCTGGATGTGTGTTTTGGGTCATTGTCCTGTTGAAAAACAAAATGTTAGTCCCACTAAGCGCAAACCAGATGGCGTATCGCTGCAGAATGATGTGGCAGCCATGTTGCTTAAGTGTGCCTTGAATTCTAAATAAATCACAGACAGTGTCACCAACAAAGCACCCCCACACCATCGCACCTCCTCCTCCATGCTTCACGGTGGGAACCACACATGCGGAGATCATCCGTTCACCTACTCCGCGTCTCACAAAAACACGCGGTTGGAACCAAAAATCTCCAATTTGGGCTTATCAGACCGAAGGACAGATTTCCACCAGTCTAATGTCCATTGCTCCTGTTTCTTGGCCCAAGCAACTCTCTTCTTTTTATTTGTGTCCTTTAGTAGTGGTTTCTTTGCAGCAATTCAACCATGAAGGCCTGAATCATGCAGTCTCCTCTGAACAGTTGATATTGAGAAGTGTCTTTTACTTGAACTCTCTGAAGCATTTATTTGGGCTGCAATCTGAGGTGTAGTTAATTGCCGATTTCTGAGGATGTGGACCTTCACTGCAAAACAGTGTATTTTTTTATCAATTGTTTGGTGACAATTGACAATTGTTTGGTACATATTTAGTATAGTTTTATCTAAAAATAATAGCTTTTTTAATGTTTTACGAAATTCACTGGGGATGATCCTGCCCTTCCTCCTCTGAGGAGCTTCCACTGGTGTTTGTGATACATTCTGTTTGTGTTTTGTGTGTGTGAGTGTGCATCACCTGGTAGATGGCTAGTGATGGCTGTTCAACAGTCTGATGGTCTGTTAATAGAAGCTGTATTTTAGTATCTTGGTCTTAGCTCTGATGCACCTGCACTGTCTCTGTCTGTCGGACGGTAACCAAGTGAACAGTCCGTGGCTCGGGTGGCTGAGGTCCTTATTTTACCTTCCTTTGACACCGGGTGCTATAGATGTCCTGGAGACCTTTTGACCCTATCCAAATGAACATTTAACAAGGCACACCTGTGAATTGAAATACATTCCAGGTGACTACCACATGAAGATGGTTGAGAGAATGCCAAGAGTATGCAAATCTGTCATGAAGGCAAAGGGTGGCTACTTTGAAGGATCTAAAATATATAGTAAAAATAAAGAAAAACCCTTGAATGAGTAGGTGTGTCCAAACATTTGACTGGTACTGTATATCAAATAAATAGTGTGTGAAGCCAAATGCTTATGTAACTAGCTCCTAACCATGTAAAATGTCAAACAATTAAAATGTAAGGGAAAAAATCGAGAAAGAAAAGACAAGAAATCAAGAACGGCGGGACGAATCTGATTAACAACCAAAATAGCACTGTAGCAGCAATCAAATGCAATCTATATGTACTGTACGTAAACCAGGATAATTTACACAAGATCAGCTAAGAATGATATGTACAGCAGTAGATATATTAGAGTAAACTAATTAATATGTGATGTTTATAAAGTGTAACTAAAAAAAATGTACAGTAGTAGAAAAATGATGATGAGCTACATCTGGGATACAGTGGTTCAATGATCAGTGGTTCAATGTCTCTATAGCATGGAACAGCATCATTGGTTGTGTGTGATTATATGATTGTCGGTGTGTATGTGCATGTGTTTGTGAGTATGAGGTGTGTGGGTGTGTGTGTCAGTGCCGTTTAAGATGAGTTAGGTCAATTTTTCTTTTTCAATGAGCATGGCTCCCGAGTCCGTAGGGGAGATGCATGGATGGGACAAGACTTTAACTACCAAGTGGATATCACAAAATTGGGGATGTTCTAAACTAAATTATTCTGAATGATCTAGAGGATGTATTTGAGGTGCAATAATTTGTTCCCTTTGTAAACCACAGCAAACAATGCAGGCTCCGATGTCAAGTGGATTTTCCAAGAAGGGACAGGCCATAGCCACGAAGTGCCGTATTCATTCACCAGGACAGGCTAAGTTCAAGTTAACCTTGTAGGTAGCAGGTTTGCTTCAAAGCATGCGTTGCTATGGTGTCTGATCAGGTTTTCTTTCAAGTTCTCTTTCTGAAGCAGCAAATTCGGAGTTTGCACAAGTTCTAATTTGACAGATCTCGCTAAATCACTAATCAGGCTTTCTGGAATATCCCTGTGGTTTCTAGTCTCTTCCCTGTAGGCCGTGTCATTGTTGTTAGTAATCAGGCCTACCACTTTCGTGTTGTCAGCAAACTTGATGTTTGAGTTGGAGTCATGTGTGAACAGGAAGTACAGAAGGGGACTGAGTACACACCCATGGGGGGGCCCTGTGTCTAGGATCAGCATGCCGGAGGTGTTGTTGCCTACCCTCACTACCTGGGGTCAGCCCGTCAGGAAATCTAGGACCCAGTTGCACAGGGAGGAGTTCAGACCTAAGGCACCAAGCTTAGTGATGATGACCTTGAAGCGCACTATAGTGTTAAAAGCTGAGCTCTACTTAATGAACAGCATTGTGACTTAGGTATTCCCCTTGTCCGGGTGGGATAGGATAGTGTGCAGTGCAACAGCATTTGCAACATCCGTGGATCTGTTGGGGCGGTATGCAAATTGTTGTGGGTCAAGGGTGTCGGATATGGTGGAGGTGATATGGTCCTTGACTTTGAAAGCACTTCATGATGACAGAAATGAGTGCTATGGGGCGATAGTCATTTATTTCTGTTGCCTTGGCTTGCTTGGGTACATGAACAATGGTGGCCATCTTGAAGGAAGTGGGGACGACAGACTGGGATAGTGAGAGGTTGATGCGGAGGATGTGGCTTGGGATGCCATCTGGGCAGGCCGCCTTGTGATGGTTAACATGCTTGAAGGTCCTACTCACGTTGGCTACAGAGACAGGGAGCCAGCAGTCCTCGTGAGCGGGGGCACATGTCGGCGGCTCTGTATTGTTTTCCTCGAAGGGGGTGAAACATGTGTTTAGCTTGTCTGGCAGTCAGGTATCTGTGTCTGCGATGTGGTTGGTTTTCCCATTATAATTTGTGATTTTCTGAAGTCTCAGCCACATGCATCTCGCATCTGAGCTATTAAATTGCAACTCCACTCTGTTGCTGTACTGTCTTTTTGCCTCTTTGATTCTCTTGCGGAGGTCATAGGTGGTCTGTTTATACCTGTTATTGTCCATGTCTTCTTACATCAAATGCAGCCTTAAGACATGCTTTTTCCAATTTGTTCAAAGTCCTGTGTAATTCCTTGAGTGCCAGCGTAGTGTCGGCTTATGAGGGGATGTACACAGCTGTGACACACACAGCTGTTAATTCTCGCAGGAGATAATGGGGTCGGCATTTGATTGTGAGGTATTCCAGGTTAGAGGAACAGACACTCTTAACAGTTTGTACATCTCACACCATCAGTTGTTCATTATAAAACATACTCCTCCGGCTTTGTTTTTCCTAGAAAGCTATTTTACCCTGTCTGTATGGTGTACAGAGAATCCTGTAGGCATTATAGTCTGATAAAGCACTTATACTGACAACCAAGACGCTGTAAAACCGATTACGTTATAGTCTCGTATCTCTCTGGTAGGAAATCCATGCTCTGAGGTTGCAAAGTTTATTGACCAGAGACTGTACAATAGCAAGTAATATACTAGAAAGCGGAGGGTGGTTGAATCCTTTCCTTAATCTGAATAAAATTCCAGCTCGCCTTTCTCTCCTCTGGCGGCGTCTTTTTGGAGAAAGGGCTCCCTTGATTAACTTCTTGCGACTACAGGGGGTGCTGTTTACTCATTAGCATATTTGCATTACAGATTAAACGGCTTCCTACTCTCCTACTTTATCGTACAATATACATATTATTACTATTATTGGATAGAAAACAGTCTCTAGTTTCTATAGCCGTTGGAATTTTGTCTCTGAGTGGAACACAACTCATTCTACAGCAATTTCCCTGACATGGAGTCAGATTTCACACATTTTGGCCCCTGATCTGGAGTCAGTTTAAAGGCCACTGTGAATGCTATAAGGATACGGACACTGCTTACGTCTTCCCATGGATGCCTTTACGTGATGACGCTTTGAATGGTATCGATTGCCCAATCACAGCCACTATAAAACAAAAACACGTGTAGGTAGGAACTCCTTTCCAGCTGCGCCGGACGCACGTTGGACACCGACCCGTTCTTTTTCCAAGCATTAGTGGAGCCAGTAATATTTCTCAGGTCATGTTTTTACTCGTTATAGGAGTTAAAAACATCATAAGGTAGTTAATTTAACCTCTACAGAGTACCTAACCCGGATCCGGGAGCACCCCCCACACCCCCCACACTGATTAGCATCGCTAGCATAGCGTCACAATTAAATAGTAGCATCTAAATATCATTAAATCACAAGTCCAAGACACCCAATGAAAGACACAGATCTTGTGAATAAAACCACCATTTCAGATTTTTTAAATGTTTTACAGGGAAGACACAATATGTAAATCTATTAGCTAAACACGTTAGGTAAAATGACACCATTTTCTTACTCCAACAGTTTCTTACTCCATCAGGTGCTATCACCAATTCGGCTAAACTAAGATATTGATAGCCACTAACCAACAAAAAAATTCTCAAGATGACAGTCTGATAACATATTTATGGTATAGCATAGTTTTTTTTTTTTAAATGTGCATTTTTCAGGTATAAATCACAGTTCTACATTGCAGCTGCAATCTGATATAGTGCTGATGCAGCTAGAACAATTACAGAGACCAACGTTATATAACTAATTACTTGTCTTAAAACATTTCAGAAAAAATACACAGCGTACAGACATTGAAAGCCCAACATCTGGTGAATCCAAACAATATTTCAGATTTTTTAAATGTTTTATAGCGAAAACAAAATGTAGCGCTAATTAGCATAACCAGGCCAGCCAGAACCAGCTGGACGCGCGCGACCAGTTCACATGCACGACAGATATATGAAATAACATCGTAAATTGGGTCTTACTATTGCTGGTCTTTCATCAGAATGTTGATCAAGGTGTCCTTAGTCCTGATGAGTCGTTCAATCCATTCACAATGGCAACCTCCCCTCTTCATTTAGCCTGGGTACTGGTCGACTAGCACGGCTCTGTCCAAAGTTAAAAAACTCAAAGAACGGAACACGGCAAAACTCCCGAAAAAATTCTAATAATCTGATTAAACTATATTGAAAAAACATACATTACGGTGATATGGTCACATGTATCAAACAAACTTTGACACGGAGATAGTTTTCATCCGTAACGTCAGCATAACAAAAGTCAATGGCTTCTCTAAACGCGCATCTCAGGAAACCGGAAGTTGTCGGTCACGCTAAAGAAATAGGTCTTATTTCACGTCAGTACAAGATAAACAAAAAATTTCTCCTCTGACGTCTTCCAGACACCCAGAGGAAGAAGAAGGAAGTGTGTTTCGGGTCATAGGTCGCGTGACCATATATAGGCAGAGCTTTGAAGCGAGCATACACATCTTGCAATCTTTTTCTGGCTCAGGGAAAGTGCTGTGAAATGACCTGTGTTTGACTCAGAGACAAAATTGGAACGGTTTTAGAAACCATAGCTTGTTTTCTATCCAATGGCATATGGTTATATGCATATAGTAACAGCAATAATTGAATAAGAGGCAGTTTTATCTGTAGAGGCAATTATGCTAATGTGAAAACAGCACCCCCTGTATTCTCAAGAAGTTAAACTGTTTTATAGCAATTTATATCCGTTTAGTGCGCATTTTGGGACATTTATTTCGGAGACTTTTTGAAGAGCCGGGCAGGTTTCCAGTTCATGCCGAACGCAGTTGGCATTTCCACATGGCAAGAGGACAGCTTTTGACCAAAAGACGATTAGACCCAAGAAAGGATTCTTTGCCCAAGATTCTGATGGAAGAACAGCTCAAAGTAGGAACAATTTATTATGATAAATCGTGTTTCTGTCGAGAAATGTTAATCGCTTATGACGCCATTTTGTTTGACGTAGCTTCGCTTGGCGCAAACTGTATTGAAAAGTAAGGATAATTAAAAAAATGTAAATCAGCGATTGTATTAAGAATTAAATTGTCTATCAATCGCTGTCCACCCTATATTTTTTAGTCACGTTTATGAGTATTTATGTATACGACTAGATCACTGTCTAATATGGCGCACGACATTGTCTGACCAGCTGGGCAACTTTTGTCATTGTCTAACCATGATTTTGGTGGCTAAATATGCACATTTTCGAACAAACTGTATATGTATGTTGTAATATGATGTTACAGGAGTGTCATCGGAAGAATTCTGAGAAGGTTAGTGAAAAAATTAATATATTTTGGCGATGATATGATATCGCTCTCTTTGGCTAGAATCAGTGCTCGGGTAACGTTTGCGTATGTGGTATGCTAATATAACGATTTATTGTGTTTTCACTGTAAGACATTTAGAAAATCTGAAATATTGTCTGTATTCACAGGATCTGTGTCTTTCGATTAGTGTATGCTGTGTATTTTTACGAAATGTTTGATGATTAGTAATTAGGTAAACACGTTGCTCTATGTATTTATTCTAGTCCATTTGTGATGGTGGGTGCAATTGTAAACTATGATATCTACCTGAAATATGCACATTTTTCTAACAAAACCTATCCTATACCATAAATATGTTATCAGACTGTCATCTGATGAGGTTTTTTCTTGGTTAGTGGCTATCAATATCTTAGTTTAGCCGAATTGGTGATAGCACCTGATGGAGTAAGAAACTGATGGAGTTAGAAAAGTGGTGTCTTTTGCTAACGTGGTTAGCTAATAGATTTACATATTTTGTCTTCCCTATAAAACATTTAAAAAATCTGAAATGGTGGCTTTATTCACAGGATCTGTATCTTTCATTAGGTGTCTTGGACTTGTGATTTAATGATATTTAGATGCTACTATTTAATTGTGACGCTATGCTAGCGATGCTAATCAGTGTGTGTGGGGGGGGGGGGGGGTAGATGCTCGTTAGAGGTTAATGGAACTGCTTCGGGTTGTCCAGACAAAGGATCCAACTCCGGAAAGTCGAATTTGTGGTGAGTAATCTCCGATTTGATGTCCAGAAGTGCTTTTCGGGCATAGTAAATAATATTAGAAACTATATCTTCCTAATATTGAGTTGCAATCACAAAAGCTTAAATTTGTCAGTGATTGAAAGCAGCCAATTCAGCACCGCCCTATGGGACTCCCAATCACAGCCAGATGTGATACAGCCAGGATTTGAACCAGGGATTGTAGTGACTTCTCTGGCACTGAGATGGATTGCCTTAGACCGCTGCGCCACTCGGGAGGCGAATAGTTGCTTTTTAACATTATTGTTTTTCTACACAAACACTCATATCTAGTCAACCCATATATAGCAAATGCCACCCAACCCGGTTTGCTTTGACAACAATAGAAAATCTGTGTATTGCTTTGTGATCTTTTGCCATTGGAAGTTTCCTGTACAATGTGGGCGATGCTGAACTATTTGGCAAGTCAACTGTGTGAAGGGCCTTAAGGTATGAAAGTTTGACTTGGAAAAGTTTTTCCTCCTGGTCAGTCAGCTGTCAGTCTAGAAGGCCAGCATCCCGGAGTCGCCTCTTCACTGTTGACTTTGAGACTGGTGTTTTGCGGGTACTATTTAATTAAGCTGCCAGTTGATGACTTATACGTAGTCTGTTTCTCAAACTAGACACTCTAATGTACTTGTCCTCTTGCTCAGTTGTGCACCGGGGCCTCCCACTCCTCTTTCTATTCTGGTTAGAGCCAGTTTGCGCTGTTTTGTGAAGGGAGTAGTACACAGCGTTGAATAGACTGACAAGTTTCAGAAGAAAGGTCTTTGTTTCTGGTCATTTTGAGCCTGTAATCGAACCCACAAATTCTGATGCTCCAGATACTCAACTAGTCTAAAGAAGGCCAGATGTATTGCTTCTTTAATCAGGACAACAGTTTTCAGCTGTTCTAACATAATTGCAAAAGGGTTTTCAAATGATACATTTGGATTAGCTAACACAACGTGCCATTGGAACACAGGAGTGATGGTTTCTGATAATGGGCCTCTGTACATCTTTGTAGATATTCCATTAAAAATCTGCCGTTTCCAGCTACAATAGTCATTTACAACATTAACCATGTCTACAATGTATTTCTGATCAATTTGATGTTATTGGGCAAAAAATTGACATTCCTAAGTGACCCCAAATTTTTGAACGGAAGTGTGCATATATACAGTATATATATATATATATATATATATATATATATATATATATACACATATGGAAATAATTAATAGACCACTGCAAAATTATCAGTTTCTCTGGTTTTACTATTTATAGGTATGTGTTTGGGTAAAATTAACATTTTTGTTTTGTTCTATAAACTACGGACAACATTTCTCCCAAATTCCAAATAAAAATATTGTCATTTAGAGCATTTGTTTGCAGAAAAATTGGTCAAAATAGCATTTTTTTGGTCAAACCCCGAATAATGGAAATAAAATAAGTTCATATACATTTTTAAACTACACAACACTAATGTTTTAACTTAGGCTGAGTTCAGAAATCAATATTTGTTGGAATAACTGTGATTTTCAATTACAGCTTTCATGCATCTTGGCATGCCGGTCTTTCACA